>NC_061777.1:22450083-23050292 GCF_022458985.1 Mugil cephalus | reverse complement strand
TTTAAAGACAAATATAAACTCCTGCCTAGCATTAAAAATCTCCTTTTCCATCATCATGTAACATATAATGCATTACACATGTTTACTAACTTGTCTAAACAAGCTCAGTCTCATTTCTGTCCAACGTATGCTGAACTCATCATGTGAACTAATGTTTTCCACAGTATGACTGCGTGCTGTTTACAGGTCTTACTGGGGCTCAGCAAGCTTTAGCTAACAGTTCCGTTTATCGTGCTACAGAGAAACAGCTCCCATCTGGCTATAACCTTTGTCTCTGAGGAGCACTAACAGGACAGCTGGATGACGGATCTCATCAAGTGCAACTGTCCATCACGAACACAACTGTCCTTACTGAGCCAGAGCTATGTCCTGTTGTTATTCTTGGGTCACAGTAATGGGGTATGTGTGTTTGGCTATTGTCCCTAAATCTCACGAACTCTGACAATGGCCGTGGCAGTGAGACAATGGTCTTCTTTACCTGCGCCCCTGCCTAAAGAAGGCATGGAGTATTTATAGCCCATAAGCATGCACCATTATAGAGGGGAGAGGGGTCAGTATATCTACCCCTTGTTTTGTGCGCTGCTCCATCCCAAAGCAGCAAGAGAATACTGCCAGGTCCTCATCCAGCTACAACTGAAACATGGTAAGTGGACAAAGATTTAATTGTTGTTGCATTTAATCTTGTTTAAACTACCACTAGACTGAACGTGATGCATGGTTGATATGTTTATGAACCCATTATGCATATATATAAAAATATATATATATATATATATATATATATATATATATATAGTTTACTGTCACGGTCTGTTTAGATGAATTATACATCGTGCTTTACTCACTCCACTGACAATGAATCAATACTCTTCCTGTCAATATTCTTATGGGTGCTGAATGCAAATTAAAAAATTAATCCATAGGACAGAGCCGTGGTTGTCCTATTGAACATGTATGGATTATTTTTGTCTACTTACAATGATGATTTTTCTTTTAATGACTACAAAGAGTGGACATGAGAGGAAGGGAAAGGGAAGGAAAGGAAACATTTAACTAATCCTTTAAAGGTCCAGTTTCTTTTTTTAGATTAAAACTACACAACTACTGTATTTTCTTACTTTTTTGTTGAAAAAAATATGGACTGGAAAAAGCTATAAAGAAAATGAGAGGAGGGGGACAAGAAGGAAATGATCCAAGAGAAGTGAAAGAGGACAGGAAATGAAAGGCAATGCGGAAGAACAAAGATTAGGAAAACTGTGAAAAGAAAAGAAAAGAAAAGAAAAGAAAAGAAAAGAAAAGAAAAGAAAAGAAAAGAAAAGAAAAGAAAAGAAAAGAAAAGGGAACAGAAGCAACAACTCTATGCTACACACAGCCCAAGAATACTTTTTGTACTATTATTCTGAACTTCCTTGTTTTAGTTGTTGTTTGACAGTGAGCTACACTGCGAAGCATCAAATAACAGCAAGTTTTGTAAAGTGAATCCTCTTAAAACTAAATAAAGAAATAAACAAATGTGAGCGCAAGAGGTCTTGTCCTCAAGATATAGGCAACAAGTGCTCAAGAGCTAATCCACAACAGGGGTTAGACAGCAGCTGTCGAGAGGCCTGCGAATTCAAGCAAAATTATGTCATCGTCCTGCATCCCCTTACTCTGTTTTTCACAGTTCCTTGGCAGACATGTAAATAGCTCAATATAATCCTTCCCTCTGAGGGATTTCTGATCAAACAGAGCTCAGTGTACCATCCTGTCATCACACAGCGTCTATAGATTAATCCCTCATGTGATCCTGGGACTATGGGAGTGCAGGCATCCGACCACGCCCTCCCCAGGCTCAGCCTGCACTCTCACAAAATTACGGGCTTGAGTAAATATTTGCATAACACACTGACAGTGTTTCTAATGTAAAACCTCCAAATGAAATGCGGGCCCCACTAGAAAACTTGGCTGCTGTGCTATTTATGCCCCCTCACTTGCTAAGTTTACTGATCGTCGGCTCGTTATCACAGACATATGCGACAGTAAAACCGATGACGAGTGAAGCTGAAGCAGGGAGCCAGGTGATGATCATTAGTATTGGTTCTAATGAGAGTGTCCTCATCCAACCCTGCAGTCACCCAAGAAAGCAAAGAAGAAGCAAGCAGAGGGAGCCAGCTCCAATGTGTTCTCCATGTTTGAACAAGCCCAGATCCAGGAGTTCAAAGAAGTCAGTACTCTGCCAAATCGTGACTTTTACACTGAATGTACCCCTTGGTGACTAGAGACATCTAACTATTAAACTTCTGCAGGCGTTCACTATCATGGACCAAAACAGAGATGGCTTCATTGACAAGAACGACCTGATGTACACCTTTGCTGCTTTGGGTAAGTTCACATATATATATAGGTCCCTATCACTGGTCAAGTTAATAACACTTATTATCATGGTGTTATAATGGCACCTGCAAGTATGTAGGATATATGACATTTTTTTGTCAATTATATGATGTTATAAGCAGGCATAGCAACAAGTGAAAGGGTGTGATTGATGTGTGTTACCAGTCTGCAGTTGTCAGTATCTATCAAAAGTGGTCCAAGGAAGGAAAACCATGAAATTGTGACAGGGTTACGGCCGGCCGAGGCTTACTGATGCACATGGGGAATAAAGGCTGGCCTGTGTGGGCCAACAGACAAGCTACTGTAGCTCATACTGTTGAAAACATTCATGTTGGTTGTGATAGAAAGTCGTCAGAACACACAGTGTATCACAGTTTGATTTGTACGGAGCTGCATAGTAGCCAGAGTGTCCATGATGACCCCTGTCCACTGCCAAAAGCATCCACAATGGGAGCAGGATCACAGAAGAATGGACGAAGGTTGCCTGGTCTGGTTATTTTTTTTTATCATGTGAATAGCCATGTGCCTGCATGTAATTTATCTGGGGAATATATAGTATGTGAACAGTCTACAACAATGTTCAGGTGGTGATGCTAGGTATGAAAGTAACAGCCACATCAATGCAGGACCCAGGTTTCTTGTAAGAACATTCTATCAATATTATTCACTTCACCGGTTGGTGATTTTGTAGCTGATTGTTGTTACCATGTGTTAACAGATTCACATGGTCACATTTTACATAAATGAAGCCACTGGTCAACCGCTAAATGAAAGTTACTGAAATGATTTCCCCACCAAATGTGTCTTTGGGTTATGGATAAACGTTCGAGGAAGTCACCTGTCATAGTGAAAACCATAAATTGATTAATTAAAAGCATAATCAAGACATTCATCAATAATGAAAATAATCATTACTTGCAGCCTTAAACCCTGTTTGACCTTATCCTCCATTTTTCTCCAGGACGTCTAAATGTCAAGCAAGAAGAGATTGATGAAATGTTGAAGGAAGCTCCTGGACCGATTAATTTCACAGTCTTTCTCACCATGTTTGGAGAGAAACTAAAAGGTGAACAAGGATGTCGTTATATGATTCTTCATTATACGTGGACATTTTAGTTTTCAGCGTCTCAGAGCTGCCAACGTTTCTCTCCAGGTGCTGACCCAGAGGAGACTATCCTGAACGCTTTCAAAGTCTTCGACCCTGAGGGAACAGGAACATTAAAGAAAGACTTGTGAGTAAACGTATAGAGCTCAGATGCTCAATGAAGCGTCCCGTCTGCTCACCACCGCTGCTTGTTTCCACAGTGTGACAGAGATGCTGACCACCCAAGCAGACAGGTTCTCCCCTGAAGAGGTTTGTTCTCCACTTTTGACAATGCTCTTTTTTTCTTTTTTTTTTTTTTTTAAATTCAGTCAAAAATGTGCTCATTTTTATGTCCTCACAGATGGAACAGATGTTTGCTGCATTCCCTCCAGATGTGGCAGGAAACCTAGACTACAAGAACCTGGTCTACGTCATCACACACGGGGAAGAGAAAGACCAAGAGTAGATGAACTAACCTTGAGATTGTGAAGGGATCGCACAAACTAAACACAAAGCTACAAATGACAATTTCACATTTCAGCTTCAATTTTTGATGCAGACATGAATGAATGTGATCATTATGTATTACTTACATGTATGTACATAATTGCACTGTGTATAGTCACTCCTCACGCTTATTTGATCACATAAAATAAAATGTTTAAAACATATTCTTTGTCATATTGAGGTCGGCCATTTTTTGATTGATAACTAACGAAGGGAAGGGTTGACTTCGTAAGCAGCAGCACTGAATAAAATGAATATTATGCTGCTGATATGATGCTGGATGACACAGACGTATTTTCTGTTTTCTATTTCATCTACTTGTGTTTTACTTCCTTCCTTACACTGATGATACTAACATTTCACAATCAATCAATACGTTAATTAGAGCTCTTTTCAGTGTGTTAGTGCTGCTTGGGTTTAGTGCCGTAATCTATATGTCCTAGCCAGTCTAGCGTTGCGGTTATGTGTGCTGCTGGTGTAAACACCGATCAGTCATAACATTATGACTGATAATCTCATTTTCACAGCCCCTGTCAGTGGGCGGGATATATGAGGCAGCAACTGAACATTTCATCCTCAGAGTTGATTTCAGAAGCAGGAAAATGGAAAAGTGGATGAATTTTAATGACTTTGAAAATTCAAGACAAATTCTGATGATGACTGGGTCCGATCATGTCTAAAACTACAGCTCTTCTGGCGTGCTCCTGGACTCCAGTGGTTATTACATATCAAAAGGAATCCAAAGTAGGAAAAGAGGCGCGTTCATGTACACCATCTTGTGAAAACAATATTCACTGACGCTGTGGCCTTTTTCAGCAGGATAATGCACACTACCGAGATGCAAAAAATTGTTCAGGAACAGTTTGAGGAGCACAATGATGGGTTTAATGGTGTTGACCTTGCGTCCAAATTACTCAGATCACAATCCAACCAAGCACCTGTGGAACGTGCTAGACAAGATAAGTCTGATCCATGGAGGCCCCACCTTGCATGATTTAAAGTATCTACTGCTAACATCTTGTTGTCAGATACCACAACACACCTGCAGAGATCTAGTGTAGTCCATGCCACAGTGAGTCATGGTGGCAAAATGAGGGCCTGCACAGTGTTATCTTTGAGTTAATAGAACAGTGTGGCCATGTTTGGGATAATCATTCAAGACTTAAGTGCAGCCAAGAACATGCTCTTGGGGACTTTTTGTGCAAGTTGTAATTTTACAGTGTTTTAGATAAGCAGATCAATAGAGAGATAATGTTCAAATTAATTATTTAGAAATGTTTATGACTTTGTGATTGCACATAGAGAGATAAGACTCCTGTAACTTCAGCTTAGACTGGATATAAAATTGGGTCATAACCCTACGACAGTACTAATATATATTAAAAGCTATTTGTTAATACTTTGTGTGTTGATACAGCAGTTTAACTTGCATTTTTACTGCAACAAAAAACCCAGATAACTTCCTTGTGGTATACCTTTTGTACAATCTAAGCTTAGTGAAGGGGTGTAAAAATTAGCATATATTAGCATATATATATGTATATTTTATGTAGATGGATCACAGTATTCATTTGAGATTTAATGTCCTCCTAACAAAACTGGAAAATTGCAGTCTTTAAATTATGTAGTGGCAAAGAGACAGGATGTAGTTTCCACTCATTAACCAGCAGACAAGGGCTTCTTGAATTCATCAAACTTCTTTCTGCACCACTGATTAAAGGGAGTATTTTTAGAAACTGACAATTGATTTTAGGTCCATCTTCAACCTGAACAAGGTACAACTAGCTCATCTTTAATGACAGCAATTCA
Source organism: Mugil cephalus (assembly GCF_022458985.1). Lineage (NCBI taxonomy): Eukaryota > Metazoa > Chordata > Actinopteri > Mugiliformes > Mugilidae > Mugil > Mugil cephalus. The sequence goes on along the minus strand of NC_061777.1, from coordinate 23,044,519 downwards.
TATAAATGAACAACGTATAAATCCTATTCAGTGGTGGTTGCGGTTCAGTGCTCATTAACTTCTGGACACTAGGTTTCTGTACTGGAATATGGTGGGAGTAAAGAGTAAATGTTTATGCAGCTGATTTGCTCATTTTCCTTTCTATGCTTTTGTCGACTATTAAACATTTGAGTCATTTAACTCCAATAAGAACTCAGTTTATCTGGTTTGGAGTTGGAAAATGTTCATAGAAATATCCATAAGGTCAGAATACACACTTGCCTAATAATTGTGCTAAACTTTTAGTTCCTATAGAGTTTTGCACAGCACTGCATGTTTTTATTATTGCTTTGTTATATATTGAAGACGGATAACCTTTTCTTTCTTTCTTTCTTTCTTTCTTTCTTTCTTTCTTTTCTTTTTTTACAGGCTATGAAAAAACAAACAATTATTTGCAGTAACTGCTATGTCTATTATAACCTTTTATTACAGTAACAAGTAATTACATTTTGCTCCAATAATTAAAGAAATTACTACTTACTTAGTTTTTTTTTTTTTTTTTTTTGAAGTTCAAATAGCATACAGAGCAAATAACAAAGAGTGTAGAGAAATGTAAACTGTATTATTCCAAACTCTGCAAACCAAAACATAAAAGCAGGTGCATGTAAGATAACAATAGATATAATAAAGAGCATAGGCAGACAAAATAGACACACAGACACGCTTAGCCTTGTGAATATAATATAAATTATATATAAGCCATTTTCACAGTGGGGGGATTTTGCACAGTTTAACAGACTGATGAAAAAAATTTAATTGTAGCATATTAAGCTATTGCACAAAACAGTGAACTGTTTCACAAAATTGCAGCATTTGTATTTTAGAACATATGAGTGATGAAAACCTGAGAAGTATTGCACATTGTCTGTGTAGTGCCCAGCTAAAGGACCACCTACTGTATATCCTCTGAATAATATATCTGTGTGTATCTCAGGAATTTTATTTATTGATTAAGCCATTCTGTGAAATTAGTTTTTCTCAAGTGCAATACTTCTATAGGAGTTGTCACTACTCATGATATTCATGATAATAATAATGTATATTCAACTTTCCAAACTACATAAGTGTGTGTTTTTAATAAACCATACCATTAATCATATTGAATTGTTTTTCAACTTAATTATTTTATCCTTTCTTAACAATTTTTCTTACACAAGAAAATACAATAGGTTACTTGTCAGAGCTTGTATGTATTATCCAAATCTGTATTTTTTTTTTTTGTCTTGAAGGTGTTTTGACTGTTGGGAAGTAGAACAGCTGGTCCTCTAGTGCACTCTGAACCACCTGGATCTAACTCGCCTCCTCTTGCAGTCTTCAACAGAACAGTCCCTACAGTGGATTCATTCAGGTCCCTGGGGTCCACAATCTCACGGGACCTAAAGTGAACTTCCCACATAGACTCTGTTTGAAAGAAGGCCCAGCAGAGGTTCTACTTCCTTCATCAGCTCAGGACGTTTAACCCGCCCCAGAAGCTGCTGATCATCTTCTACATGCCAATAACCCAGTCTGTCCTGACCATGGCCATCATGGTCTGGTTTGGATATGCCACCAGACATGCAGACAGACTGCAGAGAACAATCAGATTTGCAGAGAGAATTATTGGCACTGACCTTCCAATGACTGACTTCCGGCCTGAAGGTAAAATCTTCACAGACCCCTCACACCCTGGATGCAATCTGCTTAGTCTCTGTACGTTAGATGTACGCCAAAACCACACACCACAAAAGTTTCTCCCCCTGGGCTGTTGATCTGAGCAGTCACAGAGTGTGAGATGATTCACATGAATAACTCAATAACTCTACATTAAATGTACATAGTCACTATATGTTCTATCTTTTTGTACAAGTGAGCAAAGTGAGCGGAGTCAAATTCCCAGTATGTTCATACATACTTGGCCAATAAAGCTGATTCTGGTTGTTTTGATTTTCTGATTTTCTGGAGCGCTTTCCACTTCCACTGGACGCATTGCTCCATCCAGTACACTAGGGGGCAGCAGCTCGTCAGCCACCACTCGGCTCCTTGGAGCGGCTGACTGCTAGCTGTACAAGGTGCGGCAGAAGAAAAACAGAGACGGGACACCATCACTAGCTGACGTTTATTTTTTAGTCCCCTGTTTCTAAACAAAAGCCATCGTTGGATGTCGTTTTTTTTATAAACTGCGATGCCGAAGTAGCTTATTAGTTTGTCAAAAGTATCAACGAGCGGTTAAATCGTACTAGGGTCACGCCAACATCTTTACCCTCAGCCGGAAAATCAGTTAGCAGTAGGTAGCTAATGCTAGGATAGCTAGCGGGCTAGCTTTCATTAGACTTAAATTGGACTGATTGAATTTTATCAACGCCGACGTTTGCAATGGCCGATGTTGACAAGCTCAACATAGACAGTATCATCCAACGGCTTTTAGAAGGTAAGAAATTGCCAAAATATTATTTATTTAATCGGTTGTTGTCGCGACGTTGTGCTAACAGGAGATTGAAAGCCAGTCTACTGTAGCTAGCCTTAGTTTTTTTTTAATTTTTTATCAACGTCTTATTAAACGGTTTACAATATGTGCCATAGTGTAAACCTTATTATTATTATTATTTTAACCGTCTGTTATCACTTAATATGTCTCTGTGTTGTGAGCCTTGACATATCTGAAGGGCACGAAATGTACCCAATTAACACACTGCTTTCACACACAAACTCTGCGCATTCCGGCGCGGCACATAACTGTGTGTGTGTTAGCACCATTTGGCTCACACATCCCCCGCACAAAGATACTGTACCAGGCATCACCAGTGGTCCACTATTATTTCTGCTGACTGTTGTTTATGCTTTGTCGCCGCAGTCAGAGGAGCAAAGCCGGGCAAGAATGTGCAGCTTCAGGAGAATGAGATCCGTGGATTGTGCCTCAAGTCCAGGGAGATCTTTCTCAGTCAACCCATTCTTTTGGAGCTGGAGGCCCCTCTCAAGATTTGTGGTAAGGGCTGCAAATGTGTTTAACAATTAACCACAGCTATAAATGGTCAAAAAATATCTAACTCAGATGACAAATGTGTGCAATCCAACTTTTGTCAATGTCTGCGCAGGTGACATCCATGGGCAATACTACGACCTGCTGAGGTTGTTTGAGTACGGCGGCTTCCCCCCAGAGAGCAACTACCTGTTTCTGGGTGACTATGTGGACAGGGGGAAACAGTCCCTGGAGACCATCTGTCTTCTTCTGGCCTACAAAATCAAATATCCTGAGAACTTCTTCCTGCTGAGGGGAAACCATGAGTGTGCTTCAATCAACAGAATATATGGTTTCTATGATGAGTGTGAGTAATGCATATTGAATGTAATGACTTGTAATCTATGACCAGTTCCATGGTTTATGCCCAGCTGTTAAAATTATTATGGCCAATTAAGCTGTTGGACATCTGCGCATTAGCAACAGTGGGGAAAGTGTTTTGTGTTGCAAGGATCTAAGATGACGAGGAAGTAAAACATTCTTTCTTGTGTTAGGTAAACGAAGGTACAACATCAAACTCTGGAAGACCTTCACAGATTGCTTTAACTGCCTCCCTATTGCCGCCATTGTTGATGAGAAGATCTTTTGCTGCCATGGAGGTCAGTGTCGTTGTCTGTTCATATCAACATTGTGAAGTGTAGAATTTCTGTTTCTAATGTTTTTTTACTTTTATTGACCACTGGTTTATTGCATAAAGCGTGTCAAAAGTAGTCTCATCATTGACGTCAGTTGCTCTTATTTGTCCTTGAAACACGGTGTCTGCAGTTTATCAAATGGCATTGGACTCAGCTATGTGTAATAGGTACTGACTCAATATCAGTGTGTTTATTTGTACTTTTACTTTGACGTTGCATACAGGACTGTCACCTGACCTGCAGTCCATGGAGCAGATCCGTCGCATCATGCGTCCCACTGATGTGCCAGACCAGGGTCTGCTGTGCGATTTGCTCTGGTCTGATCCAGACAAGGATGTTCTGGGATGGGGGGAGAACGACAGGGGAGTGTCATTTACCTTTGGCTCAGAGGTTGTAGCCAAGTTCCTGCACAAGCATGACCTGGACCTGATATGCCGTGCCCATCAGGTAATCACTGTCACTGCTGTCACTGTGAAGTAGCTTTTATTGACAGATTACTAAACATGCTGATACAAGAACACTACATACTGGGTAGAGAACAGACTGTTTAACCTGGACTGTGGTGCCCGACCTTTTTTGATTTATGGCCCCCTTAAAAATACAATGGTGTCTGCATTTGAGTCCTTATCATTGGCGGCATAATTTTAGTATCTGCACAAAGAAACATTGTTATATTTTCAGTTATGTTAATCATCTCATGCCCCCTGTTTTTTTTTTGTTGTTGTTGTTGTTGTTTTTTTTTTTTTTTTTTTTTTTAAATAAATCCATATCAGTCATAGAAACTACTGCACTAGACTATATTTTCTTCATGTGCTGCTTTAATGTTTCAGTTTTTTATTTGTCTCACTTGCAGGTTGTTGAGGATGGCTATGAATTTTTTGCAAAGAGGCAGCTCGTCACTTTATTCTCAGCGCCCAACTACTGTGGAGAGTTTGATAATGCTGGTGCCATGATGAGCGTGGATGAGACTCTCATGTGCTCTTTTCAGGTAAAGTTCCTCTTTTTTTGTGCATTAATTATTTAGAGCAATATGATTTTCACTCTGGTCACTCTCAGAATCATGGCCATTCCAATCATTGCTATGCGGTTTGTACTTCTACAAAAAGCAGAAGCTGCGATGACAACCCTAGCACCACAACTAACGTGCACTTTCCCAGAAATGTAACTATGCGCCAGGGTGACTCAGAGTGCAAGAGCTGTGATTGGTCCACATGGTAGTAACGTGTTTTTGCTTTAGTATTTTGGATCAATAAAGAATCTGTAAGGTTCACTGAGGAGGTTTGGAGATACAGACATTTGTATGACACGTGTTCATCGAAATTCGACTGAAAGTTGCAGCAGGAAATGGAAACAAAAAAGAACCCGACTGGCAAAACAGACACAACGCCACTGGCATTACTATAAAAGCACGTTAAGGTGCATTTGGTTTACTTTTAACTAATAAAATCCAAAATTGTTTGGGTGATGCTTGTAGAAAAGTCCCACAGAATATTTATAATATCTTATCTTCTTCCACTTGTAGATTTTGAAACCAGCTGAGAAGAAGAAACCCAACGGCAGCCGTCCAGTGACTCCCCCTCGCAACATGGTCACCAAGCAAGCCAAGAAATGAGGGGGCAATTGGGGGACAAACGCCCAGAGTCTCTCTCCTCTGTTCTGCTTTCGTCTTCTGCATTTAAGGGATTGGCTGTCCTTCAATTTGCCAATACTGAAAAGATACCCACTCCTACTCGATGAAAGCAAAGTATTTTGTTGTTTTGTCCACAGGAGTAAATTGATATGTCACCATGAAAAACCTCAGGTGTTTTGCACTCCATTTTGCAGCTAGTCTTTGCCACATATGACTGTTCAATCAGGAAAAATGTAATAATACGGCTACTTATGCACAGGAATGCCTTGTTTGAAGCTGTGCACAATTTTCCCCAGTTTTTTTCATGTCTTGTTCATCTGTCATCTTTTTCTCACTGTCAGTAATTAATAGTTATTAACGGCTATAAAACCACGGGGAAAGTCACAAACACCTGTTTACTTCTGTATACTTTATTTACTGTTAATTTAATTTGTGTCATTGAGCATTGAATCTACACTGCATCACATTTTTAAACAGGTCTTGTGCTAAATTACATGAATAAAGAAGCACTCTTATAATGTCTAAATCTTTCTAATAAACTTTGAGTGTATTTTAGGGGGAAATTGGTGTCATGATGTCATTTGTTAAAGCTCACAACACAAATACATTTGCCTCTTAGCCTTATGATTGATTTATTGACCACCAAATGCAAAGTCCAAACTTCCTATGTTACTGTTGCTAGGTTAGACAAGACAAAACAAAACAAAAAAATAGTGAGTCTTCATGTGTGTACAGCTGACAGGTCTGGGTATGACAGAGGAAATGGTAGTACTGGAAAACTAGTGGAAACTGTGCCAATGTTGGCATGTTGGATAACACTAGCTGCCTCATCTTATTACAGGTTGTAAATATTTTGTCTGGAAGAAGGCACTTCAAGTGGTCAGCACCCACAAGGGGGAGACAGAATATACCTCAAAATCCTTTTTAAACCAGTTAAACTGATGAGTAAAATACTGTTTTGGAAAATTGCTACTACTCTAAAAGAAAAAAAAATACTTATTTTAAAGAAACTAACTGGTTATTTTTTTCCTCTACGTATTTATGTTTATGTTTCATTTTATGTTAATAATCAAAACAAACATTTTGAATGAACATATGACCAAAAACAAGTATAAGGTATGCGCAGTTTTATGGCTTGTATTTAAGATGGAAGCGCGCCGAACGTGACAATACCATATAAGGAAACGCGGATTGCGTAATTATGTCTGACGTCAGAGCAGTCACAAGACCTTGCTCGCGCGTCTAACCGAAGCGCGAGGCCACATTTTAGTGTTATGTAGCGTCTCTGGAAGCGAGGTTGGCACAATGGCGGCCGAGATGCACTCATGCTTACGGGTCTTTTGGAGGAAACTGGACTCTCTTTGAGTTTCTCTCATTTTTTTCAACCTCTCCCTGAGGTCGTACTCTATTGTCTCTTATTTTATCAACGAAAGGCATTGCTGTTGTGTGCACGCGTGGCGGCCGTCGCTGTCCGCTTTTTTTGGCTAACTCACGCGAACATCTCTATCGTCGTTAGCAAGTCAAACATTGTCTGTTTATATCGACGCTAAGCTAGCAGCGCTGCTGCTGCTGCTGTGTGTTGTTTTTTTTTCCTTGGGAGCTGGTGAGTAGGTGATGTTGTCCGTGCTGTCGTACGGGAGACTCGTAGCCAGAGCTGTCATCGGCGGACTTTCTCAGACAGACAGCCGCGACTACAGCCTGGTGACGGCGAGCTGCGGTTTCGGCAAGGATTTCCGCAAAGGCATCCTGAAGAAAGGGATGTGTTATGGGGACGACGCGTGTTTCATCGCCCGACACAGATCCGCTGATGTTTTGGGTGAGTCTGCCAGCTGTGGAAACACTGAACCTCGCAATCACACCCCGTAAAAGAAACAAAGAAACAAAAAGGAAACGCTGACTGAATTATGGGTCAAAAGGTCAGGTTGAAACGTCTGACAAATATAGTTTAGAGGTGCCTTAAAACTGATCTGTACTTATGCCCACTCGCCAAAACACTAATTACACTAGTGCAAACAAACGCATGTTACTACGACAGTCCTGCCCTAAATCTGCCTTCACGTCAGTGTTCAGTTCATTTTAAAACAAAAACAAACGTCAGAGAGTTGATAATTCGTCATTTTGGGGAAGGTAGTTGGTGATGGCGTTAAACTAGATTAAATTAAAGTGTTCTGTTATTTAGCCTCGCCAACGGACTGAAATGAATAATAGAAACTACTGAATAGTTTTATAGTCCACAGCTTCCACAATGAAAACAAAGCTGAATCAACACCTCTCTGTTATTTTTAAACAAATACTGAATACAATAACCTTCATGAAGCTAAGATTTAGTGCAGGTTGGTCATATTAGAATGCATTTGTTTTCACTAGTGTACCTGATGAACTGTCCAGTGAGCATATCGTTGTATTTCAGTGTTTTCCTTTAGTTCCGTATTGATTACCTGCATCACTGATCATCACTGATTTGTTTTTGTTCGGTTTTTTTTTGTATAGGCTTCAACTTGAATTTCCCATTTGTCCATTTTCTCTCAATAATCAAAAACAATCTAGGCTTTAATAAATATGCTCTATTGGACAATCTCTTAGACAATCTATAAACAACCTCATTTAATTCCAATGTATCCATGGGTGCAGCAGGAGTGTCAGTCTGTGTGTCCTAATGCATACTGATCTCTGAAAAAATACAGAAATCAGGACATCAATTCTCTAAGTCAGGTCATTTTGGTAGGTTAAGTTAAGTTAGTTGTAGAGTTGTGTGGCTTGAGTTGAGCAGGATGTTTCTAGGCTCTGGCACAGTGGTGATGAGATGCAGGAGGGTTCAGCCATGTATGGTCAGCAGAGCAGATCCCTCCGCCCTGGGAGCAACAAGACTAAACTTTCCTTACTAGGAAAACCAAGGACCTGACCAACAGCTCCCAGGGGAATAAGAAATTCTTTTTTTTTTTTTGACACTAGATAAGCGGAATATGTTTCTGTGGAAAAAGAAATGGAGGGTTCAGTTACGGATTACATGCGTTTAACTGAAAGGATTTAAGGTTTTGAGGAGAGAAAAATACACAATACATTTGGGGGCCTAATTGAAAAAATTATAGAATACGTTTAGCAATATGCAGTTACTTGAAATAATAATAATGTTGGTAGCTGGCTAGACAAACTGTCTGAGTTGTGACCTAGTATATGCAGTCATGTTAAAGATGATCTTCTTATTGTCTGTCACAGCATGTTTTTACATACCCTTTCCTCTCGTCCTTTTTGCATGAATGTGCAGGATATTTTTCTTGATCAAGCAACTGCATGGACTTATTCTTTAGTGCCACAAACAAATGTGAAGAATTGCATAAATTATGTGCATTATGCTTCTGCGCTCATCAAATTAATCCTTGTCTGTCGCTAGGTGTGGCAGATGGAGTTGGTGGCTGGAGGGACTATGGCGTGGACCCTTCACAGTTTTCAGGTACGCTGATGAAGACGTGCGAGAGGCTGGTGAAGGAAGGACGCTTTGCCCCCAGCAACCCAGTGGGCGTGCTTACGACCAGCTACTACGAGTTACTGCAGAACAAAGTGCCACTACTGGGTGAGTGCAGCCACTGGAAACGCTCGAGTTCAGTGTTTAAAGACAGTCGATTTGTTTTGAGGGAACATTATCAGGCCATTGCTCTGTTTTATTCATATAGAGCTGATGTTATTCTTTGTAGTATGAAGGGGATAAAACAAGGTGTCTTTCCTCTCTAGCAGCATATTTTAAAGGTAACTTTACACTGTGGTGAACCCCAATGTCCTCCTCACTGTGCCTCACTTTGTTTAAAAGCTCAGTAAACAAATTCAGATCTGTGCCATGCAGTCTGCAGGACAGTAGATTTTAATCATTTGCCAACAAAAAAACCGTAACATTTCCATGTTTTGGATCTGAGTCATACTATCTGGGGTTGGGTTTTGTTTTTGTCTGTTCAGTTTAGTGTTGGCTGGATAGAGATTTTTGCGTGATGAGTCAGAAACAGCCAGAATCTATTAAGAAGTCCTGGGAATGTCCCAAGCCCCAGCCTGCCCCGTGTACTTCACGTTCAGTATCCATTTCCCCGTCACACTGCTTCCCCTTGAACAAAGCGGGTGCAAACGTGTAACACCAACAGACAAATGTATTAGGAGCGAGTCTCAGTACTTTTCCACCCGTTATCACATGTGGAGCTGGTGGACAACACTGCATTGTGCTGTTGTTTTAGAGCCGAGGGAATGTTCTTGAGGACGACAGCATGCGTAACTGTACCACTAGAGAGAAAACAGAGGAAGGGAGTGAGTCACAGTGCGTGAGGGGTTTTGAAGGTTGATCCCAAAGAGCATATTTTGGTATTTTAGTTGAATTACCAGCAGGGTGTGACCCCACGCTGTCCGCCTGCTCTACCAGCTCATGTTTCCTCTTTAGCGCAGCTCCCATCATCATCATTACAGATCTAAAAACCCCTATACTGATTGTGTTAAGTTTGTGTATTCATGCTAACTGCATGAATACACAAACATGCTATCAGTATCTTCCCACTTCCTAAGCTGTGGAATATAAAGAGATTATATTTCTCTGATCCTAAATACATTAAAATATAGTGCATATTTAAAGGACTTTCTGTAACAGGAGTGATTTAGACTTGACGCAGTAGGAAAAATACAGGTGTAAATAATAAATAAGTCCTGCCCGACGATCAGTCTTACTGTGATTTGTGTTTATTTGTGTTTGTAATTATCATATTTTTTTTTATTTTGTTTCTATTAATTGACATTCCCATTTATAAATGAAAGAACCTTTTTGTTTAATTTAATTCAGTTTAACAGCATCTGACGCTGTTTCAACATAAACTGAACAATATAATAGTTGTGAAGGGGGATTTAGAACAGGGCTATTATATTAGAATCAGTGTATGCAATGAACTGGCACGTTAGTAATTGATTACAATGATTACAAATGAACACAACATAGTGATAAATGAATATATGGGCCCTGACATCCAGGCAGTTAAATCTTACATTATACCATAGGCCTCGTCTAAATCATCAGTCCATGTAAAACCACAGAGGCCTCTTTCCCCTCTTTGTCATACATTTCCTGTAATTTTGTATTATGGCCGTTGCACTGACCTAGTACCATTAGGTCCTGTATTTGCGTTTTATTTTTGTTTTTCAAGCCTAACATTTGCATTGAAAATCTCTGTGTTCATGCAGGTAGCAGCACAGCTTGCATTGTGGTTTTGGACCGGCAGAGTCACCGGCTTCACACAGCCAACTTGGGAGACTCTGGTTTCCTGGTAGTCAGGGGAGGAGAGGTGGTCCACCGCTCAGACGAGCAGCAGCACTACTTCAACACGCCCTTCCAGCTGTCTATAGCTCCCCCAGGGGTTGAGGGGGTGGTCCTCAGCGACAGGTGAGACACCGAGCAGCCAGCACATGGTGCATCTGCTGTCACACTTGAATTGGTCTGTTGGGGACTGAACTTTAAACACAACAAAGACGCTTAGCTGTGTTAGTGTTCAGTGAATGTGGAGACTGGACTGTGTTGCAGTGTAACAGTGTGTTTGGGCCACGTGCTGCCATGTCTCGTTGCTGTGGTGTGCTAAGCAGCAGCACAGTCAACGTCAGTAGAGCATAGACTGGGTGCTGGGTGTTTGCCAAGCTTTTCCTCTTTACCAGGTCAAAGTCTGTGTGGGCTGCTGGGCAAAACGAGTTCACATCCAGTCTTCACCAGAAAACTCAGCCACCCTCTCACTCGTTCATGAATCAGGCAGATTTTTTTTAGCCATCTTAAAGTGTTTTTCAAAAAGGATGAACCTGAACTGCACATCGACACTGTCACGGAATATTATTCATAGTTAACAATCTCTATTCGGTTTAGGACAACCCATTATGAGTTCTTTAAATTTTGAACATTCAGTCATTTAATTGAAGGATTTACTCTGGCGGATTTACACTGAGTGCAACAGCAGATTAGACTTCCAATCCTAGATCACTAACATTGCAGCCAATAGAACAGAGTGCTGTAGTCCAAACCAAACTAACAGCATTCTTGTGACTGCAGGAAAATAAAAGAATGAGAACTAGCTAGTGACAACAAGCACTTGAAGTCAAATACTGTATGTGCTGTTAATGTTATGTGTCTTGTGTATTTGTCCTACTTGTCCGTCCATTACTAGTCCTCCCACATGACTGTTGAGTATCACCTTTATAATTACACTTGAAGAGATTATTTCAAGTGTTTGTCCTTAGTGGCATTTGACACATGGATTTGGCTGTTAAATGTTCATGTAAATGACAGCTGCTCTCCCAGTGCATGCAGCAGAGATATCTTTCATACTTCCATATCTAGTGAGGGAAATGCTTTCCTGCTGTGTTGTTCATGTGAACCACCATTAGAGCTGCATTAAAAAAAATCTCAGCACAGGACGAGCTGTTCCTGGAAGCTTTGGCTCCGTGTCACGACGCAGTCCAGAGAGTTTGTAATGAATAACTGGCCAGGGGGTAAAGGCATCTTCAAAGAGGTGAACTTGACACTTGCAAGCTAACTTGGTTCCTGACGCCGGGTATTTGTAGCTCCCATCTTCATGATGGTTGCACCTTTTTATTGCACCAGACTGTCCTTTCCAAACCCCTCATGTGATGACTCTGAATTTGTCCTCATCCTGCACCTGTGATTATGTTTCAGTGGCAAAGGTGAAGGATCAGTAGCAGCTAGAGTGTAATGTGCTGTAATTAGCAGTTCTTCCCAGAGTAGAGGGGAACCTGGGTTAGTGGATCAGTTTGATCTTTCAGGTCACAGTCTTGTCTGACTTTATTGTGTGTGCACCTGCAGTCCTGACGCCGCAGACAGCTCCTCCTTCGATGTCCAGCTGGGCGACATCATCCTCACCGCCACCGACGGGCTCTTTGACAACATGCCCGACTACATGATCCTGCAAGAGCTGAAGAAACTCAAGGTGAGTCACTAACGCGTCTGCTGATAGGGAAGTGGCATCAGAAATATGTCTGGAATTAAAACTTAACGCCGGCTTTGTTTGTGGGCATCAGAATGCAAACTATGAGAGTGTCCAGCAGACTGCCCGGAGCATTGCAGAGCAGGCCCACGTGCTGGCGTACGACCCCAACTACATGTCGCCTTTTGCACAGTTTGCCTGTGACAATGGACTGAATGTAAGAGGTAAGTGTCTCAATCTAAATGTAAACATGTCGCTACTGTTCAACATAATGTTTGTGCCTCACCCTAACTGGTCACTGTTGTCTCTATGTGCAGGAGGAAAGCCAGATGACATCACAGTACTGCTGTCTATAGTGGCAGAATACACTGACTAGACTCTGTGTGGGACTGTGGTGTGGGGGGACACGTGCCTCTGCAGGTGATGGACTGCTTTGATTCCTGCTGGTCAGGATGCTGAACTGATGTCTGATGCTTCCCCCACATCCACAGCCTCTACTCTGCCTCACCCCTAGCTGACCATCCCCTCCATGAAAAGGCCTACTCCTCTTTGATTGTTTACATCATAGTGGCCAGATAAAGTCAACTAGAGACCCAACACGTCGTCTCGGCCAGGCTGCAGCGTTGCAATCTTCGCAGTGTTCCAGGGTTCATTGGATAATCTCATTGCCCAGGATCAGCAGTCATGGGGGTGTTGGAGATGTGAGGATCCTGTCTGAAGAGATTAAGTCTCTGATAGGTGGCCAGTGATGGGAGGAAGTTGCGATTCAGAGATGGACCCAGATGTAGGCCAACTCTAGGGATGTCTGCACACCCGGCTGCAAGAAGGGAATGCTGCAGTCCCTGAGTGTTGTCAGGAAGGGAAGTGCACAGAAAGTGGCAGCATTAGGGCTCAATAAATGGGCTGCCTTGTGCAAGCAGATGTTCTTATTCTGACACATTGGGATTTAGAAATCCTTTAACAAAGGGCCTGAAACCTTGTATGTGAGTGCAGAGAGCATATGTTTGAGAAGTAGATATGACTCGTGAGTATTTCTTGGATGTTTTGTTAAATGTTTGCAATAAACTTGTGACATTCATACATCCTGTAGGGGAGTTAGGATAATAAGATTTTGTGAAGAAGCGTGGCAGCTGCCTTTTCCATGCCAGTGCAATTCAAGTCTTGCACATATTTTGTTACTTAATGGGAAGAGTATTTTGTAGTTCAATTGCCTCGAGATGTGTATATATATTGTGTCATACGGAAGCCCTCCCTTTAATTGTGCTGCTGCTGAAGTCTCAATAGAGATCATGTGTGAATGATGATGTGTTCTTCAGTGTGTTTGTTGTGTAACAAGTGTCTATGAAATGAATGCCGAAGGCTGCAGACTTCTCCATATCCACTGGGCTAAATTAAACGCACAAGGCTTAAGGAGCATATCTGAAAAAAGCTCGACACAGAGGTGGTCAGTCTGGTGACCAAATGTATTTTTGTAACTTCTTTGTTCACCACATCAGAGTAGCGTAACAAATTGGTGTCCACACAGGTGTTGGTCTCCTGTAGAGCTCCAGTGGCACATTCATCAGTCAGGAAAATGGCCTTTATGTGTTTTACCTCTAATTTCACCCACAGTTGGAAAGACGTCTCAAAACTATATTCAGTGTAATGGTATGATGATGTGTCTCGTATCAGTCACTGATACAGGCAAACATGCCCTTAATTAAAAAAGAAAACAACCTCCCACTGTGTGCACAAAGCCTCAAGCAATCCAGTCATACATAGGAGTCAAACGACTTTCCCATCATACCCTGCTGTCTTAAAACAAGGTCCAGTCACCTCTACTATGTTGAACCTTTTTGTTCTTTTGAAATCTGCTCTTCTGCACCCAGTTACGTATAGAACATCCTCCCTGTATCTTCAGATCAACACACTGAAGATCAGTGTCAGGTGTCTTTTAGTAATGGGGCACAGAGGAACAGATTCACCTGTGTTGAAGAGTCAAATTGCGAGTCTCACAACTCTGAGGACAATCTAAGCAGCCTTAACAAAATTACAAATCAGTTCTCCCAGTTATTTGGTACAACCACTGTCAGCTTCGTGGTTCCTCCCATGGACTTCATCTTCCAGACTTTGTTCCAACCAGAGTATGTTTCTCTATCTCTCTCTATGTGTACATATATATATATAGGGTGTACAGTTCAATGCAGATCTAATGGAAAAAGACATTTTCAAATCTGTACAATATTTAAATAAAGATTATAGTATTTATTATCCTGCTGTATTTGGTGTCTGTGATTTAAGCTAAGTTGGTCATGGATAAGATCACTTTTGTACTTTTGCTGTGACTAAAACACAGCGGAGGTGTTTTCTTCCCAGGTGCAGGTAGCCTCTAGGGCTGTATTTTCCCATCATGATATTATCAATTTTAGCTCTGCATGCAGAGTGTTTACCTCACTCAACACAGACTGCTATGCAGGGCACAACAGACAATGCTTAAGAACAGTTTGTACACTTGGTGTGTGTCCTCCCACATTCCTCAGACATTAGACTTACTGTGAGTCAGTAGACGGTATTTTTCTCTTTGCAGTAGATGCAATGCACAAAAAACTATTTAATAAATAATTGGGTTGGAAACAAGGAAACGTACCACTGGAAATGGTTTAAAGAAGCAACATCTGCATAAACAATAAGCATAAAACCTGCTTAAATGAAGTGATGATGATTGTTGCCTGCTCTGGCAGCATCTCAAAAAGACGAGATGTGGGTAGTGTTTAACAGCTCAGCTCTCAGAGGACAGGGCTTCTTGGATAATGTTCATCGTCCTCTTCGTCACTGCAACAGGCCAGGACAGGAAACCTGGCACCACCATCATCATCCTGTTCTGAGGACAAGGCCCTGAACAGGAGGGAACAGACCTGAAGAGAACAAGGAGGGAACATTCGTGTGCAGTTATCAAATGGTTCAGAAAGGAGTCGCCCTTTTTTTACATTTATTTTTTTAATAACTTTTTGCATAATTTAATTGTGATTGTGACTGGACATTCTGTTCTTTCTATATCCAGTCTCTGTGCACAAAACATTCATTTGCTTTAATTATCTCGCCTACTGACAGGTGCCACAATAACATGTAAAATATTATGGCTGATCAGTGTAGAATAGAATAGCCAAGAAAGTTGTAAAACTGGAGTTAAAACAACAGAGGGGTCCAATCCATTATAGTGTTTCCAGCTCTCGCACCCAGTGTCACCTTGCTTCTTCAGTCACACCTCTTATAGTGCGGCACGATGCCACTCTAGGCAAACGTCCCGGTAGAGGACTTTAAAGCACTTGAGGCACTTTGGCTCTTCACAGTGGCAACACAACCTGTCAAGACTGTAGAGCATCCAGACCTCGGAGAGGTCATGCAAGGATCCAAGTGAAAATTAGAAACCAACAGGAGGCTGTTCTTACCGTTGTGGAGGCAGGAGTCGTGGCAGCACTGCCACTGAGTTTACTGGGGGGGTTGTTGATCACAGGTATACAATGCTTCAGAGGATTTGGGTTGATTATAGGGCTGCCCTGGCTGGATGGAATCAGCTCTGTCAAATCGGGAACAATTTGGGCCTCGTTGCTGCCGCTTAAACCCACAGGGAGAGCAGCAGCCCCTTCACACCTGCAAACACACACATCACGGTGACTAGCTAATGACCGGTTTCTGAGGTGGCAAAAATAGTCCTATAAGATTGTGTGTGTGTGTGTGTGTGTGTGTGTGCTGTAATTAAGCTGTACGGTGCCAACTTCTATAACATCAAAATAACAATCCTGCCCCCTACGCATGGATTATCACAGAGCCCGGGGAGGAGAGGTGCATTATACTGGTATATCTGGAGGTGGAGATGTAGGAAAATACTAAAATATGAAACAGGGCCAGAGATGAAACTTCACACAGCACACGAGATTAAAAACAGGACACTTTTCTGGACAATTCTGACAAGAAACATGCCTACATGACCATTTAAATATATAATCTTTTGTGTTCAATTCTGTGAATTTAAAGCAAGAATACATTCAATCGTATTCAAACTATATCAAGCTATGTTCTCCGCCGAAATTAGAAGGAGAAGAAGAATCTAGAAGAAGTCCTGATTATTGAAACCCAAATGGAGCCAGTCAGCAAAACACTTGTTTTCCACTCCTAAACATGACATTTGCACCCACTTCAGTAGTTAGGATGTGTATCTCTCTATCAGCTGATACTGACAGTGACCTCAATACAGTCTGAACAAGCGACAAAATTAAGCCTATGCACAAAACCACACTGCAAGTTATCAACCTTAGAGAAACAAACCGAGCATAAGTAGGAACACAACAGGAAGTTGATAGATGTTAAAACGGTACTTTTCACATGTCTTCAACCATGGGCTGTGTGGTTACATGTCAAAAGGTCAAACGGTCACAAGGCAGCAGATCATCCACTTTTGTTATCAACACACTCTGAATAACATAAACAGTGAATAACATAAATTTATTTCCTAATCTAATTCCTAACCTTAAAACAAAGCTAACGCAAAGGCCACTGAATTTGTTAGAGTACCACTAATGGTGACAAACAGGACAGGTTAATCTGAGCAACATCTTCTAATTGAAGGTGAGTGTTACCTTGTTAACAGGCCTTAATCATTCTGAGTATCAAGTGTGCACCACCCACAGACATTTTCCAAATTAAATTAAAATTAAAACCTAAACCCTCTAATAGGATGATGGTAAAACATCCTAAAAAAAAAAAGAAACAAGTCCAGTTTGCGGATAGAGCATCAAAAATGCTGTGCACATGTCTAGGAACAGCCTGAATTATTCACCTCAATAGAGTCAGTTAAGGATGTAGATGGAGCACTGAAAAAACGGCCGACTCATCAGGCTGTCATGTCTCTACAGACTCCCAGCAGAGAGCACAAGCAGACCAAACTACAAACAACCCAGATGTTGAACAGTGCAGCTGGGACTGGTGTAACAAGATCCTCATAGAGCCCAGAGCTGGGAAGAATAGAGTGAGAGAGAGCCAGCAAAGCAGGCGAGGACAGTGGCACCGGCAGAAGAGCCAAACGGGCTAGCATAACGGAGATGAGAGGATTACACTGTCGCACTGACGGGCTTCTAACCCAACCCTGCATGTCCTGGGCTTGGCCTATTTATCTCTGTTACAGGCGCAAGGGTGGCTGCTGTAACTCGATTCCTCTTAGGAGCCTAAAAACAGCCAACGAGGGCAAACTGTCTCGACTGAATTCCAGGAGAGAAGCTCAGGTAGAGGCCTGTGGGCAGCATCAATTCAAATCTCCGGGATACTATGACAGTAGATCTGAGCAGCTCGTGGAAAAGATTCAAAGTGGTATGTGTGGAGCCAGCAGTGTTCTCTGCCTTGGTGTAGAGGGGGGCGGTGTCTCTGGAGGCTGAGAGGGGGCCCTGGTTTCACAGTCGACCAGAGTAGCCAGCACCACAGTGGCCTCAAGGACCATGTCCTCCACAGAGAAGCACACAGGCCTGCAAACACAATACATACCTGTCACCTCTGCCCGTATCAGTGGGGTTAATCACTCATCAGCTACAGACTAAAAGGTTTGTGACTGTCTGATGTTAATTACACACTCAGTTTGGAGTGTCTTATATATATACAGCCTTACACAGAGTCAGGGTCTTAAGATGTGAGTGAGACTCAAGAGATTCACACGCGAAGAAACTTACTTTCCTGCAGCACCAAAGTGAATCGATACAGGAAGGCAGTGTGACTCTGCAAAGGACAAAAAACCCTGGAAAAAAAACAAGTGAAACAATTCACTGACAATGGCATCTTAGCAGCAAAAGGTTGGATAGTAGTGTCATGACATGTTGACTAAAATCAGACTATACATGCTCTACTAAACTGATGCCCACTAAAACCTAAAGCCTGACGTCTAATCCACCCAAACACGATTTTCCAAAACCGACAGGAACAAGACGACTAGGCTGGCTAATGAGGAGCCTCACAGCGGGGTACCAGAGAGACATTCCAGGACATTGGGGACAAGAGTTGTGAGTGTTAATAGGTCAAGTCTCCTTAACTGGACTAACATCATCCCAATTTCCAAGTTCCCTTTAGATATAACAGAGCATGTCTTTCAGGAAATTACACTACATTTAACTTGTAAACAGATCAACTGAAGTTTACTACCCCTCAAATCTAGGAAGAACATTCCTACTTGGCTGAAAACAACAAACCATGTCTATAATATCTACAATTTACTACTTCAGTTGCTTTTTCCATGTCACACACTTTGCTATAAAGCAAGGTTCCAGCGCTCAGGGGAAAACTGAAAATGATACAGAGAGGTACAGAGGTTGAGTGTCTGTATTACAGGACCAGAAATACAGACATGAAATACTTCTGATGAGCCAGTCCCTCTCTCTCTCTCTCTCTCTCTCTCACACACACACACACACACACACACACACACACTACATACATAATATACTCATGTGACATGGAAAACAGGAGCCTCCAAAAATAACCCTGTTACCCTGAACTCCTTCAGACAGAAGGTTATGTCCGAGTCCACTCTGACCTGAAAGTAGTCAAACTCATCTGGGTGTAAGCACATCTCAGTGCACATTTTCTTCATGTGATCTGCGACAGAAGAATATCCTAGTCAGCTTGTACGTGCATGACATCTTCAGCGTTTGTCTTAAGGAACTTGAAGTAGGTTTGAATACAGTGTATTTTTATTATTGGGAAAAGTTGTCAGATGAAACTGGTGCAACAGCAGCTTTTATTAACCTGGATATGTGCTACATTGCAGGATAACATACACTTACCATCAACCACCTCATAGTAATTTCTCAGAATGACTCTTTGAGGAGTCAGAGACAGAGTGATTTCCTCCTGAGACACAGGAAAGTGCATCACCATATCACCGAGTAGCCTTCAAAAAAGAGCAAAACAGTAGTGTTTGATTAAGCTGATGTGAATATGCCTGTGTGTTTCAAATCTTTCATGTGAAAATAAAGAATAATGTAGAAATTTCTCTTAATCCAGTGCATATCTATTTAATTCTCTGAGGTTAAAGATCTCTAAAGTAAAACCCTTATTTATGCAAAAAGGGTTTCATTTTCTGATTCCAACTTGTAAAAAGCTGAAAGGAGTTCTAACCTGGCAGGAGCCTTCAGCACATTGGGACAGAGGTGTGAGGCGAACTCTGCCTGCAGAGTCTCACTGTGCTGGAAACGCAGGTTGTGGGTTTTGGTGATGCCTATCACAAAAGTACAGGGGGTGATATTTAGATCACACTGCCACCATGTGTTCACAACATGCAATGGCGCGTCCGTAGCTCTGTGGCGATAGAAGCCATTTTCTCACATTCCTTTACCTGCAACTAGGTCATAGTACAAAATGTTGCATTTCCTACCATGTCTGCAGAAAAACTGGATTATCACTCTGTCAGTCTGAGTGTTGACTGATATCTGACATTGCTCCACGTTACACTTTTTAGAGGTCAAACTCCGGAAAAGTGGCAGCACCGACTTAAAAACAAAGAGATGAGATTTAGTTAAAAATGTCAGCTGTTTAAATATTTTAATCTTAAAGTTCAGTCCTAGTTTTTATTAGACCTCCACTACTGGCTATGGTGGCTGTTTGAGATGAATAAGGCAGTATTACTAATTTACTGTACCTTCATGACCATTTTGCATTTGGATGCTGACTCCAAGTTGTACTTCTGGAAGAACAGTGGCGAGAAGAGGAAGCAGCCATACGCAGAATGAGCTGAATTCAATGATCTAAGTGCCAGCTTTAAGAAAGAGACAAGGAGTTTTTCATTAAGATGTTGCCCACTGATGCTGAGAGAGAAAAGGGTAGCAACCCAATGCTTGGAAAGGACTCATCAAAGAAGACACGACTGTTTATTTTTGTTTGTTTGTTTAGTTTTTTTGATAGCTGGCCCTAGACCCTGGTTATGGGTAAAAAGAACATGACAATTCAGCTAGTTTTAGTTAGTGAGGCTCACCCCTTTGACCATGGGATCCAGCCATAGTTCATCTCCAATTCGTGACAGGGCATGAATGGCCTTCCCAAAAGCTGCAACATAACAAAGAACCAGAGCTCAAGGTTACCATCATACACTACTTTACTGCAATGGCTTTACCTTCACTAAAGTGTATAATTATGAACTTGTGGACCAGTGTTAAGTGGAGGTCACTGGTTCAAACCCTCTCATCAGCTATGGCTGAGGTGCCCATGTGCCAGGCACACACTCCCAAACTTCTCCCCGGGCGGCTGCCCACTATTCTTTAACTGCATTATTGGATGTGTTAAATGCATAGAGCAAATTTTCCCAATGTGAAATCATTTAAGGGATATACTGCAAATGTATTTATTTAATAAAGTGGTTTAATCGCAGCCTTATATGAAATATCTATAATTTAACCAAAACTCATGCTAGCTAATTTAGCTAAACCTAGTAGCTAAGCCAATATTCATTAGCTAAGCTAGCGGCGTTTTTTTATGAATTAATAATGCGAACATTTTACATACATTTTGAATCATTAGTTATTTAACAGTAAATGTGTTGTTTCTCTATTCGTGTTTCGTCCTACCTTTTACGCAGTTTCCTTCAAGAACACAATTCATATTTTCTTTCTTTCAAGTAATTGGGACTAGTGACAGGCGCGTGCGCAGATGTGCTGTGCCGCCGAAAATAAAAATGGCACCGACACAAACTACCAAAGTAAACAAGGTGATACTGATACGTAACACCTTGATAAGGGATTTGTCAGGTTGGTCATTTTAATCTTATTCACTAGAAGACAGTTACCTAATACAAGGTCTTTATTTATTATATAAATTCTAACTAAATAGTGGCATAGTTTAATCTGTTGTTACCTGGCAGAAGTGTTGAAAATAGGGATAATAACAACCTACAATGATAACACACAGCAAATAAATAAATAAATAAACATCAGTCAAATGAGAATCAATCCTTCGTCAAAGTATCTATAACAGAACTACTTGGGAGAATATTTAGATGTGGTTTAAAGAAAACAAAGTGAATGTTCTGCAGTAGGTAAAGTAAAGTAAAAGCCCAGACTTCAATCCAATAAACTGTGCTGACTGTTCTGTTCATGCCCGATCCTCATGAAATCCAAATTATACCATTACTCATTTTATAGAAACAATACAAGGGTAAAACATTTAAGAAGGTGAAAACTCTTCAGGCACTGCAGCTAAAACATGCAACAATATTTTCTTTCAAATCAGAAATTTAGTCTCTAATTCTTTGAAACACTGTCACATAAAGATGTAAATCAATGCTGCCTGATGGTACACACACAACACAGGATATACTGTACATCACTACTCGTGTATTCTGGATAAAAGTACATTTAAGAATTCAACTCCTCTTCATGAATACTATTACATCTGGACATTCAGCTAATATAAATTCTATGTCACAAATGCAGTAAATGTAAGTACTGTATATAGACCAAATATATATTTCTTGGTTAGGAACATTTCCAACATCAAAGACTCACTATCGCCTACAAACCCATTTACTGTGATATAATCTGTCATCTGTTGACTATTTTTGGAAGTATGACGTCACAATTCGCTCGGTCGGTGCTTCTCCTCTGCCTTTGTGGCTTATTCGCCCTTGTTGCGTCCTCCCCTGCATCCTTCGGGAACACGTTATTTTCCCTGCGCTGATGATGCCCATACTTCCTCCTGCAGGTGTCGTTCTGACCTTTAAGAAGATACGAAGACATAAGATGAGATGAATGCTAGCAGCGAGCTTGTGTTCCAGATATCAGGAGCACACCTGATTGAAGGCATGTGTGCAGCACGTTGAAATAATGCTCCTTCATCTGCCGCCTCATGTGCTCTGTGCTGTAAACATTCGCTATGCTGCAAAGGTAGCGTCTCTGTCCGGCTGTGAGGCCTGGATGCTGTGGCAGAGAAAAAAAACAAATGTGATAATTCATGGCAGAATACCAAAGCTCTCTCCTTCAAGCCATACTACGATGGAAAAATTGGGAGAGCGTTATAGCTATATGTTCACCTGCAAGAAGGGTGCAGACATCATAGATTTGGGAGCATGTATTGTCTTCATGTGCTGGCCACCAGCTGGTACATTCATGCGTGTTCCTCTGTACATTTCCCTCATATGTTGACTGGGTAGACATTCAAAGCCTGACAAAGACATCATGTCACAAAACAATACGTTATTTATGACAGATAGCCTGTGGTGTTGTTTAACCAGCACGTACACGATAAACATAAAACTTTGTACTCCTATTATATCACCATTCTCATTAAGGAATAGATTTTATCTGTTTAATCCAACTTTGTTGATGTTTCTGTGATGTGGAGTCACCGTCTAAAGAATACAAGTCACTACACTCAGACCAGACAAGTGTTGCAGAGCACGGCACTTTCACTTAGGATGTCGCTTGTCACCATTTAAATAGGTGTGTCATTGTATTACGTCATTTCTAACAGTTTAACAGTTTAAGGTAATTTTTATGTTTTAATACCAAAAACGTTTTTACATTCTCCATTATTCTTATTCCTTGAAGACCCCCATGAGGGTGCTGTTACTATTGTTATATTTTAATACCCGAGGTATAGATGAAAATGATGAAAATATAGATTTATTGCATTTCAACATTTTGTTCAAAATGTGTTTATTGTGGACTAAAAGAGTGTATTATAAATACTATAGGTGAATAAATTTGAGGGACTTGATTTGTGCTTAATACATTTTTTCCACTGCATATTTTACTCCAGTAGAACAGTAAATAACAATAGTTAATAGTCTTAATAATATTTTATGTACAGAATAGGCTGTCTTATAAGGACACTTTTTTTACTTCCTTTTGATGAAAAAAGTAATTCGCTACAATGTAGAGTTCAGTAGTTTGTGGTATACAGTAGGCCTCTATTAATAAGAATATCTGAATCATTACCAGGGTCACTTGGATGCCAATCATGATTTTTGCAGCTACTGAATGCTTCAGAAAATGAAATATGACATATCTATGTTTACATATTGACATATCTGTAACACGGAAGCTGATGCATTTACAAATCCCTACAAACTAATGAGTAAGTTAGCAGACATCTGGTCATAAAGATTCTATAATTGGTTGCAATATCAAGCTTAAAGTAAAACTTCTCCACTGGTGTCTTGAGATGTTACTTCAATATATCCACATAATCTTTCCTGCTCATGGTACCGTCTATTTTCTGAAGTGCACCTGTCCCTCCTGCAGCCAGCACTCCTTAACATGATGCTGTCACCCCCGTGCTTCACAGTTTGGATGGTGTCCTTCGGTTTGCAAGCTCCTCCCCCTTAAGGATGGTCATTATGGCTAAACATTACATCTTTCTTCCATCAGACCAGAGGAGGTTTCTCCTAAGAGTGAGATATTTTTCTTGTTGGTCAGTCTGGCTGTTTGCAGATGGTGGTTTTGAAGCAGTTTCTTCTTTCCTGCTGGGCAGCCTCTCAGTTTATGCCGACATAAGACTTGTTACATGTGGATTTGGATATTTCTATACCCGTTTCCTCCAGTGTTTCCACTAAGTGCTCTGTTGTTCTGGGGTTGTACATATGTAGGAGCTAGAACACATCTTCTTCCTGAGCAGCAAGATTGCTGCTGAAATTGACTCGTGTCATGGAAGCAGTTATCTTAACCTGACATACCAAACCTAGTTTAACCTAGTTGAAATCTGAAGAGGTTTAAAAAAAAAAAAAAAAAAAAAAAAAATGCATGTGAACTTTAAGTGTAAATGTTACAAAAACTAATGCACAGAGACCTCTTCTCCTGGACTGTTGGTTGAAACGCGTAAACTACAATTCAGAAAAATACTGATAGTCCAAAAAATTCAACAAATATTGTAACAAATCCACTTTTATCTAATGGAGTCTTAAATAACATTCACACACAACAAATGAGAGATTCATTCAAATTTAAGGGAAACTACAGCTTCAGGTGCTTCAGGTGATGAAACAAGTTTATTCACGTCTGGTAAACATTTAACGTCTGACTCACCATCTGTGCATCTCTTGTCAGAGTCTGTCGACCTAAGAATTGAG
Source organism: Mugil cephalus (assembly GCF_022458985.1). NCBI lineage: Eukaryota > Metazoa > Chordata > Actinopteri > Mugiliformes > Mugilidae > Mugil > Mugil cephalus. Next base: position 23,020,197 of record NC_061777.1, on the reverse strand, counting down.
AACGTCAGTTTAAATGAGCAAAATCCATCATCTACATGGATTCACCGAATACCTCAGCACTCACATTCGAGGTCTTACCTCATTAACATGTGACCACTTCCATTTTTATAGAGGTTTTCTTTTTTCAGGTGCTCAACAAAAGTAACTCGCTTCCTCATCATTAACTTATGACCCAATATTTCCTGTCGATGCGTCAGAGAGAGGCTGTGAGGATCGTTATCAGCGCAGTATGTGTTGGAGCAAGCAGATCCCATTAGTGTGAAACGAAGCCAGCCCCGAAATGTGACACGAGTCGACTGGGTTCCAATTACAGAGCAGAGGTCTAATATACTTGAACCGGGAGCGTGTTCTCATCTAAAATGTAAAGCGCTAACAAAATTACAAGCTACTCTGTTTACACACTTTATTGAGCATCGTGTCCAATATACATTGCATTGACACAAAATGGAAAACAAAAAACCCCAAAAAACAAATAATGGCGGGTGGATTACCTGGTCACACCATTTTCAGAGCGTATTGCTTAATGACATTTCAAACGCACCGAATCTGTGCAAATACAGTGAACACCGGTCAGAGGAGGTCATGGTAAGTTAGAAAATTCTGACTTAAAAAGGTAATGTCAACAGCAGTTATGTGATCCTCAAGTCTACAGATGTCTAACTGTACACATCACATTCACCCAGAATGCACTAACAATGGTATTAAACATACCCAACTCCTTTAAAACCCTGATTGCATGCGCTTAAAGATGGTTAGCTACGTTTTCAGTGTAATTCACAGATCAATCGTGTAGAACATAACGGATGTCATCATGGCTTAATAGTCTGAACAAAAGCCCAGGGTTTCCAGACTCCACCCAAACTCTGTGTATTCCTTAAAAAAATAAAACCTAGACACAGGACTGTGTTCATTTCCCAACAGAACACGCGCGAAACGCTTTACAGTTTAAGTGGTGAGTTCAAGGATCACAACGTAAATTCAGTAATTAAGGAGAGGCGATAAATATTATCCAAGTATGCACCAATCAGAACTCAAGATGCCGATATAAGAGCATCATTCAAATATCTACCCAAAGTCCTTTTAAGAGCCTAAAACCCACATGTGAATGTGACTTTTAGTGACACACTAATTGAAATGTGCCACAGCGAAGAAAGAAAGAACGACTAGTCTAATTCTACTATGGAGCTTTTAAAAATCACCACCGTTCCCCAACTGATTAAGCACTCAACCATAAACCGGGTCAAATGTGTTTAAATTGAGGTAAGCTTGATGTCAGTTAACCTGTACACATGTGGAGTAATCACAGCTTAGGCTATTTTCACAGACTGCGACTGGTTGCCCATGTTTTTCAACCAACTTCATTGACCAGGAGCGCCACACATTTTAAGGGTAGGATCAAGAATATTTAGGACTGACAATAAAGTTGGCACAAACCTTCTGTTATCATTAGCTATGCTTGTGCGAGTCGATATATTATAAAACGGTAACTCTCAAATCATTGAGTAAGCCATTCCTTTTACATACACAGCTAGAAGTGATACATAACGGAGCTGCTCGAAGGGATCATGCAGGTTTGAGTCTCGTGGTTTTAAACCGTTAGACGTCCTCTGGCGTTTAGAAGAAAACGCTAGCAGGAGGCTGTATGAAAATCCTTTATAATCACTCGAAAATTTCTCAATCTGTCCCTCTACACAAAGAGCAAACTGTGAGCAAACAGTGAAGGAATGAAGCCAAATAAAAGGCAACAGTGATTCAATGACAGTGCTGAAAAATAATCACATCTATTGACGGAGGTTTGTTGGGCTGACAATGTGCAGCGGGGAGGACGAGTGACGACCTAATGATTTTGTTTTACACAATCTTGACCACTAAATTGCATAAGAAACCTGGTATAAAGTAGAAACTGTTCAGCAGCAGATAAAAAAGCAAGTTAATTTACAGTAGTGACATATCTTACATCATTATTTTTTTTTCTCAAAATAAATAAAATTAAATATACAATTCCAGGTAGGAAACAGGTTAATTTCGCTGGTAGGGTTCTCAAATTGGCTCATCTGGTGGAAAATGACAACCGTTCACAGAAATGTGGTTGAAGCCAACCAATTCCTTTGACTGGCAAAACAAGGGGTGCAAAAGCCTTTTGCTGAAATCTTCCCTCTGAAGGCATTTCCTTAAACTGGAAAAGAAAGAACATTGTTATTATTATTATTATTATCAATATCAAAAGCAAAGTTTTTGATGACTTTATGAAGTGAATTTATTTACCCTGGAATTTACAGTTGACTCTTAATCAAATGCCATCTCTTGACTTTTTCTTACACAGCGCGCCACCTTCCTCTTGAATTCACCATTAGGATCCTCCCTCCACTCTTTCTGTGGGAGCAGCATCACACTTTCATCACACATCCCCAATTTACTGCAAAAATGACAAGACTGAAAAGGTGGAGATTTCTGGTGACTGGGGCAACGAGATAAGTTGCGCAACTCACCGCAGCGTCGACATTAGCGGGTGAATCGCTGTTGGGGTCTGCCAGCATGGAGATAACACTAATCATGATTGTCTCTACTGTGTGGATGGGAAGCCAGCGCTCCTCTGGCTTTTCGTAACCAAACTTATCCTCTCCTGGCTCGTGCAGAATTGAGATACAAACATCCCCGTTCTTTGCAACTGTGGAGGAAAGGGAGCATGAATTTTACTGTAATGTGAAGACTCAAAGCCTGAATTTTAAATTCTGATCATGTCAGCGTGATGTCCTTACCGTTGGGGTGCCAGATCTCGGTGATAAACTTCATTTTTGGCGGCCGTAGAGGATAATCATAAGGAAAGGTTAGGTATGCTTTGAAAAACCCCCCTTCACTGCGGGAGAAACAAAGAACACAGCACGGACAAATGAAAACCTGAAGCCAAATTATAATTCCTGACAATTTCAAGCCAAATATTTCCACACTTACAAAAGGGTATCTTGTGGACCAATGATCACAACTTCCCATTTGTAAATGTCATCATCGTCTATCAGGCCAGCTGAAAAGCCCTCCACAGGGTTCTTGTTGAGCTCTGGGGGGAAAAGGAGGCATATGGTATTTTTATATGAATACAAACAGAAATGTAACAGTAAGTAAACGGTTTCAATTCCCACAAAATGTACTTGATTTATTCGCAGAGTGGCCAGAGAGTATATACAGAATACCTTTGCAATTCTGAAAGATAATGAAACTGCTAAAAAAAAAATCTTGTTTTCACACAGTTTCTTTGCTTTTGTGATGCTGGATTAAGAAATTTCTGATTTCACAACAATACAGGGTGACAGCAGGAGACTAAAATCAATCAGTAGCAAATTTTAAGCATGATTGTGCTGATTTTCTCCTGAACCACTGTTTTAATTTCCTGGACATCCTGGAAGTTTTTTATGTCTGTATTTATGTGATTTAAATTTAATTTAACAAGGACAGAAGGGCAAAAGGGAAATAGAAATTATGCTTCAGGTTGAGGTGAATCTGTGTTGGAATTCTTATACAAAATGGACATAGTTTGGTTCATGATCAAAATATGTGGACATGGCTGCCAATTCTCACCACATATGTCATTATGACCGACATCGTGCACTTAAAAAGGGGCTATAGCATGTACCTCAAAACAAGCTGATTAAATCCTTCATTATAACTTCAATGTGAACCTCTGTAGTCTAAAGTACTCACTCAACAAACCAGCAACAAAGGAATACCAGCAAATGTCACCTCACGTCACCTGTGTCTGGGGTAAAAGTTGCCCAAGAGCACATACGTTCTCGCCTGTGTGAAATGATTAACCTTTAATACCAGCAGGTGACAGTAGTCTTTATTGGTCAATTAAAGTGGGAACAGAAGGGCTTTGATTAGCTGTGGGCCTAGGACAGACGCACAGAGCTGGCTGAATTATGACGGTTTGTCAATTTAATAGTATTTATTCATTCTAGATCATCGTGAAGTTGTAAAAAGTATTGTGCATTTTAATGTTTACTTTAGCAATGATATATAAAAACATAATTTCTGTTTCTTTTCTTGTGAGCTGGTTCTCTAAGTTCAACAGCCAATCACAATGATGTCTCTCTACAATTTGTTCTGCTGCTGATTCAACAAGCTAAATCATCTGAAAAGCGCCAGGAGCCCGAGCAGCGCCAACGGGCCAGGTCCAAACTGGAAAACTAAGGTCACTGATGCTCACCGGCGGCATAGGCAGAGTCAACTAGCTGACTGTTTGCCTACGCCGCCTGTTCATTCAATGAAGGGTTAGTTAGGTAAATCTGTGCAAAATCTAGTCGTGGTTTCCAAAAATAATAAAAAATAATCCTGTTGAAATGAATCATCAACATCAGTAACAGAACTGAATCAACCATTGTAAGGTCAGTGATTCATGTCCCCACACAGAGAAAGAAAAGACATTTGCATTTTGACTCGGTGAGACACACCGAGTCTGTCATGGAATTGGATGCAGTGTTGGCCAAATCATGTCTCTTTGACGCGATACAAAAACCCTCAATCTGGACCACAGTCACTGCGGAGTTGATAACTTTATCCAAGTGTCCTTTAAAAAACAAACAAAAAACGGGCTGATAGCTGTCGTTTTCTGATTTGTTTGGGAAATCCCTATTCTTTTCATACTGGGTGTTGAGTAAAAGATGAGTTGCAGAGAAAATCAGTTTTAAGCACAAATTTGTGGCCAGAGGTGTAAAAAAATAAAAGGATAACATGCGTTTGTAAAATAATAATCCACTGATTTATGATCAGGACTGTCAGGATATAAATATCATGGATATTAATATCTCATGTGTTTGGCATTATTGTGGCCCGTCTCTGTAATAATAATAGTAATGACTCTTAAAATAAACCAACGGGGGAACAATAAGAGTTTCATCACTTGAATGCGAAGATGCCTGTCCTCAAAAAGCCGCTAACTAACCTCACATCACAGTCTGAGCCAGACCTGAGACACATATTCATTGATATATATACCTTACGAGGTTGAGATTTAAATCAGGCTGATACTGGTATAGCAGCACATTTGTATATGAAAGGACTGGAGTCTTCATAGCTATCATTAGCATTAAAGTCATCAGAGGAGATGAGTCCCTGGATTGATTATTCCTTTGTTCCGTCCGCTAACTAATGCCGAACCTGCTAGCCCGCTAGCACGGCTAGCTCTGCGATTAGGATATAATGATATTTGAGGCGAATGTAATTCAGAATCTGTGTATTTATTTCCAAAAGAGCCCAGCTAAGCAAAGCAGCTTAGCCACACACACTGTGTTGCAGTGATAAATGAAGCCATTCGGCTGCTCGGTTAGCTTTCTGAGCTAACCCCTATGGCGTAAACATAGCTCCGCGTAGCTAAAAAAAAAAAAGAAAAGAAAAAAGCTAACGATAGCTGCTAGGTAGCCAATCGTTATATCGGGTATATCTTGTTTAAAATATTATGTATGTTCGGTGTTACCTGCTAGTTGTTTTCGAAGAAGTAGTGCTGATTGTTCGGTCATGGTACGCGGGCGTAACTAAAAACACTGTGCAGGCAAACACAAGCTGAAACCGAGGTTAGATCCTGCCGCTGGTTCCCTCGGTGTTTTGACACAAGGTTCAGCTGCTCGATTTAGCAGTGCGCATGCGCATCCGCAGTTGTCTGTGTGTGCTGGTTTATGTGTGGCTTTATGGCGACGTTTCTTAAGAAAACAACAAGGAAAGCGATGTTTATAGCCTTACTAGACGACTTTCTAGACGAAGACTAGACGAATATGAGATTTTTCATTAATATATATATATATAAATAATACATCGCCTTTCAGTTACACTGAGGGTCACAACCCACTGGAAGTCGTGTACCACCTGAGACATTAATGCTGTATGTTTCAGTGTCAGTTGTCTTCTGCATCACACACCACACGACTGTCTGATTGATTGACTATTGTCAATGTAGATGTCTGAAGTGTTCTTTTGAGTCTGTGATACAATTACTTCACTTTGCAGAACATTATAATAAAGCTCTAAACAAAATTTCCCAACAATAATTGCTGAACATTTTTAAAGTCAAAAAGTGTTTCATAGAAGCATAGTGGCGAAAATAATATTTGTATAATTTCCACCATGTGATATGTCAATCAAAGTTTTAATGGGCTATTAACAGGTAAAAATAAACTCGTATTATATCAGTTTATAAAATAATGGCACATTGATTCATGTACTGAACTGCCAAACAAGCTACAGAGCGAACTAACCCTAACTGACTAAAAAGTATACAGCCCAGGTTAATTTGAGGCTGCTGTTAAAGCTGATGATAGCAAGTGGACATTGTAGACTGGTCTTGAAGCGCACATGGAAAATGGTGGTAGAAGAGGCTGGTAGGAGGCTGTGGGTGTTGGCTGGTGCTGCAGCTGGTCACCGATAGCAGCTGTTTCAGCAGAAGCTGAGGTCTTGAGGTGGGAGTTGAGGCAGGAGGACTTGGTCTTGATGTCTTTTGTCATTTGAGGGCTAGAAGCTGGAGACCGGTTGTGTCTTCGGATGGACAACGAATATGAGACTGCTGCTGGTCGGGCGTAGGTGGAGACATCAGACTTGTTTTTTGAAGGTTCAGGCTGACGTGTTTTTTTAATCTCCTGACTGCAGGTGGAGTTTAAGGCTCAGGCTGGTTTCATTCATGAGACGGCTCAGACTGCAGGTGGACAATGACTGGCTTTGTAAGTGGTTTTCTGAAGCGGTGGTGGACTGTGCTGGAGAGGATTTGTGAAGGTTGAAGGTGGACACCGCTGGCTGGCGGAGGCTTTGTTACGGAGGCTGGAGTGACTGTTGATTTCTGTTGTTGACTTTTATGAGAACTTGAATTAGAAGAAGTGACTTAAAGTAGAAGTCAGAACAAGCTGTGGTCTGTATGATCAGAGTCTTTACTAGTACAATATCGTATATTTGTAACGATCATTTGTCCTTGTACTAGTATTTTCAGTTTTCTTCTTCATTTTGATCTCTTACTGAATACTAGCCGAGGTTTTGGTTCTTCAGACTTGGTAAGTGGCGGGTAGACGTCCTTACTCTGTGACTCTTAATCATCAAGAGCCTATCAGGCTTTTCTGTTGTGGCTGTCTTTGGACAACTCACTGTTTCTCACTGGTGCTGCTTAATCACTCCACCATGCTGCAGGGTGTAAGGGCGAGGTCTGCCAGTTTTATATCTGTGAGGACACAAAAATGAAATTTTAAAGTTAAATGTGATTACAAACCTAACTACATGTGCATATAGCTATATTTCTTTTATATACCTGCAGTTTTTGCACTGTCTGCATCTCCCTGCCAACCTGAGATGTGTGAACATATACATACATTTATATTTAAAAGTATACCCACTTTCTTACTTGAACACTGCCTTGTTTGTTGTAATATAGCTTTTTATATATTTTTTTTTTGATATTTTTATATTTCATTCTTTAGTCCATAATAACACACATTTGACTTTAGACTACTCACTCAAGTGACTATAGTGTATGAGAATATACTCAGATATTTTCTATGAGAGACTTTATTACTTTTAAAACACATGTTGTGGAAGGTGGTCTTTAAATATGATGGACTGGAATGCAGTGAGTAGTAAATATTGAAACTGTGTCTCATTTTCCACTATTAAATTATTATATTATTGATTATTTATTAGTGGACTACAGTGCAATATAATGAACTTGTAAAGCTCACTATCCTGGCACAAATTAGCATTATATGATAATTATATAAATGACATGTTTCCCCTCAAACCTGCTAATATGCTCAGACAGAGTCACATCAAATTCACTCTGGCACATATCATCCTTCAACAATGACTCGATTTACAGTAAATTCATTTCAGCTGTGCTGACTGTCTCAGAGTTCAAATACTGTCCAACCCTGTGTTGTTTATAAATGACTAAAATAAAGTCTCACGTGAAATGGATTTTGTTGGTCTCTGTTGTTGGTCGGTTGTCACAAAAAAGTCGTCACTGGAAATCTTTGTTTTTCAGAAAGCGTGGAGTAAATGCTGAAAGCTGCTTCTTCTTATTTGTCTGTTGTAGAGTTTGTGTATTGAATTTATTGTGGCAATGGTGGAACCTCTCAGTTCTACTGAGGAACATCTCAACCAGGGTCAGAGAAAAATAATGATAATAATAATATGAGGATCTGTGTTCATTAGGTCTAACATAGTTACCATTTTTGCCTTTCAAATGTGACTGAGGGGAATTCAGGTAATTTAACTAAATCTCAACAAATTTAGCTGCTCATTTTATTCCATGTGTGGAATAACTGTGTTTGAAGTTTAATGAAAGGGGATTAAATTAATCTCTTCTGGGCTAAGAAATCAAATGACAGGAAAATTCAGACCTGAAGGGTAAAATAAATTCAGTTCTCACACTAAATTCTACAAGGAAGTAATAATGTTGCAGACAGTTATTATGTGTACAATGTATTGAAAGCTCTCTGTTTTCAGTTTTATAGTCATTTTATAAACTTAACGTATGGGAGGAAAACAGTAGATGCACAGTGACACAGCACTCTATAGCAGCAGTTAAAGAAAAACAGATCAGCTCAAAATACATCATTTGTGTCTGAGCTATCTCTCTTCTGGCAAGGGAAGTGGTGGTATGAGGATACTGATCCTGATTTAGGTGTGGGATGAGGGACGGGGAGGCTGGGGGAATAAGAATACAGACACTGGTGGCTGGTGGCAAAATTTGGTGTATGGGCTAACAAATGCATAATACCAATTAAATTAGTTAATACAGCAGCAAAAGAAACATCACCAACAATACACACAGTTACATCAGTTATAGGTACTCTATACTTTTCAGTGCTCTTCTTTAGTGGTTCTCAACTGGTCTGGCTTCAGGACCCACTATCACTCCTTAGTATTGTGCAGGTTTGGACAAAAATGCTGTATGATGATGTTTATTTTATCAATTTGGAAAATGCAAAGTAAGTGAACAAAATATATATATATATATATATATATATATATATATAAATCACATCAATATTTGATGTTACTATCATTTGCCTTCAACCAGCATCAATCCTTATAGGTACACTTGTACAAAGTCAGGGATTTTGTAGGATCATAGATGAAGTGGTCCACCAAGGAAACTTAGTGCAGCAGATGAAAAACACATCAAGCTTATTTCCCTTCAAAATCTGAAGATGTTCAGCAGAGCCATCAGTTCAGAACTGGTAGAAACCAGTGGGACCCAGGTACACTCATCTACCGTCTGAAGAAGTCTGGACAGAAGTGGTCTTCACTGAAGAGTTGCAGCCAAAAATACATAACCCTGATATGGAAACAAGTGAGCCAAGAGACTCCACTATGCACCAAAACATAGGAACTGGGGTGCGCAGCAGAAGGCAGTTTGTTCACTGAAGGGCTGGAGAGAAATACAATAATGAGTGTCTGCAGGCAACAGAGAAGCATGGAGGAGGTTCCTTGCCAGTTTGGGGCTGCATTTCTGCAAATGGATTTGGGGATTTGGTCAGGATAAATGGTGTCTTCAATGCTGAGAAATACCTATCCATCATGAAGTGCAATCAGAGAGACGTATGATTGATCAAGAAGTCCTGGAAATGATGGCATGGCCCCCACAGAACCCTGATTTAAAAAATGTAATTGGAAAGCTTTTTAAGGAAAATATAGTGATATAGAATCGTTTAACAAATGAAAATGAAAGTCTGTAACTTCATGCAATACTAAATTAAAAATACGGGTGCAGCAAAAGATGCGTTCAATGCTTTCGGGAATATGTGAGCATTGGCAACTTCACTTTGTTGCGATTGTGAATATCAAAGGCTTATTTTATCAACTTACTTAATTAAATCTTAGTCGACATTTCTCCTAAGAAGAATGAAATCCATAAAACTGCTGCATTTATTTTGGCAAGGTGAAAGATTCCCTGGATGTCGTATTTACAAGAGCGGTATTTGAAAATACGTGCTCGTGAAGAGCACTTGAAAGCAGCGGTACGCGGAAGGAAGGGTCTGCGGCGCCATATTTAATACAGCAGATGCTAGTCGACGTTAGCTGTTTACAAACCCAAACTTTTGACCTGAGACACAAACCAAAATCAACCCACCAAAACAATCGAAAATGAATGCAATAGATCATGTTCGGGAAATGGCCGCCGCTGGTCTTCATTCTAATGTCCGGATATTGAGCAGTTTGTTGCTGACGATGAGTAATAACAATCCGTAAGTAACTGTCCAAACGAGCACCGTCTATTTCCTGAAGAGTGGGTCGCTTCACCGGTGTTATGACTATGACGGTGATACCCCAAAGCTATCAGGTCAACAACAGCTAACATTAGTAGCTGGAACCGTAACACATTGTCTTACGGACTGAGTCCAAAGAGCTGCGTTAGTAGTGGTTTAATAAATTAATTATAAAGCAAACACAAGGTGCGTTCCTTTCCGAAAAATAGCCGCTGTAGAAACCCGTGTATAAATCCGTGAGGCTAACTGTTAGCATGTAGTAGTATTGTGTGGAATCATTTTTCACCTGTATTTATAATTTGTTTCAGTGTCCCCGTTCATAGTATTGATAATCATAGTTAGGGTGGTTTTTAGAAACAAAGGCTAGATAGATAACACTTGTCATTGTTCGTGTAAGGTTTTTGTTCTGTTTATGTGAAACGTTGGAAGATGGATGCCTCTAATTCTTGGATTATAATTTGACAGTTTCTTTGTTGGTGTTGATGCTTTTATATTTTATACTAAATTAGTTTGGTTGGATGTGTACATTTTTACAAATCAGATTTTCTGCGATTATAACAACCTTATTGAAATGTCATACTTGTGACTTGAATATTTTTTGTCTTTCCATGTTAGGGAGCTGTTCTCTCCAGCCCAGAAGTACCAGCTGTTGGTTTACCACGCTGATGCCATCTTTCACGATAAGGAATATCGAAATGCTGCCTGCAAGTACAGTATGGCCCTGCAGCAGAAGAAGGTGCTCAGCAAAACATCTAAAGTGCGTACTTCTGCTGGTGGAGCCACATCTAACATACAGGCACAGGTATGTTTCAGCTTAAATCCTCAGCCAGGTTTCCTGCAGAACAACATGTTAGTTTTTATTGTGATCTATTATATATTACACATTGAAGCATCTCATTGGTTAATTTCAATTGGAGTCACACCTTTGGATGAGTTTTAAGCAAACCTGTGTCCAAATTAAGTCCAAATTGTGGACCTCCACTATTCTGGTTCATCTTTGGGAGCATTTTCCAAATGCCTGAAAATGACTACAAAAATATCCACAGTAAAACGAGCCCTACATCAGCAGAGCTCCAAAACCTCACTATGAAATGTCAGACTACGATATGCACATGCACACAGGGACAAAGATCTTACTTTTTAAGAAGTGTCCGATGGTCTGATGAAATAAATATTCAACTGCTCGGCTGCAATCACCATCATTATAAGTGGAGGAAAAGCAGAGAGGCTTACAAACTGAAAAATCCCACCTCAGCAGGAAAGCACAGGGAGTGGTAGCATCAGTGAGAAGTAGGCCCAGAAACCTAACTCAGTAACTCCAGTTCTGTCGGGAGGATTGGACTAACATTGAAACAGTATGATATGCCGTCTTCTGACCCATTGGACTTTTATTCACACTCTTAAACCAAAATTGCAAACCCAGTTTGGGGTGACCAAATACAGTGAGTGGTTACTTGGATTAAATGTCAGGAATTAAGGAAAACGTGTTTGTCTAAGGTTTATGCAAACCTCTGAAACAGTGTTTCCGACATATGTTTGGCCATCATTTAAAAGTTGAAACATGGTTTAAATAATACATATTGTACGATGCCATGCATCACCCATTCTTGATAAAAAAAAAAGCTACAGAATAGACTTGGTATATTGCCGTTAATAGTAAAAGGAGGGCGTGCATTTACACTCAATGTTGTTTTTCAGAGTTTGCCATCAGAAATTGAGGTAAAGTACAAGATAGCTGAATGCTACACCATTTTGAAGTTGGATAAAGATGCCATCGCGGTGCTCGATGGGATCCCATCCAGACAAAGGACTCCTAAGGTAGGCCACTGCTCTCAGTCTTCCTCATGCCTCTTGTGCTTTGTTAAATACACATCAACCAGAGTTACATCTTGTGCATTTGTATCAAAAGTGAGACATCTGTGTTTTGTCTACAATGAAGCACAGCAAACGGTTGACTAATAATAGTAATTACTAATCCTAGGTTGGGGGTCATCATAATTAAGTAGTTGTTATTTCTAAAAATAACACTGATGTAGCAAGTTATACTTTTATAGATGCTGCCTTAAGTTGAGTTTTATTTATAGACAAATAATTAGAAATGGAGTGAAACATAAAGCAAAACATTAACACAGAATCCTTCAGCCTCTTTTTACAGCATTAGTGTCATACATTATAATAATAATTAAATGTTTTCTGTTATTCTGTGTTGCCTTAGATCAACATGATGCTAGCTAACCTGTACAGGAAAGCTGGTCAGGAACGTTCTGCTGTGACGAGCTACAAAGAGGTGCTCAGACAGTGTCCCCTTGCCTTGGATGCAATAATTGGTAAGCATGATGAAGAGTCATGTCTTTGTAATCCCTAAAAACTTTTTCACATTTTTTTTTTTGACACAAACTCTTACAGAAGTTTTGCTTTACATTTTTCCCCCAGGCCTTCTCTCTCTGTCAGTTAAAGGAGCCGAAGTGGCATCAATGACTATGGATGTGATTCAGAGCATCCCCAACCTCGACTGGCTCTCTGTGTGGATCAAAGCGTACGCCTTCATACATGCGGGGGACAACCAGAGAGCTATTAACACCATTTGGTGAGCAGAATACTAATGCCTTCTACAAAGGCCTTGGATATTCCTCTTATTTCTGTTGTGACTTTGTGTGAACACTGTGTTTTTAGCTCTCTGGAGAAGAAATCTCTCTTGCGGGACAACGTGGACCTCCTGGTGAGCCTGGCAGATGTCTATTTCAGGGCAGGTGATACCAAAAATGCCATTCTCAAATTTGAGCAAGCCCAGATGTTGGACCCATACCTCATCAAAGGTGAGTCCCAGGACCAGAGAAGTCATTTAACCTGGTATCTTGCAGAGATAGAAGGACTTTTTGTTGTGTAGGTATTATAATTGTTGTGTGCACTTGCAGGAATGGATGTGTATGGCTACCTGATGGCTCGTGAGGGACACCTGGAGGATGTAGAAGTCCTGGGAGGACGGCTATTTAATATATCGGACCAGCACGCTGAACCCTGGGTGATCTCTGGGTGAGTCTCAGACGGATGTCCTTTCCTATAGATAGTGAGACATGAAACATTGTTGTCTTCAAGGTTCACAATCCTTTGAATATGTGTTTTCCTCAGTTGTCATAGCTTTTATAGCAAGCGGTACTCCAGGGCCCTGTATCTTGGGGCCAAAGCCATCCAGCTGAACAGCAACAGTGTGCAGGCTCTCCTCCTGAAGGGGGCAGCACTGAGAAACATGGGTAGAGTCCAGGAAGCCATCATCCATTTCAGAGAGGCCATGCGCTTGGCGCCCTGCCGTCTCGACTGCTATGAAGGTATGTCTGCTTTAATAAATATGTTTCTCTGTTTGTGTCCATGTCTTCAGACATAGTTACGTTCTGCTCTACTTGCCTTAAATCATTTTACCAATGGTTCCAGGTCTGATCGACTGTTACCTGGCATCTAATGGGATTCGAGAGGCCATGGGGATGGCAAACAACATCTATAAGACCCTGGGGGCCAATGCGCAGACTCTGACTATACTTGCTACAGTGTGTCTGGAGGATCCTGTTACTCAAGAGAAAGCCAAAACACTGCTGGACAAAGCTCTGGCCCAGAGACCTGACTACACCAAGGCTGTGGTTAAAAAGGCTGAACTGCTCAGTGTGTACAACTAAGTTACTAAGGCATTAAGATGTGTGTGTGCTTTGATTACATGTTGAAACCAATAAATTGTTCTTTGTTTTTATTTATTTTGAAGGCCGGGAACAGAAACATGAGGAAGGGATAGCTCTGCTGCGCAACGCCTTGGCCAATCAAAGTGACTGTGTGCTGCACAGAATGCTGGGAGACTTCCTGGTGGCTGTCAACGATTTCCAGGAGGCCATGGACCAATACAGCATAGCCTTAAGGTAAATACAGATCCATCTTGGAGAATGCCATAAAAGAAAATATTCCCCCTCTGGTTTATAAACAAGTGGTCTGCATTTGTGAGGGCATTAATTCTTACACCAATCAGCTGCAACATTAAAACCACTGACAGGTGGAGTGGATACCTTGGTACAGTTCAACGTTCTGCTGGGAAACCTTTGGCCCTGGCATTTATTTGGATGTTACTTAGACACGTGCTCCTTTCCTAAACAAGCAGGCCCATCTGAGTCCCAGTTCAATATTAAATAAACAAAGTTTCCTCCACTGGAGATTCATAAAGGCTTTTCTTGATCACGTGTGCATGGTGTGACTGTATTAAGTCCAATAAACAGGGCTGTCAAAGCTCTTTGGCTCCAGAAGCTTCAACAGACTGAGAACCTGTGTTCTCTGCTCCAGAATTGGACTGTTCATCTAACACCATGAACTCTGTTCCCAGGAATCATTTCTGTTCTTTTATACACAGTGTTTGGTGTTTTTGTTGTTTTAGTGCAGCCTTTGCCTGGGTGGACTCACTCAGCATATTCTATATTGTTGTAAACACCAAAACACGAAACATCTACAATTTCTGTCTGATTAACTTCATTTTCTAGAGTAAAGTTCTTCCACAAAAACGACGTATTTAGTCACAATGAATTTGGTTGTTGTTCTTACACTAGAAGTACAGAAGTAGAAGCTTTGACCCTAAATGAAAGTGGTTTTGGTTAATGACAGACCAGAAACAAATAACTTCAAAAGATTCATTCTTTTTAAAAATGCCTGGATCAGCTGATACCATTCCAGACTCCTGCATGGCTACTGTTTCTCTCTCCTAGCAACAGTAACATAGGATGTCAGGACTTGGGAAACAGTGGGAGCCCTCTGATCTGTGTTGTAGCTAGATGTGCGCCAGGCTACGGTGTAGGGTAAATTTTACACAGCTATGCTGGGTAAATACTAAAGCACCAAATTGTGTTTTTCTCGTCTAAGTTTGGACCCCAACGACCAGAAGTCTTTAGAAGGAATGCAGAAGATGGAGAAGGAGGAGAGTCCCACAGACGCCACCGTAGAGCTGGATGGAGACGACATGGAGGGAAGCGGAGAGGACGGAGATCTGGAGGGCAGTGACAGTGAAGCAGCCCAGTGGGCTGATCAGGAACAGTGGTTTGGTATGCAGTGACCCCGAGTCACTTCCAGGGTGCTCGGTCATTAACGCCTTCTAACACACCGCAGCCTGTGGGAAGCCTTCAGCCATCAGGGTCGTCTAACGGCTTCTGAAGGCTGTGCTGCTCCATATATGAGGTTAACACCAAGTGACTAAAAGATGTTGCAGCTTTGACGTGGAACTCAAGATTAATGGCTGCACCCTGGGATGAAGGAAGCCATTTTATTGAAATGCTGCCATTTTTGACCTGATGCCTGTTTATTTTGACTTCAGGGCCACTTCCTTGTATACACAGCTGCTCTCATATAACACCTGAAGCTCATTCTGTAGTGGGAGATTTTGGGAAAAATAACACTTGTCTGCTTCCAGGCAGTGAGAAACTCAACTTAACCTTAAACGGAGTATTTAGAGTGAGCATTTAAAATGAGCTTTGGGCTCTTTACTGAGGTGAATGCAAATAAATAAGCACTGAAGCAGCTGAACATCATCACCTGTGGCCAGGCTGGCTCACAGGTTGATGTCTCTGTCCTCAAAGTGTCACAGTAAAGGTGAGTATTGCAGGAACTTTACCTTTTAAAGTGTTACTGAGTGTCTAAACATGCTCCATATTTCTGCAGCTTCATAAAATGTATCAACTTATTTGTGTCTTTATTTTGTGTTTGTTGCATCTGCCTTTCTATGTATAAAAAAAACAAATGTGTGTCCATTTCAAGATAAATGTTTATAGTATTTTGTACATATTTTTCAAATGTAAATAAAAGCTACTAAACACTCTCATTGGACGCTTATTTTTCTTGTGGTAGACGTGAAACCGTCGGAATGATTGCGAATGACACCAGGAGTAAACTCTTCATGTATGACAGTTTTATTTACCTGAAACCAAAAGTTTATGTGATACATCGTACAATCATCATCTCTGAAAATACAGTACAGCAGTTTGGCAAAAAAATGCCAGTGGAGGGACTGCCTGCCGTTCTCATGGTAAAACATATGCGTCGCTGCACGTCCGCCTTCCCCGATATGGCAAAAAAAATCAGCTCCAGCCATGTTGCACGTCTCAGTGCAAAGCAAAAAAGAAAAGTCTGTTTGGTTTTTAAATATCGCATAAAAGTATTTCCTTAGGAAAGATGAACTGTGTTTTTGAGCTTATTTAACAGTTGTATCTGACAATTAGCTAATCTATTTACCAATACTATACATTGTCTATTAGTCTGCTGAAACGTGTGACCGGCTGAGCGGGCATGCACCATGGAGTAATGTACATCTGACTGGTACTTGGATCTTAGTCTAGAAAGACGGCAGGAGTATCATAATCTAAGGCTCTTCATGCAGGAGGATGGAGGGACTGACGAGGTGAGACCAGCTAGTTTCCACCAATTCATTCATTCATGGCCTTTCTATTAAAAAAAACTGAACTTTATGAGCCCCTCTCACTGAATCACTTTACTGACATGCAGCTCCTGTAAGATGCTCTGCCCAAAACACACATGCACCACACACACAACAAAACCAAAGCTCCTGCAAAGGGGACTTAGAGTAGAGGCGGCTTTACTTGGCCTTCACTGCAAAGAAGAAGGAGAGAGAGGGAGAATCAGAACCGATGGACACGAGACGTCACACGCCAGAGTAGAAGCAAATAATTTAAATTCAGAAAACTGGGCAATGGGGAGCGTGCTATGTCCAAGCAGATTAAGACAAAAGACAAATATATATACACAATATCAGCCACAGCATTAAAATCACCAACCAGTGAAGTGAATAACACTGATGTAATAGGAAACTTAGCTCCTGGTATTTATGTAGATGTTACTTTTGATACATCAAACAGGATTCATCCATTCCTGTGTCCAGTTCTGATGCTCACACGTCCAGTGGAGGCTTCAACAGTGGACAGAGGTCAACATGGACAACCTGACCTCATTCAGTGTCTTCTGACACCTTTATCTGGTCTATGTTTGGCCTCGTGCCCTCAAGGAGACAATACAGGTCAAAACTATTGAAACCTTAAAGAAGCTGAATATCTTAACAAACACATCCAGTCACTATAAACCATCATATTTATAATTCTGTGAAATATATTTCATATTAATAGTTGTTTTTAAAAAAAATAAATGTATGCTCGTTATTGCTCTTTTTAAAGCATGACAGAAGTACTCATAATTTAATTTTATCCCGTATGCAGTGACAAAAGCTTTTCATTTGATTTCAGTCCGAGCTACAGTTGGTGCATCGACCTTTTCTGCCAGTGACCCCAGTCAGTGCATTTTCTTCCTTGGAGCAACACACAATTGTCGAGATGCTCTGACTCGGTCATGCAGCCCCCGTACTTTGACCCTTGTCAGCCACTTTGACCCTTCTACTTGTCACAATGTTCACCTGCTGCCTAACATCTCCGGAGCTGAGACAACGAGACCAGCAGTTATTCACTTTACCCGTCGGCAGTGATAATGTCATGGCTGATGGCTGTACACAGTGTGGGGGCACTTAAATGTCACCGTTGCGAAAACACGGCGTCAGTGAGCCCGTAATCTTCCTGCTTTAGCGTATGCTCTTAAATAAGCTCCTCTTTTGTACCATTAAAGTGTTTCTTTAAAACCTTATTATTGGTGCCTGTACAACCACATAAAGATGACTATTAGTCAGCATGCAGGTCAAAGTGTACTCACGCTGTAGGTACACAGGTGGGAGGCATTGGAAGAGACAACAGTTAGCTTTTAAACTGGAAAAAAAATAAATCAAACCCACACACTGGCCTGGTATTATGGGAACAGGCATGCACAAAAGGCAAAGAGCACACTTTAAGTAAACTGGTGTAGCTGTAAGGAGCATTTAACAACAACATAATGTATACGGAGGCTCTGTGTGCTATGTACAGATATACAGACTCGTCCACTTTGTGCTCACTTGATAAGACTAAACAGCTCCTTAGTGCCTTTTTTTTCTTTTTTCTTTTACATATTCAAGTACAGTATGTGCACATTTTAATAAAGATTACTGTAATTAAGACGCAAAATGAAGACTGAATTTCAAACTAAAAAAGAAAAAAAAACTATATCAAGACACATGTGTTTTCTTCAAGTAAATAAATTTAACAACAGGTTGTATCACACTGGTAACACGTCCTCTTTTACCTCAAATAACAGAGGAAAAGAAAAATATATCTTTAAAAAAAAACACTTTAAAATGAGTGTGAGGGCTTGTACTGCAAAAAAAAAACAAACACAAATTGGTGCTTACCTCAACAGTGGTAATCTATGAAATGGTTGTTAAGACGGGGGGTAGTTATGGTTATATTAACAGCATTGAGGTAGCTGTACTCTGCCTAACGCAGAAAAAAAAATGAATGAACAAGATGCTTGGACCTCAAAAAATAAAATAAAATAACAAAGACCAGAAATTCATGCCGGGGCAAACAAATTCAAGTCTTTGCCCTCTTATTAGTATTATGTTCCTCAGACATCTATCCTCTTCACACCCAGCGTTCTCATACCCCAGACCCTCCCCCGAAAATTACAAAATAGTAATCATTATAAAATAGTGTATATTCTCTGTACAGCTCAACACACAGCTCCAACACAAGGCGCTTCTCTATTTGTTCACAACGAGGGTCAAAAGAGAGGAAAGCGTGATGATAAAATCAAACAGACATAACGTCAGTTAAAGTCATTAAAATATGACTGAACCCCCCTCCCCCCAAAAAACATGGATCAGTGAAAATGTACTAAATACAAAAGGTCAGGTGCAAGTGTCGACTCTAAGTTGTTCCAAGTTAATGCAACTGTGTTAGATGTGTGTGTTAATGTCCACTTCACACTTGTCACGGGGGAGGGGGGGCGGGAGAGAGGGGGGGTAGTGTGCTGGAGTCAGTCAGGGCCACAACATGGAGGACACGTTAGTGTCGGTGCTGTAGATCCACAGCACCAGGGGCAGGGAGACGGCCACGAAGGGCCAGGAGATGCCCTCGGCGCATGCAGACAGAGAGCAGCCTTTTCTGGGGGGCTTCTCCAGCTGTTTACCAATGTCGCCGTGGTTCCTGGCCAAAAACTTTAGCAGCTCGTCCAGCAGGATGACCGGCAGGGAGATCTTCAGCACCATCATCCACTGGGTCGTATCCAGAGGGGTGATCTGGAAGATGACCTGGGAGAGAGTGCGGCAAGAACTGTCAATGACATGTGATACGAGAATACTTTATTCTTCCCACAGTAGGGAAACTTGTAACTGTGCAGCAGCAGTAAGTTGAATTACACTGGAGAGCCAGACCACGTTTGTGCATGTTAATCCATCCAACCATTGATTCTAGGATTTTATTTAGAAGAAAACAAACCTATACATACATACTACTGTACGAATAAAGTTGTTTTTCTTCATAACAATGTGTGCCAATATGCAATTAAGCCATTTGGCCACTGGGTGGCAGAATAAATACGTCTAAAACTCCAGCAGTGCCTCATTTTTATTCAGTGTGCAAGTTTTCTAAAACTCACAGGCAGTGGTTCCACATAGAGGATGAGGAAGTGGAGAGACATGGAGAGGCAGATGGCCCCCAGAAGCCAAATGTTCTCCCAGGGAGGCATCCGCAGCAGGGACTGGTTCTCCGACAGGCTGGACAGAAGAGAGAACACGGATGGTTGATTCAGTTACACGGTTCACCCTTCAAACGGTGCGCTCATGACAGAATCTCTATTAGAGATGCTTATTTATTCACCTGTTCAAAGCGTTGCACATCTCGATGGTGACGAGCACAGACAGGGCCATGGTCATCGGGTAGGGCGACTCAAACACGTGGCAGTCCAAGCCGTCGAATTCTGGGTTGTCTGGGCTGCACTGTAGGAAGTGGCTCTGAGGAGGTGAAAGGGAGAGAAGTGAGACGGGAGTCGTGAGGAGCCGAAGGATGTTTTATCGCAGCGAGAACACTCACCAGCTGGTACAGGGTGACCTGTGGTCCGTCCTCAGAGATGGTAAACCACCAGGCAGCGGCTCCCACGGTGGCAGCGCCCACGTAGCCTGGAAGCAAACACGCCAAGACGTCACACTTCTGCTTATGAAACGGCTTAAGAGACCATTTGCGGCTCTCCCGTTAATCAGCTAACCTCCGATCGCCAAGTATCTGAAGAAGAGCCAGCCGGAGATCAGGGGCTCCTTCGCGTTGCGAGGAGGCTTCTCCATGATGTCCAGGTCTGGGGGGTTGAAGCCCAGCGCGGTGGCGGGGAGGCCGTCAGTCACCAGGTTGACCCAGAGCAGCTGAACCGGGATCAGCGCCTCAGGGAAGCCCAGAGCAGCAGTGAGGAAGATGCTATCAGGAGAAGTAATCCAAGTTAAAACGCTTGATAATAAACTGAAGCAGGTTTGAACATTTTTGTGTTGCTTTGTGTTGTATTTAGAGGAGACTCACCAGACGACCTCACCCACGTTGGAGGAGATGAGGTATCTGATGAACTGCTTCATGTTATTGTAAATAGCTCTGCCCTCTTCAACGGCGGCCACTATGGAAGAGAAGTTG
Organism: Mugil cephalus; assembly: GCF_022458985.1. Lineage (NCBI taxonomy): Eukaryota > Metazoa > Chordata > Actinopteri > Mugiliformes > Mugilidae > Mugil > Mugil cephalus. The sequence goes on along the minus strand of NC_061777.1, from coordinate 22,999,400 downwards.
TCATCGGCGAGGACCATCTCTGAGGCTGACTTGGCCACGGCAGTGCCAGAGCCCATAGCGATGCCGATCTCCGCCTTCTTCAAGGCCGGGGCATCGTTCACTCCATCACCCGTCTGTGGGTAAACACCGTGATTACAGGATGCGCACAAGTTTCTAAGTACGTTCATCATCGCACTCATTACAAGGCTACTTACCATAGCAGTGATTTCGTCGAACCCTTGCAGGAACTCGACGATCTTGGACTTGTGGGACGGCTCGACGCGGGCGAAGCAGCGCGCATGAGTCACGGCCTCCCGCTGGGCGTAGGGTGACAGTTCGTCGAACTCGCGGCCGGTGAAGGCCATGTTCTCAACGTCGTCCTCCTCGCTCAGGATGCCGATGCGGCGGCAGATAGCCACGGCCGTGCCCTTGTTGTCCCCGGTGATCATGATGACGCGGATGCCGGCCTGACGGCACAGCGAGATGGAGGCGGCCACTTCCTGTCTGGGAGGGTCCAGCATGCCCACACAGCCGACGAAGGTCAGGTCAGACTGGATGCAGAGAGAGGAAAAAAAAAAAGGTTGTGTCTGGCACTGGGAAGAACACACTCCGATAGCTGCCAAAAATAACAAGCAACCCAACAGTTGAGCACAATAATGAATATTCACCTCGTATTCGGAGAATTTGGCGGTTTCAGTCAGGATCATGTCTTCCATTTTGGGTGGGCTGTCTCTCGTGGCCAGAGCCAGGCACCTTAGGGTGTCACGGCCTGTTCCATACTCACGGATGACAGACATGATCTTCTCTTTAATGCCTTGGCTGAGGGGGACTTTGGTGTTGCCCACTCTGATGTGGGTGCATCTCTCAATGACTCCCTCCGGGGCGCCCTGTGAGGTCAAACACAGGCATTAAATATTCACGACACGCCAGGAGACACACGCCAGAAAGTAAAGCAACAGATTCTCCTTCTTTTACCTTGACAAACATCTTGCCCATGGAAGATCGGGACTTGTTAGGGGTGCAGTAGACAGACATGGACTTCCTGTCTCTGGAGAACTCCAGGGTGAACTCCTTCTTCATCAGCTGTTTGATCACCTGAAAATAAAAAGACAGGCAGTGAGAAAACCTGCTGAGTGAACAGTGGGGAATGTGCAGCGTGTGCAAGTGAGGGAGCTGGTGTCACTCACCGAGTTGCAGGCGTTGGCTCTGTCAATCTTGGACAGGTTGTGGACTTCGGTGTCGAAGACGTTCATTTTCTCCACCAGACAGGTCAGAGCCGTCTCCGTGGCCTCACCCACCTTCTCGTACACGCCCTTCACCTGAAACATCCACGGTCAATAAAACCTTTAGAGATTATTTCACTCTAATCCATAATGTGTGACCTTAAACAAATATCTCTTTTTGTATTTGTTTTTCATTTCTTCAAGGTATTTGCCGGATTATATAGCAGTTCACCGTTGAATATAGACTCCATATTCGATTGCACAGAGTTCACTGCATCTACGTTCATGTTGGTTTGTGTGTGTATGCAGATAAGTAAACATCATCAGCCATGTTATCAAAACCACAAACCAGTGAAGTGAATAACACTGATCTTTTTGTTCTTCTGGAAAACATGGATCCTGGCATTTATGTGGATGCTACTTTGACACGTCTGTACCACCCCCTGAATGATGTTGCAAACTAACTCACATGTCCATTGTAGGAGCTTTCAGCTGTGGACAGGGACATGGAGCTGCTCAGACCCAGCTGTCTAGCCGTCACAATTTAGTCCTTTAGTCAAAGTGGCTTAAATCCTTCTACTTAAATGTTTCCTGCCTTTAACATCAACTCTGAGGACAAAATGTTTACCTGCTGCCCAATATATCCCACCACTAACAGGTGCTGTGATAACTAGATAATCAGTCATTCATTGAGTGTCATTCACCTCACCTTTCGGTGGTCATAATATTAAGGCTGATCTTAATTTGCACTATGTGATTTAGTAAAGCAAGAAGCAGACTGGGTGCAGACCTCATTGAAGTCCAGGGAGGAGTCGTTGCACAGAGCACAGATGGTGGCCAGCTCCACTAAAGCATCGTACTGGGAGCTCTTGATTGGTTTACCGTCCTGGTACCTGAGGACAAGTACAGGACGTCAACCTGCTGTGACCGAAGACACTTGATGTGACGACAGGACACACTCTCAAACCGTGCATGTACTCACACTTCTCCCTCCGGCGCATACGTAGAACCAGTGATGGTGAACTCTGCCAGAGAGCAGCTGTCACCTTCGGCTTTGTTGACGACAAACATCTGGAAATCAAAACAAAAACAAGCATTTTTATCCAGAGCTAATGTAATTAGTTCCTGCCGGCGTCTGAGTCCACTGCCAGTTTCTTTACTAACACAGCAGGTGGCAGCACAACCTACATAAATCCCAAGTGACCGTGAGGAGCGAGAGCTCTTTGAAGACAGCAGATTATCCTGCAGCATTACAGAAAGTGTCTCTGTGAGATTCGGCCTGGGTGGCCCGTTGCCTAATTTGAGAAAGTGGTGTTTGGTTTCTCTCCATGAGTAAACAGAAGAGACTGCCAAGGAGCCTGCGTAAAGAAGGGACAAGCTGCAGCGCCGTGAAGCTTTGATTGTCACCCGCAATTACCATCAGTGGAGGCCTCGTCAAGCCACCAGTCAAACGTGAAATCGCTGGTACCGACTCTCTGACGGACCTCGAGCAAACGGGACGTTGATTATTTATCTTAAGAACCGCAGACTGATCGTAGCCAGCAAATACCAACCTACTGTTTGGATTTGTTAAGGAGGACATAAAACAACATGTCAAGTAGCCCAACTGTGGCATAACTGATTTTATGCCACAGGGTTTTATTCGTTTAGCCATTATGCATTTTTAGTATTTTTTTCGTTGGATTGTGAATCCTCATAAAATGAAACAGTAGAGAAGAGGCAACTTTTTGCAGAGAATCTTCCAACAAGCAGAGCTGTAAATGAATGCCACTAGTCTGATTCAGACGGTGCCAGACCAGTGAGAAAGCACTGAACAGGCGACTAAAGAGGATTAATCTTTAATAAATGCTGAACTGTCCTCTTTATGTGGGGGCCAAGTAGCACTGGGGAGCCACTTACGGATACAGAGAGAGGGGAAAGGGAACTTCAGACTGGCTGCTTTGCAGATTGGTGACGCAAGGTCAGTTATGCAACAGCAACACCGCAAGACTTCCAACAGCTCATTGTAGATTAGAGACGCGGCAGCACGTTGCCTTTGTGCTAAATAACCAAGACATCTGATGGCAAGGAAAACTTCTCTCTCTCTCTCTGTATTAGCATTTCCGCTGACAAATGCATTGAAAGTGACTTTGGCGGTTACAATCTGTCGCCTTATTCAAACACCGGGCTAAGCGCCAAACACCAAACTCTTCCACGCTGCACCAAAAGAGTGTCGGCGTGTGTGTGAGTGTGTGTGTTTTTTTTAAGACTCACTCTGCAGACAGACATCTGGTTGGTGGTCAGGGTTCCAGTTTTGTCGGAGCAGATGACAGAGGTGCAACCCAGGGTCTCCACGGAGGGGAGGCTGCGGACGATGGCGTTCTTCTTGGCCATGCGGCGAGTGCCCAGAGCCAGGCAGGTGGTGATGACGGCGGGAAGACCCTCCGGGATGGCGGCCACGGCCAGAGCGACGGCGATCTTGAAGTAGTAGACAGCCCCGCGGATCCAGGAGCCCCCGTGGACGGGGTCGTTGAAGTGTCCGATGTTGATGATCCACACGGCGATGCAGATGACGGATATGACCTTGGACAGCTGCTCGCCAAATTCGTCCAGCTTCTGCTGCAGGGGCGTCTTCTCCTGCTCGGTGGCCACCATCTCGTCACGGATCTTGCCGATTTCCGTGTTCACGCCGGTGGCCACAACCACGCCTATCGCCTTTCCAGCAGCGATGTTGGTACCCTGAAATAATAATACGTCAGTTACGCGTCGGCTCAACTGCGTCCAATAAAATGAGACACTTCTTCAAATTAATACGGGGTCAAGTTTTTCCAGGATGCTGTTGGAAACTAAACAAACAAGAAGTGGTGAGACATCAACAGGATGTGCGATGACTTGTGCAGATTGAAGCTTACAGAGAAGAGCATGTTCTTCTTGTCTTGATTGACGGCTCGAGGGTCGGGCACAGGGTCCGTGTGCTTGATGACGGAGACGGATTCACCTACAAAGACAACAGACTCAGACTCAGCTAGTTTTCATCTGAAGATGATTTCAGGAACAAAGTGAGTCGTGTCTAGAAATAAAATCTACAATGCTGATCATTCGTGCTGATCGGCACTGATCCTTCGCATCAATATTTCAATACAGATGCAAGTGTGCTAATTGGAACAAAGGAGGAGACAGCTCAAAACATCTTGCTCACTGTCAACCCGGCGTTTTACCTTTTCACACAAGTGGAAGACTGATCCAAAACTAATTCACTGGATTACTCAGTGACTGACTTTTTTCAGTAAAACAGGTTGAACTTGGTGTGTGCCAGTTACTCACAGCAGCCAAAGAGAAAAACTGAATGTAGCGAAGGGAGTGGCCATTATCTTCAAACTCAATGCTTGCTTAAAGAACCAGGCGGTGATTTGGCCTTTGGGTGAAACAATGAGAAACCTCATCTGTCCGTTAGGAGGTAACTGACATTTAGTCTTTAGCTTAGCCTCAAACCTGGCTTTCTGTTTGTAAATCAATAACGAGAATAATTTAAATATGTACAGTTGTAAGGCCGAGTAGGAAAGGTTGGGATACCAGAATAACAAAGTTATATCACTGGCACAGGAAAGAATATGATGAGCAGACATGTCTTACCGGTCAGAATGGACTGGTCTACCCTCAGGGTGGTGGATTTGATTGAACAGATACGGATGTCAGCGGGCACCTTGTCTCCAACTACAACCAAACAGAGCCACAATTAGAGCGCAGAGACACACAACAGGGAGAGAGAACACAAAGAAACATCTTTAAGTTTCTGGCTGGAAATCTCCACATTGTGGTACTGTTGAGTGTTGTGTGCACTAGTCAAATAACGATTTAACAGATGACACGTTCCTGCTGCTGGCAGTAACTCAGCATTAGTTTAAACTAACCGATGAAGAGCAGCTCATTACAGGGTGGCTGCCGCGGCACACAACAGCAAAGCGGCGCTGTCGTCACTGCAGGGAAAGAGTAGGAGAACCGAAGAAAGAGGAGGAAATGAGGGACTTGTGAGCCATAAAAGGCCCGTCTCAAAGGAAAAGGCCAATTTGGGTACGTCGGAATTGCACTGACCCAGTTCAGCTTCCTAATGGTACATAAAGGCGATGGAAACTGGGGAAATGGTTCAGGGTATGGCACAGTTCTGGGGGCATAGTCTACATATAGGCCTAGTTAGTTAAAAATGTAAACTGTGTCAGATTGTTACAAAAGGCTGCAAAAGCATGGTATAGTTAGAAACCAGGAGACCATGCCAGTCTGCCAAGTATCTAAGAATCAAACAAAGCTTCAAGTCAAAAGGTGGAAACTCAATACTGCAGGAAGAAAAAAAACCCTGAAAAGACTCAACGATCTGACACTGTTCCCGTGTCCAGATCTCATTTGAGGGAGACATGTATGGTAATCTGAAACCAGCCAAGCCCTTGAGGGAAGGGAGGGGAAACAGCAATGCCACCAACATGCATGACACCAAAAAAGGGAAAAGCATTTCAATACGTTTCCCAATCTGATTATTAAGTTTAAATATGGCCTCCTGATAACAGATGTTTCCTCATCACTACCACAGGAGGAAGAGAAAAAAGGCATCATAATATTATGTTACCTTATTATCCCATTAAATACTTTATAAAAACATTATTCTGTGTATTCAGAGTCTTGTCGTGTGCTTTTAAACTCTTCTTGCTCACTGAATGTTGAGACAGGACCCTGTGTGATGTTGGACATCAACCACTCATTACATGTCCTGAATGCTGTGCCAGAGACCGTCATCTGTCAGCACGCGCTGGCCAATCGCGGCAGACTGTGACAGCTTTTCTGAGAAGGACAAATGTTGAGCTCAGCTGCATCTTTAAACCATCTGTAGCTGGAAACACCAACGGAATGGAAGCTTTTCTTCTGGGAAGGTCATGCAAATCCAACTCTCAGATGGAGTGGCGCAGGCTACCCGGCGGCACGGCCCAATGATGGTGCTGCACATCTAAATATAGAACATTTTTATGGCTGTAAATTCAAATTTTCTTAAGAGAAACGTAGGCCTTTATAATAAAAACGATTAGCCTTAGCTGCACCACAGGAACAAAGCACTAAATGTTTCCATTACGAGCCAAAAAAAAGCTTACAATTACATCCTAGATGGCCGCGACTGTTTAACACTTCCTGTACTTGAAGAAATACAACCCTGGAGATGGTGCTGAGCCAAGAAACAAGACGGGAGGGAAAGGCTTGCTTGGTGCTTGCTCATACAAAGGAGTTAGTGCTCAGTGTTAAGACTCTGTCACCATGAAACACTGGAATTGTCCAGAGGCTTTGCTACACTGCAGGCCTGGTCGGATGAAGGGTGTGTATATCATCTGTCCCTTTGTGTCAACATCCTACTTGGTGGTAGTCCAAGCATCCCCTTCAGGTATGGCCACTTTTTCACCTCTGTGTTTGCCAATAGGTCACACAGACCACAAATTTTACAGCGACAAAAGCTCACACGTGGTGATACATTGCACCCAGTATGACTCCCAGAGGTGCCTTTTAGCCGGACCTTTAAACAGCAGGAGAGGCAGTGATTGAACTGGAAGTGCCAGCTTTGACTGGCACCTGCACCTGCTGTGTGTTCGGGAGACTGTGTGCGTGTGTGTGTTTCGTCTCGGCCAGGCTTCGTCTGGGCCATCCAGGAGGGTACATGTGCTGATGGCAGCTGAACAAAAGACTGACCTCCTGTCACGTTGAGTGGGCCGTTTGAGGGGGCCGCTCAGCAGCTTTCCAACACATCAACTCGTTAAATCACCAGCTGCATTTACTCGTGTTAAAATATAGAAACGCTTTGTGAAATACATATAAATCTAGTCGATATAACAGATCAAATGCAGCCTTTCACTGTTCCACAAGAACCTTTTCCTCCTAGTCTTTAACATCCACAACATTATGACCACTTTCCCTACCAATATACACACCCACATATGGACTTTTTTTTCCCTCTTATCTCGGCAAACAAGAGCCACATGGTGGGTTAGGGGCGGGCCGTAGGGAGAGACAAATCAATATTTACCATCAACTGAGCCGTTTAACTTGCTGCAACTTCTAGCTATGCTGTCACAAATGCAAACACATGTCAGCTGATCCTCACCTTTGACCCTAGTTATGTAAACACCATCGCTGCACCCTGTCTCCCTCGGATCTCAGTTTTTTTTTTTTTCCTTTGTTATGAATCTCAAGCAGATGCAGTTGGCTCTGCATAGCACACTACAGTCTCTGTTGCCATGGTGGCAAAACATGTCCCAGGACTAAATGCACTAAGGCCTCTAATCACTTGTTGTCACCAGTTGGTCATTAATTCAATGTGTGGTTACCTAGGTAACTCTCTTGTGTATTTCCCACTCCAAAGCAGAGCATGCAAATATTATTAGAGTACGGACGGAGTTAGCTCCTCGTGTCGTGTCTTGTCTTGTCTTGCCGTCACCAGTCATTGCTGAAGACAAAATATCGTCAATAACACTTACCCAAGACTGCTCTTAGCATGGTGAATTTGGTCTGGACAAAAGCCATGGATTCCTTGAGGTAGATGTTTGTGAAACTCTGAGGCATCAACTAATGGGAGCGACCGGTACAACTGTTTGATACATATGACGCTAATTCAAGGTCGATTTGAGATTGGTTCAACCTGGCAAAGCCCACTTTGCTTCGCCAAAGTTTTTCTTGTGCAACATCGCTACAACTCACTGAATTCGGCATTAATCTTTTGGTAGCCCACCACTACACAAATGTTTTTAAAGAGTATTCACGTCAGCGAACACCTATGGTTTAAGCTGCAAACAAATTCAGAGAAAACCTTCCTGAATGCTGCATTATTTAAATGTCAAGAAAAATATTCTATTGGTGCGTCCTTCGTGAAAAGACCGATGATGGGTATAGAGTTTAGTGGATTAAAAACAGGTCCTCAAGTGAAAGCTCAACCTTTTCAATAGCAGCTCCTCATTAAAGAATTTTATGGGTTGAAGTCTGACATCTTAGCTTCTCATCTACAACCAGTCACCAAAGCATGGATTCCCAATAGTCAGTGCAGTGTGACTTAATGTTTAATAAGACTAAGGTAGAGGAAGAAGCTGTATGAAACTAGAAGCTTTAATGGAAGAATTACTGTTACTATGTGTATCCTTGACATTCGTACAACATCTCATACACGTTGATGTACAACCAAGCTCTTCGTTCCACCTGCACTGTGTGATTTGTATGAAAACCCTCTGTGCTCCTCTGTCTGCTTCCCTGGGTCAGCAAGAAGAGACCATTTCTTTCTGTCTTGCTGACAAGTTGGGAACTTTTGCCCAAAGACAGTCCCCTCTGTGACAGCGGACGCTTGCCAGACCACATTAAATGCCACATACTATCCATGGTGTCTGGAATCCCGGTGGAGGGTGCTGGTGTTGATGGGTAGGGTTGCCGTGCATTGAACATAGCAGGGTGGGGACAGCAGTGATCCACAAAGTGCTTCCCTATAAGGTCATCTCTCTCCCTAGCACAATAGGAGCCGATGAGGGATCCTCCCCCCCCTGCACTGCCCTCCCTAGTGTGAGCCCCCAGTCACTACCGACCACAACTCCACAGGCAACCAGAACCACTGAGCTCCTCCGCTCTGAGGAAAGACCAACATCCAAACCAGCACGCACTTAACACCACATTGTAAATGAGCAGCTTATACTGTACACTGTATTATGACCACAACTAAATCCATCAACATCACATTTTTAGTTTTGGGTGCAAGGCAATCCAAAAACTCCTCATCTACATCACAGTGGATGCCTGGTTAATCATCATTACAGACTGATCAAAAACCACTGATCACTTCTAAAGAAATCAGGTTCATTTTGTTGCATTGCACCATGATTGCAACCAGAATGGGCACAGACAGTCCCCATCAACCCTCTGAGCTTCAGCTCCTTCAATGCGAAAAAACTGCAAAGATGAAACCAAGCATAAAAATCTAGTTAAGACAAAGCTGTGCATTAGACAGAATGTTATTTCTGCAACATTAAACAAATTTCAGAAGCCTGTGAGGCTGATGAGCGATCAGGCGTGAGTAGGAGGCAGCGCTCGGCTCCCCGATGGAGAGCAGCGCAGATTGGCTGCAGGCTATTCTTCTCACGGCCGAATCAGCCACAGAGGACTGGTCTCTGCGTCCTCTACCTCGGCTCAGCAGCCAGCATCTGCGTCATCACACTCCTCCTCTGCATGGCAAGGGTCACTTTGGAGCTTCAGGAAAATATTATGCATAAAAAAGGGAGCTTGACAGGAAGCATTGTAAGAGATATTTGGAGGACTTAGGGAAGTAAGAGGAGCTGATGAGTGTCTCTTGACTGCAGGATGAAAGGTTTTGCTGACTGCTGGGCTGCTCTTTTAAGTAAACTACAAGCTGCTGACAGCTTCCAGCTACATTCAGAGTTTTTACATAAGTAGGTCTCTAATATGCGAAAGGAGAGTACATCTGAATCTCAAGTTTCTCTTTAAACCGGAGCCAAATATTTCCTCTTTAGTAACAGATAATTAAAGTGTCATAGTCAGGATAGGATTATCGACGCACATTTTGTCCAATATATAAACATATCAAAACCCAGACAAATGGATGTCAAATCCTTGCACACGCCTGCTTCCGTTGCCCTTGTCAAGGTTATTCAGAAGTCCTGCTGAGCTCCGGCCCACGTCACCCCACTGTGGCAACGCTCACCAGAACAGGATGGGAGGGGGCGCACAGGGTTGGACCAAACACCTGTCATCTTCAGGACTGTCACTGCCTCTATAAATATAGCATTTCATAATCTATGAATGCTAAGAATAAAACCTACCAGGTTCCACAGGAAAAAAAAAAAAAAAAAAAAAGACCGGAGAGGGTCAAACAGAGTATCATCAGATAACGCTAGTGTTTTAAGGACCACATTCAAACTGGGGGAAGTGGCGCTCTTCAAAGCTTTACATCCTGAGCATTTCAGATGCACAGATATGCTGACTGGACTTTGTCGGCATGAATCACTCCAGTGCTTAATTCAGGGACTGCATGGTGGGAATCTTTTCAGTTAGGAGGATACAGTGGAAATGTCTTACTTGAGCTAAACCATGACTCATGGTAGCGCGTTGTATTTACACAGTTACCTGACATGCACTTCCCCAGAAACATAACTAGATGTTGTGGTGTTGGAGACCGCAACAACTCTGAACGTTCTAAAATGCATTTCCATCTCCATCAAAAAAAAATGTCCTCCTCCCTCCTCCTCCTCCTACACACCTACTCAGAAATCTTCTCTCTGTTCTGTGTTGCAGTGATTTAAGTGAAAATTACTGCTGATTACTGATGTGCCAATCAGCATCAGTGCTTGTTTCCCCCCAAGCTAAGACTGATGTTTGAGATTCACCCAAAACCACAGTCAAACATTAAAGAACGTGCCTAAACATGTCTTCTCTGTGAAAGCACTGTACAGGGTGGAGAGGAAACTTCTGAGAACTGGGAATTCATATTTGTTGTGCCGCTGTGAATGTTCAACTTAGGCTACACAACAAAGAGCTGTTTATAAGATATATTTTAAACCAACCAGGTCTAAGTGTTTTTATTAAAAGAGCAAATATACTATATGTTCCTTTACTTTTATTATTTAGGACAATGACGACGGCTCAACTGTTCTACAGCCAAGCATATCAGCCTACACTGGCTTTGAAGTTTATTCTGGTCTATACAGTCGCACACTGCACATGTGATGTTGGAAAATACAAGTAAGATAAGAAAAGCATTTATGAATCACCAGGGGAGAAAATTAGGTTACAAAACAAATAATCAGATCAGGACTTGGATCAGCCTGTTCTGAATATTACACGATCAGAAGCTAAAAAAATAAAAAATAAAAACCCTTGACTGGGACATCTCTGTATTAACTTTGACTCCAGCATGAGCTGCTCAGTTCCAACTGTCACCGTGCCAGAGTTTTAGTGGCATAATAACAAAACAATGCTGGGACAATGGTGCCCAAGTATAAATGCCTACACCATGTAAACAAAGCTTTTGTGTGTGTCTGGATGAATAAACCTTAATGGCCTTAATATCATTAGCACCCAGCGCTTTGAGGCAATAGGCTAATAGAAACATCTTAAAATAGATAACTCCAGCAGAGTAAGTCACCTCAGCAGGGACACAGGGTAATGCACGAGGACAGACGCTGGCCAACCTACCAGCAATCTCCACGATGTCCCCGGGCACAATGTCTCTGGCCTTGATCCTCTGCACAGTTTTCCTGTCCTGTCGGTACACCTTCCCCATCTCTGGCTCGTACTCCTTAAGGGCCTCGATGGCATCCTCAGCATTGCGTTCCTGATGAAGAAAACACAACATTTCCGAGTTACCCTGAAGTGTACCGAAAACATCGCACGAACCGAGCTGAATGTCTCCCTTTGAAAAGGCACTGAGGTGTACATGAATATGTATGTCACATTATTTTTCTGTCCCTTGACGTTTTCCAATTTTATCCTTCACCAGCATCTTCATCTTTCACCCGCGAGAAAACACATGCAGAATTTTCTGCCCACACATTTTTTAATAAATAAATGAGCCAGACTCATAAGTAAGAGAGAGAGAGTGGAGAAACCTGGCAGATTGTTTTCTTTCAGACAGACTTTACTTTCAGTGATGTTTAACCAAAGTTCCAGTCGAAATGATGTTAAAACCTATAAGTCATCACATTTCACTTTAGCATAACTTCTACATCATAAATGTCTGTTCTTACAGTCCAGTTTACTGGACAGCAGTGTTCCAATACATTAGACTGAATGCAAGAACAAAAGTGAATACCACGAGATTTAATTGGCATATCTATATAAGTGTCTCTCTGTCCACGTTGCCAGACTAATGCATTCATATTAAAAGTGTTTCATGTGTATAAATGAAATATAAACCCTTATCGATGTGTACTGTAAAAGCTACAAAGCTACTTAGCTTAATAAAATGTGTCTACTTAGACAGTTTCAATTTAATACATTGACTCACCTGCCACACTCCAACGATGGCATTTGCTATAAGAATGAGTAAAATTACAAAAGGCTCCACAAATGCTGTGATCGTTTCTTCTCCTTCTTCAAACCAGGCCAGGACCTGAAAGCAGAACCAAATGTGTCAAATCACTCACTGTGACAGAAGGCATGTTGTTCAGACATAAATCACTCTTTTAATTTCAACTAGTCAGGTTTGTTTTTTTTCCATCTTTATCCACACACGTCATCAAAAAACATCCAACTGTGACGTTGCCCCATGCCACTTGAGCCTAGACCAAAAAAATGGCACTCCTCAACTCTCCTCAATCATGCTGATCAGTTTATTCTAGATGATTATGTTTCGTCACTTTAAGTGTTCTTTTCTCGCCCTGGTTCTCTGTGCTGAACAATCAGAGAGATTCCTCTCACTAACTTATTCCGCCGCTGATTCAATGCTCTGGATCATCTGATCATCCGAAAAGGCCACAGACACAAATGCTCAACGACAATCAGACACAAAAAAAATCAGTCAACCATACGTTTGGTGTGTCACAGCCCTAAGATGCAAATTACCAAGACCTCAAAAGTCAACCTTAAGCAGATTTTAAAAACTGTTCTGTATCCTGACACCAAATAAAAATCATCTAAGCATACGTAATGAAACTCTGAAATGAAACTACATTTTGTGTCAGAGGTTTTTTTTCTTTGACAGTGAAGAATTTACTGCTGTGCGGTTTGCTTCTAAACTTGGCATACATTAAATTTACATTGACGTAGTTGTGCGCACTTGTCCGATATGGGAGCCCTCCCACTGTGGGGTGAGGGTCCAAATTTGGTCTTGAGTGGTGCTCTGTTCTTCTGTCCGACAGCAGCCACTGACACCTCTGTATCACCTGACTGGGCAGACTGTATCATACCGACTCACAGACTAACGCAGAGGGAGCCTCCGTTATCAAAATGTTCCTCGGCCATCTGGTAATCTGGTGTTTAGCACTAGAGCACATCTGAAAAACTGCAAAAATGAATCACGCAGGGGAAGAAGATTCAAACCAGATCGAGGACAGGAAATATTTGCTTTTAGTCAGTCGAGTTTCAACGATAAAACAGCTATTTTGCTTAAATTTGGTGAGTCAAATGTGAATATGGGCTTTAAGCCATGCTGATGATGCTTTTACAAGGTGTCAGTCCAGTATCAAACATTTATCTCTGTAGTACTAAAAGTCAGCGGCCCGGGAGAGACCGGCGTAAGTCATTACGCTGCAGTCATGCTTGACGACTCAAATGTCTTACTTGGCACATAGTGATAGCAACTCAATGCTGCTACTGCTGTTGTCACCATTCCTCAGATCGGTCGCAAGCCTTCTCAGCTGTTTAGCTCCCTACTATGCGAGTGGAACTGCAGCTGGAGTTATACAAACTGAAGACGTTCCCACTATGTTCAGCACTATGCGCTGCTTATACTGTCCCCTGCCACTCATTACTCCGGCCCTAATTATAATAAAAACTAATCCTGTCTGCACCTTGGACTTGGTGTTAGACGGCCTTTCAGTCGGAGGTGGCAAAAGAAAGATGTTTGAAAGACGTGTCAAGACTTTAGATAACTGCATCACGCCTTTGGATTAATGGATGCAGTACGTAGGAGGCCAGGAGATAAGGAGGTGCCAGTGGAAATCAAACTGTCAGGAGCTAATCTGAATTTAGAACACGAGACAGGCAAAACAAAAAGAAAATATATCATAAAAAAAATGTATTCACTGAATGTGATGCAAGATTTAAAAGAAGTACACGTACATCGTCCAAGACGGTACATGCATGGAGTAGTTTGGTGTTTAGGTGCTACTTTAACCATGGACGTCAGAGAATGTGAACGTTTGACCGCACTGTCCCAAAAGACCGCAGCTCCCCACAACATTAACAAGCTGCACGAAAAAAAAAAACACCAAAAAAATAATTAAAAAATGCTTTGATGTACTTACGAAAGATATACAGGCAGCCAGCAGAAGAATTCGAACAAGTAAATCTTCAAACTGTTCGAGGACAAGCTCCCACAAAGATTTCCCTGCAGGAAGAACGGCAAGTGAAAAACAATCCACAGAAATATCATAAAAATAGTAGTAACCGTGCAGAGTGACAGCGGTGATTACCTTCCTCTGCTGGTAACTCTGTTGAGACGCAGGAGTCAATCCAGGGACCATGCAGGAAACAGACAGAGAAGAAAAAAAAGGTAAGAGATGAATAAATACATTATTCATATAGATATGTTTTTTCAGATGGAGGCACCCCTGTCGGTTCCTGTTTCTCAGCAGGGAGCCGGGTTCCTGTGACTGAGCTGAATCTGAGACTAGCACATAGTCAAAACCACTGCAATATTCTGGGTTTCACTTCAGATTTGGCTCTGTAATGATTCAGAATATGAAATCCACTGATGTTACCGTGGGTGTGTACGGTTCCGGTCTTTTCATTTTGTATGTTCCCATCTTTTCAGTGCGAACAGTTGCTTGTGATTTAGGGAATACAGAAATAAAATCTAAAAATCCCCCATTCGCGTAAAGGTCAAAGTGATTAAGGAGAAGGGCTGCGTACACTGCACGACCTCCCAGGTGGTATTAATATAAAGCAGCTGTTTATGCCTGGGCCCAGAGGGAGATTAACTTTGACAGATAATGTTACTGTGGTGATCCTGCGGCCACTGTTCAGTGTCAAATACTTCCAAGATCACCAGGCACACGGGCTCAAGTGCTGCGAGGAACATCTAGCAAGGTTACAAAGTTCTACCACCTCCTGCTTTTATATCCACAAAATGAACAAAGCTAAAACAAATAGGTTTCAACTGTACTTCTTGAAAGTTCCCTCAAGATGTTTCCTCCATTGACCATAGATAAAAATAGATGACATGACAGTTTCATTTTAAGTAGTTTCAAGAATAAAGAAAAAAAATCAGGAAGTGACATGATGATTGTTGTAACTGACAGCTGCACTTCAGGCAGTTTCTTAGATACGTGGCGTTATTTTACAAAACTTTAACAATTTATTTGAAGCCGACAAAATGGGTCTTTCTGCAGTACGCTGTACTAGCCAGCCTATAAGCTGGAGGACGGGTTAAATTCTCAAATAAATTTAGTTTTGCACGCACAACCAGCAGCAAAGACCATCAAGGTCCGAGCAGCCATACTGTGTCAAAAGTTCACAGAGATGTGAAACACTGGGACTCCACCACCCATCGATCCTCTGCAGACTTTAGGCTCTAAACGCACAAGATGGCGCCGCCACCCGTACCCTCGAAATTTTAGCCTCACTTTGTCTAAATGGGAAGAAAAAAGGAGATGAGTCGGCTTCATTTAATGCACTCGTTAGTCAGCTACCACGGCCTGAGCAGGCTCCGCCCATACAACATGTTTGAGAAGTGAACAGAAGCTGTTCCTGGTTGAAGGAGGGAAATAAAACAAACAATGCATTTTTTTTTTTTTTTTTTTTTTAAAAAACAACTTGTGGTAGACGAGTCGTGAGCACTTTCCAGGAAAATGACTTAGGTCTGTTAATGAATACCCAACACTCCCCTGCATTAATCCACTATAGGTCTGGAGAACCATCAAAACAATGAGGATTGTATTGTATTAATGTTAATCTGAATATCGTGTTCAAATTGCAGGTGAGTATTGGGTCATTAAGATGTTAAGTTCCTAACAGATGCTCCTCAGAAAATATTAAACTCCCCACCAATCATTTACCACAGACAAAACCACTAATGGTGAAAAATTAAACAAGTCCTCCGTTTTAGCTGGGTTTTTAACGAAGCTCTTCGTTTAATGGCGTTATAGGTCAACGCTGACACCAGAATTAAATGCAACATACAGTGTTCAACGTTGCCAAACTTTGCAACCACTGCTGACTCTGTTTCCTTTGTTTAACGGCGTTGCTGGTCAACTATGTCACCGGGGTTAAACGAGACATTCAGTGTCCAACAATGCCACCTTATTTTAGAAGCCAATCAACGGTGTTACCTCTGAGACTACTGGGTCAATGACTCGCACTGAGCTTTTACCGCAAGAGCGTCGTTTTGCACGATCACTGCACATTGTTATTCTGAGGGAGTAGAAATGAATCTCCCCAACTTGTCTCTAAGAAAAAAGGCTTAATGAGAAGGGAGCATCCTGTCGGCACCTCGGAGAAATAGGCTACATGTTCTCGGATGCTGATTCCAATCAATACGGTGTTTGGGTTCCTTTGATCGATGACATGAGCAAAGGGAACACATGAGGATACCTGGGACAGGGTGTGTCGTCTGCGTGTGGAGCCTTGAGCCCACCTTCCTGATCTCAACCAGGGGACTTTGTCATGATCCTTGAAGAATTATCTGGACTTTACTCATTTCAATGGGAATCTTTTTTTGTACTTTGTATTACTACTTTTGTTGCTATTGTGACAAGACTTTTGTACAACCTTCCAAAACATACACATTATGTATTCTTTTTATCATTTCTACCTCACTACTTGTAATTCCCATATATTGTACCGATGTAAAATAAAGACCAAACATACCACGGGATGAATAAATGATCGATCTATGAGCTTTGTCAACCAGTTGCGTTTTAATTGAGCTTTTAGCAGATTTTAATGTACGTTTATTGCTTTTTTTTCTTTCATGTGCCAGGTTCTTTGAATGCAATTCTTTGAGATTAGGATTTGAAATAAGCTCTAGAAATAAAGAGTGTTGTCGCTGTTGGGTCTCCAGACTTCAAAGAAACACACCCATACTGTTCAACAATGATACATTCGTTAATATGTCAGAGATGGGAAACCCTGCAGGTCACCGGTGATGACGTCTGCTAAACCACTTTATGGAGCCGGTAACACCGACCCACGATGATGATGATGATGATGACGGCGGTGACTTTTACCCCACATAATGTTCCAGTAACGTGCCATTTAATTGTCTTACCGTTTAGGCCCCATTTCTCCTTCTGTCGCTTCACCTCGTCCAGGGAAAGTCCTGTGCTCTCATTGACGCAGAAATAACTGTAAACTTCTTCCACACTCTTCGTGTGAGCGTTTTCCATGGCGGACAGACTGCACCTTCCCACGCAGGCTCACCCAAAACACCGCTAGTTTGAACACCCGCTGGTTCTCTTGACACTGTCAGGAGAAGGAATGAGGACTTTGCCTCAGTGGAAGTGGAAGCTGGGCAGCAGCAGCAGCGGCGGCGGCGGTGGCGGCAGCAGCAGCAGCAGCGGCGGTGGTGGTGGTGGTGGTGGTGTACCGTGTCCCCGTGGCCCCTGATAAGGCTTTAATGACGGGGAATGTGTCCTCTTCTTCCTCTTCTTCCTCGTCTGAAGGGAGCTCACTCTGGTCTCTTATCTCCGAAAATGGTGGGAAAACGTGCCTGCAGCAGCGTCCTGTGTCGGGGACCGCATTCACCCGGTCCAGTCCTCCTGTGTCGCTACCGTGTCGCTACCGTGCCGTGCCGTGCCGTGCCTCACCGTGGCGCAGCTCGCTGTGGGTCCACACTGCTGACAGTCCGCTTTTATGACCAGGGCGCCTCGCTGCTGCCTTTCTTCCACTGCGCTGCATGTGGACTGATCTCATTGGATAGAGCAGGGAGCTCATGATAAAACACAGGAAGTAAACCGGAAGTGACAGAGGCCTTTTCAAATCTGTGATCCAATGAGCACATTAGAATGAATGAAAAGAGGTTTGTGAATTTGCATGTATTATTTCTACAAGTTGTGTTCATTTACCACATATTCGGAAAGATTTTCTAGATTTAAAGACACACTTTTATTAATTTGCTCTTGATTCTGACAGAGTTAGATAAATACACTGAAATACTATTGCGTATTATAGTTCTAAGAAACTCATTTAACTCAAAATGCAATCCTCTGTTTTATGATTGTTCGTTTCACTTTCTGAAGTTTTGTTAACTAATATCTAGTCAGAATGACTTATTGAAACAAGGCACATGTCTTTCTTTTTCTTTAACTTACCACTGCCATTGCAATATGTTATTGTTTCACTATGACTGATTCCTTGGTAAGTTTTGTCTTCTAAATAAAGTTGGAAAAAAGACACAGAAAAGGGGAACTAACAGGATGGCTGTGGTTTTTGTTGACCACTTCCAATTGCCTGCCGCATCCTGTCCTGCTGACATTTGTGCCAGTAATGTTCATGGTGGGAAATACTGAATGCCCTTATATCCAGACACTATCCAGCAACCAGCATTGCTTTTCCCGTATAGAAACAAGTTTGAAGTGCCGGTGCTGCAAAGCACACATAGGGTACACCTATAGATTAACGGATAAATTAACAGACTATAGGCGGTCCTTTACAAAAGCCCCACACTGTTTAACTGTGTCAGTGCCTCATTTACACTTGACTGCAGGGACCTCTGTGTTTCTAGACAGCAATGAGCTCATGCTCAGAGGAGAGAACAAAAACATGGGCCGCAGATTCATGTCTCTGTTGCACAACAGATTTACACCATCTAGGAGCAAAGACGTTCCACAATGAAATAGAACAGAAAGATTTACATGTCTTTTTTTTTTTTACCATGTCCGATGTGGCTGTGAAGGTTCAGATATACCATGTCCAATGAATAAAGGCGGCTGATTCATTCAACACATTTGTAAAACCACTGTGAAGGCAGACAATTTACAGTCGAGGTGAGAGGGCACTAGGTTAAACCCGTCAGCCTTCACTGTGTTCTTTATGTCGTATCACTGTCAGATGTTTCACAGGACTGGTGTGCAGCAGGTCTTAACAAGGTCCCAAGAAGAACATGGTGCTGCAGCAATAACAACATGGCAGTGCCCTGTTGGACATCCAGCTGCCTTTTACAATGCACACTTGATACGTTTGGAACAAGAGTCATTAACAGTAGCTGTCAACAGCAGATTAAGTTTCTGTAGGCGAGAGGGTGAAGACATTCGTTGGGGACAAGATGAGAGTCTAGATAGATAGATAGTTGAGTTATATATAATACTAGTTGATAAAGCTCGTAGATAGATAATTTATTCATTATTGCACTCAAAAGTATATAGTAGTGGCAGTAGCAGTGACTACAGTCCATTTGGGTCCTCACAGGGAGGTCAAACATCCTCCTGAACCTGTCCATGGAGCAGGACAGACAGACAGCAGACGAGCTTCTCTGTCTGGCTACGGTGTCATGTAGAGGGTGGTGGACATTGCTTATGATGGACCGGAGTATGTTCAAGGTACTTGCCTCTGTCACTGATGTCAGGGACCATAAATGTGTGTGTTTGATAATACAAGATCTACCTCAGCCTTTGCTGCATGTCCTCTCTTTCCCCTCATCCCATCACCTCCTCTCTCTCTCCACTATCAAATAAAGGCATAAAGGACCAAAATAAAAACATCAAATCAGCCTCTTTCTACAGACAGGTCTTGTGTTTTCTTGCACATATTCACTGCATGTCTCATTCGTTGCTTACAATCAATCAGGGAACATGTCTTCAGCAACTCGGTTACAATCAAACATAAGGCATAACAAATATAAAATATATTTAATAGAAATACATAGACAATACAAATATCTAACTAGTGTTTAACAGCAGAATAATCTGATTCGGTGTCAAAAGCAGCACTGGTCCTGCTGAATTCCCAAAACTGCAATCCCAATCCCTGCTCAAGGTCATGGCAGCAGTTTCCAAAAACACTTCACCACAGTGACGTCCCAAGTGCACCACTTTGTTTGTTGTTATCTCTGGACATGTTGGTTGAACGAACATTCTTACAGATGTGTCCCTTGTGGAGTCCCCTGTGTCATCTTAGCCTGTGTTGTCCCCAGATGTTAGCAGTCTGGTTTTCACATGACATAAACAATGAAGTAAAACTCAAAGAGCTGAGTAAGAGAGAGAATGGAGAGGGCAAAGAACCCCAACAACAGATTTAAAGCTGTTACAGAAGTTAAAGCATATAAAGCTAAACATAGAGTACAGTAGGGGACTTGTAGGTGATCATGCCTCACAGCACCAGTCTATCCTCCCCTCCTTCCTGGATAACTTGGCCAATAGAGACCTGGCTCTGTGCCTTTATAAAGCACTGCCTCTTGCACTCCATCAGCTTCTCCAGGTCAGACCACAGCTTCATCTGTTCCATGTTTTCGTTGTGGCTCTCCGTCACCATTTTCATCTCCTCGCGCAACTTCTAAAGTTCACAAAGGAAAGCAGCGATTAGTCAAATAAACTGCCACCTCACAATGAAAGTTCAAAAGTTCAGTAACGAGGATCTGTGACTTTATTCTGTTCCATTTTCCTTTCCTCTATGGTGATGCAGGGCTTCTCTGAGCCAATCACTTTGTCGTCACTGTGCTTTGAATTTAACCCTCCCCTTCCTTGTCTCCACCTCTTTTTGGTCGTCCCAGTAATCTTCATCAGACATCTCCTCCATCATCTACTAACTCCATCAGCTACTCCACCACTATCACCAGCCTCTAGACACCTTGGGTGATTCTCTTACTGCCTAATCCTACTTCATGGAATTCAGAGATATGATGCTGCTGCTCATCTAAGTCTAAATGCCAAAATACTAAATGTAGTATCATTCTGCACACCCACCTTATAGAAAATAATGTCTGTTACATTGAAGCCTTTGCCACACAGGTCAACAGCTCTAGAAAATTGCTCTGCTGATTCCAGTACACCAGATATTTGAATCTTGTGTACTGGAATACACAGCAACTAGGAAAACACACTTTAAGGATTGAGACACTGCAAGCAGAAACCCTGAATATCAATAGAGTGGCTTTTCCTCAATGAAAACACTGTAAGAAGTTAATAAACTTATAGGCGCTCTCACACACGTTTTATTCAGTGTGTTCTTCTGTTTTTATCTTGTGTCTGTAAAGTGTCTTTGAGTTCCTGAAAAGCGCTATGTAAACAAAATTTATTGTTCTTCTTCTTATTATTATTATTATTGTTATTATTATTAATATAAAAGGATTGTAGACATACATCATATGCAGGCAATAACAATGTGCTATAACTCTCACTACCAGAAGAGAAGTCAAACATTCCACCTAAACCTCTACTTTTCTAATGTTGCTTAACGATGTGCTTTGTTTGCCCTGTCAGATCAGACTTAAGTTAGATGATGCCTTGATGTGAGTGTTGCAATGCTTCACTAAAATTCCTTGGGTAACTTGCCTGTCTTCAGCCCATGTTTTTGACAGAGTAAATGAAGATTCCCAGATACTGACTCATTGAATCTCATTGAAGCTCAGCATGTCGGGACACTTTTCTCACCTTGCCAAGTAACTCCTGTTCCGAAATGTTCTTCATGTACACTTCCCTGAAAAGAGTCAGGAGAGTTAAGTCATATAAAATTCAATGTCATTTCTCGTGCTGATCTCACTCATTTATTTTTTAAAATAAAGTAGGGGTGTGTCAGCATATAATTATTTCTGTAAGTGTGACAAAGCATTCCTGACAGCCCTCTCTTTGCGTGAGGAAAGAATTAAAGGGACAGCTGATTAACTTTGTTGTAATAAGAGCTTCCTGAAGTAAAAAGGGTATTCAAATTGAGAGCAGATGGCTGACCTGGATCAGCACGCTCACCTGATGGCCTTCTTTCTCTCTTGTGGATCAGAGGACACATAGGCCTTCATCTCTTCAGCCGCCCGCTGCATTTGCATCTCAATGATCTGTGGAGGAGAGATGCAAGTTTACTGTCACTCGCAAAATGCCATTTGTTTGAGAATAAATAAATTCTAATTTGACCTAATTTGGCTTGTGAACAGAAATTATTATGGGTAATACCCCCACTGTGGCTATCAGCTAAATTATTACTTACCTCTGACATGGAGATGATGTAATGGTATTGGTTTTCCTTCTGTGCTATTTCCTCTCTCAACGCTTTCACCTCCTGCAAGTGAAAAATGAGAAGACGAGCGTAATAAGCTACTACGGCAAAGACATTAAATATTGCACAAGAGGACATAGACTAAATCAAATGTAGTACAGTAACTATACCTGCTCCAGTTTAGATCTGTTGCTCTCCAAACCAGCTGCGCAACTTTCATACTGCGCCTTCTTTCCTTCATACTCTTGGCTTAGCTCCTGTTATGACGGAGAAAAGAGAGACAAACCCATTATAGTATAACATATGACACAAATCCAAACACACTATTCTCAATACTCTTGTCACACCACTCCTATACTGTTTCACATCAGCATAGGATCACAGCTGGCATTTTAGGTCTTTAACTTACAAAGTCTATTTATGTCTTCCTGTTGCAGCGCTTCATTAGCAGACATTATTCAGTGAGATGGAGGCTCGATTCCGGGAACACGTGTAGGAAAATGTAATCCTGTGCTTTAGCTCAGCACCGTGTGGGGGCTTTCCCGTAACACATTTTATTTATGGCCTATGTAAATTATTCCTAATGGCTCCTTGTCCTTGATAACACATATTTCAAGTTAACACCTACCTGGTTGATGTCACCACATGTTTGAAAATTGTGTTACTGGACACTTTTATATTTTGAAATAACGATTGCCCTTTAAGATATGATCAGTTACCCACAGATTCTGACAATGCCATTCTTGGGTGGGATGTCTTTTGAGAGTCCAACCCCAGTGGTAGTTGACAATCCTAATTTAAATGTGCTCGATTCTGTATTCAAACTGTTTGATATGGGTTGAGGACCTTTGAAGTTAAGGTATTATGATGCAGATGCTCACCTGACACTGCTGTCGCAGTGACCTCAGTTCTTTTATAATTGGTGCTAGAGCCGACTTCTTGTTCACTATCATTGAGTTCAACTTCTTCACCTGTAAAACCAAGCCCATTGCATTAAAATCTTACATAGATTGGAACTTAGAGGGAACATCATTCAATACTTAAATTTTCAAACATCTTTAGAGGAAACAAGTTAGACAGCATGATTACTGATTGGACAAACACAAGCTGACAAATAAGATCAACATCTTTTCAGCCAGAGCAATGATCTACTATCAGTCTGAATCTAGCAAAGTTTGAGACCATCATTAGGGATGCAGCTGCAGTTTGCCAATTGTACAAGCTGCCAAACTGATCAACAAACTCATTGTAGCTTGGAGCACAGCCCAATGGGTGCATTCCTCCTGGCTGTGATACAGAAGCGTGGCTAGGATGATAGATAATGTGGTATTTGTGAGCAATGCTGAGATAATGTTTAGCATTCATGCTGTAATTGACCATCACCTGTCACACAGCGGTGTAGCAGCTAAATAGAATTTGAATCTGATGAAACTAAAAGTGTAATGCTTGATCATAATCACCACCTATATGTCAAGAGGAAAAGATGGAGGCATGGCGGTAACAGCATCATGTTGTCCAGTACTTTGGTGCACTTGAAAAAATACAAGAAGATGTTGAAGCAACTTCTGAAGATAACAGCCAGGAAGCTAAAGCATGGTCAAAATGGGTCTTCCAAATGGACAATGCCCCAAGGAATACTTCTAAAGTTGTGGCAGAACAGATTAAGCACACAAAAGTCGATGTGTCGGAGTGGTTACCACAAAGTCCTGACCTCATTAAAATAGAAAATTTGTGGGCAGAACTAAAGAAGCATGAGCATGCACTGAGGCCTACAAATCTGACTCCAGTTCTGTCAGGAGGTGAAAGGCTACTGGAAACGCCTGGCACAAGTTAAACAAGGCAACGCTACTAAATGCCAACTGAATTTATGTACATTTTGGACCCATCTTATCTGTCTAATCATTAGGATTAAATATCAGTAACTGTGATACTGTGTTAATGTATGTAAATGTATGGCTTCATCTGTACATGAAGATTTGAAATTTAAAACTCACATTATCACTGGTCTGTTACTAGCTAGTGAAAACGGCTTAATACATATCTGAAAAATGTTTTCATCAAACAGACTGAATTCAGCGTCCTTTCACATTAAGTGTTTACTACTGTTATAGTCACCATTTCAGACATGTCATCCAGAGTGCGGCCCTTCTTCTCATCCAACTCGCTCTTGATGGCGGACACTCTCTCCAGCTCCTCTTGAGTGTCACTGTAGCCAGAGATGCCCTTCTTAGCTTCCACTATTTGCTTTAAGGAAACAAACAAAAATGTCAGAGGCATGATTTTCAAAAATGTTATCACAAAAATGGCCACTTAGTATTATTCTTTCCCAGTTCCTTGTGTTACCAGAATAAATCATAGAGCGACAAATCCAATGTACATCAGTTTGAACAAGTGTTCAATGTCTCAATTTAAAATTTTGCTGTGTGACACCTCAAAACACTAGATTGATTGACGGGCAAGAAAGCTGCAATATGTGAACTGATCTGAAAGGATTGAATTACACCCATAAAATTATTCAGTAAACAAATACCATGTTCTCCCCCTTTTGCCATTAAAACAGCCCTGACCAATCAAGGTGCTGACTGGACTAGACCTCTGAATGTGTTCTGTGGTATCTGGCACCAAGATGTTAGCATCAGATTCTTAGGAACGTCAAGGCCTGGTGGGGCCTCTATGGATTGGATTTGTTTGTCTAGCACATCCCACAAATGGTCAACTGGATGGATCTTGGCCATATAAGGCCCAAAACACCTTGAACTCACTCTTGTTGTTCCTCAAACCAGTCCTGAACCATTTTACTTTGAGGCAGGGCACATTATCATGATCAAAGAGGCCACTACCATCAGTCAATACTGTTTCTATGAAAGGGTGTACACAGTCTGCACTGTTTTTTTTTCCCTTGGACTATTTTTAATAGGTAAACAATACACACACGGAAGCTGAAGTTTCATTCAGAAAAAACACGTGATCTCTATTATAAATGATAAAGGAAAAGGAAAAAGCACAGTAAGTCATAAGTAATGAGAACATTTTAAAATATTCTGTCCTCGTAGCTCTTAACTAAATAAAAAGTAAGAATTTAGAAATGAAAGTATCAGTATACGAGTGTGAGACTGTGTTAATTACTAAGGCGGTCTTGTTGATGTAGCCTGTATTAGCAGATAGATTACAGTGCATATGGAAACTTCCCGGGTAGGAGTTATTACCAGAGTTTAGTTCAGGTCTAACATCAGGACAGACATCAGTAAATAACACGTCCATAGTCATGACGCAAACAAATAAAACAGCAGTGTTCATGTTCCTGGAGCAGCGGTAGAGATCCATTAAAGACATCAGCTGTTAAAATACTCAACTGCACTGAAGATGATGTCAGGGTTTATTTACATACAGAGCGTGAAACTGAGATTGGATTTGGAGACACATTTGGAGACGCCTGGTGATGCTGGTCACTTGATATTGGATAGATCGGATCTTAAATGCAAGGTCCAAACAGGCCCTAACACATCAGCTTCGAGGACAAAATGTTGAACTTGCTGCTTTATCCCGCCCACTTACAGGGGACACGACAATCAGTGTTACAGGGGACGCTTTAGACATGTGATCAAAAGGAAAACTTTAATCGCTTTAACAAATCCTTGTGTGGGATGCAAATAGAGGACGGGCAGCAGATGCAGCCATCAGAAATAGAAGCTCAGTCTGCGTCAGACGGCCTCTCAACAAGTCAGGTGCTGGGACCGCACAGAGGTGTGAAGCCATTTCCAGGAATGCCTCTGCCACTTCACTGTTAACACAAACTGCGTGGATTGGAGATCAAGTGAGTACAGCACATTTGGAATGGCAGTATATGAGTGCAGACAGGGAGCTGGGCAGATACTTCAGCAGCTAGGAGCAGCTAGGAGGACTTCCAGGTAGAAATATGGAACATGCAGATAATTACTGGGGGTTCCTTTAACACTTGTTCTTGCACAAGCTATTGAAAGTACGAAGGAGAAGGAAACATATGAGTGCTCACCTTGTAGTTACATACAAAACGTTTTTGTCATTTATACTGTAGCATAATAAAAGAGTTTGAAACACTTAACACAACACGTCAATCACAGTCCTTTGGACGTTTTGGTAGAATTAGCATATTCCTTTAGTCTGCATTTCTACATGAAAATTAAAAAGAGTTGAGTTACCAGTTTCTGTTGGACGGTCTCGTGTCTTTGCTTTAGAATTTCCTCCGTTCGCTGCAGAACTCCAAATTCTGCTTTTAGCTCTGCAATTTCCTGACGCTTCTTCTTGTACACTGTTCCCTTGCTGCGCAATTTTGCCACCATATGCTTCAGCTAGAAAGGACAAAGGAAAACAATCCAACATTACCTTCGACTAAAAAGAGCACTTTTATATCAGTTTGTGATATCAGTTTTAAGACACCACAGTGACACTTAAAGGCCTTTACAAGTGTGTAATAAAAATTGTGCATTGGATAAAGAGTTCCTTATTAGTTGACAGAAATGTCTAACTCTTTAATGTTCACCAGTCCTTAACTTTGTCTAGCATACAGACAAAACATACAAACGACTGCCTGTCATATCTGGGAAGAACTCTGACATGTGTTTACATGGAGGCAAATCAACAGGCAAAAAAAAAGACACAAATTATTATAGGCTGGGTCATTATAAAAACAGCCAAGAAACTAACTGCTTCTTTGGAAAATACAGTGAAGGTGGTATAAATACAGTTTATGTTTGATGGCATGGTGTCCAGCACAGCTGAGGTACTATGAAAGGCCACAGGAGAAGACAATGGACAGAGCCAGGGGAGGGAAGGGATTAGAGGACAGCAGTGACTGCGGGGCCGTGCCATGATCTGAAACAGTCACTCGATCCTTTCAGGTTTGCAGCCAGCTATGTTCAGCAAACAGCTTCATTTGACAGAATAACTGCTTTAAGTGGATGTTCAGTCACTCCCCACCCCAACTGTCTGCTGGGACACATTGAAACTCCTCCACAATGAAGAGCAGCTATAAATGGACATGGACACGGGAGAACAGCCCCAGAAATCACAGAATGTGCTTTATGTCCTTTGGGGATCCGTGAAGCCCGACGCATGTGTGTATGTGTGCGATTGTGTGTGCTTTCATTTATTCTTTGTGTATTTTGGGACATCAAGGGCAAATGTGTCTGAGAGAGGAATTAGCACAGCAGAATAATACTGCATAGTGTCCCCGACATTGTGTCCCCAAAACAACTGCTGTTAAACTGGACGACAGCTCGGTTGTAACACATGCCTCCCACATGCAGCGCATTCACACGCACACAGAGAAGTGAACGGAAACAAGAGTTATGCAGAGGATACTGCTAATAACTCCACAAGGGACACAGTAGGAATGAAAGAATAACATTCAACTAATTACTTTTATTTAGAGAAAGGAGTTCAGTACTGAAGCAAGATGAAATTTAACCAGTGTGATGAGACTAGTGGACAAAATGGTTTCCTGTTACTGGCCAACCAATGACGGGCAGATGCAGTCATCCCTCTCAGAGTGACCCTGCAGCTGGTGGGTGGCATGTGACACATAATGGTCAGAATGGAAAATACCTTTGATAAAGTGATCGTCTCCACCGTGGCCTATGGCCCAAAACTACAGAGGGGTCTGATAAGATGTGTTTGACAAAACATTTTCCATTTACTTCATTCATGTACAGTCTCAAGAGCCTCTCTGTCTCTACAAACAACTCCCTCTCATAAACTGGAACAGACTTAAAGAGTCTCAAATTAACTGCTATGCACTATCCTAATTGGTGTGACACACGGACTGCAATTCAAATACATGTAAACTTTTGTGATACTGGTAGCACTTAAAAAACCTGAAAGAATCTGATAATATTTCTTCGTGTGACAAAGATTTTTCTCCTTCTCCACAGCGTGGCTTAAATGAATGTTTTCTCTTCTCTTCCTGTGGAGAATAAACATGTTGGGAGCAGTTTTTCCACTGATATTTCACTTCCTCTGTCACTCGCCAGTGGAAGTATTGTGCTATGGAACAACCCACATTTCCCTCAACAAAATTGACCAATTGAAGGATACAAGGAATCGTTGAGGCTTGAAAAGGCTGCAGATATATTATACCAATAATGTAGTAATACTAAAAGGCTACGTTTAATGTCTCCCATTGAGAAATCCGCTCATTTACCCAACATGGGAAGGTCAGGATCAGCACGACACTGAAACTAAACGCACATGCACCATCCTCTGGGATTGACAACAGTCAGAAGGGAAAAGGGAAAAAAGCTGTTGCAATTTCAAACATGGTGTCAATCTTTTTCTCTCAGCTGAAAGACCAGCACTCCACTCACAGATATAAACATGGGTCAAACAGCAGGCTATAAAAGTTTGAATCCAGAAAATTTATATAGCCACAGTACAGCCTCCTTTCACCAGCGTCTCTCTGCTAACGCAGAACTGTTTAAGGTCAGTGATGAAGCTTAATATATGCACAGAACAAAGGAGAAATTTCTGACTTATGTTTTTTCTCTGTGATCATAGTTTAGTAACACTCCTGTATGTGACAGCTCACAGCAGATCATGGTATGCGTCTGTAACATTGGATTACATCCTCGTCTTAGGACAGAAATAAAGCCAAAGTTTCTACGTATATCTCTTTAATATATCCAGCTGACTGAAATTAGGAGATTTATTGCACTAAGGATTAAGGAAAAAGCCTGCTTTCAGGAAGTTTGTCCCGTACAGTTCCTTGCTCTGGGTCTTCTCTCTTTTGTGTTCTATTTATGGCTCTTCATGGGAATGTGGTGCAGAGTAGGGAAAGGGGATAAGTAACATTAGACAGCGAGCACGTCTGTGTTTGGATAAGAACAGAAATAGCCTCTTGTGTTTTCTGAGGTTTGCAAATCTTGTAGTCCAAACTTAGATAAAGCTTAGATGTTAGGTGTTACCTTAGATGCAAAAGAGAAAATCATGGGGGAAATGTATTTTTCTCCACCCGGAAACAAAACTCAGACTACTGTAATGTAATTTCCAGCCAACACGATGTGATTCAGAGATGACTGGCATTTTGTAGCTGTGTTACTGTACAATGAGAAGCCCTTGGAACCATGTACCTCATCACCACGAATGACCTCTTCCCCATCTGAGCCTTGTGCTTGGCTGGTTCTTTGCCTCAGCTCCCTCTCCGCTGCAGCCAGCTCCTCCCTCGCTTCCTGAAGCTCCTCTGCCTTTGACTCCTTCCTCCGAATGATGATGGAGGCCTAAGAGTCGTGTTTGCAAATATACAAGTATGAGAAAAAAAGCTCTGCTGATTCACTTTTACTCCTTCATGAGAAAATGAAACAGTCTGATCATCGAGGAATGATGTTAAGAAATGGTTATGAAATGGCACCAAATAAAAAAAGCTTTGGATTAGAATAAAATCTGAAAATAACCCTTATACCCAGTCATGGACTTGTATGGAGTTTAGGCAAGTGTGACATTGCATATACAAAATACATATATATATATATGTATACCAAACAGACTCTGAACAGAGGCTCCATTAACACAGTTATAAACCGTATTCAGGTTCTTCAATATTAACGAGCGAACAATTCATTTTTAAAAACATACCAGTAACTAGGTTATTTAATTTAGCCTGCAGTTAAATTTGTTCTAGCAAGGACATGAACAGATTAAGAGGTAAGGCCTCCAGCTACACCTGCAGTATACGGTACAACATCAACGTCATCCTGAACTGTCAGCCGAAGTAATATATGCTACAATATATGCTACAAATATCTTTTTTTCATATCTATTTCTGTCCTCCACAGGCCCTGGAAGTAGATAAAGTTGTACAAGAAATACAATCCTCTACATGACAAACAAAGAAGAGGACGACCAAAAGTTAGTTTCTTTTGGCTTTAACATCGCTCTCAGCAGCCACCACAGAGCCTAGATCTTGCAGGATAAAAAGGAAAATGAAAGAAAAAAAATCAATTCAATGTTGAAAGCACCTGTTGCCTGTAAAATGTCAGTTTGTCATCCATGGGATCATTTCTCATCATCTTCTTCTCAATCAGCTGGTTTATCTGAGAATCAGCTTCTTTAATCTGTAAATGAGCAAATTGAAGTTCAGTCAGAAATTAACACAATGCAACGTATGAAGATGCACAAGAATAACACCACACTCTGGTACCGACCTTGTCCTCCAGCTCCTGTACCTCAGCCTGACCCATTGCAGGCTCTGATGCCACTTTCTGAAGGTACTGCACTGTGCGCCTCATGCCCTCCAGCTCTTTGGGGAGTTTCTCTGAGACCATGTAGGAGTTGATCTTGATTTCCTCATCCAGTCTCTTCATTAAGCCTTAATTAGAGAGAGCTTTTCATTAAACACGTTGAGCTTGACGTGCTTGAAACACCATCAGGCATTCACTGGCTCTGGTTACTTAAATCAACCGGAATGCCAACATATGCACAGATAAAAACGGACAAAAATACCACTAATGTCCTGCAAGAAACAATGAAAACTTCATTTTGAAAGAGAAATCTTTCAAAATGTTATTGTAGAAAGACAAGCATTTGTGCTGAACAACAGAAACCCCAATTAGAATTCATGATTTTTGCAATTGTGATAAGCGCCTTTAATCGTGCAGCTTTGTCTCTGTCTGCGCTGCACGTGTAATTTTAGAAACTGCAAATGTGTAAATCTCTACTTTGATTGAAGAGGCCAGTGCTGGAAGAGAACAAAAGGAGACAATTTCAACATCAGATAAGCTCTGTTGTAGCACTTCAAAGATAATTAGAGGGTCTCAACAAATCAAAGCCTATTAGCTGAGAGTCTCCCCCTCACACTCCTCTGTGCCCTTGAACATCCCATCCAGCTGTGCCCTGCAGAGGCAGCAGCAGGACAGCGTACTCACTCTCTGGATTGGCATCTGCTGCTGCCTGTCGCAAATCCTTCAACTGCTGCTGTAGTCTCAGCAGTCTCTGCTCTGCCTGAAACAGCTGAATAAACACAAACAATTACAAATACAGGCAATGGGAGGGTGGGGTGGGGTTGGGGGGGGTACTTAAATATTGATTCATCTTCTTGTCGTCGTGAACAATACGTCAGTTTTTTTGGTCGGTGAAATGTCCATCTGCAAAAACCCATGGTGACGTCTTCAAATCGCTTGCATAAATATTCCAATCTGACAAGCAGGCTTGGTGGGATTTTGGCATTTTGCCTTGAAAGAACTGAAATGTTTATCAAAACTGTGACTCATTTATTTTCCATCTCAATAAAAATATTTAAGAGCGTACTGTTTATAGAATTTGTTTTTTTTTGGTCTTTCACAAACTCGTATCTTTTTTATGACTATGTCAAACAAGACATGAGAACAGGAAGAAAGTATGTGGAGTTGAAAAAGGCAACAACTACAGCGGTTACACCATCAACTGTTAAACCTGTTCAAGCACCTGAAATAATACATTTGTATATTGCCTTTTGCAAAGCACACAGTGCACTGTTAGCTGGTAAATATTTACTTGATTCTTTTGTTCCTGTTTCTGGTGCGTCAGTGAGTCCTCTCTCTCCTTCTCCACTCGAAGCTGCCTGGCCTGTTCCAGCATCCGCTGATGGTTGGACACTGACTCCACCTAGTGGATTGGGAAGGTAACATTGGTGGTAAGCTTTCACACAGTGAGCAGAAATAACTGAGCACTTCTCAGAGTCAGGTTTCACCTTTGGACATGTTAAGACCCATTAAATCAACACCTCATTATTTCTCAGCCTTGTTAAGACAGCCTCGCAGCCTGTCACATCCCTCCCAGGTCTATTAGAGAAGCTGATAATACATTGTCTGGGGTCATGTTTTCATTCCTCAGTCAATCCTAAAGTCCTCCAAGCATTACAAGAATGACAGCACCTCCCAGAACAGTCTGCCTTACCCTCTTCTTCAGCCTCTCAACACGTTTGATTAACTGGTCTTTCTCTTCCTCCATGGCACTGATGTCCTGTTCATGCAGAAAAGAGGAACAGCTTTAATGCATATATCAACTAAGCTTAAGGATGTGAGTCATATACTTTGCAAAGCTTAGCATCAATAGTTTTTAACACAGACATTTTAAAGTAATTGAGACAGACTCACCCTTCTAATCTCTGCTGTCGAGAAGCCTGAAGTTCTCAGCTGCTCACATTCCTTATGATACGTCTTAAAGCCTTCCACCAGATCTTCATACTGTGAACACACAACATTATTTGCTTACCCTTCAGGTGAGCAGGAGGTCCAAAAGCTCAGAAATGATCATAACTTTAATATTTTGACAAACCTGGTGATAGGTGTCATTGATGATATCGTCCTGGAGAAACTCTGCGGGCACGTCGAGCTTCATTAGAAAGCGAGCCAGGTAAGCTCTCTTCTTCAGCTCAGGAAGCCTCTGCAGCAGCCAGTGGAGGATCGGGTGGATCACAGGTTTGCTACCAGTCACCAAACCCTGCCTGAAGTTGCTCCTGCAACAAAGAGAACATATGGAAAATTCTGCACATGATGCATCCAACAGTTCAGACATGTTAAGAATTTTCTTGGGGTATGTTTCTATATTACACTAGGAATGTAAAGCATTCAGGTAAACCAGCTTTTCTTTTGCAAATGTCAGAAATGATTGTGTTTTGGAACAGAAAACTGCTAAGTTAAGACTTTGGATAGTTCTTTGCCATTGTCATAGTCATTGTCATAGACAATGCAATAATGCAAACTATCAAATTATCATGAACAAAAATTAGGACAAAAAGTCTCAGGACAATATATCTGGATCAAGTCACTCTGTGGAATAATATTTGTTTATCTCAAGTGGATTGATGTCCTGGGCTACAGGGCCCAAAGTCTCCCAGCAGCATCCCAGCAACATTTCCCAAAGCATCCTGCTGCCTTTGCTTCTTACCATAGTGAATACTGATAACACGTGTTGCCTAGTAAAAGAAATGTGTATAATCAGATCAGATCCCCTTCGTCTACTGCTCTGTGGTCCAGTTCTGATGCTCATGTACCAACTGTAGGCATTTTCCCCAGTGGACAGAGGTCAGCATGGACACCCTGACAAAACAACTGTGATGCACTGTGTATTCTGACACATTTGTGTATCTTTAACCTTTTCAGCAGTTTGAGCTACAGTAGCTTGTCTGTTGAATCAGGACACACAGTCCAGCCTTTGTGCCCCAAATTCAGTTGTGACACTGGCCCTACCGTCCATAATACACTTTTGATGGGTACTGACCACTGCAGATGAGGAACATCTCACACAAGCTGCAGTTTTGGAGATGCTCTGACCCATTTGTCAAGACAACACAACTTTTCTTTGTTAAAGTTGCTTAGACCGTTAGCATCACCTTAGCTCATGTTTCCTGCTTTTAAACTTTGAAGTTAAATAAATTCCATAAATTCCTCTTCTCTACAATCAGTCTCTTAACTAATCCTGATTTTAAAAAGTCCTCCATGATTCCAACAAATGCTCTGAGGACTCTGCAGACCACTTCAGTGTTTAGATTGATGTCATTAGATCCATTTTTTTAAATCGCAAAACAATGTTGCTTTTAACAGACCAGAACCGTTACTTTTACCTGAGGAAACACTAGAGCATTTTGTCCTGGTTGAAGCTGAAATGCTTGGTCGAGTTTTCTCCCAAGTTAACACAACAACCTGCCTTTTAGATCCTATTCCCACATCGCTTTTAAAAACATTTTATGGATTCTTTGAGTTCAAACTTTTAAATATTGTAAAGTGCTCTCCACAGACAGGTGTCTTCCCCACTGCCTTCTGAACAAGAGTATAGATCGGTACCCAACTCACCCTTTTTAAGTAAATTTTTAGAAAAATGTTTTTTTTTTTATCCAATTAAATTAAAACAATGTCAGTGTCGTTTTAGGATGAACCACAATTTTAATCATTGGTCCTGAAGGCAAGAGAAAGAAACTTTTACCAAAACTAAAAGATCTTAAACTATGACAATGTATAAAAAACTGGGCGTCCTTTTTGACTCTGAGCTTGATTTTATTCCACATATTAGAAACACCACAAAAATAGGATTTTATCATCGCCCGTTTCTCTCTTTTGCGAGCACAGAGGGGCTGATGCATGCTTTTATTCCTAGTCGTATAGATTATTGTAATGCCCTGCTTTCTGGTCTCCCTTAAAATAGTATTTCACAGCTGCACGTGTGACCAGAAAGCGGGCTCATATAACACTAGTTTTAGAATCGCTACACTGGCTCCCTGTGCGTTTCAGGGTTGATTTTAAGGCAATTTTACTAGTTTTTAAGTGTCTTAACAGCCTTGGGCCTTCTTGTCTATCTGAGCTGCTTTTACCCTATCGACCCTCGCGGACCCTGACGTCCTACGCATGTGTGTAGTACACTGTGTGTTGGTGTGTGTGTGCTTAAATGAATGTATGGGACGGTTAGGGGTGTTTGTTTTTAATGTAAAGCATTTTGTGTTGCATTTTTATATATGAAATACATAAAGACTGATTGATTGATTGATTGATTGAAGACAAAATGTTCATAACTGCCTGATATTTCACTGACCGGTGCCATGATCCCATGATATTTGTTTCCCCCGAAATTGGCTGAAAATACTTACACATCAGAGAGGTTGGGAGGGGGTTTGTACTTCAGCATCCCCAGCAGAGCACACATTCTCTTCACAGTTTGTTCAGGCATTTCCTCACGGATGTCTATAGCTTGCTAAAAATGAAAAGAAAAAACACACAAACAGTTAACGGCAGTTATCAAAGATTAAATCAAGACGTGATCATACTGTACATCCGTATTAGACATAAAGTTACAGTAGAGAAGTTTGCAAAACTAATTATAATAATTCACCTTTGGGTCTATTTCAGCCAGAACATCATTAAAAATCTGCAGCAGCTGCATCGGCTCCAGGGAGTCGAAAGTGATGAGGTTAAAGTTTTTCTTGAATGGGTCCTTGTTAAGTTGTTCAACGATTAATTTTAGCTGTTCACTCATCTTGGCTAATTTGTTTACGGTAACAGTTTTACGTATTCTTTTTTTCTGGATCAGACAGCTAACGCTAACCTAAACGAGCTGCCCGTCGACGTTAGCTCAGCTTCCCAATCCTTAAAAATATCCAAATATCCAAATATCCAAATACGTAACGGTAAGTTCACAAATGCTAAAAATACATATTTGAGTCCGTTCGTATTAATTAATCTTCGGCTAGCTAACTAGCTAGCAGACAGAAACACAGCCGTTGTTGTCAGTCCCATGGAAACCAAAGGAGCTCGCGGATTGGTTGCTAACAGGAAGGAGGTTTGGTGGTGCGTTCAATATAATTGTTTAATATTGTTTTACTATGTACTATGATGTACTATGTACATATTGAGAGTTTATAAATCATATCACGTACTGGACTGAAGACCATCGTATGTGTGGCTGCACATGGTGTGTCAAACAAAGTGGGCAGCAGCACTCAGGCTCCACAGGGGATAGTCCTCGCCCCCTTCCACTTCACCATCTACGCCATGCTCTTCAACTAGCAGACAGAGTCCTGCCACCTTCAGAGGTTTTCTGATGACTCAGGTCCTTTAATATCTGTCGGACAATGTTGAGGGTGTTTTACGAGTCTGTGGTGGCCAGGGGGCCCTCCTGTATGCCATGTCATGCTGGGACAGCAGACTGAGTGGTGGATGCTAACAGGGTAAAAAAAACAACACAGGTCCAGGGATGTTGTAGAGATGGAGCTGGACGCTTTGAACACAATGTCAGAAAGGACAACTCCTTTCACCGTCTTCACAACACACTGGCCAGTCTAAGGGGTACCTTAGTACCTAATTACCTATTGGCAATACACTGATACTATCAAAATGCACCACATAACACCAAATGAGGTAATTTCTGCCTGTGGCCATCAAACACTATAACTCTTTCCACTGAGGGTTGGTCAATCCTAAGATAATTTATTTGTAACCATCTTACCTCTACAAATTTTAAATACTTCGTGCGATGTTTTAGTTTGTTATGTATCTTGCATATTTATTGTCTTATATTGCTTTTTTATTCTATTTGCATTTGCCTCTGTCACCTTACAGCTGTCACTTTGTGGGGGGAAACAAAACAATCTTCGTGAAGTGTAGTAAAGAAAAAACTAAATAAAACGTAATCGCCTGTGAGCTGCGAAAATCATGTAATCGTGTAAAACGAGCAAGTTCAAGCCGAGAAGCTCCGCTTGTACACGAATGCACCACCATGACAATCTGAACGTTGAACCGTTAGATGGCGATGTTTCCTTGCGGCTCCAGGTTGCAAAACAATGAACTTTGGCAGGATGAACCAAAGTATTCAGAGTTCAGTTTAGCTGAAAAGAGGAGTGTGCTAGTGTCATAAAGCGACATGACTGGAGCCGGGTAGAAAAGAAGAAATCATCTCTTCAATTGATAAATAATCAGTGCTTAGTTTGCAGTCAATAGAAAGTAGCTCTAGTCCCTCTAGCTGCCATGCCGCTTTTGAACAACTCTCGAAAACGTGTTTTCGTTTATTTTTCCTTGACGTAATAAGCGCTGCACGGACAGTGTTTCTGATTGGACACGTCGTTTATTTTATTTTATTTATTTATTTATTTTTGCAAGTAATCCTTGTTCTTTTAATGCATTTGCAGCATAAACATTAATCACGTCCATGTAGCCCCTCCTCTTTCTGCTGCGACTGCCGGAGAGCAAAACACCAGCAGAGAGCTGCGAATCAGACTGTCACCAAACACTGAGGAAGACAGAGGATCTCTGGAGAATAGACGCGCACGAAACGGGACCAGGCACGGCAATAAGGACAATTTCATAACTTCCTGGATTTTGCCAAAAAGGAGTTAGATTGGACGCCTCTCTTGGACTTAATTGTTGCTCTTGTGAGAGACGATTGTAAGTTTTCGTCCCTGTGAAGTGGATCCTTGTTTTCATTTATGTGCTATGGAAGCTGTGAGTTTTAAACAGTCAAGTCCAGTTCATGCTTTAGAGATGTTTATGTTGTTGGTGGATTGAACATTTTTGGTCCTAACAATGGTTGAACCAGTGGGGTTTGTGGAGGCATGGAGAGCCCAGTTCCCTGAGTCTGATCCACCTTGCATGGATTTGAACTCACTGGGGGATATTGAACAGGAGTTGGACAAATGTAAGTCATCTATCAGGCACTTGGAGAAGGAGGTGAACAAGGAGCGCTTTCGCATGATCTACCTGCAGACTCTGCTCGCAAAAGAGAGGAAGTCGTACGATGGGCAGAGATGGGGGTTTAAAAGGACACCCCAGATGAATGATGGGGACCTGCTGAGTGGCCCAGACAGCCACGCAGATGAGGCACCAGCAGAGGAGCAGCAGCTGCTTAGGGGGCCTGGTAAGGCGGTGAGGTGTAAACCACATCTAGAGGGGGAAGTGGATGGCGCGTCCCCGGCCAAACAGATGGGTGGGGTGTCACCTGTTCGTCAAGAGCCCGATACTCCCGATTTCCCGGTGGGCACAGGCTCGGTGGCAGCTCTGAGATCCAACTTTGAGCGCATCCGGAGAGCCAACTCTCACACAGCCGGGGACGTCAGAGGGCTGCCGGTGATGGGTGGCCAGGAGAAACCCTTCTACGTGAACATGGAGTACCATCAAGACCGAGGGCTGGTTAGAGTCAACGACCGGGAGGTCTCAGACAAGATCAGCACTCTCGGCTGTCAGGCCATGCAGATGGAGCGAAAGAGGTCCCTGCATTCCCTCCCTGGGAACCTGTCAGCCGCCATGGGGGACATCAATAAGGCTGTTCAGAGAGGCAGGTCCACTGAAGGCAACTGCAACTACAACGGATCCTATGATGACTCAGAAGTCAGCCCACACTTCCTGAAAGACGGTGTTGTGCGGTCTGCTGGGGGAAAGTCTGAGCGACAGCCAGTGGAGTGCCAGCCTTACACCAGTGTGTACGTTGGAGGGATGATGGCTGAGGGGGACACTAGAGTCATCCACATCAGGGACCACAGCATAGAGGACGATGCACACCTCACCTGGCCGAGGCGCTCCTACTCTCCAGGGAGCTTCGACGATGTAGGAGGAGGCTACACACCAGACTGCAGCTCCAATGAGAACTTGACATCCAGCGAAGAGGACTTCTCCTCCGGCCAGTCCAGCCACGTGTCTCCCAGCCCCACCACCTACCAGATGTACAGGGAGAAAAGCCGCTCACCCTCGCAGCAGTCCTTCGACAGCAGCAGCAGCCCCCCCACTCCTCTGTCTCGTCTGAAGCAGCAGGGTACAGTCCCCGAGGCATCCATCATCGGGGTCCGTAAAACGGGCCAGATCTGGCCCAGTGACGGGGACTCCACCACCTCAAGCAGAACCTCTCATGACAACAGTGTTCAAGGAGATCTGGGTAGGTCACTGCAAAACACAGATGTTCTTGAACTTAGAGATTATACCATTAGGCAAATTAAGAGCTGATTGTGATGACTAATGGAGAGAAGTCTGTGCTTGCCTTAATGGGCCTTCCTCCAAAATAAGTCACTGATATGTTGCCTGCACCTGCCGTCTCTAATAAAGTCCTACATATTTTAGCCTGATATTCTGAACCCACCCTAAATTATTTCCTTGAGTCATGATTATCATGCACTTGATACATATTCGAACTGCAGTTTTTTGTTTTTCTTGGGTTTTAGGTGGTTTTCTTGAGGAGAAATTAGGTGTTCTGATTAAAGTAGCCTACACAAAAACAAAAAGAAAAACGTGGCCAGGTTGAATAAAAATTCTTCTCCTCGTTTTATTAATGAGAGTTTTTTTCTCTGCTCACGGTCCTCATCCATATCGAGCACCAAGGGAATAGGAACTCTTGCCTATTAAGCATGATCATCAGCTGCCATTAAAGAGGGGGTTTGGGTAGAAATGATGCGCTCCACATAAACTGGTTCCTGAGAGTCACCCAGTGGTTTTGCATTTCTTTGAGCAGTGTTTTCTTTCCCTTTGTAAGCAGGAATGGCCTCTCTTTTTCGTCCCCTTCTGCTCTTTGCCCGTGAATACTGCGGCACTCTCGCAGAGATGCTGCGACTGAGACAGCGGCTGCCCCCAGGCTTCCCAGTCGCTCGGCTCTGTCCATCCCGAGTGTTTTCGTGTCAGCACACATCAGTGTTGTTGTCCTTGGTGCGGAGTAATTAACTTAAAGGGGTTTGTCTAGCGTGATAAATTTAGGGAAACTCTTTGTTACGGGAGGTGGATTGGAAAAAAAGCCCCGACAACTCACTCAAAAAAAAAAAGAAAGAGGATAGAGGGGCTTAAAGTGTGTCACGCGGCTTCCAATCAAAACGCCTGCCATCACTGTTTCCTGTTGTTATGCGTGAACACAATAGGAGAATCACTCATTGAGCACCAGTATTGACATGGTAACAATAAAACAATGTTAAGAGGGATAAGGAGAGTGGTCTGGACAACTTGGTAAAGCCAAGGACGGGAGGAGAGGCAGGCGTTGAGTGTTCCCCTGTTTGTCAAAATGAATGGCACAGGAGGACGCAAATTGTCGCCAAATGTTCAGCAAAGAGGGATTGGGATACAGATATTGTGGAGGATTGCAGCTGAAAAATTGTCTGTCTCTACCCCCCCAAAAAAGTGTTATCCACTGGGTCAGATTAAGCAGATGAGCAAAATAGTGCGTTTTTGTTATATAAGGTGATTCAGTCCAAAGCTCTTTGACACAAAGCATGTGACAAACAAGCAGATAGTCTGTGACATAATCAGCATGAAGTGTAAGCCAGCACGCTGAAATGTTCAAATCCATTCGATCTGTCTCTGTCATTCAACTGTGCTGTTTGTCACTCAGTACCTCAAGCCACTTGTATGGGGAACAATAACTAAGGACAGACACATTCAAAGTCTTTGAATAGTTCTTGAATAATGACTCAGTTAATTTTTTCAAGAAAAACAAGTTTGATTGCTATTGAAGCCGCACTCATGCAATTTGGCGTTCCACTCTAATTAAGTTGGGACTGGAAAAAGAATCAAGAGCTGAATCCTATATGTCCCATAATGCAACCTGAATGATATTTTTGTTCTATTATGCCTTCGACTGGAACTCGTGAACCGGTGGCTACGAAATGGGAAGTAGTGTACACAAAATGCTCAGTGTTCAAGTGGCACCATTGACCGTATGTCATGAGAAGACGCTGCCAGGCAGCTGTATGTACCTAGCAAGCTGATAGTCAGCTAATGACTCCGCGATTTAATGTGGGATATGGAAAATCTGTATTGTACTCATACACATTATAAAACTAAAAAAAACACTATTTATGGACTTCCCGGTAAACTGGTCTTTGAGGGGCAGGTCTTCTTGTTTGCAATTCAGGTTTTTTAGTTAAACATTTGTAATCTTAAAGCCGCCATGAAGCTCAGAGAGAGTTCTAGATAAAGACAGTGACATGCTTTAAAGCTATGATATATTGTATTTTTTATGGTCAAAGAATAAATTTCACACAGAGTACGCATGTGTTTTCCGAGGCCATGTTGTACACCATGATCTGTCCAGTCATCTGACCTTTAATGTGTAATATCTGTCCCCGTTTTATAACGTACCCTATTCTGCCAATTTGAAACGCCCTGCCGCAGAGCCTGAGTTGCAGCTTTTTGTCCAGAGGAGACTTGTTGCTGACATAATGGCACAGCTGCTTCATGTGAACATTGCTTTGTGGATTAGCAGGAGTCTGGATTTATTTTCTGATGTTGTAATATCATTACTGTGCACGTTGCTG
Source organism: Mugil cephalus (assembly GCF_022458985.1). Taxonomy (NCBI): domain Eukaryota; kingdom Metazoa; phylum Chordata; class Actinopteri; order Mugiliformes; family Mugilidae; genus Mugil; species Mugil cephalus. The sequence continues at coordinate 22,958,678 of NC_061777.1, read as the reverse complement.
GATTAGACCTCAGGCAGGGAGCCGGTTTGTGGCAAGTTTTTGCAGTAAACTGCTCTCAGTTGTGGTTTTTGACTGAGCAGTTGGAAAGTTTTGTTTGGTTGTTTTTTTATCATAAAACACTGCAGCATCCACTTAAACCTGTTAAATTGGCCTCGTAAAGCTTCAAACTTCAAACTTAATTTCAGTGTTGTAAAGACGCTGTGTGCTCCAGTTACGTATTGCTTCATATGTTGCACCAGTACCAGTAGTTGCACATCGGTTTTACCTAAATTAAGCTCTGTGGACTGTAAGATTTAGTGTGTATTTTCTGTTCTCTGCCCCGTCATGGAATATGTGAATGCTATGAGGTCATTGCTGCTTTTGTGTTTTAAGTTCTGGCTCGGTTGCAGTCCGTCTCTGCCCGGGGAAAATGACAGACTTACCATTAGCTTCACCTCCTAACAAACAAACCCAGGCTTGTCCTTTCACCGCATCGCTCCGTGAAAATCTTAGTGAAATGCCTAGTCTAATCGTCTAGAAATTGACACAACTCAAGGGGCTTTTTTTTCTCCATGAATAGAAGACAAAGTGTTGTCTCCTGGTTTCTGGTTATCTAGGCCAATTGTCAAGCCAGACTGTGAATAGAGCCACTGATTAGCTGTGGACCTTTAAGGAGGCCAACTCTCTGATGGTTTTTTTTTTTTTTTTGCCATAATTAATTATCATCATGACACTGACATGCCTGTGGCTCTGCTGGCTGTTTTTGCTGTGGCGGAAGAAGGGTCTGGGTGTGCAGACAGCATCATGGTTAATGCATTAGAGTGAGAGGATGTAAAAGAAAAGGTCGCGACAACGGGGGAAATAACTAATACTGTAAATCTCCCATTAGTTTAATCATAATCTCTCTGCGAAAATCAGGAGATTGTCTTTTAGAGTGCATTTAGCTGAGCCCGCCTTAGCTGAGAAATGGCACAGTTTCGCTACATAGACACGTCTGTCTGGGATGGCTGTGACATTAATAGAAAGTGTCTGTGTGAATGGTGTCGGAAGTCTCAGTGTCTTGGCCTCAGACATGAGCTTGCCACTGGTTGCTGCCTCAGCAGGAGTCACACTCCTCGTCTGCCCTCCCAGTTAATTGCACACTCATGAATATTTGAGGTCCCTCGTGGAAGCCCAGACAGGCCTGTCATTGTACCTGGATATCAACATCTGAGGTTTGGTGGTCAAGGAAGTTAAAGAATTCAGCCTCTCCCTTTCCTAAAGTAAATGTAAGCCTACAAGAGGAAGTGCTGGCAGTTCTTGAGGGCCACAAAGTCTCTCTGTGTGTATGTGTGTGTGTGTGTGGAAGTGAGTACACCTGTTCTTCTGTGCAATGTACTGGGTAAAGTGGTCAAAAGCTGGCAGGCCTTCAGTACACCAGGCCAGGCTTTGCCAGCTGCTCTCACCGTTAAAGCCATGAATAGTGTTTTTGTTCCTGCCTATTAGAAAACAGAACAAAAACACTCGTTTGGAAACTACGCTAGACTGGTCACACTAGATTTTGTCTCCCCCGTTCACTAACTAACATACACGCTCTCCATAGATAGAGCTTAATAGCGAAAAATCTTAGGCATGTTTATGAGCATGCGGGCCTCCTTCGTCTCGGTGATCCTCCCTCGTGCTCAGCCTCAACCCCCTGGTCCTGGACTCTCAGCTCCCCGCCCTGGTCCCACTCAAAGGGCCCTCTGTGCTGCTGGCTGGCAGGCCAAGTGTTTATGGAATGTCTCAGCTGCTTGTGGGGTGTGGGGGGAAACGGCTAATGAAATGTTAAGTGTTGTATGAGTTCACCTCTCTCACAACAGCCTGACCCGTGGAGCTTGTTGTGTCACTGGCCACAAGAGTTTGCTTTAGACAAAATGTTCCAACGCAGAGTGATTGAAGCAGGAAAGGCTCGGATATCTTAACTTTTAGTCTCTTGATTTTGTGTTTTCTTTCATACAGCCTGAGCTCTCTAAGGCCCTGATCAGACCTTCATGTGTCCCTTGTGCTCAGCTTAAGATACAGGTGAACACAAACAAAATGCATTTCAGATTGTATTGTAGGGCTTCATTTAGGACCGCCCTGGTCATGTCACGTTCTCTTGTGCAAGCAGAATAATTTGCTCAGAAAAAAACACACAGACGCTATTTTGAATAGTCACTAGAAAAGACAAACACACTGTAACTGGCGGCGCTACTTAGAATGACAAAAAATATTCTGTCTTTGTATCTGTTTACTAAGTAAACACATGTCGATGTGCAAAGTAACCATGTGGAGGTAAGATAATGACCGGTTTCTTTATTTACTTTTACTAGAGGAGATTTTTCTCTCACTGCTGCAAATTGCATAGCAGAGAGATCACACTGCATATGGAAGCCTCAGGATTGAAGTCACAATCCCAGCTAGTGTCATGGTGGAGATAAATAAACAGATTATAACTAAGGAGTGAGAGTGACTTTACAACTCGGTTTGCATCATATCCTCATGGGATGCAAATGCAACAAACATCTCGGACATTCATTTTTATGAGCATTAGAGACAGCAACTGTTTGCACTGGTCCTAAAAATATGTTTATTTGCATTTGCAAAGCGGAAAACTGTGATCGGATCTCGAGTGGTGGCTCAAGACGCACATACTCAGGACAGATGCTTATACCATGTCTGAACATGGCCTCCCTGTCTTCTGTGTAAATTGTATTTCATTCTCCACACCCCCAATTCATCATGCTTCCAGTTACAATCAAGTCAAGATAACCAACCAGCTAAGATTACATCACTGGGGGGGATTCAACAAAGCATCTTCACAACTTAGGCACGGACAAAAAATAGCAAACTTCATTCCCCAGTTTGTAACAAATCGTCACAAGGGTGTCGGTCTTCTCAGGCGTGATAAAGCTGCCCCCTGAACCACAGACAAAAATAAACAGCGGTTTTCAAAGACTTACAACTTAAGCAAACATTTTCTAAACGTGAGATGATTAGATTTTATTCTACGCCCAGTCCAGCTTTCAACTTGTTAAATGCAAATTGCTGCAAAATCCCTGTGTTGCCAGGCAGATTATGACTGAGCCAATCACATTAAAGCACATCAGGTGAGGTCCATTCACTAATATTTAATTCTATTCAGACATGCAGATGAATATTTTATAGAACCAGCAGGTCACTATGGGTTTTTTTCTCTATGTGTTCATCATCTGCCAATTATAAGGAAGGTCAGCAGTTTTATTTTAAAAACAAGCATTAATTGAAGGCTTTTCAAGATCGACATAATTCCTAAATAAAAGGAATAGCTCATATTTGATATGCTGTTTGGTGGAGTTAATATCTGAATATCTAGTGAACCATTGTGTTTATTTTCACAGGCTGCAACAATTATTGGGTTTTCCTTCTTTCTGTTGTGCAAGCTGTAGTCTGACCACCCTGAGCTATTTCAATATACACTGATTAGTAGGTGTGCTGGGCTGGGCGGCTGAGTTCTGACCTACACTGCTCAATGACTGGCACTAATTTTAGGCTGTCCTACTACAGATCAGAAGCGAGCGCCGGTGGGCCTCACTGCCCACAGCAGACCTGTGGTTTAAAGAGCCTCCCAGTCCAGCAGACACTTCACATCATGCGATGATGCTGTGTTGGCTAACATTTTTACAGTTTGCCAAAACACACATCTGGTGTGCGTGCGGCACTACGCATGCCCCGATTACAGCGTGAGGTTAAAGGGGCACTCTACAGATTTCACATGCCAGAATAAATTTACTTCTTGCAGAGCAGTTCTGCACAGCTTCTCATGGGTGTTGTATGTGTGTTGTAAGTCATGCAGACCATGACTTATCAAGCAGATGGTCGACCATTTTAATGTTGGGGACTAGTCGGACGCTTGTGGTCGTCTTCTCAGTTGGTTAAGCGTGTTGAATTGGTGGCGAAACACTGATTGATTGATTGATTGACTTTGAACCACTGGTTAAGAAGAGGAACCAAAGCTACTCACATGTTATACCTTCATCTAATCTGAACATTCAAATACACGAAAATGAATGAATAAGCTGTAGAGTCCACCAACTGATCATCATGATCCAGAAGAAGTCAGCTCTGTATAACATTGTTTCCCCTCTTCCTAGCTTCTTATCCTGTCAGCTGATCGTAGCTCTTCCAACGTCCTGCTCTTTTGTGCAGAAGCAGAACGTACACTATGTGCCAGCTGGCTACTGACTATAATCTTTGTTGCGTGATCAAGTATGATGTTTTGTAGTTCATCCTAGCCTCCAGCTAATCATAGATCTTCTGATACCAGAAAACATTCGATGTGGTGTGTTACATCCTTTGCTAACTAATATGTGCATACTAACATGCTAGTCTAAAATGAAAAACACAACATACATGCTGCTTGGCAGCAGGATGTTGCTCACGTTAGCATTTAGCTCAACGCACCTGAGTGGTTTGATAGATGCGGGTAAATACTGTGCCGACCTTCAGGTAATTAATAAATTAAGCCACCTGTCCTTTCAAAAGTGAGTCTGTCTCCACCTCTGCCAATTTTTGAATGACCTTGCAGTCAGGCGCTGTCAAGATGGCCACTGCCAGTGCCACTCACAGTAAGCTTTAAAACTCTTCTTTAGAAATATTATGGGTGATGTGAAAATTAAATACCATCCTTATATGGGATTTCATTTTTGTTAAGATCCTGTATTTTGGGGTAATTCATCCTCGGTGGTGTCAGGGTACCTCTTTATTGTGATGGCGTGAACTAGGTCACGGGATATAAAGACTCTTCACATTCTGGAGACACAGTGTCAACAAAGAGATAAAGTGATAAAGTCCATTGCAGATAAACCCACCCAGATTTCCCCATTTTCCATGAAGTGGGGTAAATTACAAGGGCCAAGGGTCTGAAAAGCCATCACCCTTCAACCAGCTCCCCTCTGTTTGCTGCCACCACTGTTTCCCCAGTGACTGCACAGTCTGGAGAAGAATCCATTTGCTGGAGCCATAAAGTGGTGCTAAGCTTTTAACAACATCTCACATTGGCTTCTTTTTCCTGAAAGGTTTCTTCTGCAGATCTATACAAACCATTAGAGGTGGCAGAAAGGCTGTCCTTTATAGCACCTCCGTGGATAATTATATATGCTTGTAATACAATTTCTGACTAAATTTGTGCTGTATCTACGAACGTTTTTAGCCTTTATTTATTTTTGGAAGGATATTACATCAATTCTGTACATCAGCTGACTGGTCTTTTGATGTTGGGCCAATATGTTCCCAGTGGGAGAGCAATAAGTGAGCTCTGATTCTGCCTGTTGGTACCCATGAGGCCGTGCACCATTATGTGTTTTCCCAGTGGTGAAATATGGATGCTACTATTCTAGTTTCTGCCCTTTCTGGGCTCAATCAATAGACCTCTTTGATTTTTAGTTTTGGGAAGTGTTGTCTGAATCTGTTCCAATCAGTAAATCAGATTGGACATTTTATCTGTTGTACTTTGAGCAGATTTTTTGAACAGAGTTAGATCCAGTGTCTGTTTCTCTGATGGTAACATCACACTAGGTGCTTCCAAAACATTCCTCGTATTTAAATGTCTTGCTATAAACAGGTAAAAAGGTGATTCTGACACATGTCAGTGCCACATGCCGGTGACAGTGCCATTTAGAAAACAAACACTGGCTTTCTGTCTTGATGTAAAAACATAAATATTCATGAGTGCATCCCAGGACACAGTTTCTCCTTCTTTTAGACTGAGTTGGGTGCATGTTGTAAAATAAGACCAAATGATTATTTTTGAGGATCTGTGATGCTGTGACACTGTCTCTGCTGCACATCTGTCACTCCCTCCCTGCCAGTTTATCATAGTTCATCTCTGGATTAGGATTAGGGCTCTGAATGTGTCTTTGCTTTGTCATCAATAGGACACACAGCATGCCTGCGGTATTCTGCTTATTTTCTGAGCATGGCTCCTGTTTGAATGCTAAAGGAAGGAAACACGCTTTGCGATGACTGATTATTCTCCAGCAGCAGTCCATATATATCCTTGAGTTTTATTTTTAGGTGCCGTGTGAGAAAGCAAAACACTGTGCATCATGTATTAGAAGGAAATTCAGGCAAAATTCCTGATTTTTGTTGATGATTTGTGGCACTTCATGACTCGTGGGAACAGAACCAAATTCAGTTCTTGAAAAACACAGCATTACGGAGTTCAGAGACAGACTGAAACAGAATCAGCTTCTCTCTCTGATCCACGGCTCCACACAGCTCACTACAGCAGCTGTTGGGCTCTGCCGTCTTATGTAATGTCATTAGAAAGTATTTATGACGGCTCCGTTGCACCGTTTTAAGCTGCAGTTAGCTCGGTATTGAACTGCCAGGTTGTGTGATACTTTGCATTGTGTAATTGCAGAGTAGTAAAAAAAAAAAACACACTGTCTGCACTTTAACTTCCAGTGTGTAGCTCCCAGTGACAACAGTTGGTTGTGGACAGTTTTCAATATTTAACTGGCTGCAAAAATGATTTCATTGGCAAATTTAATAGAGAATGGTAAACTGACTGAGGCAACAGCTATGACAGATAAATCTGAATTCATGTGTTTTTTGGAAAACCAATGGGACATTGCGATGCAGATATACCAATTACATGATTTTGAAAAGGCGTTTTAGGTGGAAGTAAATATGCTAACAAGGCCAGTTCTACTTATTGAGGATACAGTGAAGTCATGTCCTCTGTAATATTCCTTAGAATATGAAGTATATAATAACATGGCACTGTAGAAAGAGGATTTACAGCAATGTCATAATACAGGAGGTTCTGACTTACAGAATATGTAATGTAACAATTAAAATATTAAATAAAACATCATTCACAGTCATTTTGAGTTTGATTAACACAATTCTTAAATCCTTTGAGGTTGATAGTAGCTGGTTAAGGTAAGTTTCCAAGTTGCTTTTAGCTTATGGATGGAAACAAGTAGTTAATGATAGATTGATTGTTACTAAAAGACAACAAAAGATTCAGATATTAAATTGATGCATTACTGGATACTATGTCATCCAGTTGTAAGAATAAGAAATAATTCTACATGCCCATTTTTTATGCTTAAATCCAATGTTTACCTGTAGTATTTGTGTTTCTGATTTGTGATCCTGTGTTGATTGCTCACCGTGATCCATTCCTACCTAAATGATTCTCTAACCTTCTTATAATACCTCATATATTTTGTACATTTTACCAACCAACTACTAACCTGTAATGTAACCTGTTCATTTCTACCATGAACCATTTTACCGTGCACTTTATCTGCTTATCTAGATTCACTTTATCGGCATCCTTCCGTCACACTCTTCTCTTTCTGTCCTGTTAAATTAATGCATTTTGTCATCTTTTATTATAAATTGGTAAGAGTAGGAAGAAATTTGTCATGCCTCTACTTTAATACAGTGTTTCCTTGTAGTATTTATGTTAATGATCTTTGGAGCTGCAGGTCTCTTAAGATATAAATGAAAAAGGATGAATTGATTTGTATTTAAGTGGTAGACATACATTTCTAGATCAGTACATATGGAAGTGACAAATGTTTACGGATTGTTACAATGTTATAGAGCTCTTTGAACAAAACCCATTTACACTCCAGTACAGACAAAAGCCATGTCAACATGTTACACAGATGCAGAGCAAATTTGTGTGAAGACATCAGTCTCAAATAAAACTTGACAGTGAGTTACAGTGGTTTCTTGGAAAATGTACCGATTTGTCTTCATGTATTTTTAAATATCTGTAAAGTCTTTAATAACAAAAGGCCTTTCAGTGTCACTAGTGGCAGTGCAAATATGATAGGCTTGACTGTATGTGCGTTAGGAGTGGGAGTTGTTTGTGAAGGGATGACCTTGTGCAGAAAGCCTGTTTCCGCTCTGAAGCAGATGAATTGCTGAATTTTCCGGACAGACCTGCCTGGACACTTCCTCAGTAGCGGTCCTTGTGATTGCTGCAACAACAGCACACACTGAGGATCTATTGTGATGTCCACTTTCTCACACTGACCGCAGCCAAGTGAGCCCTGCCATTTAAAAATGTCCCTATAAAAAGCACGAACGGCTAAGACCTCAGGACACATTTTAAAGCCCAGTTTTGCAGTGTTTTCTATGCTCCGGCTGTTTAGTTTAGATAGTTTCTGGGTCCAAGGCTGCTGCCTAAGAGAGGATGTGTTATTCAGCCAGTGCCCGGGCCTGATGTATAATCTCACTGTAACACAGAGTGGCCTTTCACATGGACTTCCCCTGTGCTCTGAAGCTGTTTGGACTGCAGTCTTCTCTTCCTCAAGCAGTCAATACAGCTCTCTGCCCCTCTGCTGGGCCCGGTGTGTGTGTTTGAGCCCTTTGTCATGGCCTCTGTGGATGTCATCCTGTCAGTCAGACTGTCTTCCAGTCCCCTCTCCAGGGTAATTTGTCCTTATCGTCCCACAGTTTCCGGAATCCTCTCTTTCCTGTTTTCAAGCTGAGGTAAACCAGTTTTGAAACCTCTATTTAACATACCTTACTTTTTATTTCAGTTTCCTTCATTTTTTTTGTTGGGGCTGACCAAGATCTCTGCTCTGAATCTGCCGGCTGCCACACACTTGATGATGATAATGATAACAATGATAAGACGATGATAATAATGACGATAAGTACTGGTGAGTCAGGGGTGGCTCACGGTAATTACAGGATGCAGAGGCTGTTGATCGTCATCGTCAGTCTCTGTTAAAAAGTTTGAAATGACTGCGATAACAAGGGGCACAGCATACTTCTCAGTCGTTACACTTGTTTTTCCAGCACACACTGGCTGTCAGCGTGATTAAACGTGTTACAACGAGGTCCAGGCTCGACCGTTTTTATGTTTATGTTTTTTTGTGTTTTTGTGTTAGTGTGGTGCTGCCGTCTGAACTTTGAGACCGCTTTGATTAGCAGGAACACCAGCTACAGCAGCACCTCTCCAGTTCTCTGTGATCCTGAACACAACCATAAACCCTTAGCTGAAGGAAACACATTGTTTAACAAGGCTGGCATGAACAGAGCATGTGTGTTGCGCGGGCAGTTTCCCAGGCTTATCTACTCGACTGGCATGAACCCTCGGTGGCAGGCACGGTTGATGGAATAGATTTGTTGTAGGTTACAAGTTTGTAAAGGTTAAAAGAGCATTTGATAGTAAGACAAACAGTAGAAAAAGAACTAAGGCACTGATTAGTATTCATGGTCCCCAGTGGATTCAGGGGTATAATGAAGAAAATAATAACAACAGTCACAATTATTTTGTGAAAATATACACTGAGCCATAACATTAGGATCGTAGACACTGGTCGAATGAGCAACACTGTCAGTGGGTGGGATATATTGGGCAGACAGTCAAAGCTGATGCTCGAAGGAGGAAAACTGAGCAAGTAGAAGAATTTGACTTTGACGAGAACCAACTATGGTGGTTAGACAGTTCGGTCAGACCATCTGCAACGCTGCAGCTCTTGTGGGGTGTCCCTGGTCTGCAGTGGTCAATACTTTTGAAAAGTGATCCAAGGAGGGAAAAGCAGTGAACTGATGAGAGGGTCATTGGTGTTCAAGGCTGACGCACACGGGGAGCAAAGGCTGGCCCATGTAACCTGACCCAGACGAACTAAGCTCATATTCTATAGCTCATATTGCTTTAGAAATTAATGCGGGCTCTGAGCATTAGACCTGGAACATGGAGCAATTGAGGAAGGTGGTCTTGTCTGATAAATCACAATTTCTTTTAAATATGGACAGACAGGTGCATGTGCATCACTTGGCTAGGGAACATGTGGCGCCAGGATGCAAGGAACACCCTATTGCCTTTGGGGTGTGCTTGGTCTGCAACAATGCTCAGGTGGTTTTATGTGTCAAAGTAAGATAAACATAAATGCCTGCACCTAAGTTTCCCAGTAGAACAGGTAATAAGATTATTACCTGACCTGACAATGGGCTCTAGTTTGGTCTCCACCCACTCCTTCAAGCTGCTTAATTCTGCTGTTTTGTTTAGCGCCACCCTCTTTATTCTGTTTTGACAGAGTTCACCAGAAAGAAAAATGTTTGAATTCGGTGCGTTTGACGTTGACGTTTCTCTACCTTAACTACAAGACCTAACAGTTTAAATGTGCACCGTATGACTGTTGTCCTTTGTTTAACTGTTTCTTGCAGAGGCTCCCTATAATGAAAACCCTCCATCATATGGCTACGAACTGGAGAATTCGGAGGAGAATCTGCCTCGCCACGGCCCCCTGTCCTTTACCGGATCCCCTTCATCCTCTCCGCGGCTCCGCTCCAAGAGCCGGAGCAGCCGAGACACGCAGTCCTCTGGTTCTCTGGAGTCCACGCTGTCGGTAAAGTTACTACTTCACCTCTAGCACATCAGAGACGTTAGCTGTGTCTGTCTGCTCACAGTTCCTCTCAAGTGTTTCATCTTCTACCCCAGTGTTGATGTGCATCAATTCCTCAAAGCGGTCAGATTAATTGTACATTACATAAATGCAATTAATTACAAACCTGTTGCTGCTTTATTTTCTGTTCCCATATTGTCAATAGCATGCACGTGTGTGTCATAAACATCCTGCAAACTCCAGACGAATTTATATTTTTGTTGGTTTGTGCTGCCAGGATAGCCTCCCCTTTGTGCTTTATATTAAACAAATCACATTATTTGAAATCTGCCACAAGGCCTTTATTGTCATATGTTGTGTGGCACCAACTCTACAGTGATCTGGATTGTTTAGTAATTCTACTCTTATTTTCAAATTAACATTATAATAGTCTATTAGTTTATTCATCCAAGTCATGGGATATCTGAAACCACAGCAGAAGATGTGTCTTTAGGGTACAATTCATTTAGAAAAGAAACGCATTCTGAACACATTCCTCTAATTGCAAGTGAGTATTGGGTTGTTAACAGACCCTAGTCAAGTTGAGTTTCACACATGTTCCTAATGAAAACCTTAACTCCCCACCAGTCAGTTAGACCTGAGGAGCTACTCGAATGATGGTGAATCATCTTCAACAAAACAAATTCAGTTTTAACTTTCTATATTCTTCACTTCCCACAATGCATCCGTACATTGCTAAACTTTCAGTCTCTGCATCGAGAGGTTCATAACACAGCCTGTCTGGCAATAGATTTATAGCTGTATTACTAAATGTTTAGAAAGCTCCTTTAGAGCCTTAGAGAACATTCACAGGCTGAGCAACACTCTCTGGGACAAAGAATCTGAACTTCATTGGGTAAATTATGGACAGAGTGAACTTCAAGCAAGGCATTCAAACAGCCACTCAAGCTGAGGTGTCCACAGGCTAACAATAAAATCCACACAGTGAACCATATAGCTCCCATATGGGAGTGCTTTTCAGTGTGACACAGGGCGTTGCTGAAAAAGACCGAACATACTCAGCTAACACACTGTGGGTAAACAGATGTTAAAAAGAGACGTAGTCCCCTCCCCATTCTCCTCTGCTCCTGTACTATCTGCGGTATTCTTATCCTCTGATGTATACACATGGTGATCTTCAAAGGCTAAATCATGGTGGAGATGTGAGGGTGGGGGCTCACACAGCTTTTTTTATCCAATAAATATAATGGCAGAGCTCAGTACAGCTCTGCTCAGTGCTCCAGTAAGTGTCTTACTAACATAAGTTCCCACAAAGATGACTGATGTTTCTGGTCTGTTTGGAATAACAACTCCTGGACTAGAAACACATTTGTCTTCCTTTCAATGCTAGGAGTCTCTGGTGCAGGCCTCTTGGAATGTAAAACTCCTACCGAGTTTAATCAAATCTGGTCTTCCCCAAGACCACAACACCAATATCTGCAGCCAGGGGTTTGCAGACATGTGTGGGAGGTTTATTAAAATTCATACAACATGTTTTTTGTTTACCTGTCATGCTGTCATCATGAACCTTCAGTGTTGGAGAATGCCACATGTTTTCTCTGTTCCTGTGTTTGTATCAGGTGGAGTTGGATCAGGAGAAAGGTCTGGAGATGAGAAAGTGGGTTCTGTCAGGAATCTTGGCTAGCGAAGAGACATACCTCAACCACCTGGAGGCCCTGCTGATAGTATGTTGAACTTACAACACACACTAACTGTTAAATAGGATTATAAAGAGATAGATTACCAAGTAAGTCTGAATCCATCTACCAGCCTATAGAACTTTTGAGACAACACATTCAAATGAAAAAGTCACGAGCCTTGTTGGCTAACCTAGCAAGCATACTTGTAGTAGATGTTTGCTGACAACTTATTTCTCTTACAAATGAAAAGTTGAATTCATAAGCAAGAAAACACCTGTTAAATTTGTGGTCAAAAACCACAAATTTAAGCTTGGCAAGACATGGCTTATGTTAGCTAACTTCAAACAATGCTACCTACCGTTTTCCAGCAGTGGGCCATTGGTGAGTGTCTGTGAGTGGTTGAGTTGGAGGTGAGCCGAGAGATCACTCTGGAAATTCAGCTTAGAGAACTAGATTATTATTTTACACACAGGCAAAGATGGCCAATGGCCAGCTGTTGCACCAGCTGGCCGTTGGCTACAGCCTTTGTGGTGTGTTCAAGTGCCAGTCTTGATACATGCATCATGAGGCCATGACACTGTTGGCCTTTTTTTCCTGGTGGTACTTTTATGTCATTTTGCATATACAACAGTTTCTTACATATGTACTGTGATTATTTGTCTAGCCCATGAAGCCTCTGAGAGCAGCAGCCACAACATCCCAACCAATGCTGACCATCCAGCAGATAGAGACCATCTTCTTCAAAGTACCAGAGCTTCATGAGATACACAAGGACTTCTATGACGCTCTGTTGCCCCGGATCCAGGACTGGAGTCCGCAGCAGTGTGTGGGCGACCTCTTCCAGAAGCTGGTAACTTTGTTTGCTTCATTCGATCTAAACAAGTAATTAAAGTTAGAATGGCACATTGAGCAGGATATTTTATGATGCTTTCCCTTACCTGCTGTTATTAATTATGAGGACATCAGCCGTGTCAAAATATCATATAATAATAAACCTAACATGATTACAACCAACCCTACCATGGGAAAAAAATAAATCACCGTTAATTTATGTGTGGATGACTTCATCCAAGGAAATATTTCAGAGGAAAGTCATGTCGTGACAGTGTTTTGAGATCAAGCAACCAAAACTGGTTTGTCCACTTCTTCTGAACTAACTTGAGAGCTGCAGAAACAAATTAACAGAGTAAACTAAAGTCTGAGAGCAGTGACATACGAAGTAAGCGATAAGAGCAAAATGGTTGGACAGTGGTTTTGAACACTTGTTTAACTGCACTATTAGAGTCTAGTTACCACATAAAAAGTCTCATTTAATCCTCCTGTGGATGAGAGCACCAAGCATCATAACAGCCTCCACATACCAAATTGTATGTTGGGTTTTCATGAAAGAGACCAAGTCAATTTCTTTCAAAAACTAATGATAGCCCTCCTTAAATGTCATTCTAAGATCATTAATGGTGGTTGAAAGAGGGAGGACTTGAATGGGCAGAAGGTGGGAGTCTTTGGCTGTAACATAACGCTCTGTGGATCTTGTAACGTAAACCTGAGTAGACTGTCTGGAGTCATCTCCTGGCCAGATTAAAGGCTCGCTTCACCACATGACAGGCAGTAAAGGAGTACAAAATGCTCTATAGGAGGTTGATGAGTAAGAGCTCACCTCGCTGTTGGACACAGGGATTTATATAGAGACACGTGAGCAAAAATGAATTCACACTCACTTGTATGAGTTCATCTGTAAAACTGCCAGCTCATGTCCGCACACCGTGACACTGCAGGGTACCCAGTGCTGCTCACAGACTAGAGAAATCCGTCCTCTGTTATGAAACAAGTATTATCTTGCTCTTGTGCGCTGTAGGCCAGCCAGCTTGGAGTGTACCGGGCCTTTGTGGATAACTATAAGGTTGCTGTGGACACCGCGGACAAGTGCTGCCAGGCAAACGCTCAGTTCGCAGAGATATCTGAGGTATGTAATCACGCTACACACAGCAGGGCTGCAGCAGGCAAGTGTTTGATGTTGTACAGCTGCCTGGGACAAGTGATGACAGGGCAGTTTTCAGCAGCCTTCACACTGTAAAGAGCTGCATGGCTGCTGATTGTTTTAATTGCTCTGCGGGGCAGTTGCAGCCATTTATAGAGGATATTTTTTCCTCACCAATCCCTCTGGTGTTATCTCCCTGCCAGAATCTCAAGGTTAAAAGCACAAAGGACTGCAAAGACCCGTCGGCTAAAAATTCTCTGGAAAGTGAGTACTGAGTCAAATGCACGGCCAGCCTCCACATTAATCGATATTGCTATTCCTATTATTGAGCTGTGACGAGGCCTGTTGAGATGACTCTTCCTCCTCCACAGCTCTTCTCTACAAGCCCGTGGACAGAGTGACTCGCAGCACACTCGTTCTACACGTAAGTGCGCCTCCCTTACAGTAATGTGGATCCTCCTCTCTCTCTCCCTGACTTCATTGTAATTTTTTTTTTATTTCTGCTCCAGGATTTACTGAAGCACACACCATCCAGCCACCCAGACTATCCACTGTTACAGGATGCCCTGCGTATCTCCCAGAATTTTCTGTCCAGTATTAATGAAGAGATTACCCCCCGCAGGCAGTCCATGACGGTTAAGAAGGGAGAGGTCAGTGTTGAAAGTTCAGTTTCGATATCACATCAGGGTTGGACTAATGACTTTATCACCACATGCTGGTAAATCTGCTTTTGACATTAAAAAAATGCGCTCACACCCACTGAGCACTTATTCTCTTTGCCAAAGAGAAATTCAACAATTGTCATGCTTTGAATATAGTTTTCAACTGTACTTGTACTTTCCTAACCAAACGTAACTAACACATCATGGTGCAAAAGCACCTTTTCAGTATGCTAACATGAGCTCAGTGTTGATGTTGACCTGCTGATTTAAAAAAAAAAAAAATTATTAACAACGGCCAAATATCTTGATAATCGTCCTGAGAAACTGCATGGCAGTCCATCCAGTAGTTGTTTCCTAATGTGGCTAAAATCTACAACATGAATTAGGCTACATGTTATTGTTTGATATTTTACAAGAAAACTTATTTGTGTTCTTTTGAGGTTTTCATACAATAGATTACTAAAAAGCGTTTCACAAATTTGAATGTAACAATGAAACAGTTGTGGAATTCAAGATCGTATCTGCCCCCACAGTTTCCGTCACACTTTGTATTAACAGTAAAAAGCTCAGAGCACAAGGTGTCTGGAAGCTGCAATAAAACCGGCTTGTGAGTCAGGTTGTTGCTGACTCATCTCAGCCTGTCTGTGAAGGAAGTGGAGTGTAGAGGAAGGCGGTGTAAAAACCTGGAGGCAGAGGGTCTCAGTGTTGCAAACCAGGAAAACCCGGCTATTACCTCGGCGCTCACTCCCATCCTTCCCTACTACGCTGTCAACCCTGTTTCCCAGAAATGACCTGCAGCGCGCCTTATCAGCTTCACTGTCTAACCAGTCTTTTGCACTGGGCGTGTACTGATTTACCCGTGCTTCCTGAACCCTCCCGCCCCCTCCTCAGAAGCATGCATCTCAGGGCTCTGATTCAGATGGCCCGATCAAGAACTTCCTCTGTTGTTTCTGGGAACTGGTCCTTCCCACCAGAGTAGGATATTAAATCAAAGAAAGTTCTTGGGAATGTTCTTCTGTATATTGTCTAGGAAGTCTGAACGTCAGAAAGAGATTGACAGATAATAAGCCAGGACGTGACAGTCAGTTTAAAATACGGGTTTGTTGTTGTAAGGTCAGCTGCTCTTGACTAAATTCGCATCCACTGTTGGTGAGTTGTCGTGTCTCTGCCTGTAATTACCCTGACCATTTAACCCAGAGCATGTAGTATATTGGGTGTGAGCTCTGTTCAGTGGCAGCACTTGTTTTCCATTGGATTATTGACTATTTGTGTAACAAAACAATAAGCGGATGTAACCCTGCTGCCTCTTTTTGAAACCAGGACAGTGCTGAACATGTTTGAGTCCCTGAACTAGTGTGTTGGTGACCAGCCAGAGCTGAGTGTGCAGAAACACCAGAGGAAAACCATGCCGCAGTGATTTCCTTGTTTTTGTCAAACTGCGGTTGGTGTGGGATGGCAGAGTCTCACATGGGCAGTGTCACCGCAAACAGCCCCAGCCCAGAGGTCGGAGGGCAGATGAAGAATTTAGACGCACGCTCACGCAGGAAAGGCTAGTGCCGTCGCATCCACCTCCAGCCTCCCCTCAGACGAGACGGTGTGACGACGAAGAGAAGCTCTGATGTTAGAGTCAGTTACCAAACAAAAGCCACAGAGGCTTAAATTGGCTGCATGGACTTACTGCCCTGTTTTTAGTTATTGTTATGAGTGTTTTGTTTGTTTCGTGGTTGGGTGGCATTCATCTATAGAGAGCAGTAGCAGCACCGCAGGGAGTGAAACAATTACAAACATGCACAAACCTCAGCATGAGACCCCTGGTGTCAGTGGAAAACTCAAATTAAACACTTTCAGCAGTTCTTTTGAATTGCCACTGTTTGCTCTGGTGCAGTAATTACAGCTTCATTAAAAATAATGAAAAATTAGTGGGGGCATGTTTGAGACTCATCACATACTTTGTGATTTCTCTTTGGCAGCACCGTCAGCTGCTGAGGGACTGCTTCATGGTGGAGCTGGTCGAAGGCTCCCGGAAACTCCGCCACGTTTTCCTCTTCACCGACCTGCTGCTCTGCGCCAAGCTGAAGAAACAGGCTGCAGGGTAAGTCTGGGTCAGCCTCCAGCCTGAGGTTAGAGGTGCAGCCTTGTGACCCAGAAGACGCGCTCTCTGGAGAACAAACGTTGCTCCTCCCAGAAGCTTTAATTTGCTGAAATCCATTCTGCCCAACTATTGATGCTGTCTGACGTTTAAAAAATGTATGTTTTTATTCACGTATCTCGTCTTCCAACAGGAAAGGACAACAGTATGACTGCAAGTGGTACATACCACTAGCTGACCTGACCTTCCAGACTATTGAGGACTGTGAGTCCACTTCCATCCCTCTTCTCCAGGATGAGGAGATTGATGCGATGAAGATCAAAATCTCCCAGATCAAGAATGAGATCCAAAGAGAGAAGGTGAGGACAATGCCACTTTTATACCAAAGTCTGAAGACTAACAGAAATATAATGAAGAACATAAAGATAAGCACATGAACTTAGCAAATTCTCCAGATGACAGGACCTGCAGTACATTAATTATGGTGATATTTATTTGCAGAGAACCACTAAAGGATCCAAGGTGATTGAGAGACTGAGGAAGAAGTTATCAGAGCAAGAGTCCCTGCTGCTTCTCATGTCCCCCAACATGGCGTTCAGGGTGGCCAACAGAAACGGCAAAGTACGTCATGGGTTCTTAATTAGGGATATTTAATCATGGATAAAATATATTATTTTGAATTTCTTGTGTTGCAATAGCAACTTCTTAATTTGGTTTCTGCTCCCCCCTGCTGTCGGCAGCATGGAATTACAGCACAACAAACCTCAGCGTAATGCTCTTTATTTTCTTTCAGGGCTTCACATTTCTTATCTCTTCTGATTATGAGCGTGCAGAGTGGAGGGAGATCATTCGTGAGCAGCAGAAGAAGTGTGAGTTTTTCCTTCCACCGTCATGAGTCGTGATCCCAGTATCATGGTAGCAGTTTTTTAATGTAATTCTCCCCCCTCACCACGGTAACCTGCAGGCTTTAAAAGCTTCTCTCTGACCTCCCTGGAGCTGCAGATGCTCACCAACTCATGTGTGAAGCTCCAGACTGTTCACACTATCCCAATGACCATGAATAAAGAGGGTAGGTTTGACTTGGCTATGCATTTTTTAAGGATTTCAGTTACCTTTATTCTACCCTCAGCAGTCTTCAACCTAAACTCTTTCCTTCACAGATGATGAATCTCCTGGTTTATATGGCTTCTTGAATGTCATCGTCCATTCTGCGTCGGGGCTCAAACAGAGCTTAAGTAAGCTTCTTCTTCTTCTCTTTCCGATTAGAAATCATCTAGCTGATAATAAGATTGCTTATGACGTCGCATGCATCATCCTCTCTATCAATCCCACCCTCTCTGTCTCCCTCTCTCCCTCTCCCTCTCTCCCTCTCTGTGGCTGTCAGCTGGGAGGGCAGCTGCAGGGGAACAAGTGGGATTAGTCAGGAACACTGTGTACAAGCCTCCTCAAATATGCCTTTGGCTTCTCAAATTCACTGCCTGCTTAAGCAACTTTGTGCTCTTTGTCCTAAAAGGTAGTCCAGTAATATTAGACTTGAAATGAGGAAACAGAAAGAGAGAGTTCTGGAGACACAGTCTGTACACAGTGACGCATGGGCATGTCTCAGCCAGTTTAATGCTGAGTTTTAGTCTTTAGTTTCACTTTGACTCAACCGTTAAAACCACTTGCTTGTCCCCACTAGACCTGTACTGCTCTCTGGAGGTGGATTCTTTCGGCTACTTTGTGAACAAAGCAAAAACGCGGGTGTACAGAGACTCTACAGAGCCCAGCTGGAACGAGGTGAGAGTGCAGATCAGAAAGTGAATGAGGACTTTATGTTTTAAATGTCATTAAGAACAATCCTAAAAAAGACACTCCCCCTCAGGTATGACCTCATTATAATAAACCAGTTCTGGAAAAGGCCACGGATGCTCATGAAATCATGGAGCAAATAATACTGATGTGCACTGGGCTGAAGCCTCACATGCCTTTTTTTCTGTTTCCATGCAAGGAGTTTGAGATTGAACTGGAGGGCTCTCAGACTCTGAGGCTGCTCTGCTATGACAAGTGCTACAGCAAAACCAAGCAGAGCAAAGAAGACGGCGAGACCGCAGACAAGATCATGGCCAAAGGGCAAATAAAGGTAGGGACAAATCAGGGGTCACGTGAAAAGCTCTGTTTGTTTTTCTGTGATGTGCTCTGGAGCTGCAAGTGGTTACGCTTTTAAGGTGTTTTAGTTTTACCAGCATGATAATAGTAGATAAGGTTCATTTAATGTAATTTACCAAAAAGAGAATTAGTCACTTTTATAGTCTTTTTTTTTAAACCTCTTACACGTCACATTGTATCACAAATGATAGAAAACAAAGTAAAAAAAAAAAAAAGGTAATGACATCATGCAAGTAGTTTCTTCAGGTCTAAATTGCTGGCGGGTAAATAAGGTTTTTAGATGTATAGGTGGCTTATAATAAGTACTGGTTGGCATCTTCCAGAAGACTCAAACCAGTCCAGTTGCCTTTGCACTAGATTTGTTTTAGACATATCGTGACCCGAATCACACACGTGGTATTTCCAGACTTTATTTTACTGAAATGAAGTAAATGTGCTCCCAGTCTATTGATTCCTGTTGCTCCACAGTGGGGTCTTATCTTATCTTATCCGTCCTGTGGGGGCCTTTTACAGCTGTAAAAGAAGTGAGCCGTTAGGTTACCACCGAGTCCCTTCAGCGTGACCCCTGAGAGGGTGTTGTGACAGAGGGCGGATTAGACTTTGGGTTGACCAAATGTACCCGCTGGCCTGGCTCCAGTGTATGACAGAGGGGGAAAGACACAGAGGGCTCTTTGATCAGCCAGTAAAGGGATTTCCCTACTGGACAGGTGGGTCAAAACAAAAGCAACTCTTAAAGGAAAGTGGAGCTTTAGAACTTTGGGTACGTGCAGTCAGACACTGGCCTGTGTGCTTCATTTGTTGATGTCTACATCAGTGGTAACGAGAGGGTTTATCCTTGCATAATACGTTAGGAATTAAATCAAGGGTGAGATTTAAGTATGTATATACTATAGCACTATAGTACTACTATACTATACTATGGGAAATAATCTGGGACCTGAGTGCATAAAAGTCCCTGAATCCTTGAAAAGTCTATTATTATGCAATTAAGGATGTACTGTCAAAAGCTTCATTCTTTAACATCAACAGATAAAAAGTGGGATTAAGTGGGATGGAGCGGGGCTTAAGGAGTTGTTCTCTAAGAAAACAAAAGTTGAGTTAAAAGCCTTTAGGAGAGGTACTAGTAGCAGTGGTAATGGCATATGATCAGCCACAATATTAAAGTGTCAACCAGTGAAGTGAATAACATTGATCTAATGAATCTAATGAACCTATGTGAATATTACCCAGTTTTCTAGCCGTCACAATTTGCCCCTTGCCCATTTTTCCTGCTTCTAACATCAGCTTTGTGGACAGTATGTTCACTCCCTGCCTAATAGTATCCCACCCACTGACAGATGCAATGATGTAGCGATAATCAGTCAGTGGTCATAATGTTGTGGTCGGTCAGTACATATCAGGTTCAGATATGGGTAAGACAAGGCACGTGTTGGCTCTTATGTTAAAGTTCACCAGTAATTGGCCTGAGAGGATCCTGTTTGTGCTACCTGAGCTCTACGGTGCGGTAGGCGTGAGCATGTTGGTAATGAGGGTAGGAGGGGATTCTGAAGAGTTAATCCCCCAAATCCATCTGGGAAGTAGAACAACACAGAGGGAAGCGTGGTCGGCAGGCTGCGTGGCTTTGTTCCCGTCGAGCCTCCCACTGGAATGAAAGCATTTGGAGTGCAACAATGTCGAGACGTGAAAGATGACAAAGTTTTCAGTGAAGATGATTGAGATTCTTCAAAGCGATTCGATCGATGGCTCGTTGTTCAGGGAGGATGGACCTTGCTACTCTTTTAGCTCATTAGTTTAGAGATCTGTAGAGCAGTGCTGTTTTCTTTGTTTGTTAGCCATTAGTCCGTGGAAGCAACATTTCAGAATAGAGAAGCGCTCATGCCAGAAAGGATGAGTGAGAGTAATCCTAATGAAGAAGAGAATGTGGAGACTGAGGCCAACAGCACGACGGAAGATGAGGTGGACATAACTCTGAGGAAAACCCCGAGCACAGGGGCCCGTCTGTGGGACAGAGTCCGCAGCAGTCTGCTAAGACAAAAGGTACGGAAAAGATAAAGAAAGTGAGCTGTGGATGGAGCCACATGGTTTGTTTTTTTTTGAAGGATGTCTTGAAACTTGGATAGAAGGACAGGCTTGTCTCAAGCCATATTTGAGTTGGGTATGATGTGATTATTTTTATTCTTTTTGATAGATGATGTATTATGGTAAAAAGAAAGAAAAGAAAGAAAAAGATTTCACTGAGCAAAGGAATATCTGAATTAGATTTGATGGTTTCTTGGGGGAAAGATCTGAACATCTGGCATGTTGGACTGGCAGAGTGCTTAGTGTCGAGGACATGATGTTATCACATTACTCATGCCTGATCACTGTAAACAAAGCCAGGGTTTTTGTTATTAGTCAGATGACTAAAATAGACCAGACACTTGGCACAATAATTTTATGTACATGTGAGGCTGTGTGATTTGATTAGGCAGTTAATTCTCATGTTTTCCTACATTTGTTCATTGAACTTCTTACTTAATCCTCTCATTTAGGACCGATAAAATGTTTTCTGGTTTGAATTCTGAAGAGAATCCGGATTGATCCAGATGAAGCCAGACTTAATAGTTCAATAAAATGACTTAATAGTAAACTTTTGTCTTATTTTTTTTTAAAGCTGGATCCCCAGACTCTACAGAATAAAGACTGGCAGAGGACAGTAATCACCATGAATGGGGTAAGCCTCTTTGTATTTTGTTGTGTACTGGAGTTAAATCTGTTTTGTGTGGCGACATGCTCCTGCTTGTGCTCTTGAACAGTTCACTTAATATCAACCAATACCGGCAGTTTGGACTGTTTTTGACGCTATATAAATCCAACTGAATTGAATGAAACTGAAGTGTGGTTCAAAAGAATGAAATAGAACAAATATCTGAAGCTCCAAATAAAAAAAGATACTCAGATGGTTCACTTGGAAGAATGATAAAAATCTGAAAGTACAAAATAGTCAAGGGGTGTAGAGCATGGAAAGAAGCTCATCATATACTCGAACGATGTGTTTGTGTAATTCATCTTACCACCACTAGAGGGAGAAAAACCTTTTTCACTGTGGCTTTAAGAAAAAGTTTGATTCTCCATTTAATGCATCACTAATAATTGATACACAGAACGAGATGTCCTTTGAAAAGTCTCTTTTCACCTTGGTTAAGAAATTTATTTATGTATTTATTTTTAATTGTTGTCAATAAGAATCTCTTACTAAGCTTTAATAGATAAAAGTGGTTCTGAAGGTGTAACTCTTCTGACCCGTACTGATGGACCTAAAGTAATTAAATAAAATAAAATAAAATAAAATGTATCCTTGTTAAATTCAATTCAGCTGACTTCAGTTTATAATCACTAGCTACAGACGTGTTGTACAACACTAATTTTTGTTATGAAGCTGAGATTATTGAGTCAGTTTTCTGACTGTTCGGTTTGTAAATTTTAGTATTTATTGTTATGTCACATGGCTAGCTTCTGTAACATTTCTTTACGTTACTGCCTTGTCTTCTAAATGAAATTGTTCCTTGTTCCAGATCGAGGTGAAGCTTTCGATGAAGTTCACAAGCAGAGAGTTCAGTTTGAAGCGAATGCCTTCACGGAAACAATCCGGCGTCTTTGGCGTGAAAATCAACGTAGTAACTAAGTGAGTAGTGAGTACATATGTCAATATCTGTTCTGTGTGTGTGTACCACGGTTAGAGATTTAAGGATTTCTTTTCAATTTTTTGATCCACACACATAACTCTAGCAGCATGAAACTGAAGCATCTAAACAAAACGTCTATTAATCATTTTATCCTGTACGAATGAGTAATTGAGTATTCCTGAGTGAATACTCGACTACCACAAGTGAAGACGATATTAGCAACTTGAATTAACACTTACCAAGAATTGGTAATGGTTGCATTTTGCAGAATAAAATAGGAAACAGTTTGAGATGCATGTGACAAAGTACCAGCTACAGTTTTTCAAACTATGTTCTTGTGTCTTTACAGTATTTCTGTGATCATTTGAACTTTAAGAAACCCCTTTAACTTATACAACCCCAGGGCCCCTAGTACTGAGGGAAGCTGCACATAGAAATGTGCTAAAAATGTGCCAAAAATGTCCTATTTGGAGAGTCTATCTTGACTGTACTAAACTTTTATGTAGGTAATGTTTATTTACCCTTTAATGTACAATCTGATTCTCACACCTCTGCAGTAAAGTGTTCATGAGACTAGAGCCACACAGATGTTCTCTGTTTGTGTTGAGTCTGTCACTTTCAATCAGGAGTCTGTGTATGAGGGTTTAAGAGGTTGAGCCCCTGTGACTGTGTCCTCTCTAGGCGAGAACGCTCTAAGGTCCCACTCATTGTGCGCCAGTGTGTGGAGGAGATTGAGCGGCGAGGGATGGACGAAGTGGGGATCTACCGAGTATCTGGCGTCGCCACTGACATCCAGGCTCTGAAGGCTGCCTTCGATTCAAGTGAGTTCAGACACTGAGGAAACATTGTTTACATTTATACAAATCTTGAGACAGAACCCTGCAGAACTGTCTCGTGCACTTCTCACCGTCGTCTCATCTGACCCACAGACAACAAGGACGTTTCTGTCATGATGAGGGAGATGGATGTTAACGCCATCGCTGGAACACTCAAGCTGTATTTCCGTGAGCTGCCGGAGCCCCTTTTCACTGATGAGTTGTACCCCAACTTTGCTGGAGGCATCGGTGAGTCATCACTTGATTATTTTTGCAGCGTTTCTCATTGGTGAGGAGGACATAAATGCATGCTTTGACGTTCATTTGTCGTTTGCAGCTCTGTCTGACAGTGTGGCCAAGGAGAGCTGCATGCTCAACCTGCTGCTGTCTTTACCAGAACCCAACCTAGTGACTTTCCTCTTTGTACTTGACCACTTAAAAAGGTAAACAACTTCACCTGGAATACGTTTTTGACCCATTGTGTATCAGTTTTCCAGTTTCCACTGTAGAAGGTGTGTAGTATTGCGATGGATGAATATATAGGTTTAGCGTCACTGGTTGAGTCAGTTGGTTGTGGGCTACAGTCTTTGCGGTGTGTTCAAGTGCAACTTTTTTGTCAGAGTCAGTCAGAAAACAGAGTTATGCTAATCAATCTGTCCGTTATCTATAACTGCTCATCAGCTTGACTCTTGTTAGCACACCTTAGCTACTTCTTTCTTGTGCTACTGTTACAGTAAATACAACTTACACCATTATAACTGTGCCTGCGTGCTAATGCAGCGTGTTTCTGTTACTCATTTCAGATTCTTGTAAAGAGTTATTGTTTGGGTTAAGGTTTTGTGATTGTCTTTTTTAAATCTTATTTTGCTTACTTACAGGGTGGCAGAAAATGAGTGCGTCAATAAGATGTCTTTGCACAATCTGGCCACCGTTTTTGGTCCCACTTTGCTTCGACCGTCTGAAAAAGACAGCAAAATTTCAAACAGCTCACAGCCAATCTCTATGAACGACAGCTGGTCTCTGGAGGTCATGTCTCAGGTAAAGCTCATGTCAGGATAGTGGTAAGTGAATCTAAGAGCTACTGGCTCTGATCATCTCTTGTTTGTTTCCACAGGTTCAAGTTCTTCTCTACTTCCTTCAGCTGGAGAGCATCCCAACACCTGACAGCAAACGGCAAAGCCTTCTCTTCTCTACCGAAGTATAACAGGAACCCCATGGACTTGACCATAAAAGTCTTGTTCTGAGGAAGAATGTGGGCTTCTTAATGAGGTGGATAGAGCGGAGCAGCTAAGGCTGCCACCAGGGGGAGCCATCGACCCATTTAAAAATGGAAACGACCACCATGACCAAAGCCATTTCTTTTGGAGATGAGCATGTGTGTTCTGTTTACTTAAATGCTTACCTGCTGTGTCTGTGAAAGACATCCCTGTATGATGTATGGACAAGATGTATCATTCCTTTTTTAATTTAATTTAAATTTCAAGAAGCAATATTTACTGTACTTAGATTCCCTCCCTCCCCTTTTCTGTCACTGTGCACATTAGCTTAATATTTACAAAGGGAGACTTCTTCTCCTGCTGGGTTTTGTAAGATTTATTTCTGCGGGTGGATGATGGATGAATGATCGGATGAATAGACATATTTTTCATGTTTATACTTATTTTTCCCCAGAAATGTTTTGTTTGGTTTAAGGCTCACCTGTGCCAATGTTTCCCTGCTGATGACCAATAGAACATTTCAGTTTACCTAATGTTTACACTATCTCTGTGTACAGAACTTAAAAGTATGAGACTGAAAACTGTAGTTAACTCACAACATCATGCAGGCATGATGATTGACCTAACCGTTAGAACTGTTTTGTTTTCTGTGCTGTGCATGACCTTATTCAGTTTGCAGGTTCTTCTGGTGGTGTCCAAACCTACCTTATTTGTGCTTTTGGGGGGCGCTACTAAACAACAAAAGGAGAAATCATTCCAGAAGAACGCACAGCATACAGCTTTTCAAGCCATGGAATGTATACTGTGCTGTGTGTATTTAAATCTCTTTTGTCTCATGTCTCCCCTTTTTTTGGATTCTGTCTGAATCATTTTATTCAGCTGGAGTTAATATATATATATATATATATATATATATATATATATATATATATATATATATATGTGTGTGTTGCTTTCTGCATTCCTTCTCTGTACTCTTCAACCTTTAAATAACAAAACCGCACTGCTGTAGAAACAAGAGCATCTGGAGGTGATCTGAAATACCAAATATTTCCCTATAAGACCGTCAAAGCACAGTGATTCGCTCATATCCAAATATCCTGAGTCATTTACAGGTTTATCATCCACATACCTACTGTGTGATATTCTTCTCCTAATCACTACAAGTAAACTGTAACCCTGAAGGCTTGTGATTCATGTACAATGAGCAATAACTTTTAGAGTGACAGGTGAGTCATGTATGTATGATGTATGTAAATAAAAACTTGGTAACATTAGTCTTAAGTTGTGTTCTTCCTCGTCTAACAGTCCCTTCAGGCTCAGCGAAGTTTCAGTCTTCTTTTATGGAATAAAAATCCACTACTAAACTTATACAGCCGTGGGTGTGGGGCACCACCTGTTCACATCGCACCTGCCCAGCTAAGATGTGTAAACGGTGAGGTAAGCTGTGGGCAAGAAAGGAATGAGCATGCAACTCAAGAAAGAAAAAAAGTATCATTTTCCTGGACTTCAGGCTTTAGGGGTCTTGCATGATAGGTCAAAAAAATAATCTACGCCCCCTCTCTAAATATTCTTCCAAAAATAAAACGATTTATGCTGTAAGAATAACAATTAAAGTGTGAGATACAATCCAAATAATGTGAGAGACATGGGTAAACTGATACATAGATACTAATGATTTCTTTTATGTGTGTCAGACTAGGTTATCCAGCCTTTTGGCCCTGCTCCAGGAGGACCTTGGGGGCAACAATGAATTAATATAGATTGTACACTTTATAAACCGTCTATATGATAATGCATGACTGAGTATTTAATCATATGGGAGATAGTTAAGTGCCCCCCCCCCCCCCCCCCATGCACAGTGGGTGATGCTGAGGTGATGCAACCAGGGGAGGGGGCTGAGGCTCATCCGGCTACTTCCAACAGAAAGGATCTGACATCCGAAACCGATGCTGCCGTCAGAAGTTGTGGGATTAGCAAACTGTTAGCGACCACACATGGACGTGAATAGGGCCCTGCTCACTCCATCAAACTGGACGAATTAGGACAACCCTCGGTATGGATATTTAATTTGTTTACTGACGCAACGCTGTCTTTTTGCCGGCTATGCTAACATTGTTAGCCCAGTGATAGCATTAGCACTCTTTTCCCTGACATGGCTGGGGTAAATTAGCTGACTGAAACAAAATGCACGCCCCTACTGCGAAGTTACGTTAACCACGCCCGCACTGATTTTCTTCGTTTTGTTTGTTTTACATAGTACTGGTAATTGTTTTACCCCTCAAAGCAGAATTTAGCTCATGTGTAAAGCTAGCAGACTGTCGAAGGACTGTACTATGGGTAATTTCAAAATAAGTCGACCGTTGTCGCAGCGCGGCGCAGTTGTACATCGTTGTAAAAGTTTGTTGTTTTTTTTAAACGAAATTATTCTTGAATTGACGCCCTGACTATTTAAAAGCTGATTGTCTTTTTTATATTTATTTATTTATTTTTTAATTATTGTTATTTGTTTCAGCAATGCATTTAAATATGAACCACTTCTGTAATTCATGCGTATTTTAGTATGGTAAACACTGTGAACCATCGATTATTCTACACATTTTTTTTTATTGTTCTAGCTGTGTTTAAGCTATACGTGAAGTTTGGTGTGAGCTATACGTGAAGTTTGGTGTAATTATCGTCGTCTCCTTTGAAGTTGTTGACCTTTGTGCTTTTGGTTTGAAAGGGCGTAACCAAACAGGAAGTTTTGTTTGTCAAATTCTGCGCGTGTCGGACCGCAGCGCTAACTAGCTGCCATTTGTTCTCTTATTATTTATAATACCGATATTTGCATGGGTAGTTTTGTTGCGTTTAGCTAAAAGTTGGGGTTTTAAAGCATATATATTTGCAGGGCATGTGGTCCAGGGCTAACATTATTCGTAGTGTTGTTAATGTTGGTGTTTACTAAAAGAATGTAAATGTGCCACCACCCCCCTGAGAAGGGTCAGCACTGAACTGATGTGGCAGTTCATCAAGTGTCTTTTGTTTGACTGTTTCAGAGATTTTCTAAAGGTTTCTAAGTTTTTATTCATTCATTCACCTCTTCTAACCAGGTCACCGCAGCTGTTTCCCTGCTTTCCTGGAATAGCCTGGAAAAAGAAATATTTCCCCGGCCCCTCTTTGAATCATTTTCCAAGAGATATGACTTATGAACTATTACTGTTTAGTCTTGGCCTGGTCTTGGCCTGATTTTTGCTTTTAGACAAAATATTTTGAAGCAAACTCTCTAGTCTTGTAAACCTTGGCCTTTGCTTCACAAATACATACATAAATGCCGTGGATGGTTTCGCTTTACGATAACAGGTTGATGGTTTAACCTGAAAAACAAAGCAGAAACAAAGAAAACTGGACTTTTGGGGTTTCTGGATGATGTTCGGCCACTCGGCTTAATCAGATCTCAATGACTGGTGGCAGTTGGATTTTTATCAGGAACATCTGCGGGTGATGCCCACCTGAACCTCACATGATGAGGATCTATAGCAATCAGTTAACTCAAGAAGCTACTCAGATGAGTCACAAAACGTCTCCCAGAAACCCAACAAGTTGCCTTCCTGGTTTTGGGGTATACTTGGACCTGGATGACTGAGAACATTCAAACAGGTCGATGGTAACGATTTCAAATGTGGAATTTGGGCAATAAAATGCTGGTGGTTGTTGTTTCTTTGCTGAAGTGATTGCATCTGTGCTTCCTTGTGTGTAAATAGCAAGAGGGATATTTCGGTAAATTAAATTCAGAGTTTGACAGTGGTTGCTCTGTCTCGGGGAGACTGGTGGCTTCTTGTCCTTGAGCGTACAGTCACCAGGATTGTGGGGTTGACTTTTTTTTTTTTTTGTGAGACGCCACCACAGGAAGCTGATGTTATGGCAAGGAAGTGCCTCCCCGCAGTTAAAGCATGAATAAGGCAGGGGAGCAGGGAAGGGGGTATTTACTACCCCCACCCCATTTACCTCCTCCTGCTCCCTGGCTGTTTCTTTTTCGTCCGCATTCTCAGTCTTGTGCTTTTGTTCAGCTTCTTTTAAAGGGACGCTCTGGTCACTTGTTCCTTTGGACAGCCTTGGATCGGAGCCATTGCATTCATTAATGCTGAAATCAAATACTGTACCATTTTAATTGGAAATAGGACATAGGTGTCCTTGTCTTCCAGCCTCGTACTACTTACATTACACAGCTAAGAGGTTACACACTGTTGCTCATATGAATAATTTGGTTTAAAGTGTGAATTTACCGATAAATAATCACATTTAATTTATATCATATTATAGTTTGTAGAGAGAACCCCGCGGTCCAGTGGTCTGCCAGTCTCAGACAAACACGATGGACTCGATGCTTTTCATTGAAGACTTTAACTATATTTAAACACCAGTGCATCATGAACAACCAGGCCAATAATGTGCAGTTTTTTTTCTGTCACACAAACCGTATTGTTTGCGATACAGTAATTCATCACTAGGGCTTGAAAAAACGGAAGAAATGTTGAGCACAAATAGGTTTGGACTACATTTTCACAGCTGAACCTCGTCAGACCGAAAGCCATCAGAGATTGTTGGATCTACAGGGTGACGAGCTGTTTTTTTAGAGTGGGAGAGCGAAAGAAAAGGCTGCTGATTCTGCCCTATTTAGCTGCTCTGTTGGTCCCCAGACTGCGCTCCCACGTCTATTCACATTCAATGAAAAGGGGCTGTGCTCCAGCTAGCAGCTCTCTGTTTCAGACATCTGTTTTGACACACATTCAGCTATTCAGAAAGCTGGCTAGTTGTTGAGTACACATGACAGTACTTGGGGCGGGGGGGCTGGCCCTGCATAACTGAAACATATGCGTTATGGATAATGACATACACGCAGAAATAAAAGCCACATATAATACAATTAGACATGCAAAGTCAGATGATTGTTCTTCGATGAGACAGAAAACAAACAATAGCTCTTCTGCCAGTTATTTGTTTCAGGTTTTATCCACTAATCAGCCATAACATTATGACAACCTGCCAGGTTCTCCTTTTTGCCATCAAAACAACCCTAACCTGTCCAGGCATGGGCTTCATTAGATGTGCTGTGGTATCTGGGACCAAGTTGTTAACAACAGATCCTTTAAGTCCTGCAAGTTTCAGGGTGGGTAACTTGAACTCGCCCTGAACACGTTGTTCTCCTGAACCATTTTTACTTTGCGACACAGAGTCACAGCAGTCCAAATAGTTGAAATATTCCCTCAAAGTTACATTTGTTAGGTTCTTCAGTAGTGATGAAAGATTCCTCGTTTCAGCCAGGAAAGCGTTTCCTTTATCCACATTAGAGCACAGACAAGTTGTGATTTATTTGTCCATGGTACCCCATGGTGCTCTGGAAGGACCATTTGAAGAGTCTGATGCTCTCCTGTCCAAGACAGCCTGCGTGCTTTGGTTATCATTCTGCTGAAAGAGAAACATTTGACACTTGAATTATGTTTTTTTGGCAGATTCATTTTTTGTTTGTGTCCATTCTGTCAATAAACATAAGTTCACCTTTACCAGCGTATGGGCCATGACACACCAATCCGACGGTCAGCCGTTTCCCACTGTCTGGCTGTCTGAGAGTCCGTGACTCTATTTTTTTTGTCGGTGTGTCCCGCTCCATCGCCACGACTCAGACTTCCAACTTTTCGACTGATTTAGCGTGTTAAATTGGCAGCGGAGCAAATTGGTGCATATGATCTCTCAGCTTAGAGAAGCAGTGATGTGAAGAACTCAGTGACTTAATTGGACCAAACAACAAAGTTGAAGAGACGCACAGAATGTTCTTTGTGCTTCACAACAACGTGATAAAAGGTGAATCGGCATGATTCAGGAGAGGCCAGAACTGCGTGATCGTTTGAAGCTCTTCCTATCTTCCCAGCTAATAGCAGCTCTTCAGGTTTCCCCTTTTGAATGATGAATACTGACTACTGGCACTTGCTGAGATGAAGATTTATTTCCTTTCATTCACATGCAGAATTTATCTACCAGCCGTTCATTGGCTGTGAGGCAGCATCACAGTCGGCCTTGGCTGCTGCTCTTTGATGATGGTTTGGTGTGTCCCCGTCCTGTTTTACTGCACCATCACTGCGGTCTGGTCTGATTTCTTCCTACAATGTTTCTGCCATCACATCCATGTAGGCTGGATTTGAACTACGACTATAAAAAGTTTCCCAAAACCTGTTTTCTTTCTATGCCCCTTTGTAGATTCACCAACTAAACATTAGGCCTGTCACGATAATCAATTAATCGCGATGAATGTAAAGGAACTTGTCTGTCTCTACCAAAGAGGCTGGATGACGAGAGGGTTCACTTTATGCATCGTTCTCAGCACTTGAGATCCTGACAGTCAACACTCACTGAGGCGTTTGTTCGACAAAGTAAACACAAACGAAACAGTGCAAAATGGTGTGCGCTCACTTAACAAAAGAATTGCAACCCTTTACTGAGAGTCTATTTTATTTTTATAATTGTTTTTGTTGTTTTAGTGAAAAAAAAATGGTCTCAAAATAATTT
This sequence comes from Mugil cephalus, assembly GCF_022458985.1. NCBI lineage: Eukaryota > Metazoa > Chordata > Actinopteri > Mugiliformes > Mugilidae > Mugil > Mugil cephalus. The sequence goes on along the minus strand of NC_061777.1, from coordinate 22,927,542 downwards.
TGATAATAATATTAAAAAATAAACTAAATTTGTTAATGTGACAGGCCTACTAAACATCTTCTTATTTTAACTTTTAAAAGGTTCCCAGTACCACTCCTCCTCAGTACCTATTCTCGTTGATCTTTTTTCCATTAGTCTGTGAACTCAGTTGTATCTGGAAATAATCCATGTGGCTGTATCTTGCCTGTTTTTCTTGATTTTATTCAAAACTATGCTGCCCAGAGGTCGTCTGTGATGTGAATCCTGTGCTAATCAGCCTTGTCTGCAATTTGTAGAATAAATATTACTCCGCAAATTACCAACCATGTTTCTCCGAACACAGAGGTCCTGTGATAATATTAATCCCATGAAAGTTGTAGTTCTGTGATTGAGGGTGTGTTTTAAGCTGCCTCTTCTTTCTTGCCAATGGTGAAGTATATGTTGATGATTATTAATAAAACGTGTGAGTGCAGTACAGGAGTTGCTACTCAGAAAGGAGACCTATTCTCGGAAAAACAAAGTTTATCACTTTATCACGTGATTTAAATGCTGCCAGGTGGTTTGTAAATTCTGTCCCAGGATCGATAAAGTCTTCAGTCACGAGGCTTCGGATGTATATAAAGCTCAAATAGCAAATGACACTGAAAATGAGCTCAACAAAAGTTGTATTTGGCCTGCGAAATGTATTGTTTAACCTTTCTTTGCAAGGAATCAAAGACTTTTTTTTTTTTGGAGCGTTTGCAGCTCTTAACAGTATGTGGCATTTATTTTGTGTCTATAAGGAGCTTATGTTAGGTCCCCATTAGAGCTGAAATAAAAAGCCTTAATAACTGAAACACTGTGAGGACTCAAAGTTGAAGATTTTTTTTATGCAGGATGACAGATTTTAAGTAACACCTGTACCAATACAGCTGCACTCGATCAGAAAAGTATTTATTTTGTGTGGTTGCGGGTGCGTAACTGGTTACTTTGTATGCTCTAAATGAAAAAAAAAAAAAAAAGTTGATTTAAAAAGTTTAAATGTAGCATGTGTTTATTTAGGAAAGTTTAATCACCAAATTTTCTAAACATTCGTGCTGCTGCTGCAGCAGCATGTTGGTCAAGCTTCACTGTGTTCTATTTAAAGTCAAGATTTATTGCTGGTGTTTTATTATATTTATTTCCATATCCAAACAGCCAGCTGCTCAGGAAAACAACAGAGCACTGACTCAGAGGTAGTTTCCTGTGCGTAATAAATCACTTTAGTTCACTTTTTCCTCTTAAGAGTACTCAAGACATCCAAGTCTGTGTTAAAGTACTTACTCTTTGTCTCCAGCTGTGTCCCAAATCACTTCTTATGCTATTGTGGCATCAAGTCAGGTTCTGCTCAGACTTGGACGTAGCATATAAACGAATAAACCCTTGGGTGTTGTATACATACTTTTGTTATTTAGTTACAGCCAGGATAAACACCCTGTTCACTGCCAAAATAACACAGTTTATTGGTGAACCTGGAACTAAAAGTGCCTCATTTCTATCATCTGTTACTAATTCAATTCACATTTTGAAATGCGGCCAACTGAAGTATATTGAATTTGCCCAGATTAAATTGTTATCAGGAATCTTTTCTCGATCATCAGGTTGTTTAAATAGAGCAGCGATGCTTGTGACCTGGTATGGGAGCAATTTTTACAACCGTGGCATTAAATCGTTTCTTGGTAACTGACTAACGGACACTCATTTTTGCCTCAGAGAATAAGCCAGCACTTTTGTCATTCTGAGGATTCATTTTGATCCATGGAGGAGGAGTTTTCCTTTTTAGGTTGTGCTGATCATCACTCTTCATGATTCTTGAAAGATGCTTTTGCTGCCTCGTCTCTGTCCGCGCAAAGCGCTCAAATGAAAAGCCACAATGTTTTAGACAAATCAACAGCAGTAGCCACCCCCACGCAGTCTTGATCAGTGTCATCCTCGTTGCAGCTGACGGGCGCATGGGAGTCTGAACTGACTGAACTATCACAAACACGTGAGAGCCATCTAGTGGAGGCATTGGTTGGCCCTTGGAAGCCTTTAGCTCTGTTTATTCTACATTCCTGTGTTCTGGGGTGGTCTACTACAGCTGTCTTAACAGCTACCAAATGTGAAGACCAAATAATTTAAATCGCAAGTACCACACAGGTGTCCAAGTATCATGACTTAGAATAAACAACATTTTTCAACTGTGGTGTACACATTAACTAAGCGGTGATCAAGAGGGGAAGTTAACTTAACTACTGCCTTCAGAACACCAGCTATATCGAACAAACTTCAAATTACAGAGGCAGACAGAGGTTTCTAGAAGTGCTCAACTATTTGATGTGGTCTCTGAGTTGTCTGGTGTTGAGGGAATAGGTTCTGTGGAAAGAATTCTTCTTCCATGGAAAACTGGACCCATCACTCTGTGCACTGACGTTCGTTACCTTTTCCCTCCTACAGATTGGGCTGTAAATGTATCAGCATCAGAGACCTCAGTATGAAGAAATCGGTCCGGCCGGCGGTGAGTAAGGTCAGCGGAGATCGGGGGAAGTCAGAGGCTGCTGCCACCGCTGGCGCCGGAAAGCCTGTGTCCAAAAACGCCACAACAGCCCCTCTGTCTAAGGTGAAACTCATGACGTGGTGAACCTTAAAGCTTTGGATATTAGTTTCTTGTTTGGGAGTGAATGTCTGAATGAATTTCTGTTTCTTCAGGTGAAAAGCAATGATGATCTTTTAGCAGCTATGGCTGGAGGGAATCATTCGTCGAGTAGCGCTGTCACAAAGACCAAGAGGACTGCCTCTGTTGGGACTAATGCTAGTACCCTAGACAGCAAGCCAAAGACAACATCAGGTTTCAGACATTTCCCTTGTATAAATTCATTTAATATTTTCCAGTGTCGTCGTACTAGAAATAAAAGAAGTACCATTTCCTGTCTTGCCAGGTACTTCATCAAAGCGAGCGTCGTCGTCAACTTCCAAGGAGCCAAATTCAACACGGGACCGTCTCCGGACGTCCAGGACGTCGGCTGCTAAAAAGCAGCTGGTATCGGGGACTGTAGCGGGGGATGTGGCCTCAGGAAAACGCTCTCGTAGCCAAATCCTGGCGGAGACCGAGGGCCGAATGAGCAAGTCTAAGTCAGATGGCCAGATCAGTGATAAGGTGGCTCTAGAGGCCAAAGTAAAAGACCTGCTGGGCTTGGCTAAGAGCAAAGACGTGGAGATCCTCCACCTTCGCAGCGAGCTGAGGGACATGAGAGCCCAGCTCGGCCTGGAGGGGAAGGAAGAGCCACAGCAGGAAGAAGCTGGTGAGGAAGAGAAGCCCCAGGTTTCAGCCATCACAGCAGCCGATGTGGAGTCCACTCTTATACTCTTACAAGAGCAGAACCAGGCCATCAGAGAGGAGCTCAACATGCTCAAGAGCGAGAACCGCATGCTGAAAGACCGGCTCAACGCGCTGGGCTTCTCTCTGGAGCAGAGGCTAGACGGCACCGATAAGCTCTTCCACTACACCTCCCTGAGCCCAGACTTGGCAGCAGGCAGTGGGCACAGTGACGGCGGCGGCACAGGTACTCTGACATCCTCAGTCGAAGGCTCTGCCCCCGGCTCATTGGAGGATCTGCTCACAGGACATCAGCATGGAGGCTCAGCCGACAACCTGGACAGTGAGTCCAGCGAAGTCTACCAAGCTGTCACGTCCAGCGATGATGCCCTGGACGCCCCCTCTGGAGCTTCATCATCATCCGAGTCCGAGTGTGCACCAAGCCGGGAGCGTTCACGGAGGGGGAGCAGCGGCAATGCCAGCGAGGTGTCGGTAGCGTGCCTGACGGAGCGCATCCACCAGATGGAGGAGAACCAGCACAGCACCGCCGAGGAGCTTCAGGCCACACTGCAGGAGCTGGCCGACCTGCAGCAGATCACCCAGGAGCTGAACGGAGAGAACGAGCGGCTCGGCGAGGAGAAGGTCATCCTCATGGACTCCTTGTGCCAACAGAGCGACAAGCTGGAGCTCTATGGCCGACAGATCGAATACCTGCGCTCGCTGCTGGATGAGCATCATATATCCTACGTGCTAGAGGAGGACATCAAGAGCGGCCGCTACATGGAGCTGGAGCAGCGCTACGCAGACCTGGCCGACAACGCCCGCTTCGAGAGAGAGCAGCTGCTTGGCGTCCAGCAGCACCTGTCCAACACATTGAAGATGGCTGAGCAGGACAACGCTGAGGCCCAGGAGATGATCGGAGCGCTGAAGGAGAGGAACCACCAGATGGAGCGCATCATGGAGTCAGAGCGACAGGGTCGAGGTGCCATGGTGGCCGCGCTGGAAGAGTACAAGGCGGCGGTGAGCAATGACCAGGCGGAGCTGAGCCGCTGCAGAACCCAGCTGGACCAGGAGAGGCAGAGGGTGGCCGAGCTGTACTCCCTTCACACTGCAGGGGACAAAAATGACATCTGCCAGCTGTTGGAAGGTGTGCGGCTGGGGAAAGAAGAGGCCGAGGCGAAGGCCGCAAAGCTGCAGAAGGAGCTGGAACAAGCTCGCGGGGAGCTCAACCGGCTGCAGGAGACGTTCACCAAGGTCAGTTAAAACCTGAAGCCTGAAAGAACGGAGGAAGATGAGTGTGGGGCATCAATTACCTCAAGGCACAAGGAGCTAAACTGAGGTGCTTGACCTAAATGAAACTTTAATATAGTATTTGGGTCAGAGACACAAATATCACATAAATTCTCCTCATTACCTCCAGCAATGGATGGCACACATTAGTAACTCAACTATTACTGTGCATGTGGGCAGATAAAAAAAAATGTGATAGGGATGTGACAGGAAGTAGAAGTTTTGACACCTACTACAAAATATTACAGTTGATCAGATCCGAAGACGACACTTGTGAAATCTTTTCTTGCATGCTAGTCAGCTCATTATGTTCTGGTTTGTGGGAGATTAAGTGAAGCACTTTCTTTCTTTGCTTCTTTGAAGCTGGACAGGGAATACAGAGGCTTTCAGGAGCAGGTGCAGCAGCAGATGGCCGAGCAGGCACGCGCACTGGAGAAGCAGCGCGTGGAGCTGCAGGAAAAAGAGACGGAGATTGCCGACATGAAGGAAACCATCTTTGAATTGGAGGATGAGGTGGAGCAGCACCGAGCTCTTAAGCTCCACGACAACCTCATTATCACAGACCTCGAGAGTAAGCATGGAAAACACACGTGTAGATTTATGCACTCTCACAATCAGTGACCATGTAGGGATAAGGAGAGTCGTGTCTGCTGAGACGGCCTGCAAGATATGTGTGGCATACAATGACTGTGTGCTTTTGATGACTTACTGTTGAAACCATAGCGTCAACATGTATTTCCTTCCTGTTTTAGACTCTGTGAAGAAGCTGCAAGATCAGAAGCATGACATGGAACGAGAAATTAAAATTCTCCACCGCAGACTGCGGGTAAGTGGCCTTTAAGACTGAGAGCAGCTCCGCTCAGCAATTTCCAGGGGTCTCGTTAACAACTTGCTGCTTCAGGAACCGCTGAAACAATGAAATACAATCCAGGAAGTCCAGTGATGGATTTCAAAGTCTAAAGGCTCATCATATGCAAAAATAATGCACAAAAAACATTTTGTCACAGCAGTGTTGCAATGTAACTAATGTAAATATTTTGCTCACGTTACTAAGTAAAACCAGATACGTGGTTGTGTGTCACTTCTATGGTGTAGCCAGACGTGCACCTCCTAAAATCTAAGGCAGACCACAACAGCTGTGAGTGGACCGCCACAAAAAATTCACTCTTGTTCAGCGTCCTACACACCATCAGCTCTGCGTGTCCTGTTTTTTTTGTGTGTGTCAGAAAGTGACATTAGGAGTGACGGCATCTTTAACTTCAACGCGGCTCACTAAGTTCCAGTACGCATAGTTTGACACACACAGATAATTTCAACGCAGGTGACTAGTGTTTTAGCGGTTTAAACACGGTTTAAACACCGTCTTTAACGTGGCCTTCTCCAGCGTAGGTTTCCTGTAGATGCATTGCTGGAGTATGAACCAAATAAAGCTTTAGGAGCATCGACATTTGCAAGACATCAGTGCACGAAGGGTTGATGAGTTTGAGGGCAAGCAGAGACCATTCAAATAGTACAAATTTATATCTAATAATCAAAAAGCATAAAACCCTGGAGAAAGTCTGTGAATTACAGCCATCTATTTTCAGATGAGGCATATTTCTCTGTTACATCTATAGGTGACATGAAGGGAATTTAGGGAAGAACGCACAACAGCCAAGGATGCTGAGAGTCAGGGTCGAAGGTAAAACTTGAACAGATTTACACCAAATCTTTCCCCACATAAATAGTGGGGAAAGATTTGACCATGTAATTGCCAAATAAACCAAAGCAATATAACTAAACAAAGCCTGACTAAGGATCTTTTTCAAGTTAAAAATGGAAAACAAAAGGCTGAGCTGTTGTGTCTACAAAAAGATGTAATCAGAAATACACAAGTGGCCCCAACCATTGACCCTAGTGTGTATACAACAAAAAAGTTACCCACATGTTGGGTGGAGAGGGTACTCCAAACTTGTCTAAATCCCATGCCTTCCACCACATCTGTCAATACTACACAGGTCCACAGCAGGATAACCGTAAAATAAGCAGAGTAGCAGAGACTGATCCGAGCAATGGTTGGTCATTCTTTTGTGGATGTAATTGGATAAAACCAATGTTCACCTGCACGTACTGCCACTGTGCTGAGTTCTCGTGGTATTGTTCATCTGATTATTTTAATTAACTTTCATCCGGACCCAGCAGGCAGCTATAAAACTCGTAAAACATTTTTAAAATTTGTCCGGCCTGCACAAATATGCAGACGGACAAAAGAAGCTGGGAATCATGGGAAAGCCGGACATTTCAGTCAGTCGTTGACAGGGGCCCAACCAGAGCAAAAAGGAGAGTGAACGTTGCATTTAAGGTCAACAGGTGCACACAAGCGTGATTCAGCATGAATCCTAATGCTCGTCTCTGTTTACTCATATGGAATAAGGAATCGGTGTGCTCACGGAAGAGTTTAATATAAATAAATGAGTGATGTGGCACATCAGGCTTAAAAGGCAAACCGCCCGGAGTAGGATGCAACAGTCACGGTTTAATGATGATTATTATAAATTGTATCGAGCTCTCAGATGTTGTCTCGTTGTGTGTGCGCGTGCAGGAGGAGTCAATGGAGTGGCGTCAATTCCAGGCTGATCTGCAGACTGCCGTCGTTATTGCCAATGACATCAAGTCGGAAGCACAGGAGGAGATCGGAGATCTACGGCGCCGGTTGCAGGAAGCCCAGGAGAAGAACGAGAAGCTGAGCAAGGAGCTGGATGAGGTCAAGAGCCGCAAGTAAGAGCGTCAGACATTAGGAGAAAGGCCAGCAGTCATGCTACCATCGTCTGTCTTATGTTTCTAAATGACACGTAATGTGCTTATTCAATTTTGTTTCTAAGTGGTCAGTAGCAAGCTTTGCATTCATTTAGCTGTGATGAATCCCACTGTTGAAAAATTGCTTTCACGGGCCAAATTATAAATAATACATTTTGTTGTAATTACTCAAACAACAGAGAGAATTGCATTTTCGATCAACAGTGTAAAAGTTGACAGCACAGGAGCTCTGAGTGTACACGCTGAGTGCAGTCCTGTGTGTTTTCCAGGCAGGACGAGGAGAGAGGCCGAGTGTACAACTACATGAATGCAGTGGAGAGGGACCTGGCTGCTCTCAGACAGGGGATGGGTCTCAGCCGGCGATCCTCCACCTCCTCAGAGCCCTCGCCCACCGTCAAGACGCTCATCAAGAGCTTTGACAGTGCGTCGCAAGGTACAACACAGCATAAGATACACTGGTTTCCTCAGTTTGTGTTCTGCTGTGTTGTCTTTTTAATTCCCACATCTCAAACATGAAACATAATATAACTGTTTAATTGGTTGTAATACACACGCTAGCTCTCTAAGTGTAATTATTTGATAAAGAGCTAGAGGCATTCAATTGCATTGTTCTGTCTTGAAGTTAATTACATACTTTTTTAGATTAATTAATAACAGGGCTGCTGACATTATATCAAGAGTGTACATGATTTTTTACAAATGATAAAGTCCCCTGTGTTAACTCAGGTCCACCTTCCAATGGCGCCTCTGTGGCCCCGACGGCGACGGCTTCCCCGTTACCACGAACGCCGCTCAGCCCCAGTCCCATGAAGACGCCTCCAGCCGCTGCCGTTTCACCCATACAGGTACAGGCTTTGTATCAGATGTTCGTCATGTGCGCAGTGACATTTAAAGCCTGGTTTATACTCGCGCAAAATGTCTAGACAGAGCCTACATCACTGCGGGCTATAGCAATGTGAGCTTACACTACAAAATCTCACCATCCCATGTTGAAGCTAGAAATACTTCATAAAGATGTCAATGACAAAATGTGAGCATACAAACAGGACATATTAAACATTATTATGTCAAGCATTTCCCATAAATCTGAGACTCAGAAATATCTGCTATGTTGTTCTTTTAACAAAACTTTTTCTGCTTTGCAATACAATAAAAAGAGCGTCTTTGCTGTTTCAGAGACACTCCATAAGTGGGTCTATGTCTACAGCCAAGCCACTCTCCTCCTTGAGTGACAAGAGGCCCAGCTACACAGACATCAGCATGCCAGGTAAACGTACTCTATATTCACCTGTTTTATGTGTTCAAACTATTGCGGTATTTATACTTTAGTGGTTGTAATTATGCAAATAATCTGAATACTCTAGTGTCACATATGAATCAGAATGCGACAGAGAGCTTTGCCTACGGCCTCCATCGTAACTGTTAACGGGAATCAACCGCCCCCTCTCTGATGACATATAAGGGGACTGTTTTCCCAGAGGCCTGGAGTTTGGGAGCTAGCAGGTTTCCTCTGTGTTGCGTTTATGATAAGAGGGATATAATCATCTCAACAGAGTTCAAGTGTTTCATGTGAACGTGCAGACTTGGCCATAGCCTCCCATGTTGCGTTTACTTTTCTCAGATTTATTGTTTTCTTGGTGAATGAGACAGCCTCGTGCGTCGGTATTCCCTAATCTCGGGGGGGCTGGAATGTAGCTCTTCACTGACCCCGTTACTTATAATTTTAGAGGAAGTCTGAAAGTCTCATGGAGTTACTTGCACTACATGTGATGTGAATACTGTGATGTGTCCACAGCTGAGCACCTTCTTAGGGGAACCTCAGCAAGCCGACCTCCTTCTGCCCTCCAGAGGGTCTCCAACATGGACTCCACCAAGACGATCTCAGGTTGGAGATGCTAGTTAAACTTATCATAACCTTCTTATAAAGTGACTCGGCACTATAACCATCTCCCCTGTCTTGAGCAGTGTCTCGCCGGAGCAGCGAAGAGATCAAAAGGGACATGTCGGCTTCGGACGGTTCCTCCTCAACCTCTCTCATGGCTATGAGTGCAGCCTCCTCCCCTCTCTCCCTGTCCTCCTCCTCCCCCACCGCCTCAGTCACCCCCACAGCACGCAGCCGCCTAAGGTACCACACGTTCAAGCACTGACTCGCATGTGTGTTGTGCTAATTTGCCCATAATTCGCTTAATTTGTGTGCAAGCTTACCGACAAACTTAGTCTTTGCTTACATGCCTCTTGTGCTTGTGCGTCCATTCCAGAGAAGAGAGAAAGGATCCACTGTCGGCTCTGGCTAGAGAGTATGGAGGCTCCAAGAGAAATGCTTTGCTAAAGTGGTGTCAGAAGAAAACTGAGGGCTACCAGGTAAATGACAAAGTTTGGAGGGCACACAGAGGGCCTTTTTCCTATTTACATCCAATGTGAACATTCAAATACACAAATATTTTCTTGACATCGCGATCATCTGGAATTCATTCAACAGTTGACAATCTGATCAGCTTGATTCTTGAGAGACTGGCTCTAGTTTGTAGGCTTCTTCTTCCCGGCTGACGGTAGCCTTTCCTGTTTCCCCTTTGAATGACAAATGCAGACCACTGCCACCTGCTGGTATGAAGAGTTACTTCCTTTCACATAGTGTTAGAAGGTGTGTGCTAGTTCTAATCTTTTAGCCCAGACGCAGCGATTCGTGGTGATGGCGAACTACTGCCGGGACCGGTTGCCTGTAGTTGTTTATGACGGTTTGGTGTGTCTGTACCTGGAGGTGACAAAAGTTGAATGTGTTGGTTTATTATACAAGATGATTGGAAGTGTTTTTTTTTTTGTTGTTGTTTTTAACAACTCCCTTTTGACATGTTTCTGTCCCTCTCTGCTACTCTTCAGAATCATGTGCAGACAAAATGGATTTATTTCCACCAGAGAGAAACGAAGCTGATTGGATGTGTTTACATAGTTATTTTACAGGTTATCACAAGTTTTACACCACCTGTCTCAGTCTGCCAGTGTGTTCTCAGTCAGTGCGTTTACATGCACGTGAAAAAAACGAATTATTGCCTTAATCGGACTATAACAGGAGAACTTTGTCCGATTGAGACACCTGGATAATGCGTTTGGAATCAGTTTTCATCGGATAATGCGTGTGCGCATGCTCCACGACCGCTGCGCTGGCGTGTGACCCCGGAACAAACACGTCCACTAAAGCCAGGCGTAGAAGAAGAAGAGAAACGGAGCCGTCTGATGCATAGCGCGGATCTTACCTGCACCAGAAGTAGCGTGAACATTACGTATAAGATTAAAAAATGTACTATTATCCATCTGATTGTTGTTTGAAATGCCGGTCCGCTGCACGAACGACTCTAGTTTATTATATCACGTAATAGGTCGACCCGGAAATCGGGCAGTATTAACGTGGTATTAACCCGCTGGAAAGACACGTATCGCCACCTAGTGTGGAGGAGGAGAACAGTTATTTGATTTTCTTGCGCTGCATGTAAACTGGGACAAGGTCCGTAGTGAGAAAGTAGAATTTTGAGCACAGCTCGATTAAGCTCTGCATGTAAACGCACTGACTGAGGTGGTAACATGAGACCTTTTGGTCGTTTAGAGTCAGTCAGAATCTGAATCTGTTGCACCTTCCTGTGCTGGATGTATAATCTTTGAAATTATTGGTTTGGTGAAACTTTGTTGCTAATGAGGGCTCGTGGTGCAACAAACTTAAAGCTGCCTACAGCTTTAATAGTTTTCCACACAGCTTCAAGGCACAGTAAAGTTTCATACCTTGATAAAGGAGTTGGATGTGTGCAGCTCACTGTGGCCACTCTCTGTTCCATTACTGCCTCATATACCATATTTATTTAGACTGATCCACTGGCAGAATTACTTGTTGTTCATGTGTGCGTAGCTCCAAGCTATTAGCCTTTAATCATGATCAGGAAATGATATGGTGTAAAAAGGCTTAATAGTAAAACTGTAGTCTGACTTAACAAAAATCTTGAATATAAATGTGTCTTTTTCCTTTGGTGGTTGCATAACATTGTGGTGTCTGCCCTGTCTTTGTTGGTGTTGTTTGTCTGTTGCAGTGCAGCTAACAAACGTGTGAGCATTGACCTAGAAATGATTTAAATAACAATCAACAGGTGCGTCAAGTGATCACTCCCCACAGTGAAGTGCTGCTTAGCCCTTTTAACTGATGTAGGTTGTGGTTACCATGGCACCTCGGGTCTTCTCCAGGAAGTGTGGAACATTTGGCACATCCTGTGAGTTGCCCAACTAGCAAAAACACCAGGCTTTTTCTGATTCAGTGCGTACTATGTAGATTATAGCTCATTGAAAGGATTGAGCATCTAGTTATATATGACTTCAGCCGTTGTGTTCAGGAAGCGTTTTTTCATTTTAAAGGCCAGATGACGGTTGATAATGGAAAAGATGATAGATATGATATGGATGAGTAATGCCGAGGCTTCATATAAAACCCCAGGGCTGTCATCAGATTGTGTTGCTGTTCCCTGCGAATTAATCATTTTAAATAGATCCATGACAGCACAATTTATCGGGACACTACTATCGTTTGAAACTGCGTCGAAAGCTGCACAGCAGCCAGTGGTGACATTCATGATCCCAAGATAAAGTGCTGCACCTTCCTATTTGGGATCAGGGACAGGAACTGGTTTACCGTCAGCCTTTGTCTCCAACTTTAAATCAGAGTTTAAATGGATCGTCGCTGTGTTTTTCAGAACATTGATATTACCAACTTCAGCAGCAGCTGGAATGATGGACTGGCCTTCTGCGCAGTGCTGCACACCTACCTGCCCGCACATATCCCTTACCAGGAGCTCACCAGCCAAGAGAAGGCAAGCAGAATTTAGAGGCGGGGGAAAAACCCTGAACTTCAATTATAGTTTTTCACATTTCATTATGTGTCACTTGAACTTTTGTTTTGTCTCCTCAGAGGAAAAACTTCACCTTAGCTTTCCAGGCTGCAGAGAGTGTGGGCATCAAATGCACTTTGGTAAGCTGTGCAGAAATAAAAAATGGCTTTGTTACAATCGAATCCCAATAATGCATAAAGAAATCTGTGCAGGTGATTGTTATGTCCTCAGTTAGGGGGACAGGGCTGTAAAAGGATCAAGTTGGCAACCCTAACCATGATTTAGAATGGCCTATACCGTAAGGTCTAGCCGAGAGGGACACAAACACATGATCAGGTTTGTGAAATAAATTGCTATGAGGCTCAGAATTGCAGCTCCCCACCTCTTTTATATCCGTGCACAAAGGCCTGATTGGTTGTAGCCAATCAGGTAGTTCCACTGACCAAAGGGGGAAGAAACAGTTACCAGCGGCAGATCTCTAGGGTTTTAACATGTTTATCAAATGTATGATGGTTACCTCTTATTTGTGCTTGTACCTCATTATTTTTGTCACATTCTAACTACCCCTCAGCTGATTTCACACTGTGATCATTACCCTGAGATGAACTACAGTTTGTTTTATATTCATGCAGAGACTGTTTACAGTTCTGCTTTTAACTTACTAAACTTTCCGCCGCTCATTACAAACTTTAGGCTGTGCAGTTAGAAGTTAGTTAGAACGTCACTTAATTTTCTTATGGAAATTCCAAAAGTAGTGAATTTTGAGTCGTGTGTTTGAAATGGAAAATAAACATCGAGACCATTTTGAGTTGATATATAGCAGTAATCAAAGATGGATTCCTGTGTCCCAGATATCTACGACATTCTGTACACGATACTGTGAGGCAGCGTGCAGACAAAATGATTATACTGACCTCAAACAAACTAAAGGAATAGCTCATTCATTTATTCATTTTCACGTCTCTCAATTAAACATGAAAGTACAGCCGCTTGGCGTGGTGGCCAGAAACAAATAGAGAGAACGGTAACAAAAGCTGCCTAAAGGTCACAAAATTCCCCTGCCGACACTTTTTCCGACTTTTTCCGAGTACAAATTTCGCTCCTCGTCCAAGGGAAGACGCTACTTGGATGAGTGGGCAAACCTTTGTTCACTGTTGGTTAATACATCATGACTGAAAACCTTAAAGGATAAACCCATATAACAAGATGCCAGATTTAGTCCCAACCCTTACCACAATATATAATGGGCTAAAAGGACCGCAAACATATCGCCCAACAAAAGAGAGTCCAAGGCCCTGCCTATATGTTTTTTTCACCCTTATCTAAGGTGTATTTTCTTTTTGGCCTATAAATATTTTTTCTATCTCAGGGCCGTGACACAAGAGGCCGTCTGAGCTCCTCTGGCCTTAGTTTTTCCCGTGTGTCCCACACCTTTTGCATTATTCTGATCCTTTTCAGCAGCAGTTTAATCAGCAGAAAAACGAGCCACACTTGTCGACTGTTTAGTTTGGACATAAACAAAGTGACGCACAGAAGGCTTGTTTTGTATTTCTTTTTTTTTTAATCTAATCTGAACATTCAAATACACAGATGTTTCTCAACACCATGATCTGGCATTATCTAGAAAGAGTCCGGGGGGGTGGAGGAGGGTGTCACAGTTAGCCTGAAGATCTTTGTCGTTGATGTGTGCGTGTATGTGTGTGTCCATGCCTCTTAAACTCGTGGTTTCTGTCTCTTTGTCTTTTCCAGGACATCAATGAGATGGTGCACACGGAGAGACCAGACTGGCAAAGTGTCATGACGTACGTGACGGCCATCTACAAATACTTTGAGACCTGACGTCACCGTCTTTCTCTCTCCTCGCTCCTGCAGAACAATCATAGCCAAACTTCCTGAGCTCGGCGACCTCTCAGCCTCGCTGACCCGCTCCCTCACATCACAGCAACACCCTGTCACACTGCATGTTTAGCAACACTAACCGACGACAACACAACTACATCCTCCTCCCAGTGCAAGTTAGGAGGCACAAGTGTAAAGTTGTAGTCCAAGGGCTTGCTAATATGTCTGCTACACTAATAAGCCATCAGAAGTGACTCTCTGAAAGCCTGGTGAACCAAGTATGAAGCGAACAGAAGTCCGTCTTCAGATCAGATCAAGGAGCAGCATGAAGTAGAAACCAAGTCTCAGTGCCTTCTATCTGGCTTTTTCTCTCTTATGATATTCGCTCAGTTTCTAGGATGTTGTGATCTGTAAAAGGGGAGTTCAAACTAATTGGGCTTTAAGAATGTTTCTCTGGAAATGATCTTTAGTTTGTGGATATTTTTCGGGGATTTTCTTACACAACAGCGAACTGAAGGTTAACAGCCCTTTGGACAGACCATAAACTTTTTTCTTTTATTGCACCACGTCTTCCAGATGTTACAGTACGATACAAGATGCCTCACTTTTCAATGGATAAAGTGCCTGTGAGTGAGTTTCAATGCAGGAGACCAGGAAATGAGCTCTTTCATTACAGTTTGTGAAGCTGAAGATCCGAGAAGTTGCCAAATACTTCAGAGCTTTTTGACTTCTGGCATACATAGATGATCAGGACAGACTGACGGCTACCGCAACAGTGCTTCATCATGAGTTTGCTACAGTACGTTCTACAACTCCGCTACACTCTTTTGTTAAGGAGCACTAACACACTCTTTATGATGGGTTCTCACTAATAGACACATGAAGGTAGACTAATATCCATTTTATGTATATGGAGTTCTAAATGCTAAACTTTAAGATTATATATTGTGTGTTTGCATTTTGTAGGCCAGCATTTGCCATCTTGCACTTCTTTCATTTGGCACATACGGCACACAGCATCATTTCATCATAACCAATATATGTGAGGAAAACTAGCTCTAGCTTTGGGAAACGTGTTTGTAGGTAAAGAGCCGTTTGTACGCCAACACAGTGTTTTGTTTAATTGGTTTATTTGCTTTCTTTCCTAAGAACTGGAAGAGACGATCAGTACGACTGGATATAAGGCAAGAGCCAGGAGCAGCTAAGCTTAGCTTAGCTTAGCTTAGCTTAGCTTCAATTCAATTCTAGATATGGAGAAGAAACTAGCGTGACTCAGTCCAAAGGACAAAAAGCTGCTGACCATCTGCTGCTGTGAGAACTTTAGTTGTTTTTTTGTTTTGTTTTTTATTTTATACTGTACTGATCTCACATGGGGAAATAATTTCCTTCCTTTGACCATTCCATTAGTACTGTGCATCTGGAGCAGTGGGCTACCACTTGTGCAGCTTCAGGTGTTTCTGGACTATTTCCTTGTCCTGACCGACTTAAACAACACACATTAAGGTGCCACTTGGCAGATTTTGTTTCCTTTGGACAGAGTTGAGTGTTTCTAGTCTTAATGCTAAGAGCGGTTTTGATCCCTACAAATAAGAATATTTTCCAGAACTTCTGCTATTTCATCTGCAAATGTGACAGTTTCACGTAATAAATGGATAACCCGTTCTTTCATAGGGTTGTGTGTTAGTGCTCTAGCTGGCCTTAAAATGTTGTTTAACGGACCATTACTAGAGAGATACTGTGTAGCACATAATGCCATTTAACTAGCCTAAATTCAGTCTGACTGCTGTGTGTTAATTGTGCCTCAACACACCAAGTTCACTGTATTTATTTCCATAGTTTTTTTTATCATTGTAGTGAGGCCATTGCTTTGTTTGAGTGTATATGAATTTATTCCACACACACAGTGAGCAGCTGCACTGAGATAAGCTTTTTGTATTCCACACTAATTTCCTGCCTTAATAGTTTAGCTGAGGACTCTGTGACCTGGAAATGGTTTCTGAAGCAAGTGTCTTGAGGAACACTAATAGCGAATATGAACCATTTTGGGAAGCTGAAGTTGGATTTGTGTCAAGTGAAGGTGACTGGGATCTGATGTAGCTGCCAGCTGGTATCAGTAGAAGCGACGTAATTTAGAAGCACATCCTGCCATTTGCCAAGTCACGTCACCGCAGCATGTGCAGCTGCATTAGAAAATCCAGAGATTTAACATTAGCACAAGCCTGCAACAATGACTTTTTGTTTTTGTATAAGATGGAGTGAGTTTGAGTTATTTAATGACATTTGAAAGCTCTTTGTTGATAGCTTTTGTGTGTGTGTGTGTCTGTGCGTGTGTGATGCCATGATGCTGAGGATTATCAGCCAGCAGTTTTATTTGTGCGTGATTCCACCGCTGGCCCTCGAGTTTTATTGCTCCTGACAGGAACATCTGAGAGATTTGAAACCTCACAATCCTGGAAGAGGAATGAGTATTGGTCACGCTTTAGTGATCCTCAGACTCCGTTTTGTGTTTGTGTTTTTTTTTGTTTTGTTTTACGAGGTCCAATGTGTGCTGATATGGAGCGATTGATGAACACTGAGATGGCTGGCGAAAGCTTTCAAGCACATTCCACCTCCACATGATGCAGCAACGATGTTACATTGTCAGGGACCATAAATGTGCAAGAAGGAGCAAAGCAAAATGTGAACACTAGTGTGCATTGGGTCCAATTCATCATGCTACATTTATTTTTCATTGTTTACTTGAAAATGCTCTGAGAACTTCACTGAACCTGCTTTAGTTTTTGTTTCCTTGTTGCCTTTTATACATCTCACCTTCTCTTCCTGTGAGTAAACCCTGATCACTCTACATGCAGTGCTATAATTGTCTCTTGGCAATGAATTAAAGTGTATTTGTGTGTGTGTGTTAAAGGGACTAAGCTACAGTATTAAGTGCACACTATAATGATAATCAGTTGTAAAAATAAATAAATAATAAATAAATAAAAATGCTGGTCTGGTTTCATGTTTTGAAAATCCTTCAAGTTATATTTCCAGTAAATAGTCGGCTTAATTTAGACATTGATGAAGCTGAAAGGAGCCTCGGGCCCCGGATAATTCCTGGATGTTTGCCTTGGAGCGTTACAAAACGTCTAGATTAAACTGGGTTGTCCGATTCGCCTTGTCTCAGGTTTCATACTGCAAGTTCAATGTGTGTCCCCCGCCATCATCTGTATACATAGCAAGCTTTTAACTGATCCGCCCCTGGAGAGGAAACACACGCACAATCAGTCTGAATATGTTTTACGAGGGAGGGGTGAGATACAGACAGAGAGACGGAGGCAGAGGAAGAAAGAAAGTCTCATCTGCTGCTTCAAGTCCTTCATTAAGGGCTGTTTTATATAAATAGAACCGAGGGCAGCGGCCAAATCATCTAAATCGACATTTGAACGCACCTTAGAGAAGCGGTAAGTCACTTTTACTCAAATTTATACAACTTGAGACCTTGTGCGTTGTTTTAAATGCATTTGTGAGCGCGGCTAGGTTTTCCTGCACTGACCGCAGGCAGCACGAGCCTGTCAAAACGTGTGGTTCATGTGTGATATGAGCGAAAAAAAGTGATGCTCGGTGCAAGTCGCTGTAAACTGACCTCACATCTTAAAATCTAATTGTTTAACCTGAAGGCAACTGCGGACATAGTCCTTCTTGAGCATCTCATGACATGGCCGGATCCAGTGGTGTAGGGGGCCCGGGAGTTTGTTGGGCACCTGCTGGACACTCAACTAATAAATTAATAAATTAAAAAGTGCTTTAAAAACTGCGTTTTAACATGAAAAATCTCTACAAATGATCATGATCATGACTCACCAGTTTAATTTGGGTTATAGACTCTAGTTCAGCGGATTTCAGGTGGAAACCGCCCACGCAGTTTCTGATAAAAATGAAACTCCTCTGATGAAACCTACACGAGGATGCCAGATAGCAGTAGTTGCCACCGTTTTAGCTTTGTTTTTAGATTCAACATGACTCGGATAACCTGGAAACTACATCAATTTACCCAGATACAATTCGTGGAGTTACTCTGTTGGGAGTTGCTCCAGGTCAGTGAAGAAAATGGGCTGAGCTTTATGTAGTGATGGACAGAAGAGAGCACAGCAACATATTCGTACACATAAACTGACCGCCATGGAGTTGAATTTGTTTACACCTAGATGGCTGCCGTCTGAGAGGCGAGCTGCTTGGATTCCACAGTCGTATCATTTGTGGGACCATCCAGTTATGCACGGAGGTTGAGCGTTATCAGACTGATTCAGATAAGAATTGAATCTGGCTACGCCTGGTTATGATCCGTTTTTACTGTGAATCTCAACAGAGAAATTGAGATTAAATAAACAAAAACCACAGCAAACATACCCCAATTATATAATCTATAATACACACAAATAGATTTCATTAAACTTTATTGTCATGGCGTATAATATGAGTACATGCATCTAACCAGAAGTACAAGTTTAGCCTTATAACAGAATACAGGGATTTAATAATAATGGTATACACAGATACTTTTTTGTAGATTGGGTGTATGCAGTATGGACAGTATAGACAACTTTTATAAACAAGCAGAGACCCCTATATCCCTGCAATAAATTGTTGTGCACTTGTGTGCATGGTGGTTTGTGGTAGTCAAGGCTCACAGTAGATGAGAATTAGTAAATAACCACCAACATGACTTCCTTTTGCCCCAAGGTCTTCTTGTCTTGCGAGTTTATGCAAATGTGAATCACTATATAGTTCAGTTTGGTTCATGTAGCTTCAACAATAATCAAAATTTTCTGAAGATGTTCTATAAAATAGATAAAACTATGACATTTAAATAGAGTCAAATATGTAGTGTCTACTATAGACACTAATGACAGTAATGACAGTTCTGCTTTTTTTGTCATTAACATTATTTCAGTCTATTTCCTGATGCAGCCTTGCACATTTCAACATGACTTAATTTAAATGAATTTGAGTCTTGTCAGTTAACGCTATCATTATTCTGTTTGGCCCAATTTACATTTGAAGTGATGGAAGCTGGACATTTCAACCATGTGATTTCACGAGTTAGTTGTCATGTTTTATCATTACATTGTGTACATCTCCCAGATACTTCCAAACAGTTGTGACTCATCAGAGAATGGACATGGGTCTTCTGAGGGTGTCCTGTGGTATCTGGTAACACAATGTTGTTAGAGGTGGTCTTTGGGTCCTATGGGTTGAGGGGAGGGGCCTCTGGATTCTCCCACAGATAATTGATCAGTTTGGGATCTGGTGACTTTGGAGGCCAGGTCAAAACCTTGTGCTGTTCTTTATGTTTTTCTTTTGTTTTTTTGTTGTTCCTAAAGCGTTTTGTGTGTGTCTGTGTCAGGCTGCAGTCCAGGCTGCTCAAGGAGTGTCATTGCTATGGGGTGGGGGTGTCTGGTCTGGTCTACATGTCTAAGTAACATGAACAAAAGTTTCCCAGAAGAACATTGTATTGCCATAGTATTGGTCAATGTTATTTACTTTTCCTGTCAGCGGTTTTAATGTTGTGCATTATCAGTGTATGTACACAGTTAATTATTTTATTAGTCATCTTCAAACACCAGCCCATGTTTTTCTTGCTAATGAATATAGAAATATTTAACTTACAGATCTGAGCCTGTTCTCCTTCAACAAGACACTCACGAGACAGGGCGATAGGAGACAGCCCCCTAAGCATGCTCCGTACTGTATGTCCACACTATATTCAGCTCTGACTTTGATCCAGAAATCAAACTTACTCAAACATGTTTCCACCATTTGACTGCTGTCTTTTACTTTAGGCAAAAAAAAAAAAAAAAAAAAAAAATCTTTATCCATGTCTCTTCTACTGCATGTCGTTGTGGTGCGCTGGCTGTTAGGCTGCCCACAAAAAGGTTGGTAAAAACTTGTTATTAACTATTGTCTGCCGTATGCCTTCACTGGAGGACATCTGCAGCTCCTGATGCCTCCGCAGGGCCAAGAACATGATGAAGAACTGCTCCCATACATGACATGTGTTCACATACAATTACAGTACAGGTGTAATAAGTCTTAAGTTTTAGCTAAATACTACTTTTTGCACGTTTAGGTATGAGAGCGCTTCAGCGATGGTGCATGTTGTCAGGAAGCTGAAAGTTTGATGTTTCTCTGGTTGAGAAAGATTGAGAAAGCGATTTGTGGTTTTCCTTCTTTGTTCGTGTAGTATTGAGCCGAACTCACTTGTGGAATCTACTTACCAATCAGACCATCCCACTCATGTATCTGAATACAAAACTGAGACGCCACACTTTGATGTGAACCACAAGTAGTTCCTAAGAAAGACCTCATTTCCCCCCATCTCACTACCAATCTCTGGAGTTTTATCTGACGTGTTTCATAATTCTATCTGAGGACAGCTTGTTGTTGTAGGACACATGCTTAGCGAGGGAGACTCACTGCTGTAGATTTCAGAGATTCATGATTTCCTTTAGCATCCTTTGGGATTTTTGTTTTGCACCGCTGTTGCATAAAACATTGTAATACACTGCAGCGTTTCACCAAATTCCTCTGACTTCGAGACCATAAGGGCTTTATTTGTAAGTCCAATATAAAGAAAAGAAACTCCTGATAACTATCAACCATGAAATAACAAGCCTTCAGTATTAATAAAAATGTCTCATTCAACCCGGAGGGAAATATCCGACTGGGAGAGCAAAGACCTTTGTGTTCCAGCACAGCTGTTATCTTCCGAAGCTCAATGTAACCTCGAGAAACTTTCCCTTGGAGGGACTTCAGCACAAGAACAGCAGCTATTTAAGTCTTTTTAAGGAATTAACATGCAGTTTGATTCATTATTTGAGAATAGACCAGAATTCACATCCATCAAACTAGCTTGAGTCAGGATAAATGCACTGAAGAGATGGCCATGTACACATATTTACTTCCTTCCAGCTTGTGTTTGCTCAACACCAACTCCTGATTATGTCTCTGAACGCTGCTGGCTCAACGATCAGCAACATTCATTCCTTTTGTTTTACTTTGGAAGATGATAAAGTTGTTCTTGGATGAGAGCAATCAGAGTCAACCACAGACCAGACAACCAAAACAAAAAGCTGAAAGATGCTAAATTCTCTGTGGACCTTAAAGGGAAGGAACACTTGAATTTTAACTGTTATACACCGAGCTGATGGTTGGCCGTTTACTAGTGTTTGCTCTCAGTGAATATCTGTGGCCCTATTTTCTCCATCGCTGGCACTAGTCGGAGCCCTGCCACCAGCTTTTTACACAATTGAGCGTTTTAAATCTGTGACGGAGTGAGTTGTCGAGAGAGATCTCTGATCGGCTGATCAGCTTAGAGAACCAGAGCATGAGGAGAAAAATTAATAAACTGTAAAACAAATGACCAGCATACGACTGTCACCCCTAGCGTACCTGATAATAGTTGGACGAATAGAGACTTCTGCCACCTGCTGGTGTGAAGAGATATTTCCTTCCACTTATCTTTACAACATACATGCCATCTGTTGTTAAATGTCGTCTTTGTGGTGTGTTGAAATGGTCCCGACACAGGCGACATGAGGCGACGCCATATTCTGCCTTTACTGCCTGTAGGTCTTTGATTTCAATTTATTGTGACCTTTAATAAAAAATGATTGATTATAGCAGCTTTAAAGTCCCTAAAGTATTTCTTTTAGCTTCTCCAGTTGGTCAAGATTATGGACACATGAATGGACAAAATAGACAATTTACAGTCTTCTCTAAACCAGAGTGGATAAAAACACATCACACAAGACATTTCTCAGTAAAGGAACCAAAGTTATTCCAAATTTGAGTTTGAGTTTTTGTAATCAATATGACACCTGGCATTATTGCTACAGCTTGAGTCTTTTCTCCAGATTCTCGTACCAGAAGACTAGGAGCTTTGCTTTGTGCATGTCTGACACAGATAAAGTCAATACAAACCGCTCTCCCACTGCTCTTGTGTGGGGTCAAGAGGGGCTGTTTATAGAAGACAGCAGCAACAAAAAGTCCCATAAAACTGAACACTGACACGACCACCATGTAGACAAATGTGAAAGCATGAAATCCTGTTTTGATTTTAATCGGATACTAATATTTGTCTTTGAATAGCATCAGAATTCACACAAGAAGAAACATTTGCTCTTGAGAAACATGTTTGACTTCACTTCTGACTTGGTTTTAAGCATACAGTATCTGATGCAAGTGTTCACATTCACTTCCCTTGCTGTAAACGCATTTCCCCTTTTTCTATTCTGCTCCTCCTTATCTCCAGCGACATAATGTTCCAGTGATGTGTGTTGTTGGCATCATCTCAGCCCTTTGACAAGTCCATGGGAAAACAACGCTGAGGGAAGAGGACGTCAGAGGAGCTTTCTACGAGGAGAGAATGGAGGTGGCCGCATCCTGTGTGAGGAGTTAGGAGTCATGACAGCGTCACCTGGAGTTCAATAAGGCGTTTTGCCCCCCCCCCCTCCACCTGTTTGAGCAGAGCAGATGTGAAGGAATAGATTCTGGTGGATGTTGCTGGAGGCTCTACAGGTTGCAGGTTGCAGCTATGGACGTTGAGGCGAGGCTTCCTCCCTCCTCATCAGTGACCTTGTCGTTTGTCTCACCATGCCGGACGTGACCGCTGCCTCCGTCCTCTACATCATCCTGGAGCTGCTGATTGCTGTCTTCTCTGTGCTGGGCAATGTGCTGGTCTGCTGGGCCGTGTGTCTCAACAGCAACCTGCAGAGCATCACCAACTTCTTCGTGGTGTCACTGGCAGCGGCCGACATCGCCGTGGGCGTCCTGGCCATTCCCTTCGCCATCGTCATCAGCACCGGCTTCTGCTCCAACTTCTATGGCTGCCTCTTCATTGCTTGCTTTGTCCTGGTCCTCACACAGAGCTCCATCTTCAGCCTGCTGGCCATCGCTATAGACCGCTACATTGCGATCAAGATACCGCTCAGGTCAGTGGCCAAGCAGACACACAGACATGTTTGGGAATTACATTTAGTTTCACCTTCTAAATAATGGAGTGGTAATGGTTAATAACCTCTTTATTAGTCCTTTATAGATAGTTACTCAGCTTTGATACATACAGTTGCAGAATTGATAGAATAAAAATGTTTATTATGCCTTATGGTATCTGTATAATCATGGGTTTTTAGATAGCGAGGGAAACTGCTTTGTTAATGGTTATTTTTAGAGCATTTAGTATTAAGAGTGAAAACATGTGAAATGTGTCATAGCTCTTTTGATGTGAGTCACTTTTGTTTCTTATCTGTAAAGATGTGACTTTTCACCCAGAGAGTCTTGGTTTAAATGAGTATGTCCAAAAATGGCATCTCCCACGACGCTGTGTCCCCCAGGAGCAATCAAATAAATATTCCTCTAATTGCTTACACAGACTATTGGAGACCATTGGAGGCCCCTGTGTAAACTTGCTTTATTACTTCACTGTAAAAACAGACGTCGGCTCTGATTTAGATTTGAATTTGCCATTTGAAGACCTGTCACCGGCTGATAGGTGGACTGGCTGTGATGCTGTGTCCTCATCCCCCTAAATCCATCAGTCTCAGTGGCGCATCGAGCCGATCCGTCTTCCTATTTCTGTCCCCCAACAATTCATTTTCACACAGCTTCCTCCTCCTCCTCCTCCTCCTCCTTCTGCTGAAGATACATGAGGTTTCCTCTTTTTTTTTTTTTTGCATCCTTGTCGAGGGGGGCGGGGGATACTTGTTTGTGCAGCATTAACCTTTGCACTTTAACATCTCAAGAATGTGATAGAAACAAGCCAAATATCTCAGCTGCTCTCCCACACTGCACTACAGGCGAACTCAAAATAGACTCCTTCCTTTGAGGAGTCCTGTAAGGCTTTGTTTGTTTATCCTTTTCTGGTTTAGTTCCGGGATCAGAAGCGCTTCCGTGGAGGAAATTATAAATCACTGGGAATTTCATACACAATATAAAAAAGATGTTTCTTTTATCAAGCACAAGCTTTGTGTGGTAAGATCTGTGATGAATATACAATGGCGGTTAATGGTTTTCCGTAGTTCTGAATTAATTTCAGGCCCCTTAAGTGGATTTAAAAACCCCATGTGAATAAATCACATTGTCAGAGCACGCGTTTGTGGCAGAGAACTATGAGGAGATTTCAAAGGAACTCAGAAAAAGAGTTGTTGATGCTCATCAGGCTGGAAAATGTGGAAGAGTTGTGGAAGAACCTGAAGCAAAGATAATAGTTTATAATTGTGATACAAACAAGGGTGCAACATATGGCTGATGCATGTTACATGAGGGACTGATAATGAATAAAAATGAATGGTTAGAGCTAGATGAGGCTTGAAGGGAGGCACCACCTTTCACCTTTCAGAGTCTCGTCCTGAGGCACCTGTTGCCTTTTCCCCTCCTTTTCAAATTAAATAAATCCTTTCTATTTGACCCTTGTCTCCACGTCATGTTGCGGCCCTCGACCCAGCTCGTAACGTGTTATATTTTAGCAGAAGTGCAGAACAATCCATAGATCACTGTAAAGGGAAGATCATTTTAGCACCGATGTCCTTTTGGGAAACAAAAGCTAAACAGGACCTGAAAGAACGTTTTTTGGTTGTGTCCTTTCAGGTACAACAGTTTGGTGACAGGCCAGCGGGCTCGAGGCATCATCGCCATCTGCTGGATCTTTTCCATCATCATCGGTCTGACCCCCATGATGGGCTGGCACAAGCTGCCCAACAACGACAACAGCACCTGCCCGTCCGGCCTGATGAAGTGCCTGTTCGAGGAGGTGGTGGAAATGGAGTATATGGTCTACTTCAACTTTTTTGCCTGCGTCCTCATCCCCCTGCTGCTGATGCTGGCCATCTACCTGTGTATCTTCATGGCAGCTCGCCACCAGCTCAAGCTGATGGAAGTGAAGGCGGTCCACGGGGAGAAGTCACGCTCCACGCTGCAGAAGGAGGTCCAGGCCGCCAAGTCCCTGGCCATCATTGTCGGACTGTTTGCAGTCTGCTGGCTGCCTTTACACATCATCAACTGCTTCACGCTCTTCTGCCCTCAGTGTAATCGTCCTCCTCTCTGGATCATGTATGTGGCCATTATCCTCTCCCATGCCAACTCTGTTGTAAATCCCTTCATCTACGCCTACCGCATCCGTGAGTTCAGGCGGACCTTCCGCAGGATAATCCGACGCAACATACTGGGCCGACAGGAGAGGTTTGAGAGCAGCAGCCAGCGGACCTCCACTCACAACAGCATCACAGACTCCATCAGACTCAAGACAAACTTTGACATTGTCACAGAACACAGCGGCAGTACCTGTGCAAGCTCCTACCACTGTCCTACACACATCTCCCCTGTAGGGGGCGGACTGGTGGCGGTATCCCACCCTCCTCTGTCGGTCGTCATCTCCCACTGTCCTAAGATGGGACTGTGTCCGCTGCAGGCTCTCAGACAGACTCAGATCCCACTGGGACATCAGCTACAGTTTGAGGAGCAGCAGCACGACTGCGCTGGAACAGAAGTCCTGGAGGAATCGGGTAAAGAGAACCTCGGCTCGGCCCAGCTCGCCTCGCTGGTCAGTAAGCAGGGCAGGAAGAGTTGCTTTGGTGAGCTGACCAAGGTGTCCTGATGCATGCACAGGAGGGAGCCTGCATTCACTCAGGAGCCTTGCTAAAACACCGACGTGAGCTCAGGATCAGGATTTAAAATCTCCTTGCCACAAAAAAAAAAATCCTCTATTTAAATATGTTGACTTTGTCATTTAGAGTAAGCGTCTACAGGTCCCTCAAAGAGACTGAACAGCTTCTGACAAAGCATGCGAGTGCTTTAATTGGACTGAACCACTGACAGTGCTGTGTTTTCAGTGCAGCCACGCCACACTTAAAAAATGCCTCTGTTTTCATTTCATCACCATCTCTTGATGCTGTTTTAAAAGTGTTCGACCCACAATATGGACCTCTCACATCCTGCTGTTTCTGGTTTTAATGAGGAACCTCTGATTCAACGCGCAATTTTCGTCAAATTGCTTATCAACTTTTTAGTTTTTCAGGGATGTAAACACACTCTCTTCTGACGGATTTCACCTCACACCACTGCGATGAAGAAAGGTTTCAGATTTCTCTATTTTTGGCAGTGATTAACATGCATGAACAAATTACATGGTTTAAGTTTGCACTCTGTTTCTTTCTTTGGGTCCTATGGTGTTTCTCTTGGGACTAGAAAACAAGGGCGGTTAAGACGCAGCGGCGTCACACTTCACCTGATTTAAACGAAACTGTCAAAAAACTGAAATGTAACTTTGTGTTTTTGTTTGCCCTGTGTGAGAATGAGGCTTTAATGTGTGCTTATTTAATTTAAATTAATGCAAACACAGTCTGATGAATGATGGGAAATCTGAGGAGCACTGTGATGTTTGACCTTGACCAAACAGAATGGAAAACATTTTTATTTTTCCTGATGAATTCTTCCCAGTGCGGCTACTGTCCTCACGAGCCGGCTGGTACAAAGTCGTGTGTTTAAATAAAGCCTTTTAATTTTCAAAGTTTATACCCACGGCATCAAAAATGGGTTCCCACTGGCTTTTCATCAGGCGTGTCATGTCAGGTCTGGACGTCTGAGAGGAGCTGAATCAGAGGACTTTCAGAGGCTTTCTCATTCTGGGAAACGGCTAGTTAAGCCGTCAAACTATCTCTGGAGTCCTTTATTTTCTCAGCTTTTATCACAACTCCCCCGTGAGTTCAGGTTACGGATCCCGAGGCCTATTTCTTTTTGAACGCTCTCCCATGGGTCTGTGGGTCTTTTTTTTTGAAAAAGAAGAAAAAAAAGATTCACCACATAGATCTGCTGAGTCCTCGTGCTCTGCTGCTGTCTTGGGGGGGTCTACAGTAAAGGGTTTGTTCGAAGCTGCTTTCAGGAACATTTTATTTCTAAGAAATACTCTATGCTCAGATATGCTTGTTCCTTCAGGAATACAAACCTAGCTTGCCATGCTGTGGCATGACCTTAAAAAGGCAGTTCATGCTGGAAAACCCTCCAACGTGACTGAATTACAACAATTCTGCAAAGATGAATGGGCCGACATTCCTCCACAGCGCTTTAAAAGAGTCATAGCAAGTTGCTGCTGCTAAGGGTGGCCCAAGTTATTAGGCTTAGGGGACAATCACTGTTCACACAGGACCATGTAGGTTTGGATTTTGTTTTTCCTTAATGATGAAAACCTTCATTTTAAAAATTGGACTCTAACTCACAAACACGACTGAATGGATGCTCCTTGTCTGGTGGATGTGTATGAGTTGAGTCAAATAATCTTGTAAAGAGCTGTCATCTTCATCACAAGTGTTTATAACTCATTGCTGCTCCTCTGAACGGCTAAAAAAAATCACTTCATGAAAGTTTTGAGGAGTTTATCTAAAAGCAAAAATAACTGGACGTCTTTGCTCGTTGCGATACACAGGAGTTTATGCATTGGCTCAAATGGCTCAATACAGCCTGCTCTTCAAGTCAGAACTCCCCAGTTCCCCTGAAGGACAGGGGACGTTAATTTAAGGACACAATCTACCACAATCTACCACAGACAGTGTTTATAAGTAATGTAAAGGAAGACATCTACGTGAGGGATCTTCAACATTTTTCAGGCCAAGGACCCACAAACTGATGGAGAGATTAAGTAGGGGACTTACCTACTATATGTGTTCTACTGTATATTAAACTTAGCCTAGTGCTATTTATAGTTATACATTATTATTATCATTTTGCATTCAGTATTGAGCTAACCCTTATCTGTTTACTAAAATATGTTGGATTCATGTTAATGTGTATTTAAAGAAATTCAAATTTGTGGAGGGAAATTAAAAAATATATAAAAAAAAAATTGAATCACCCAAAGACTTTTACGACCCCCCTGCAGTACCTGTTGAAGACCTATGATCTATTTAAAATTGAAAAAACCTTCTTTCAACAGGGGAGGTGGAGTGAGTCTGCCTCCCACTCACCTCTTGAGTCAGGAGGGGCTGGCCATCAGCTGGTCCTTGCAGGTGAGCATCGTTAATAAGCGTTGGTTATGCGAGTTTTAATTGTGCGCCGCAAACAGATGCACCTAATAAAACCTTAACTAATAACAAACCAGTCATTTAGAAATAAAGCAGACACTCGAATGAAGCTAGATTTAAAACTCTCCCACTGATATTACACAACATCGAACACAAAAGGCTCGGCGGATCGGCCCATTATTATTTCCAATCTGTGGTGGAAAACGTTCCTCTTTTTTTCAGTCTTCACATCACTGTCCAGCAAGCAGCTATAAAGTCTACAGAGCCCGTCTGTCTGTGTGTTGGGGCTCCATGGCTACAAGAAACAGTGATCCCTTCTTCTCTCGTTAAAAGCTTTGTGAAGGAGAAGAAGAGGTGGATGCTAAGGAGTGCGTGTGTGTGTATGTGTGTGTGTGTGTGTGTGAATGTACCATCCCCACATTATGCCTGTTCGTTCCAACTGCCTCAGAGCTGGGTGTGCGTGACAAACACCAGACCAGCAACACTGGTCTCACATCTTTTATTGTGTGCCCACTCCAAACGTCTTCCAGGACTCCCAGGATTCTTTGGAGCCCTGACAGTGACAGTACCAGAGGAGCTCAGCTGCAGTCAGGACCTGAAAATGTTTGTCACTATCCTGTTTGGAGGTTGGTAAGGTTCCTGGGTCTACCTTTTTTGTTTATCTATCTTCCAGCCAGGTCTGATGAGATTAGTTGTGAATTACAGACTAATTTGTTAATTTTATAAGATAGTACCAGGGAAACCGGCAAATTTGTTTTGTAATTGGATGATAAGATCCTATATGAAAATGTATTACAAGAGACCTGGCACCGTGACAGCGTGTAACTGACGGACACATTTCTTGCCACGGTTTCCTGTATGAGTGTTGACTGATCGTACAGAGATAGATTTCTCGGCAGATGGCAGGATGGAAATGTTCAATCTCAACTGCAAGCTAATCAACTTCATCCATCATTTAAAGGAGAAGTGCGGACTGGATTTGAAAGGTACTGAACTGTAGTGGTAGAGACTGATTATCTTACAGCAGAATGTAAGAGCAAAATATAAAGTGAAGTTAAACAAATATTTAATTGATTAACTTCAGCTTGAGGCTACTGGATTCTTTCTGTTGAAATCAAGGACTAAAACAATAAAATTCTTCCTGCAGAGTGTGTGGACCTGATGGACAGCAGTGGTAAAGTGATGAACCTGGAGGCGAAGCAACACAGTGTGGCTCTGGCCAACAGCGTGCTGGCAGAGAGACAGTACTACGTCCTCCTGAGAGTCTGCCGTGAGTCTGTCTCTGTTGGTTGTCCATCAGCAAAACGCTGAAGTAACTTTTGCAAATGCATAGGAGAAACATTTTCAAAACGGAATCAAGTTAACAATGTTTGACCAAAACAAATTGTTATATAAATGACAGCATGAATAAATGATGGTGTGTGTGTGTGTATATATATATGTGTGTGTATATATACATATATATATACACACACAATATGTATATATATGTGTATATATATATGTGTATATATATATACACACACAGCATTCTTCTCTATATAATTCTTTCTTTCTTTCTTTCTTTCTTTCTTTCTTTCTTTCTTTCTTTCTTTCTTTCTTTCTTTCTTTCTTTCTATATATAAAAAGAAAGAATTATAGTTTTGAAAGCTGTGTTCACTACTCTATTTTCCTTCAGCAGAGGATGATGCTGGAGGTCGGAAATATGTTTCGCTCCTAAACAACGAAAGCCAGAGTCATCCCGAGTTAACAGGTAACAAACAAAGCCAATTCAGCAACTGACTCCGACTCAACAGGGTGAGGAGCAGCATTTGAAGTGGATCGCTGAGGCCTCCTGCTGGTCAAACATATTTCTGCATATTTCACTTTCATCTCATCTTCTACCGCTTAATCCTTCACTAGGGTCGGGGGGGTTGCTGGAGCCTATCCCAGCTGGCATCGAGTGAGAGGCAGGGCATATCACCAGCATATTGCAGGGCTCATATTTCACTTTATTAAAACTAATTATACACCAATCAGCCTTAACATTATCCCCACTTGTCTAATATTGTGTAGGTCTGCAATTTTGCCACCAAAATAGCCCTGACGCATTGAGGCATGGACTCTAGACCAATGAAGGTGTGCTGTGGTGTCTGGTTCCATGACGTCAGCAGCAGCAGATCCTTATAGTCCGGCAAGTTGTGAGGTGGGGCCTCAATTGTTTGTCCAGCACATCCCACAGATGTTCGGTTGGACTGAGGTCGGGGGAGTGTGGAGGCCAAGTCCACATCTTGAACTAGTTTTGTTCCTCAAACCATTTTTGCTTTGCAGTATCCTGTTGAAAGAGGCCTCTGCCATCAGGAAGGACCGTTCCTATGTTTTTCCTTCCTTTGACTTTTGTTAGATTCTAATCACAGAGGACTCAAGAAAACCCCATTAGTTTTGGACATGCTTGTGCAAAGTCATCCAGCCATCATAAATCGTCTTGGTCTTGAATCATTCCCAATAACCGCCCATTTTCACTTCTTCTAAAATGAACGTTGAAAACAAATATTCACTTTCTGCCTAATATATCCCACCCCCTGACATACCGTAATGACGAGGTGATCTGTGTTGTTCACTTCACCTGTCAGTAGTTGCAATGTTATGGCTGATGGATCATCCCATATAATAAATGGTTTGTCAACTCTTGTGTTGTAGAGCTGCTGAGGAAACTGTCAAACAAGGACAAAGAGCCAGATAGGAAAATCAGAAGAGTACGGACGCACAGGAGCAAAAAGATTTCTACGAAGAGTCACCACATTTAATATAGCTTCAAACATATGTGTCTGATTTCTTTAGTGTAGAAAATATGTATTTACACAGACCTTTTCTATTTAAGCAACCTTTAGAATTCTTTAATATAATTAATATTTGAATGCAATGGATAAACGAGCCATTTGTTTGTTGCAGTGTCACAGCTGTTCAGACTTATGGAGAAATCTGAAATAGAATAGTTTGGGGAAAATATAGTTAAAATGTAATATTATATATTAAAGAATACATAAAAAATGGTTAATGTCTGGACAAAGTCATGAGAGATCCAACACTCTAGTGTGAAGATATATTTTAGTGCTTCAGATTTACTAAACACGGGCTATTCTACTAGATGGGACAAGGAACATTGAAAAGTGAAAAACGATGAAAAATGTCTCCACTGAAAATAAAGAAAAATGAAAACAAAAATGTCTCATGATGAATACCTCCATTACCAATGTAGTTGATTCATGCGTGTGTGTGGACAATGAGGACTGGTAATGAGAATAAGTCTCTGTGCCCGGTCTCCACACAGCCCATTAATAATAACGCACAGACAGGGAGTAAACGAGGCCATGGTGAGACTGCTCCTACATTAAGGGCTCATTTGCTTGTTTTATTATTGAGGCACAGAGTCCTTCCTGAAACAAGAAACCTCACTTCCAATTGGGCCATATTTCAAAAACGTCTGGCCCTAAATTTATGCTGTTGTAGAGGAGCCCAAACTTAGACACTCACAAAGAGCTCTGATGGAAACTGTCTCTATGGCAGGAATGGGGAAATAGGGCAACTCAGAATTGAATTGATGTTGAAACTGTTTTAAAACAAATATTCCCTGATTCCTCGTGGTCATGGGTGTCTACTGCAGTAGCCATGGCCAGCTCAAGTAATGTGAAATAAAACAACTGCATTAGAAAGTGTATCCTTACATTGGATTGACCTGTTTTTCAACTGAGTCGACGAAAACTCAAATTCTTAAATGCAGTCCATGACTAGTCAAAAGAGATAGAAACAAGTGATAATGTCTGTGAAGATTCATAGTCATGCTGGTAACTGTAGATCCAATAAGAATGCTAAAACAAAGGCAATTTCATTTGAGGTTCTTCTGTTTGGAGCATTCAGATTTTTACAACATCTGTTGGTTGTACACACCTGAAACTCACATAAGTAGAGTGTGTTAACAAGTCAATACTGATTTGTGCTCTCCAGCACAAATTTAAGACTGAATCGGCCACTTGAATGAGTGGTGAAACATCTTTATCTTTTGGTTTTAACTACAACAGTACTGAATATTGACTATACTGAGTAGTGGTGTAACGATTCATCCACTACATCGATGAATTGATTTATTTTCCTACGATCCTACTACATCGATCTGTGCTCGGCAAGTTGTCCTTACGGACGACATACATCGATCTAATATCGTTTTAAAAATTAATCAGTCGATTGTATCGATAGTAGGAAATAACGCATTGGATTTAAGCACGTCAGACTTTATATTGGTGTGTGTTTTAGCACTTTTAATGACCCGATTGAGTCTGACTATGTAGTGGCGGTGGTAGTATGGGTGGTAGTCAGGCTGGAGGTCGGAACTGACGCGACGGAGCGTTGTACGGACTTAAAGTGCTACACACACAGTGTTACTCACTTATGGAAGACTGGCAGCACGAATTTGTAACTTTGGATGTGAAAGTGAACAGCCAGCAGTCCTGCAGGGACAACTGCAAATAGGCGAAGGTTGGAAAACGATCCAATTTCGTAGTCAGTGACGAAATAGCGTCACAAATTCGTATTTTACTGTTGTTCACTACAATGAAAAAAATCCGTATTTATTGCGCTTAATCACGGCTTGGTCTTGTTATGTTTGTGAATATGCAAAGCTATTGAAGTCAGTAAGCATTATGTCATGCTTGGGAAATGTGGGAAATAACCAACAGCATATAGCCTACTTGTTTAATGAAAAACTTTAATGGCCTTCTGAGAATAGATGCTACAGTCCTCTTCACTTTCTTTTTAGTAGGCGATCATCATGAGACGGAGCAATGACATTATATCCCTTTTTTATTTTTTCTTTCTATTTTTCCTCCTCACTGTACATAAAGAAATGTGATCTAGAGATCTAGAACCGCCACTGCTGCGTAGGCATTTATTTCAGTCACACTCGTTTCATTTTTGGCTAAAAAGTTACACAATCGATTTCAAGTCACTGAATCGTTTGGCATCGTGTCGTTCTAAATTAACCAAAAATCATCCTTGAATCGTATCGGGAACCACAAATCGTGATTCGAATCGGATCATTGTTTAAACGAATCGTTACACCCCTAATACTGAGTTGAATAAACAAAAGTAACTGCATTGAAGGTAAAAATAAAAATATTTATTCACATTCATGCCTGGTATAAATGATTGAAACGAAAACAAGTAGCCAGGGAATAATTAAGGTAGTATTTAAACATTTTGCATGAATTAACAGATGGTGGCTAGAGTATAGGCGGCTGCACCGTGGGTTGTAATCCTTGTAGCAGGGGTTTAGGTTTGATTTCTTGCCTGCACCTTATCCTGTATCATACCCCCTCTCTCTATGATGTCCTGACCCTATAGGGCTCTGCTGGACAACGGTGGTTTGTTTCTGCCCCACGTGATGGGGCACAGAAACCACAAAAAAGGCATAAAAACAAACAAAATTAATAAAAGATAAAAGTAGTTGAGGAACTGTTATGTCTCGTGTTACTGCAGGTGAACCCAAGTGCAGGAGGCAGAGCAACTGGTTTACTGAGTTTATTTACTTAACGGGGCATAGGACTGAGTGCTGGATGAGAATTTAAAGTGGAGGCGTGGGCTGATTCCTGATTAAAATAACAAGACAGAAACTGAGAGGAACTGGGAGGAGCTGAGAGGTTCATTATTTTCAAAACAGAGAAGTTTGGTTAAATATAAAATTAAAAAAAAAATAATAATAATAATTTACTGCAATCAGACAAATGCAGTAAAAAGTTCAATATTTTCTTGCAAACTCAAAAAGTCACAAATACGCATCTTGGCATCAAATTACTTTCATAAATTATTGATCAGTTTCCTTCTCTTGTAACAGTGGTTTGCACCAGTTCACGGAAGAAGCAATACCAACTCAGACTGACTGCCATTTGGATTCATTAATGATCAACTTCCACAAACAACAGTTCCTCTGTCGAAAGCCCTGAAGATTATATAAGAGGAGAAACCCTAACCCTGCAGACAGACGGTCAGCCAGTGAATCTGAGCCAAAAACCAGAGGAAACAGCAGAAATGTCCGCATGTGAGTTTGAGTCGCTGGAAAAATCTCTGGAGTCACACCTTCCAGAGGCCGAGCTGGCGGAGGTGAAGCGCATCTTATTTGGAAAGGAAACAAAGTGAGTTGTCACCTTTATGTCACATTACCAAACTGATCCAAAACTTGCAAGTATTGCTCATCACACATTCTATGTTGCTTTTCCTGTTGAATTTGTTCCTGGTGACTTATTATCTGCTGAGTGGACTTTGGTCAGGTCAGTCAGAGCTGCAGAGTACAAAGTTTTCAGCAAGGAAAGGAATGCAGTTCTTGGTTTGGTAAAGGTCTCACAGTTGTACAGCGGACTCAGAAAGTAATCTGACCCCTTCACTCATTTACACATAATCAGAAATGACAGTACTTTGTTGAAGCTCCATTGACAGCAGTTACAGCTTTTAGTCTTAAGGCTTTCAGTCAGTTTGTCCCGTTCTCTCAGACATATTCTGTCATCCTCCATCACTTTGAAGCCTCTCTGAACTGCCATCTTGTATCTGTGGGGTTTCTTCAAGTCATTGCCTCACACGTGCATGTAAACACACAGAAAGGGAACCACTGCTGATGTTTCAAGTCACTCCACTTTTCTTCAGTTATCTTTCTGTGTTTGTTTGCATTCATCCTTATCTTAACTCTTGACTAATCTCTCTGTATTTGCTGCTGAGAAGAGGCCTCACAGCATGATGCTGCAACTGCCATGCTTAGATTTTGGTTGGTAGACACCAAGTCAGGTAATGAGCAGTTACTGATGTACAAGCTTTTCCCAATGATTTCAGTTTAGTACTAGAGACATTTTATGCCTCTCAAAGTCTTTTAGATGTAGCATAGTAAACTCTGAGAGCTGAGGTCTCCCTTTCAGCAGGTTCTCCTTTGCACAAGACACCTACTGCTCCATGACTAGGGACTGACCAAGGCCCCTCTTGCTTGGTTACTCAGTTTATGCCCAATTTCACAAAGACTACTAGTAATCCATAATGTATTTCGTGGTTCACTGACTTCATAGGCTGACTTTTGACCTGACATATGGAGTTGGCCGAGGTCTCTGGTCTCCACTCAGTTATCCCTTAAAGCGAAGGCCTGAATGGCACAAACAAACAAACAAACAAACAAACAAACAAAAACACTCTCTTTTACAGAAAGTTGGACCTACCGGACTGTGCTGTGGAAGCTGCCTGTGAACGGGACTTTGAGCTGAAAGGTTACAAGTTTGATGCTTTACAGGAGCAAATTAGACCACCCAGAAGGATCCGGGTTGGACTCATTCAGAATCGTATTGTTCTTCCAACTGATGCTCCCATCCTGGACCAGGTTAGGATTTATACACTTGCACCCAAACCTCCTGTGGTACAGAATGAGCAGAGTAGAAACACACACCTCTAGTCATTTTAACCAGTACCACAATATAAAAATACAAGTTAACTTTGCATACACTCCAAAACCTGCTCAACCCATAACCCAAGGGTTGACGATGTGACAGAACACGTGCTGGGTTTTTTTTGACCCAAGTGTCTGTGTTAACCCATTTAACCCAGTTTCCTGGGTTGCTCATTTGACCCAAACCAGTGAGTTAAAGTAACCTTATTCAGGGATTAAAAACAACCATTCACCAGGTTGTCTCACTGTATTGCTACTTTTATGTTTAAAATTCAAAATGACATTATTTGTTATAATGAAAAATTATGAATAATTTATTGTGATTTGTAAAATCAAACTAAAATAAAGGCCACTGCTAACTTTCCTTTAATGGCAGTTTTATTGACAATTTGGAAACAAACATAAATATGTTCAAGTTTAGATTCAAAACAACATTTCCATATCAAAACTCACTCACTCTCAAACAGTCTCTAGACCAGGGGGGTCAAACTCATATTAGTTAAAGGGTCACATTCAGCCCAATTCAATCTCAAGGGGTCAGACCAGTAACACAACTATATCATAAGATATAAAAATAATGACAACAACTCCAGATTCTTCTTTTGTTTTAGTGATTTGTATCCTCTTCTTACTTTGGCCTCCTCTGTTTTCTTCGTTCCTTTTTCTTCTCTTCCTCGTTCTTCCCTTCCAACTCCTCTTCCTCCTCCTCCACTCCAGCGTTTTTACTCATCAGTGCTTATCTATTGACAAAAGTAATGTCAGCTTAATTTAGCCAGTAAAACGTTTGCAAACTTAACTTTGTTAATCA
This sequence comes from Mugil cephalus, assembly GCF_022458985.1. Classification (NCBI taxonomy): domain Eukaryota; kingdom Metazoa; phylum Chordata; class Actinopteri; order Mugiliformes; family Mugilidae; genus Mugil; species Mugil cephalus. Next base: position 22,891,154 of record NC_061777.1, on the reverse strand, counting down.
ACATTAAACGCACTTGTGATCCATGATTATGAATTATATTCAGTTGGAAATTTTAGAATACTATAGAATTACAGTATATTAAGTAAATAAGTTAGAAATTAAATGTTTACTTTTCAGAAAAAGCATGTAAGACGGCTGATTTAATGCTTAAAAGAAAAAAGAAAAGAAAAACTACTAAGGACAGATGATAAATACAGATAGACAAATACAGTGTTCAGGATGTACAATAAGTCTATCAAAATCAAAAAGAACAATAAATATTCCTCTCACTTGTTTGAAGAGACTGTTATATATGCTTTCTCATTACACTCCTTTTCACAGATCAGTGCCATACATAGCCGAATTGGTGAAATGGTTGAGGTAGCAGCCATGTGTGGTGTCAACATCATCTGTTTTCAGGAGACCTGGAGTGAGTTACTTTACAAGAATCTTAAATCTAACACATTATGGACTAGGAAGTAAAAGAAACTGAAAGTTATTCTCTTCACAGCCATGCCCTTCGCTTTCTGCACTCGCGAGAAAGAACCATGGACAGAGTTCGCAGAGTCTGCTGAAGAAGGAATCACCACACGATTCTGCCAAGAGGTGATATTATGGTTCTTTGCCACAGTACTTGTCGTGATTTGATGCAAGGCTAATCATTCTGTCATGTGTTTTTAGCTGGCCAGAAAATACAACATGGTAGTCGTTTCCCCAATTCTGGAAAGAGAGGAGCTGCACAACACTCTGTGGAACACAGCGGTGGTGATCTCCAACTCTGGAAATGTGTTGGGAAAGAGCAGGAAGAACCACATTCCTAGAGTCGGGGACTTTAACGAGGTTTGTGGATGATATTCAACTGTGTAGAATTAAAATTTAAAAAAGAAGAAGAAAAAAAAAAGCTACTGGGTGGATGATGATTTGTTTTTGTACTCAGTCAACATATTATATGGAGGGTGACTGTGGCCACACAGTGTTCCAGACACAGTTTGGGAAGATTGCTGTGAACATCTGCTACGGGCGCCATCATCCACTCAACTGGTTCATGTACAGTATGAACGGAGCTGAGATCATCTTCAACCCTTCGGCTACTGTTGGAGCTCTCAGGTAAAGGACACAGTCCTTATCTGTGGAATGACCGTATGTGCCTGCTGAATGGGTCATGTTTGTTCAGTGTGTACAGCTTTCCCCTGTTGCATTCGAGGAATATGCTTCATGTAAGAACACTTTCCGGGACCAGTGTCTGGGCAACAGAACAATCTCAGTGTATTGTAAAACCATTATTATCACATTATGTTTTTTCTGTTTGACTGTAATAGTGTACGTTCACACACTCAGAAACAAATAGGTCAATTAACTTAGAGGCCTTATCCTTTTTTCTTTTCTTTTTTTTTCTGCTTACCTAAGGTTGGGTTGGGTGGGGGAGGTTGGGAGAATAAGCAAGAAATTCACTCCCAGCAAATTCTTGGTGAACTCTGGTACCGTCTCCTCCCAGCTCGTCTTACAGCTCAGCTCCCACTGAACCGTGTTCACTTTTAAGTACGATCACTGCAGCTGACCTCTAAGATAAACCATCACTTGGGGCAGAAACAAACCACCGTTGTCCAGCAGAGCCCTATAGGGTCAGATTGAGAGATGCTAGCTCATATATTGGCCATTTAACACTCAGTTGCAGACCGTCGCAGTTTGTACTGAAGGTCAGAGTTTGATGAAGACAACAGAACCACATCGTCTGTAAAAGGTAGAAATGCAGTTCTGAGGTTTTCACATCCTCCTCAACCCACCTCTTAATCCTTATGGCTTCATTTGCTCTTGTTTACATGGATCACCAATAATATTCTTCTGTCTCTACAGTGAGCCCATGTGGCCCATAGAGGCCAGGAATGCAGCTATAGCTAACCACTGTTTTACTTGTGCCATCAACCGTGTTGGGACGGTAAGACCTCCTCAGTCTGTGTGTACTCATGCTTGTGCAGACATTAATGACAACATATGAAATCAAGCAAAAATGCATGTGTGCATTTATTTTGGATTCTCGTGTTTGACACAGGAGCATTTCAAAAGTGAATTCACATCCGGTGATGGAAAAAAAGGTAGAAGACTTATGTCCTTGCATTCAGAAGTTTATTTATTATTATTATTATTCGTAGTGGTAGTATTTGGGAACATAGGCATCCATGAGTAGAATATAATTTGACATTATCATCAGACTACCAGTTACAGAGAGCTCTTGTGCGTTTTTTCAGCTCACCACGACTTTGGACATTTCTATGGGTCCAGTTATGTGGCTGCTCCTGACGGCAGCCGCACCCCGGGTCTCTCCAGGACCCGTGACGGTCTGTTGGTGGTAGAACTGGATCTCAACCTGAACAGGCAAATCAGCGACAAATGGAGTTTCAAGGTAAATTCAGCAAAGCATTACTCTGAATTTGGGATTTTGAACATCAAAGTAGTCACCATTTAATTTTCAGATCCGATTTTATTTACAATCTCACACTTTGACAATCAACATTTTATATATTTTTTTATAAATGTGTTCTGAGCAGTTAAACCTAGAATTAGGTCATAAAAAAATCATCTCTCATCTTAAAAAAAATGTGTAAATTGGTAGTTTATTGTTATTATTTATATGCTGCCAATATGACTTGTTATCTGTACCTTTCTGTTCAGATGACCGGGCGGTATGCTGAGTATGCACAGGAGCTCACCCAGGCTGTGAGGCATGACTTCAAACCCAAAATAGTGAAGGAGTAAAACTCATTCCAGATATACAGTTTACCGTGTTATGGTCCATTTAAGCATAAAACACATAAATGTACTTATTTTGTGTTTCGATTCTGTCTGCACTTAATTTTATAAAACTAAATTCATACCCTTTCTTCATGCAGATGCCATACATGAATTCATTTCAAATTTTGAGATCTGTGTAGCAGTCCAAGATCTGTTTGTTTAGAGTTATCTACATGAAATTAAGTATTTTTAAAGGAATCATATATGTCTCATATGTCTCATTATAGTAATAATGAGACAGTTTTGATATAACTCTCAATTTGGATTATTGTATTTAAGCCTTTCTGTAATATAAAAGAATTCTTTCATTTACAAATTACTTTGAGAAAAAGAACCTCAAATGTCTCAGATAAAACTCATTATAAAGTGGCTTTTTTCATAGTGAATAAAAACATCATCTGAAGAAACAAGTTGGCAAGACGGGAAATGATCACAATGCAGATACCAAACAGTAATGAGTCACATATGACAGACGGTATCCAGAGGTGATTTTATTTCCCTTTCAGTCCTGATGGTATATAACGAAGGAGCAAGTACCTGAATAAATACTCATTTAAAAGGAAAATGATAAAAGATTGAGCACATATATCTTTATTCACAACATATAATAAATGCAATTCTAAGTTTGATTAAAAAATAAAGGTTGCAGTTTATAACGTGCCGTTTATTCTTATGAAAAAGCTCAACCAGGGGGTGATGACTCTTCACAGCTCGTGAAAAGCCTTTTTAGTTAAATAACACATATGCCTGATATGAAACATGTAGTGCAAAAAACATATACATAATACCAACTTTTAAAATTCAAATAAAACTGAGTGACAATGAGGACAAATTACCTTGTATTCATTGCTTTCAATCACCCACCAACATGTTACTGTGACACCAGGACACGAGCTGCTGAGCCGCTTTGTTTTCCTTTTTGTCCCAGTGAGGTGAATGTAACTGTTGGATGCATGTTTCTTTGTATCAGTGTTCAGTTCTTCAGCCGGAGCAGAGTATTGCATTGATCCTTTGCTGAGCACGCCGCACGTCAGAGCTTTAATTACCTGAGACTCTCAAAACTCATCTGCTTCCTGTATTCCCTGTTGATAAATCATCTGAATAAAAAGTGAGCCAGAAGGAGCTTTAAAAGGCAAGTAGAGGTGGGGCGGTGAGGGGGGGAGCACATAAGCAGCATCACACCGACTCTGAACACGACAAATAAAATGAACGTAATGCGTGTCGTCACCATCATTCCTCAACTACTTGTGTGCACTGTTATTTCCTGGTAATTCCTATTCCAGGTCAGGATTCCCACATTTGTATCCTCTGTTCATAGTGTGAACTCCTGAGCTCACACAGATCCAAGCGTAGAAGTCAACAAAGATAATCAAATTCATGTGAACAATCTGCTCATCTGTTATAAAAAAAACCCCCCACCTTATCCCGACAAGCTGAGACGTATTAGAATATATCTATATCTATATATCCATATATATAGATATATACACATATATCTATATATACAGATGCACGTGTGGTTGGGTTTTTTAGCACCAGAAAGAAATCGCCCGGTGGATCTGTGACAGCAGACAAAGGGAGATGCCGCTACACTGGACACCTGCAGCATCATGTTACTGTAAGAACAAAATCCAATTCCCTGATCAATGTCCATCAGCTCTCTTTAAAGACAAACAGGATGTCCTCGTCTGTCCCGTAGCTCCGCCGGGCCTCTTCAAAGTTACTGACACTGGTGCAGCACACACCTGAATAACAAACACACACACCTGTTAGACTAAACCTGAACACATACACCCAGTTGTAAAGACTAGGGCCTGCGTAAAATGTGCTTTAAGGTCTAAGTAGAAAAAATACTTGTTGAACCAGTGATAAGAGACCTCAGCAATCTACTGGATTTATTTAGAGATATAAATTAGTTTTTGTTTCAGCACGGGTTCAGGTTGTCTGCGATGTCAACATGACATTAAATGATGTGATAGTGTTGGTTTGCCCATGAAACAAAAGCGAAAGTGCATATACTTGCAGTGTTTGTCATTCGTCTTCTTTCACAATCCCAGTTTATTGGCTGGGTTAATGTGGGTGAAATAGCATTGAGACATCCGTGGCAGCTGTCACTGTGCTAGAATGTGTCAACATCGTGCCGGGTGGAAAATGTTTATCACGAGGCCGGAGGAAGCACAGTCTAATCCAACTTTGTATGTCCAGCTGGCGCAACCGGCCTCTGTATTGGTGTATCAACACTTCAGTCTCAGATACACTTTGTGTTTAGTGGTAATTTGCTAAGCAAGTTGCCTTCATGTCAGAAATGATACCAGCTAAACAACTGTTTTAATCATTTGCTTTTTGACAAACTTGTTTTGAACGTTTCTCACAAGTAATACTTTGTTACAACTCAAAAAATCATCATCACAACTATTTCAATTTTTATATGATTGATGAAAAATATAATTATTTTTTTATTAAATCTATATTCTACAGGTTAACTGGTGATTTTTTGACTCCAAAACAACATCTAAATGAAAATTTCTCTTTTGTCACAGTGATATGATGAACAGTGATTTCTTCATTTTCATCACATTTACACAAACACTTGATGAACTCAAGTCAAATTTTTTATAAAACTGACAAATGCCTAACTTGTCGGTAAAAATGTCAATTAAACTTGCTAGTCAATCTACTGATTACACCACATACTCCAGACATCCAACACTGCATTTGACATTTTTTTAAATTAGCATGAACACTTTTTATATTAAACCCCTGATAATGTAACGTTCTGCACATAGTTTGGACATGTAGGGTTACTCACGGTCAGAATACGCAGGGTTGTTGTAGAAGATGCTGCCAGACGTCCTATTGAAGCCGCATACAACCACAAAGTGACCCTGGTACTCCGGCTTCCTGCAGAAACACTTCTGGCCCACGGGGAGGAAGCAGCAGTATTTGACAGGCGAGGAGCACAGTTCACATGTCAACACCACTGCGTTGACCAGCACGATGGCAACGTGGCCCTGCTCCAAGTGACACTGGATTTCCTGAATTGTCACAGAACTGGTAGAAGATACAGAAGTTAACATAAAACCATAGCCAAACACACTTAAACTAAGTTTTCACAAGTACTGACATATATTACTGACATATTTCATTTTATTCCCAATGGGTCAGAAGTTTACATACACTCAGTATTTGGTAGCATAGCCTTAAAACTGTTTAACTTGGGTTAAACGTTTCAGGTAGTCTTCCACAAGCTTTGCAAAAGTTTTTTTTTAATTTATTGGATTCAGGCCAGGGCTTTGCAATGACATCTCCATTGCCTCCACTTTATTGTCCTTAAGCCATTTTGCCGCAACTTTCGAAGTATGCTTGGCGTCACTGTTCTTTTGAGACCAAGCTTAAACTTCCAGGTTGATGTCTTAAGTTGCTGTTTCAGTTCTGTTTCATCTACTTTCTGAAGTTTACCTGTCCCTCATCAGACAAAAATCTGCAAACCATAGCCTGGCTTATTTATGCTGGTTTTGGAGTAGTGCCCTCTTCCTTGCTGATGTACAACTCTTATCGTGGATACAAATGATTTGTGCTTTTTGTTCCAAAGTAGGTAGGTGAATGACACTTTTTAGAAACTGCTCCCAAGGATGAACCAGACTTGCGAAGGCCCATTTTTTCCTCTGAGGTCTTGGCTAATTTGTTTTCCTATGATATTAAACAACAGCAGAAGTTTGAAGGCATTAAAATACGCTGACAGATGCACCTCCAATTAACTGTCAATCAGCCAATCAGAAGCCTCTAAATAAATGTTATAGTGTTATGAATTTGTCTAAGATGTTTATAGTGACAGGTGATTTCATGTAAATGTATGACCAGCTGGAATTGTGATAAAGTGAATTCTAAATGAAGTAATCACATGAAATGACATGTGTTGTGTAGTGGATGTCCTAACAGACTTGCAAAACCTTTAGACATCTCTGGTGAAAAAAAAATCTGTCCAATGACTTCTGCCTATGTGTTTGTAAAACTTTCAGCCTCAACTGTAACACAAAAGTTTCAGGTCTTAAGACTAATCTGTGTTATGAAAATGCCTGCAAGTGAATACGAATGATAAAATAATGAACAGAAAACTCACCATTTCTTCACCAAAACGCCTTTACTCTCTGCTTTAAGGAAGAGATCGTTTACTCTGTCTTCTTCCGTGTCAAAATGCTTCTTATAAAAGGACTGTAAACAATTTTTTTTTAAAAAAGAGAGAGAGAGAGACCATTACACACACTGAACTTAAACAAATATTTTTTAAACCACACTGTTTGCTTTGACTGTGCAAACTACCTGATTTTTAAAGCCCTTGTCTACACCCAGAGTCTGTGTGAAAAAGCAGTGTTTAATTCCTAAATGGCACATGAGGTAGGCCAAGTCAATAGTCCACACGCTCTCTGTCAGCTTCAAGTCCCAGATGGCTGTCTGAAACTCCTCATCGCTGACTGGGTGGAGGTACCTGTGACATGAGACGGAGAGACAATGTGAACTCAGGCTCAGTGAAACAGAAAGTACTACTTTACATCGTAAGTGTTACAGTTTTAAGACTACCCTTCGATATTGTACATGAGGTAAATAAGTGGACTGTGACTATGAATTATGATTTTAGACCTAAAGGCGAACATACTTGAGGACCATCTTGGAGCAGGCTAACCCACAGTCCCAGTGGTACAGCTGCCGAATGACAGGTACATTCAACAAGACGGCGTCATCTGAGAAAACCCAACACACGGTGTTAGTGCATACACATTAAAACAGACGTATTTATAACGGATCCTTTTTAAAAAAAGTACGTTATCTCAGTTCGCAGGTCGTGAGACTCACCTGTCATTCTGTTGTATTCTTTCTGTGAAGCGAGGCGGCTAGCTAACTCAGCTGGTCAGTCTTGTTTGAGACACCGAAAGAGGTTAGGTTTCTTCATCGGTGCTAACTAGTTAGCACAACTGCTAATTTAGCTTCCAGGAACCACAGTGTTTATTGGTCTGTTTGGCAGGTTCGCTCCTTTAGCATCGAGGCTGGGCTGAACGTATACCACTGCGATACATACAGTGGTTATGTAACTAAAGAACTAATAAAAAAAATAAGAATAGAAAACTGAATATCAGCAAGTTCTTATGACAGTACTTTTATCTGAAACACTCCTCTATCCTAGTTCCCAGCTGGTTGTTAGCATTTTGTCTTCTTCTTTTGTTTTAATGGCGGTTGTCAAACCTTCGTGGAGGCTCAATGCCGCCACCAACCGGACTGGAGTGTGTACCGAAATATTAAGAGCAAACAAAACGGTACAATGTTTTTTTGTTTTGTTTTGTTTTTTTTTTCCCAAATGAAATTATTTTAAAAACGTGACGATGTAACTAAAACACAGAGACAATCATTTACAACATTGAATGTTTGCAATTTTTATGGCTGCACTTTTATCTGAAGCTTAAACATAGACGGGCTATGTGGTAGGGGCAGAGCTGGAGTCCCTGAAATCAGTGGAACAAATTCAGGCCCATCATGAACCATGTCCACCACCCTCTACATGACACAGATAGAGAAGCTTGTTCAGTGACAGGCTGCTTCTCTCTGTCTCCATGGAGGTCGTTTGTTCCACAGGATATAAGACTCTACAACACCTCCCTGTGAGGAACCAACTGGACTCTGCTTGCTCTGCTACTACTTAGACTTAGACATAAACTTAGACAGACTCTAATGATTCACAAGGGAAATTAATTGATCATAGTAGCTTAATTGACACAAAAAGATGAGCTGTTATACAGCTGGATAGAACAAGGAATAAAGGAAGTTCTGTAGCGTTCACTATGGCAGTGGAGCTCAATCAGTGGAGAAGGAGCTCCTCTGACCGTTGCTGCTACTATATATATTTTACACAGTATTATATATTTATGTCAATGTCATTTATGTCATTATATACTGCACACAATATCTATATTAGCCGTTTGCGTTCCTAAAGCATTCTTCGTCTTCATCTTCTTCTTCTCATGTGTAGAATGAGATATTAAACAAGAAAAAAACATAACACTACAATTTTTTTATTAAAAGATCATTTAAAAAACATTCCAATATTTAACTAGAATGTGTTATTCTGCCTATTATCTCACTCAAAAAGCCAAATAATGGAAAATCAGTATGCATATACCCTTATAAGTTGAACATAATTTAAAGAGATGGACTACTAATTCTCAGTTTAGACTCAGTTCCTTGGTCCCAGCATGAACAACTCTGCAAAACCCAGTTCTGAGAGCCTTCCTGTGCTTAACTATTATGTCAGATGCGCGTGAGTCTGCACTAATCTGTGCCAGATCATTTTTAGAAAGTCCATATTATATATTCATACATATACCAATAAATAGCATCTATACACATGTATTGTAAATTCACATGTAACCAGTTTTATTGAGGGTTTTGTGATAGCAGGTGCTTCCAACATTCCTCTGCAGAAACATTATTCCCATCTTGGCTTGAGCAAACTACTGGGTTCCATAGGATGTGCCCATTGACACCTGTGTTATAAAAAAAAAAAAAGAAGAAGAAGAGGAAAATAGATTAAATGTAGAGTACTGGCTGGTCCAAATATAATATGTTAATCAGTGAAAGTTTCCACCAGCAGTGACAGGTGTAAAATGACTTACTGATTCTGCGTCAGCATCCTCAGACAGGTATGTTACTTTGTGTTTGTTGTACAGGTCTCTTTTTCTCGAGCATGTTAGCATGAACCAGTCGCCCACCGCGGGCACCTGAGGGGAAAACGTGCGAAATGCTCAAATTCTTTGGGTCAACTTTCTCTTACAAAGGCTGAACCTCTCCACTCACCAAGCTGAGAAACGACAAAGCTGCTCCCAAGTTCACTATGGTTGGAACAATTCCAAATTTCCCTGCCTGCAAAATAAAAATAAAAGCGCCAAACTACTATTAATTCAAATCAAAGACGCACACATAAAGTCAAGGAGCCAAGATTTTATTTATGCCTCACGGTTCCAAATACAACGACGTTGAACCGGATTCCATATGCTTTGATCAAAGTCCTGGTCTCCTCTCCATCTGCTGTCTTGTAGTACTTTGCAAACCTAAAGGCGATAGTTCTATCAGTACTTCGTCCCTGCTTCATGGAATCATTAATGAGTGTTGATCAAAATATAATTTGACCTGAAGTTGTAGCCCGGGGCCACATTATTGGCAGAGAGTTTGTTGTCCAGCCTGCGGAAGCTGTACTTTGGGTAACACTTTCTCGCCCACCAGTCCAGGTCACAGGTCCAGTCAATGAGAATACCGAGGATGCCGCCCTTTAAAAGCACACAGGAACTTGGAAAAGTAAACTCACTATACATCTAAAACAATAGATTAATATATTTACCTTCACAGCCATCTCTTGAAAGTCCTCGCCAGCCTCTGAAGCGATGTTTTTGAGGCGGAATATGGGGCAGTCTGGGTCGGTTACACGGTTGAATTCACACCTCTTTAGGTATGAGGAGTTAACGTGAGGTCGGATGTTTCTTCTGGAGGAAGGAAGATATGTGTTTATTAAAATGGCACAAAAATTCAACTGTAGTTTCCGTATATTGACAGATAGAAGTCTACACCTCTCCCACATGTCTTCTTTTTCCAGACACACGATGCTGACCTGTGAAAGTTGAACTTCTGGTACGTTACGCTGTTCTTGATCAACACAGTGAAGTTCTCTGCCGCAGCCAGAATTGCACGTCTGTGGGACAGGGAATAACTTGCACAATAATTACATATAAATACTTTATTCCCTAGATTCATACTGTTAAATCACAAGTCAGCCAGCCTCCAACCACCACCTGCCTGCCACCAGCAAAGTATTTCCCATCTAAAGAACAAAGAACCTGTAACCTGTGAGTTAAACGGGTGTTTTAAAACCTGTTATCTGTTAACATGGTGTGTATCAGTTGCTGACTTTTTTACTATTCTGAACTATGTAAAGACTAATACGAAGATTACATAGAAAAAATATGAGACATGAGCTGCCAGCTTTACCTTTAATGTCCCATTGTCCCAAGCATTTGTAATGGCTCATTGATCTCACTCCTAGATGCTTTACAATAACCCACAAAACAGACATCCATTTTTTTTCACGTACTCTGGCACCTTAGTGTCTATTTCAAGGGGGCACCACGAGTGCACTTCACAGGTCCGGACAGTCGTGGAATAGTTCTCACACAGCCCCGTCTGTACACCTGAGTGCAAAATTAGCATAACGTCGGTGTTGTCTTGTGTGGCGTTGTATACGATGTATTAATACTGCATATATCAACGAGGAAGGCCTACCATTGTGACGTGGATCACTGTATCCCACAACGCAGTCACAGTCATCCACACACGTAGTTGATGGATTTGGAAGCTAGAAGGAAAAACGCCATAACAGTGTTGACATTTACAATCATATAAAAAATTTATATATTTATAGGTTTAGTTTGTTAGACTGACCAGGAATTACTGTATGTAATGTAAGGCATGTACTTTTCTATAAAGATGTTTAGTGTAATTTTACTGCAGTTATGCTTTCTGGACATTCACAGAAAATGTTATCTTATGATGCTGCAGATGTTTCTTCGCTGTACAGAGGATATACAGTAAATATGTCTGTTTTGTGGCACTCTATGTTGGGTTTGTCTCCTTTTTTCTGCTGAGAAGATAACTGGGCCTTTAAATCTCATTTGTAAAGGCTTTACAAGACCCAGAAGATAGTCTTCACTTTAGATGAGCTCACACACCAGTAAATGGGTTATAACTGCTTGAATTATTTATGAATTACAGTAAGAGCACATGTTTAGAACCCATTTATTAACACATCATTAATACATGTGCAAAAAATAATGTGTATAAATGTATACTAAAATGATCTAAATGATCCTTGAAACCAATTCTAATAACGCCTGAAATATTAATTTGTAAATACGTTAATATTTAAAAGTGATGCTTTATAAATGATGAATAAAGTATTTAATAATGTCTTAAAAAGTTTTATAGAGAAAATTTCTTCAACTTAACACAAACGTGGACTCAAGGATGAACTCGTAAGTCAAATATGACCTTGTAAAACTAGTTGTTTTGGTCATCACCCACTCACCCTCAAAAAAATCAACATTAGTACACGACCCAAGTAAATGTAAAGTAATTCCTTTGTATGCAGACAGTATCTGGTGATTAAACAAACCTCATGCGAGTTTCAGATGGGCAATAAACCACAGACGCTCCTAATAAACGGGCAGCTGTGACTACTGAGGTAGTTTACCACCACTAGGGGGTGATGTGAGACCGACTGAACAATGCATTCAATTGTTCAAGTGCTTCTATGAAGGCACTATATAAAGCCAAGGCATTATTATTGGCATGAATAAAAATCTAAACTATGAACCAGTCATTTAGAAATGAAGACACCATTAGATGAGTGGTGAATCCCTCCGTTTTATCTCTGTATTTTGACATTCTCAACAAATTAAATATGAAAAATGTCTAAAAAAAAAAGTAAAATGAGAAAGTGGATGGACTGACTTGGATGTAGTCTGCATCTTGACTGAGTTTGTGGAGACGCACAGCGATTCACTGACGTAATGGAACTCGAGAAACCCACCCGTCTGCGTATTACGGGAACGTAATCGTATCTTTAAAACAGTGACTCACCTCAGGACACCGTGACTGAATTTGTTTCGGTGTGACAACCATATTCGTCAGCACAAAGAATGAGTTATCACCCTGTTTGGCAGAAGAGCAAAAAACAGATCCCAAGAAAGTCAAACAGTCGACGCCACTGAAAAGAGGATTAAATAAACAATTAAATACCTGAGAGGGAATAACATAATCAGCCACGTCCCAGAACCGAGGGTCCATGTCGGATGTGTTGGTGTAGGCGAAACCTTTCACTTTGGTGGTGACGGTGCTGATGACGGAGTCAGTCTCCTGGTAGGCCTTCTGCACCACACACACATACCTGGAACAAATTATAAGACTGCGGTCAAATCTAAACATACTTTCACAACTATTTGGTTTAAACCCACATTTTACAAATTCCCAGACTAGCGTAGCATCCCTCCACTGACTTACCCCACCACGTACAGCATCACCAGGAGCTGGGTGAGCCTGAAGACACATCCTACACGTAAACTCGGGATGACCAGGGTTTTGGGGGTTTCATAATCAAATGCATAGTGCAGACAACTCTGGCAGCAGCCTGCAGTCTTGCTCATTGCTGCAGCACACAGCAGTGATGATGAGTAACAAGAGTGGACAGAAGTTCACTTAATCAAATAATTATATTCAAATCATATTCAGTAACTGGGCACATCCCATTCGCCGTTCTGTGATCCAACAGTCCCAAAAATACTCCCTGTTCTTGTTTAGTTGTAGAGCCACTAGTTACAGAGGAATCAGCAAAGTGAATTTCCTGCAGAAGGTTGAAGCTAGAAAATAAATTTCACTTTTACTGGTCTATATTATATATTTATTTAGTTTACATATAGCACCGATTAGTTGGTTCGTTTTAATATGATCCTTTATTTATCCCACAGTGCGGATACCTGTAATTTTCAGAGCATTGATGATATGCACATATGTCAAAGCAATACTTCTTAGGAGTCAACAGTTCTTACCTCCAAAGCTTTACCATCAGACTTCAACTGGGCCAGGAAGAGTTTGTGGTTGAGAAGATGTCGACAGAGCCGTTGTGTGCTTGTGCAACCTTAGTAACGCCCAGTTTAGATACTGAAAATGACACTCATGCATATAATTGATTTAATTTTGTGAAAGTTCTACGACGAGGGTGAGGTGGGTGGGAGGGTTTTTCGTTGTCCAACATGCAAACAGAGAAACTCTTTTGTTCAGGTGTGAAGATATTCTGGGAAAGTTGAGCAGTTAACACAATGACACCCTTTGTTGAAACAACTAACCACCACATTTACATATCATTATAGACCGATGGCTGGAGCCTGAACATAAAAGACAGAAGGGGCTGGAACATTTATGGTTGTTATTCGTCTGAAAAGCAACTACCAGCTGAACTCTTATCTAAATGTTGTGGGGTGTATGAAGGATGTATGACAGTTAAGAACATGACACCAATACGTCAGCCTTTTCCTTGTATGTGGACATGCAATAACAATAAAACGCATTTTAATTTTAATTTAATGACACTTACTGACTTCCATGAACACATGACAGATACAATGTCACTTTGGTCCAATAGTACCTCGGATATAAAGTCTATATAAACTACCACTTTCAGTTCACGTAGATACTTTGGCATTCCATCTGTCGACAAGACAAAACGGCATAGCTTGCCTTCAGTCAAATACAAATATAATTTGTACCAACTCATTCAAGTTTCTTTCACCTATAAGTCCATGTTAGTATATTCACACAAGTAAAAAAGAAAGGCTACAGCAGATTGTATACACAATATACAAATGGATACTGTTCATTAGATATGATATACACAGTAACATGGTAAGTCATCGGTAAAACTAATGATGTTCAGTCCTAATGTTCCATGATTCAGTGTTGAGTTTTCAAGTATGATATGAAGGCATATACAATGGTTTCTACAAAATGACAAAAAGTCCACACATATGAAGCTACAGTGAAGGGCAGACCTGGAAACGGAATTTCAGATTTCATATTCGTCCAAAATCAAAGTCCAGCCCTCCGTCATGCAGGTTGCCTTCATTTGCATTGTCGAAGCTGTTCTTCCCGTGGATCTGCTTGAGGTGCTTGCGAAGAACTGGTTTGTGAGCGAACACCATCTCACAGTAGTTGCAGCGGTGTGGTTTATCGCCACTATGCAGGTTTAGGTGATCCAACAATGAGCACTTCTGGGTGAAGGTCTTGCCGCAGATTTTACACTGGAAGGGTTTGATGCCGGCGTGGACCCGCATGTGTCGGTGCAGGTTGCCCTTCTGCGTGAAGGTCTTGCCGCACAGGAGACACATGAACAGCTTGTGCATCTTGAGGTGGTTGGCGTAGTTCTCCAGCTGGCGGAAGACGCGGGAGCACTTGGGACACTGGTGGTACCACTGGAGAGGTTTGTCATAGTTCCTCTGGTGTCCAGTGTGTTTCTCTGTGGGAGGGGACGGAGGAGGGGGGCTCAGCGGGTATCCGGCAATGCCAGGTTGGACAGCCATCTCACTGCCACGGCTGTCCACTGTGGAATTAATGAGCGAGTGCTGGGGCTCAGGGGAGTGCAGCGCAGCGGGAGGGCTCCCGGAGAAGTGACCAGTGACGGAGTTTTCTGTTGCCTCTGACACCGACTCCACCTTCACTATGGTGATATCACTATCAACCATAACCTGCTTCGGACGCCTGTTCAGAACCTGGACAGGGCTCCTCGGCTGTATAATCACATCATCTTCTTCATCATCTTCATCATCGTCGTCACCATCATTGTCGCCCTCAACCTGCTCCACATCCTCCTCCTCTTCCTCCTCCTCCTCCTGGCGCTGCTGGACAGTCCGTACCTGCTCTTGCTCCCTTTGTACCTGGGAGGATAGACCCTCCTCCCTCTTCTCCCTTCTCGAGACCACATCCACCTCCAGGTGCCGTTGTGCCTGAGGTTTGATGAACTTGCTGAGGGCCTGAGTGCATTGCTCCACGATGTGGCCCATTTGCAGGAAGCTGGCCACTGTCAGGTAATGCACCAGCTCTAGCTCAGGAAACTCAAGCTGGCCCGTGTAGCACGACAGCAGCAGCTGCCGGCCCACTTCCGCCTCCTGGATCATGGAGATCTGGACCTCCCTGGAGTCCTGCTGGAGGATGAACTGATCCCTCAAGAAAGAGGAACCAGCTGCAAACACCACCTTGTGACCGGGAACTTCCAGCTGGTTGATGCGCACGGTGACATCACAGAAGCGTCTCTGGTGTCGTAAAAGGTTCATCTTCTGCAGCATGGAGTCCCCGAATGTGGCGAAACGGAACTGCAGGATGACTTGGTTCTGAGCCATAGTGAATCAGGGGACGGCAGCACCACACCTGTGTGGAACAAATACAGAGTTTGTAAATCTCTCCTGAGGATGTGCGGAATTCTTTTACTTCAACTATTGTACTTTCAAGCAGATAGTATTATTTACATGTAAACATTTTAAAGAGGCAGCGGTTCCTGTCAAATAAACTGCTTCTCAGGCACGTACAACAATTAACTGGAGAGGTTTTTTGAAGATCTTTTCTTGAAGCTGTTTCGTACAAGCAGCTTCTTCAGTTCTTAAAAACTTGTTGGGAGCTGGGGTTTATTAGGCACATCTGTATGCGTTATTCGTCAGAAACTTTTTTGGCCCAAAGAGAAAACACCCAGGCAAAACCTGAGTAATGTGGTTTATGTTGTTCAGTGCACAAAGGAGACCACAGACTTGCACACAGGGGAAACAAAACAACCCATTCACAAGTGGATGGCTCAACACAGACAACCACATTTTAGCCAGAGAAGACAGATGGGTTGAGAGAGGAGTAAAGGAAGCCATTTCTTTTTTATCAAACTGGAAAAGCCTTCTCTAAAACAGAGGAGGTGGACTGAGACATAATCTGCTATCAATTACGACACAGTCTGAACTTCTGTTTGAAGAAGCTTCATCTCCACTCAAACCTTGACTTTGACCTCTTGGAGTCTAGGCCTGATAATGAGTTGTTAGTGAACCATTCATTGGAGAAAGAAGAGCGAGTCAAATGGTCTCCTCAACAGATAAGTATCTGGCCGTTAACATGCACAGATGTTCGAAATTAAAACACAATTCCCCACCAATCTTTTGGAACTGAAGAAACTCTACAACTCCCTTGTTTCAGTTCGTTTCAGACGTTTTCGTTTTTAAAGGTACTGCCTGAGAACAACCACAAGAGCAGCAGTTTTGGAGATGCACTGACCCAATTATCTAATCATCCGTTCATTTTTGTCAAAGTTTCTCAAATCTTTCCACTTGTCCATTTTCCTACCTCTAACATGAACCTGGACTAAATATTCAGGTACTATCCATTATATCCCACCCACTGACAGGTAGGTTATCATAATACAGAGATACACAGTGTTATTCCCTTCAATCAATGATCATAACTAGTTAATCTGAGTACTTTATATGTATATGTAAATACACACACACACACATATATATTATGACTGATCAATGTATTTAAATTAAAGATAAACTCATCATATGATCTTAATCTGCATAAAACAATTGAGAGCTGCTCTCATGGATAAGAGTGATAACATGGAACCAGACTCCATCAAAGAAAATGGCAATTTAACATGGACCGCTTCATAAACTACCGAATACCAAAGTGTTGCAGCACATTTTTAGATAATAATGTCCACTTTTCAGTTCGGCGTTCATCATATCAAGCAAACTTTAACACAAAATGAGTGTAACTCGTATTTCTTCCCAAACCTCCATGTAAGTTAAAACATAAAACTGTTGACTGATTCAAGAGAGTATATCTTTAGCTGAAATGGCAAAGAAATACATTTAAAATTAAACAGTCAAAAACAGAGATCCTGTTGCTTACAATCAAGATATTAATGAGTAATAATGACCATCGGTCAGACTGGTTTCCGCTGTCCGTGTTGACCGTTACCTGTGTTTGTAACTATGTTAGCCTAGCAACGGAGCTAATGCTACGTGCCCCTCTAAAGGAAAAAACGGATAGCATCAATGCTTAGAAAATAGACAAGACAATAAGTGATCATGTATAAAACTGGCATTAACAACGTTAGGTGTAGTTATGAAACATCAATAGCCCAGATGTTCCCTCGGCCTCTCCTCCACTCTTTAGCTAAAGCTCGTGTTGCCTGACAATATAGCATACAGCGATGCTACTCACTAGCCTGCAATGACTGTATTCTTTTACTTAATCGAATAAGTGTTGAATACCTGATGGCCCCTTGTAAACAAACCCGTTGGAGATGGGTTTGATCGGCGGGGCACTGGCCCGTGTGTGTCCGAGGATATGAGGGAACTGCTCCGGATGCAAAACACATTTAAAGGCCCAGTACAGCCTCGTACCCGCATACAAAAATACCGTTATTTATTTATTTATTTTTAGAATTGACCCTGAAGGCATCATGTCCCAGGTAGGTCTGAAACAATAAATATCCTACGCATCGAAAGAAGATAATTATCTAATTCCTTGTAAAAAGGCAAAACGGAATTACACGCATACTGTGTGATTATTATATGCTAATTTGTTTTAATGAGCCACCATTTGCGAAAAACAAAGGAAACAGGATTTGTTTGAGTTTTCCTGAAGATGTTTCAACGTAATCCATGATTCACTTCTTTAGAACTGGTGTTTATTATGAATCTCTGTGGGTTTTGCACAGGTCAAACTCACGTGACTAGGTTCACACAAAACTTAGATTTAGACAGACTTTAATAATTTGCAAGTGAAATTGCTTGGTCACAGTAGCTTAGCTGCACATATAAGCAGTCTTAAAAAACATAAGTAAAAAGAATGCTAAAATAAAAACAAAATGTAAGTATTACCTAATAATATAAAATAGAAAACAACATAGGCAAAATAAGTACAGAATGCTAACTACATAAACATACATTTGTTATAGTTATTACATGTATTAATGATTATTATTATTACAAATTATTTACAAATGTACATATTGGAAGGCAGTACTGTAATTTTATCTTTAAATGACATTACAGAAAACATCTGCACTTTGTCATGTCTTCTTGATGAACCTGGAAAACAGAAGTAAAAGGGTCATTAAATTCTATTCAAATACATTTTACCTGTAGTAGGCATCAGTGAATGTTCAGATAGATGGGAGTTATTGGACACATAAAATAGCATTAACAAGGTGGATCATGAAGTGTGTATGATGTTCCATACCAGACGAAATGGTATCCTCCCAAAATAGCCAAGGCAACCAGTCCTATTGTTGCAGCAGCAGAAAGCGCTGAAACCTTCAGAACATATGATGTACCTGGAACAGGGAGAAGTATCTGTGAGTAAAGTGACTTCCAACACGTGCTTGTTTCTGAAATTATTTTGCTATTTCACGACGTTGTAACATTAGGTAGAATAGTTTGTACAGATTACACCGCAGGATGAGTTACCTCCGACTTTAGCCCACACGACACAGGAACTCTTTAAATCCTATAAAAGAAATTTTTCAATATTCAGATAAAAGTATGCCAGTTTTCCAGGCATGTACTGTAAAATAGTTGCACCCACCGTTTTCCACTGACTGACAGCTCGCAAGATGATGTAATAGTTCTTGCCTCGCTTCAGTGGTACATTATAAAAGCCCCCGTAAAAGGCTCCATCCCCTACAGTAAAAATAATTTCTGTTCCAACACTCTGGGCATCTATCTGCGCTGTGATGTACTCCACTGGAAACTTTATTTTGTTTGAGGGGTCTGAGCTCACAGGAGACGAACAGTCAAACATCATGATCCCCTCCAAAGGAACCACAAACACTTGGTACAAGCTGTCAAATTAAGGGGGAAAAAAAAATTAGAAGAATTTTGACTTAATCAATCAATCAATCAGACTTTATTTGTAAAGCACTTTTCATACAAAAAGGAGAACACAGTGCTGGATACAATAATCCCACATGTACCCCCAACCCCCTCCTCCGACACAGACACACACCCACACATGCACAGACAGACAAATGACTTATTCATCATGTAGAGCAAATGAAACAATAAATAATTAGGATAGTAGCTTGTCACCTACATATTTGCATATTTGTGTAATGTATGTACACTTTATATAATTCAGGATTGCTATATAAAACCGACAAACAACAACAACAAAAAAAATTAAAATATCAACAACAATAACAAAAAGAACAACAAAAAACAAACAAACAAGGAGCCTTCCATCATGACTGTTACCTTATTGGGTCCAGAGTGTTGGGTGATCTGTGTAGCTTCAATGTGGGTAAAGGAGTCTCAAATTCTCTGTAGTAGACAACCGGAACTGGAGGTGCTGTTAAATATCAATATACTGTACTAAGTGTGCATTGCTCACTAAGTATAAAGAACGTAAATAAAATATAATCATATACATTAAAGACGATTTTCAGGAAAGCATTAACATAGACGGAGGGGTTATTTAAATCATGCTACAGCAGAGTTGGTGGTACCTGGTAAACTGGTGTTAGTGGTGATGGTCGCTCTGAACTGAGCAGTTGTTGCATTGATGGTAATGGTGTAGTTTGTGACTGGAAGCAGGTTGAGACAGAGTTCAAGCTGGTCGGCCGTGGAGCTCAGAACCTGTGTCTTTTTATCATGAAAGGATCGCTGGTAGTCTCTGGATCCGGTGTAAGTCACCTGGAATGATTGAGCCAAAAGTGTCAAAAGGCTGCAAATTCCTGCCAATTCCTGCCAGTGGAAGAAAGCAGATGACAAATTGTCTTACCGTGTAAACTTCTGTATCCTCATCATACTTTTCTGCTCTCCAACTCAGACACATTTCATTAAAGATAAGCAGGTGATTGATAGGCGGTTTGATTTCTGTGTGAGTTTGAAAGAAAACAGTGATAAACCTTAATGATGATTATTACAAATCACCAAACATCATCACAAATAAGGCCATACCCCGAAGGACGCCAAGCAGCAGGATAACCTCTTATTTTGTGGGTTTAACTAAGGTAATGTTCTGTCATGTTTACCTACTACGTTTGCGCTCACCTATGCATCTCAGAGTAGATTTCTGCCACTGCCCAGAGGCGCCGCACACAGAGACATTGCTGCCCCTCCAGCTGTGATATCCTGCCGCACAGCGATGGATCACAACACTTCTATTATGCCACACCACATCCGAGTTGGCAAGGAAGGGAACCGGGCCACATTTAGCTGCAAACACAATTGCTCTTGATGACTGATTGAATAAAAAACAAATCTCTCACCCCACATAAATAAGCAATTTGTTTCCAGCTTGGATCTGAAGAACACCTAAAAATCACAATATCAAACTCTGTAGGTTTCAGCGCAGCTTTCACGTGCACCCTTGTGCTTTCCAGTGACCGTTGCGACCTGTTGCAGTTGTAACCCCAACCAACCACAGAGTATGTAGAAGATTCCTCAGCATGTCAAAAATAATGAAGACCCAACAGCTGAACAGATGTGCATGACCAGAGACTGTTACTCTACCTTTGCACCTTATAGATACATTCCCCCACTTTCCAGATTGTGAACATGTTGACATATTATTTCCACTCTCCTGGTAAAATCCGTTCATACACTCATACAGCACAACGCTGCCCGGTGTGCTGGTACCATCCCACAGTAGGTTAGTGTGAGGTACTGTTAGAGGGCGGCCGCAGGTTATTTCTGAACACAGACATGAATTAGCTCAGACTGTGGGTATAAAGACATGTAAAGAAGCAGCGAAATCCAGTCATCAGTGACAACAGCTGAACAACATGAAAAATTAGGAGAACAATTAGCAAACCCTTTATATGTGTTATGTCATATATGTGTCTCATGGGCAAATTATAAATAATATCTCTCTGTTACTTATTAAGTTTCATGCTGCCAACAGAACAATTTAAAACAATTAGTATCAATGTTGTGGTCATCAGACATTGCACCTTGACACCACAGATCAATATCCTCCCACAGTCCGTTCTCTCCACATACTGAGTAGTTTCTCAGGCTCTTGGTGTAATATCCCTCCTCACACTGGTAATACACCACACTACCAATGTGAGATGTGCCGTTCCAGAGCACTTTAGCATTGGGTTTAAAAACTGGCTCCTGACAGTTAATTTCTATAACAAAAAAAATCAGAAGACAGAAATATCAGACGTACTTGGTGAGCAAGAAAAAATGATTAGTGGCACAATTATCATGAAACATGTTTTAAACTGGTTAAAAATGACTTTTAGTGGACAGATAACTCAGTGCACCCATGTACAGATGAGTCATTTCACCTTGACAGAGCAGAGAAGCTCCGTCCCATTCTCCACCAGCATTACAAACTGATACATTCTTTCCTCTTACACTGTGATATCCAGGATTACACTTATAAACAACCCGAGAGCCCACAGTGGAGACTCTATCCCACAGCATGACTGAGTGAGGGATGGGTAGTGGCTCCCCACAGTCAACCTCTACAGAGATGGAAATCACAAAAAAAGGTGTCATTCATCTCTGGAATGTCAGGAAAAACCAGCTGACAACATTTTGGGCCATGACATTACCTTCGCATGAGATGTCTGCCTTTGTCCAGTAACCATTCATTGTGCACACTGACACATTGTTTCCCTCACTGTGATAAAATCCTATATTACAGAAATATGTCATCGTGCTTCCAGGAGTGGAGCTGCCGTTCCACATTTGCCCAGTGTGGGGCAGAACAGGAGGATCCCCACATAATATCTCTGAGAAAGGAAGGAAGGTTAATGAGTTAATTCCAAAAATATTAAAAACACAAGACATCACAAGCCCATAGCACATTAAATAGAATTTTAATTCTAACACAAAGTCTTTGAGAAAAGACTTTAGGATCAGGATAGTGGGGTAATTAAATGGAAACGACTACAACTCAAAATTGAGGCCAATACATTAAAGTGTAATAACACCCGTAAGAGGCTCTAACTCTTACTGTCTTGGCAGAATCTAGTCTACCGACTAATTCACAAATGAGCAGAGGTGGAAGATGTGCGGAGCTGAGTTGGGCAGGGGACACAGAGATAGACAACCAGCAACATGTGCGAGGACTACATACAGTGTCTGCATATTTAATTACCGTATATTTATTATATATTATATAAAAACTCTTCCCTGTACGGTTATATAGATGTGAATGTACATAGACCATAACTGTGTACCATGTAAAGGTGTTTTTTTCTGACGTTATTATGGGTGTTTTAACATGGAGGTCATTAGCGATTGCCTCACTGTTTGAGCCAGCCTCAAGTGGTCATTTCTGGAACTGCAGTTATTGGTACTCTTTCCATTTTTTGCCACTGTGAGATTTCTATTGAAAAGAAGCCAACTTCTCCCATCAAATTCTAACACAGTACGTTCTTTCCAGAAGAAAATGAAGTTAATTTCATTATTTAGTAGCTATCTGGGCTCAGAGAGAGGCATGTTTCAGGGGTGATTGGCACGCCGCATAAACGAAATGCCTGGGTCAGACGATCAAGTGTTAACATCGACAGTAAATCGATGAAAGGGCGAGGGTGTTAGAAATCATTTCACAATTCACCATGTAATTTCTGAAAAAGCCAGCAAATATGTCACAACTCCTCATCTCGAACCCTATTGAAAATGTTCCTCTTATAAGGTTGTGAATACCACAAGAGGGCGCCATTCACATGAACTGTCCTCATTAATATGATAAACCAGACTCCATTTAAATGCAGCTAGAGTGGAAAAGTGCTGACTGTTTGGTCAGTGAAAACACTACTTTTTTACAAGAACTAATTCCCTGTCTTCTTAGATTTTAAAAGAATATTATGTATTACTTTGTTAAATGAATGCATTACCTTCACATGACAGAGTTGGGGTTGTCCACTGACCGCTTTCATCACAGATGGATACATTTTGTCCTCCATTGTAATAAAAGCCCTCTTTACAGAAATAGAGCACAGTGCTGCCTGGGGTTGACTTTTTATTCCACTTCAGCCCAGTGGATTCAATTAAAGGAGGATTTCCACACAAGATCTCTACAATCAATAACATCCGCCATAACAATATGATTTAAACACACTGTATTCAAGTGCATAAAGACAAGCAAGACAACACCACACATCTGTGTTCAGCCCTGAGAAGGATAAATTACTTCAACAATGATCTGATTAAACAGTGAATGTACCTTGGCAGAGCACAGACGATGTGTCCCAGTGTCCAGATGCAGTACAGACAGACACATTTCCTTTCCCAACATTATGATATCCATGGATACACTGATAAATCACCTCAGTGCCCATCCTCGTGCTCTTATTCCACAGCACGTGAGAGTGAGCGAGGACAGGAGGCGAGCCACAGTCGACCTCTGAGAGTCAAAGCAGTGACATGCTGCATGAAACAGTTTTTACTAGGAAATCTCCAGGAACTCTCATCAGTCTGCTTCTGTGCTTCTGAAACTGGTTAGTAACTCTTGGTATGTCGGTATAACACGCATAAGCATCCATCAGCGTTTATCATCACCCTTCTTAAGGTTTGAAAGCACTCATTAGGCTTGATCTTTATATACAGGTGCTGACAACTGCGTAGTACAATAATATACTTTTTGTTCCTTGTAGAAATGAGAACAGACAGATACGTATTACATACAGAGCAACATTCATTTAAAGACCAATAAACATGCAGCCTTAGATTGTAAATGCTCACACTGTAATCACACTAACTTAACCTGGACCAAAAAATTGAACTTGAACACATGGCAAAAAATGCTACTACTCATCTGATCGGTGAAGTCGGACTGGAAACAGTCCCACCGTTTCTGTCCTTTCACCGATGGAAAACAGCAGACCGTCTGCTTGGTGTGTCGCATGCCTAAAACTAATGACTGCCTGCCCTTGGGATTCAATTTCCACACTGGATTTTTTCAAGTTTCAATATAAAAATACTAAATGGTGCAGCTCTAAAAAAAAAAAAAAAGTTTAAACATTATGACTGTGCAGAGCACAAGAGACATTTGTTACCTTCACAGACCATGGTAGGTTTTCTCCACAGACCGTCCGCTCCACAAACAGAGCTGTTGTCTCCCCTCCTCCAGACAAAGCCTTCCTCGCAGACAAATGTAGCCAAGCTGCCATATGTGGTTC
Source organism: Mugil cephalus (assembly GCF_022458985.1). Lineage (NCBI taxonomy): Eukaryota > Metazoa > Chordata > Actinopteri > Mugiliformes > Mugilidae > Mugil > Mugil cephalus. The sequence goes on along the minus strand of NC_061777.1, from coordinate 22,866,616 downwards.
CGGTGTTTGAGTGAAGCACCGTGTCCTCCTCTAAGACAGGCTGGCCACAGTCAACCACTAAGAGGGACAGGAGCACAAGACTCATGTTTAGATCCAGCTTTTCTCAAACTGACTGAGATCTTGCATAACCGGATGATCTGACCAGACAGAATTGAAGGTCACATATATTAATAGCCTTATTAATAGCAATTAATAGTAGCACATTGATATTCATTCCAAAAAGGGGGCACATGTAATTTACCAGTAGATACAGCATCCTGTCAATGCAGCTTTACCTTTGCAAGAAACATTGTCTCTTGTTGGTTGAAAGGGCTCAACTCCATTGTGGACTCGGTATCCCACCTGGCACCTGCATTCATAACTGCCCTCAAGATTTCTGCACTGACCCCCAACTCCACAGAGCCCTGTAATCCCACACTCGTCAATGTCTGCACAACAAAAGACAAATGACATGAGCGTGAAGGTAAATGAGCAGGTGGCATGAGAACAATCACGACTACAGTGTGTCCTATCAGCCAGGGGAATCTGTCTCCACTCTGCACTGACTGACTGTGTAGTCTAAAATACAGACGTACAGACCTAAACTTGTTTTTTCTTTAATTTTTCCATTTGAAATCTGTGTTTTTAACATCTTACTTTAAAAAGGTCTGGCCTAAACTCACCCCGGCAGTGGGTTCCATCATTTGGGATAAAGACAGCCATGTTGTTAGAAGGTCTGTAGCCATTCAAGCAGGTACAGTAGTAGCTGCCATATGTGTTGTGGCACGTGGTGTGCTGCCCACAGATCTTACTGGATCCAATTTGACATTCATCTTTGTCTGGAAAAAACACCAGAAAATCATCAAATACTTGAAATGAAGTCAGTCTATTGGAACTTAGTATGATACCATGCGGTGGATATTTTTGACTTCAAGATAACGGTTTTTTACACAAACACAAAATGTGGTAAACACACTCATGGATTGCAGCAACAGCAGTGATCGCTATATGTTTTCTTTGTTCAGTACTTTTGTTTGGACCTGTCAGCCTTAGCTACAGTTTGTGTTTTGTGCTTATGTTAGCATGCTAACTTGCTAAAATTTGCTAGCATTTAGGACAAACCACTGCTGTGCCCAGTTACAACCTGATAGCATTGCCACCAGTCATGTTCTTCTTTTGGCCCTTTGAGGAGCAGATAATAACACATTATCACCTTATTAAATTGGTATGTCAAATGTGTTAGCAATTTTTTATCTGTGTTGGTTGTAATTGTGCCACAGATGTATATAACGCAGTGTTCACCTTTTAGTATTGTCAGCAGTCACATTTTTCCTTGATATTTTCGGATGCTAAATGCTCTGCTGTACAGTCACTAGCTGTCTTTGTCTATTGTTAGGAGCTATTCAGGTGCCAAACTGTGGATTTGTTGAACCATTTTACTACACAGCACCCCATGCGGTGGTCAACGACCTGATGAGATGATGGGAGGGTACAAAACAATAAACTGTGGCTAGAGAAACTGACACAATGAGCTGAAAGTCACTAAAAACTCTGTAGAGCTCAGGAACATGGATAGTTCTCTTGAGGGATACCTTTAGACTGTATATAAATATGGATGCCATGTCTCCACATCCTCCTACTTTGCCAAAGTGTGGCAAAAAATCAGGATATGGACTGAGCTACGGTATCAATAATACCGTGCCCAATAAGTCATGTTGTCCATCTTTATATACAGTCTACGAGCACATTCAGTCATGTCACACAGTCAGTTTGATTTAACATTGAATACAAAAATATAATCTAGAGAGGCTTTAAGGGTCACAATTAATGAATATCAGGAATCATAAAGGATTGACTCCCCTTTTAAACTTTTAATTCAACAATTTAAACTGTCGTTAGTTCTGATAGATAAACGGACTCATCATGTATCGTAAGTTTTTTCCTACCTTGACAGAAGCTTCTTCCATTTCCAACAAAGCCATACTTGCAGTTACAAACTTTTCCAGAGCCATCTGACTTGTCGTCACACGTGGCGTTAGCGTGGCAGGTTTGACACACATCCTGCACAGTTTGGCCCTCTGCCGACAAACCTTAGAAGATATTAAGGTCACCCACAAGTTTTGTTGTTCTACTGTTCTTTAAATGTCATTTACATAATACACGGTGAAGATGTTAAATTTACAAATTGTAATAATGGTATAAATTCTAACCAGTATTCTTACCTGCACATACAAAGACCAAAAACAACACAACCATTGTTCTGTTTCTGTCCTCCATTGTCCTCAAGAGGTTGTTGTTCTCTTTACTTCACCAGATGCTCCAGCCTCCTCATCCCCATCTTCGTTTTTTTTTTTTTTTTTTTTAATTATTATTTTTGTACTTCCTTCTTGCAGACCATTACGACGCTGAGCGTATTTGATAACCAGCACAGAGACGCTGCTGTGTGTGGGTGAGCTGAGGTCACACACTGAAATGACTCCTTTTCTCAATGGTCTCCTCACAGCTGGTGGTTTTGTGGCTTCATCTGTCATTCTCTGGCACATTCAGTTACTATTCCCACTTGCTGATGATACGGTCAGTGTGGTGAACTGCACATGCATGCTGTTCTGGCTGATAACGGCTATATTTAGCCTAACGAACCTGTCGGATTCCCTCTTACAAATGTCATTTAATAACACATAACTGTGGACCTTCATCATAATGTCATTTTTCAAAAGAAATAGAGTTTGGTGTGTTTGGTGTGGGTCTATGAATAAATACAGCTCTCTAATGGAATCACACAACTTAATCTTCATGAGTGACTGACTGCTGTGGATCAAAAGGTTCATGAATGTTCATGAATGTCACACCCTATGTTCACTGATGCCGCATTAAACCCAGGTGTAGCTTGTATTTTAAGTTAATGAAACCAACATCCTTTCTTGGCCCACCACAGGGTCTGTAGTGGGTGCTGGGGGGTGTTAGCTGGTGTGCTGTGGGAGTGGGAGATAAGTCTGGTGACTTCATATCTCTGGGCCCAGCAGGGTCCTAACTGGGGTTTTGCTGTCACTCAAACCAGTAAGCTAGCGCCTCACGCCGCTGTCTGCTGGCCTGGACCGATTAACTCTTCCTCAGAAAAGATGGCCCCCAAAAAATAAACTGTACATTAAGGTCCAAACCCAAGAACAGACTGAACAGCATGGCTTTTGTGTGAGCCTAGATCTAGAACAGGACATTATATGGATTAAAAAGAAAAAAAAAGTTACTCCAACAATAATTGTGCTCAGTGGTAAGTTGGGACCGTTTAACCAGTGGGATATTTTTCTTTTGTGGTATTTATTTATTTACTGTCACGTGGTGTCGATTGTCCGCTTCAAACAGTGCAACCCAGACTCAGATAGCTGTATAAATGTATTCCACAAACGGTGAAAATATCTCACTAGACACATGACTTTTATTACTGAAGTTTTCTTTATTTGATGTTAGCACCTGATCTTTCAAGGCCTTCTGTATAGTTATCACAAAGTTTGTCACAGTTTGCAGTCAAAAGGATACGGAAACATGCATTTTTTTTTTTAGTATTAAAAAAAACACAATGGACTTTATAAATATGTGTTAAACTTGATTATCTAAAATGTAAATCAAACTAAAAGCATAACACCTCTCAGCATACATACCCAACATTTCATATCCATAATGAAGAGGTAATTTTATTGAAATACATGAGAGCACACAGGCTGAGGTTTGAGGTTATTTTTGCTGGCTGATTTGATTTAATAATAACAATAATTAAAAAAAAGAAAGTTTTTCCTCTTTTCTTACCATGATTTAGTTCAGAGAACAGAGGTGGAGTCACAGTCCAGATCTTAGACATGGTTTCAAACCTGTGACGTCCTGCAGGGTCATAACAGGATGCAGAAACAGCAGCGCTTCTTTTCGTGAGCAGTCTCAGCGTCCTCAGGTGGAGGTGCTTCAGGAGATGCCGCTTCCTCTTTACACTCTGACACTGAGCAACTGGAGGTGGACAGCAGCCTCCCACGCACCAGGTCGGCAGCTTTCCCATCCATGACGGACAAGTCTGTCACTGTTTTCTCTCTCAGCGACATGTCCCCATCATCATCATCATCTATCAGCACAAACTCCTTCAGGTAAACCATCTCCACTCCGTGGAGACTGTGGTTCTCCGCTGATTCCTCCAGAGTGTGGGCGTCCACAAAGGTCAAAGTTGAAGTCTCTGTCAGGCTCTCGTGTGGGTCGGTGGAGAGGTCCTCGTGCCCAGAGAAGGCCTGGCTGCTTGAATCCATCGTCCACGTGGAGTTCCTGTGAACAGCCTCGTCTTTTATGCTGTACTTTTGTTCCTGGCTGTTGGAGACGATATCTGAAGCAGGAGACATCTGGACTGTACCGTCTCTGCTGGGGGGCTGGTCTCTCCTGGCGTGTGAGCCATTTTCTACAGCGTGACCGTTCCCAGAATGCATCTTAAAGGCCACCTTCTGCAGGTCATGGTAAACCTGCATGTTGCTGCGCTCAGTTGGGGATGAGAGCAGGACGCTGGTGGTGTCGCCTTTCCTTTGCTTCTTCATGTGTTTCCCTGGGAGAAAACAAAAAAAAACTGGAGGTTAATTCTTGACCTTAGAGGTTTGAAACTGAAACTATTCTAAAGACAGGATCAAGCTATTTCAAATGGAAATAGAAAAGTGAAATTACTTACCAGCTATTTTTCTGGTTTCTATTTAATATTAACAAAATAATGTAATAGTATAGTCTTTACATTAAATACATTAAATAAAACCGCTTGTTAAAATGACTGAATGGCAAAAATACAGCAACGCACACCAGTCTACATATCTGAATAGTGTATTTCTGGCAGCCTCTCTACGTTGGCATGAAGATTTCTTCGGCTGAGGCTTTTTTGAATGTTGTGCAAATTATTTCCCTGTTAGCAACACATTTGTTTGATGGAAATTCGTTTTATGTTTTTGATCCTAAACCAGAGGATTGTTGGCTGCCCTCTCCCCTCCCTCATGGAGATCCACTGTCAACATCAACAAGGAGAGTTTGCACCCTCAGCTGTTTGAGCTGTTGCCCTCTAGGAGGCGCTACAGATGCATCAGGACGCAGACAAACGGACTGAAAAAACGTTATCTTCTGAGAGTCATCACCACCCTGAACTCTCACAAGCTATAATCTAAATGCGTCAACATAATATAGGATGTGTAATAACATACTTCTTACTACAGCTGCCATCTGTTTTTAACCATGTGCACTACATGTCGACATTCTTACCGCTTCTTCTACACAAATATGTTTTTATATATATATTTTCAATATTTTTTGTATTATAACTTTCTCTTGTAAATCTCTTGTAAATAATACTTATTTTGCACTATTTTGTTTATACTTGAGCTTTTGCACTGATAAGGAGAAGCTCTCCAGTCTCCTCATAAACTGTATAATGACAATAAAGGGCATTCTATTCTATTCTATTCTATTCTATTCTATTCTATTCTATTCTATTCTATTCTACATACAGTCCAATTTGATCTCAGATGTGTCCGACCAGTAACATGATAGCATAATGACACCTCCAAAAATTAGTTTCACTGCAAAGACGTACACGTATATAATAAAAATATTTACATTTAGTAAAATATCCTTTTACAAAACGTTTTATGAACAACCTGAGGGAAATAGGTGCAATTTTTGGCACATTGCTGCCACCTGCTGTTAAGTTCTGGGTATTTGTGTTGCCGTACATTCACAACTTACTAAAACAGCACAAGCCTTTGGAGCCTTTGGAAACTGAAGGCTCAACACTAGAAATATTATAGTTTTAACTGGAAGATGAATGACTGAGCAGAAGTTTTACACACAACTCAACTCATGAGGAGAAATCAACAAGACAGTTGGAAAAACAAAAAAAAAGGTGCCAGTAGTTTAAATGTTAAGACGATTCACTGGTAAAAGGAAAACTTGTGACAAGAAACGTTGCCAGGTAGCCAAAAAAAGAAATTAGAAGGCTTCATTCTACTTTTGTTGTCATTTTGCATCCATTCACTTCTTTTTACTTTAATTTATCCATATCTATTGTGTAAGTGGGGCATGTAAGAGTAAATGCAGAGGAGTTGTTCATGGACAACAGTCGGCCAGTAAGAGAGAACAAGCTGTCATTTAGTTTTGGCCTCTCTGAATAAATAAATGAAGCTGGTACTTTAAAAGAAGCAAAAAATAACCTGAATTCCCCGAGGATCAGCTCTTTGAAGACGAAGACAGATAAATAAAGTGCTCTAACCAGAGAGTGTGTGTCTCTTTCCTTTAAAACACACCATCCCCCCACAAAGACACATTTCAGATGAGGTGATGAATGCATTCCTCCGAGGTAACATTTAGGTGCTGCATCTCACAAATCTGTCTAAATCTGACTAACAGGAAGACTCATGTCTGTAATGTTACACAGTCGCGTCCACTTTAAAAAGAAAAAGTAAAACTGATTTGGGACAAATCAAACACGTACAGACTTCTTCGAGGGGTGTGTTTCCAGTTGCCACATGCTAAATGCCCTATCGTCTGTACAGGAGCTTAACAAACTGACCTTCTTACACTTGACTGACTCGTACGCTTGACAGAATCGGGGCTCTATAAATGAATAATAACATCAATGTACATGTTCGAGGGAGCGCCAGGATGCTCCATTCTGGCTTGTTGTGGTGGCGGCTGGGCAAGAGGAGATGAAAAATAGATACGATTTAAACACACTCGTTGCATTATAATTGCATTATATATGAATGTTGCTGAAAATGTACGTGAAGACGTTCAGTGGCGCTGCAACAAGAAATTAGACACTATTTTTTTTTTTTTTTATCATTTACTACAATTATATTTGACTTCTCTAGTGTTGAAGAGAGAATAAGAAAACAATCTGTTTAAGTAGCTTCTCTTATAAATGCTTTTAAATCTGTCTCGACACAGCTCAGGTGACATCGCAGCAGCGTTCTATACACTAACTACTATTAGGTCACAGCTCAATACATTTAACAGAAACATATAAAGACATATTCACAAAAATCCGCTTAAATTCCAAATAGTTAAAAAGCGCCTGTACCTGAAGCCTTTCACTGTTGAACTCTCCTCAAAGTTCCAGTAATGAAAATCACATGGCAGAGAGGGGATGACACGGCGTGCTCTCTTCCTCCTGATCTGCTGCACAGCTGCTGAAACTGATCACTCCTCTGGGTGGACGTCTACAATCACCGACTCTTCACACACACCCTCCCCTCAACGACAACTGCTCACAGTGTGTGCAGGGAGCCGGTCACACGAAGCTCTACCGACTCCAGTAGAATCAGAAAGGCTTTTATGTGTTGTTAATTTGATGTTTGCTGAACTTCACATTCGTACAGTTTGTACGCCTGCAAACAAACTGTGGCCGACATTCGCTTTTGGGAGAATAATTTCTTTCATATTTATTCCTGCATAAATTAATTAAAGAAATACTTTTCACATTTTGTGGAGAGGAAATGGCAAATGCCACCAAATGTGACACTGGCATACCAGCCACTCAACATCCATAATTAACAAGTATACACATTTACAGCTTTTTGAGACGATTTTACTTCCCTTTCCCTTCTTTCCAATCTGTATGCTAAGGTAAGAGAGTTGTCCCTCTGGCCATTGCTTCACATTCTCATCAGCACATAGTGTAAGAATAAATATTTGTCAAAACTATTTCTTTAATTAATTTTTGAAAATCCCACCATTATTTTTTTAAAAAGTAAATCCAACAGGAGAGGGCCAACTCTGACTAAACCCGATCATGATGTCCATTGTTTTCTCATTTCTCTCTTCTTCTTTTTTTTTTCTAAACACACAAAAGCCATGCTCGGAACATTCGTCCTTCTTTCTTTATGAAAAGCTGCCTCGGTGCGAGGATGCATGAAACGCCACTTCTCTCAGTGCCATGCTCTGAACGTGTTCAGATAAATAATACAGGAGGACAGACCTCCACATACATGAAAGCTGCAGCAAACAGGGATATCGGAGGATGAATCAAATATTGAAAAGGCTTCACTCCCTGTGTGGATAGTGTCTGCATTAGCCTCATACAGTCGACTTGTAGACAAGGCATCAGACAAAGTGCTCATGTGCAGGAGATCCATGACACCTACTGCACGAAGTCCTTTCAAATCTATTTTTAAATATGGCTATTTTAGGTACGAACTACACACTTGAATTCACTGAAGCCACGGATAAAAGGCATTTAAGGAATAACACACATTTGTTTTCTTGCCTTGAGTCATATGAGAAGATTAATTCTGTAACCACAAAACATGATGTATTGATTGCAAGAAGTTACCGACTACTTTCTTGCAAACACATTTTTAATCTCAATATTATGATTCCTCATTAAAAAAATAATACAATTCACTGTACATTTGTCACCTTAAGCGTATGTTCAGACCTTGCACTACGGTCTGATCTGCCCAATCGCCACAGAAATGATGAAGATGGTTTCTGCTCTGCTCACAGTCTAATTGTTTCACAGACATTTGCCACGATGGAAAAAGCCCATGTATTAAATAATAAAACAAATGATTACAGAACTACATTTAATATACTTCAGTTTCAGGGTCCTGGATTGTGGGGTCTCATGAGAATATACTGTATTTGACTTTGAAAATACAAAATAATTTAAAGTTATGTGTGAAAAGGCTTGATTGGTGATTGGCCAACTGAGAAAATGGGCATTGTTATCATTATCGTGTTTGGAGGGAATAACAAATATAACATAAATTATCCCCAAAGTTAATCAAGACCTAGAAATCAGTCCCACCATGTGGGATAAACTGCATCCTCGCTGCGTCATGTAGAAGCTCAGGCTTCGGGCAGAAGACTGGTCCGCATTTTTGGTTTCCTCACAAAACCTGATTGTGACTTTTCCTGGGATCAACGGAGGCTCCTTAAACTGGGCAGTGACGGTGACAGGAGCTGTTATGATCGCAACCCCTGGTGGTATGACAGAGAAATAAGAGAAATGAAAACACTAATAAATCTATGACTGTCTGCAGATTCATTTCCAATAAAGACACATCAATATATACAACGCTGATGTCTTCTCGTAAAATTCTTTACCTTTATGCTTTTCTATTTCAGCCAAGCAGACAGACAGCATCCAGAGACTCGGTGCTCTCTGAGATCTGAAGCTGAAGAACATGGCTGGCAGAGAGACAAGCCAATGTGGACAGCAGTCGGAGAAGGAGCCCAGCAGGCCAGCAGACCTGGGGACTCTGAGCTCTATCTGCTTCACATTTTCTGCATTATTTTCTTCCATTTCGCCTGGAAAACACAGAAACCCAAGTATGTAATGGCAACCAGATTAGCCTAACCTCTAAACTACGTGTGCTATGGGCAAACATTACATGCAAGGTTGTAAGTGTAAGACAATAACTCTAAAAAAGGGTCACAGACACAGAGCAGGGTTCATCATAAGACTGCTCACTCGTGAGTGCATTCTTGGATAAGCAACTACTGGATTTATGGAGCTTGGTTTTGGACAGCAGTGTCAGGACGCTCTCCCACACTGGGCATCCAGAACGAGAGGTGGCTGACAGAGAGATGTCCACCTCCACCCCTGCATCAGTTTGCTGGTAGCCCAGGACTTGAACCTGCAGCATGAATGGACCCTTCTTCAGCTCATCAATCGGTTGAAGGGTCTTCAGACTCTGACGCACACAAATGAGACCTAAAGAAAATATATATATAGAGATAGACAGATATTCTCTTTTTTTAGTCATTTTAACAAGCACATCATATACAGTATCAACATTCCTGGGCAACAAGGCTCATTATTTATCACTGAACAAAGAATGATAGCCTGTAATTCAGCCTGACATCTTCTGTCCACAAAGTTTTTGTGGCAGAAAAGTTGGTCTGGAGTCCTTCTGGTTATGCTCCAGTAAAGATCTGTCGAGCCAATTAAATCATTTTGGCGGGTTTTATCCTGTCGTGGACAGAACAGCTACAACGACTTAGTCATTTTCAAAATATGGCTCTGATTGGTTGTAGGACTATCCAAGTGCAAGCAAAATATTTTTTCTTCAAACAGCATGCTACCAGTCTCTGATAGTATTTGACAGACCAGACTATGGGAATGATAACACAAGGAAAGCCAGTTGTGCTTCAGGATGTATGCACTCCAAGTACCCGGGTTATTCCTTGTTTTATCTTCCTAACAATGTCTTTTCATACCGAACTATTTGTGGTCTTTGTTTTCAGTCATTAGACTATATTTGCTTCCAATTAGTTTTTGTATTTTAATCCTGAAACTATTAATGAAGTTGCAATAACATGTTGATTTTCTAACCATTTGAAATCAACACACCAAGGCAATATGGGAATGTGGGGCATTTTTTGTTGCAGTCGCGGTCATAAACGAGCTGGAGCGATCACAGAAGTTGCCTTACCTGTTGGACGTAACCTGAACTTTTCATCAGTGAGCAACATGAGTATCAGTCTGCCACAGAGAAACACTGGACAGCACAGAGGGATGTCTCTATATTCAGTGTCTGGATAATCCCAGCCATAACCTGCAACACTGCAGAACCTCCTCAACAAGGCAGCCTTCAGTCTTTAGAAAGACAAACGCATTGTTTCTAAATATGGATAAACAACTCTTTAGTTACACAGGCCTTTTGTGTGCGGACAGACATCACTCACCTGCAGTTGAGGACAGTGTAAACAGCTTGACTGTCTGTAGTAGCATGTGCTGCGTACAGACATCCTTCTCTCCTCGTCAGAGATCTAAACCAATATTTGACGTACAGGTAGACAAAACTTGGAAGTTTGTCGAAATATAGGACGTTTGTCTTCAACGCCTTGTGAGCACAGTAAATGTGCACATAAATTAAATACACAGAACAAACAGAAACCGAGGCAAAAACATGACCCTGTACATTTCCCATTTTCGTTGGCTTAGACTAGATATTCCCAATAGGTTCATAGGGGTGTCTTCCAGTATTAATTTACCATCGGCTCGTACCATTGACTGTATAGGCTCGTACGGTTCGTCCGTGCGACGCCATTTAAATGGACGGCGAACGAGCTGGGACAAACAAAACGCGTTCGACTCGTCTGACTGTCTCAATGAATAACGTCGGCACACCAGTTTTCACAGCTCTTTATTATCGAGCACTTTAACGCCAATATTAAACAATGTATTTACAAACTGGTCGAGTTCAGAGTGAATTCAGCAATATTGTGACAGAAATATTGGAAATTGTCCCCATCCTAGGGTAACGTGAGACAAACAATTATAAGGCCGGGTCCATCATCACATAAACGTGCCTTCTGTCTTTATGTGAAGGTGAAAGTAAACTCTTTTTCATTGACATTAAGTTCATTAGTGTGAATCAGCAGTTGGAACATATTTCAAAGATATTTGGAATTGATTGCACATATCTTTAACATAACAGCATCTAAGATTACTTTATGTATCATTCCATTATGATGTATTACAAAGTCTTTAATTTAAACAAATCAAGCAAGCACTATGCAGGCTAAAACACTGGTAATTGATCAGACAAAATCCTTATTAAATGAGCAGCCTACTTGCAAACTATACATACTAAATGACTCTTGGATTAAGTTTTATGGTTTGCTGTTGTGCTATGAGTAAACTAATCTGACAGCATTCGTCTGTTCAAAAATCCCTGAACACTGTCTGAGGGCTATAACTTAATATACAGGTGGGGTCTCACTCTAATCAGGTAACATGAATGAACTAGTGCCATACTTAATTTATTCATTCAGATCTTATACCCTTAAAACCGAGTTGAAGCGTACATAATTTAAATTTGGAATAAGATACTTGTCGTAATTCATTTTCTAGTTGCTTTTCAATTTTGAAACAGAATGCTGTCTTCTTATACTGCAGCAATATATCTGAATTCACCAATTTGTAAACTATTTTGAAGGTTCTTGTTTTAATTAAATGTGTAAATTAGACACTTTTAACTTCTGCAGACTGTTAAAAACATCTATTAATGTGGTATATACAATGACAGCATTCACACTAAGGCTGACATTCAGTGTGTCGAAGAGACAATCAGTTTCTTCAGTGGGATTCCTGAGGTGATGGAGATGTTCTCCTGACAACAGACTGCTTTGTCTCTTCTTCATCCAAACAGAAGCAGCAGCACAATGCAGACTGAATTTACTGCTATCAGTGGCACTGGAAGACAAAGACAAGAGACGATCAGAGCAAGAAGAGTGTTTTCCCCCCTTGCCATTCATTCAGTAATTGTGGACATCTACCTCTCATCACTGTCCTCACAGAGCGGACCAGGTTCATTAGCTGCACTTTGATGCCAGGTTCATCACCAAATCCTCCGACACTCTGATCTACTCCCCAGCCAACTATGATTCAACAGAAAGGACAGACACGGTTAGATTGTGTTGTAGATTGTGATCTGACACCGTTGTCTATATCCTAGATAAACGTTGATTGTGTTCATAAAGTTGCACAAGATGCTTGTAGAATAAGAAAACTATTCAGTTAAATATTGGGCAACGTATCTGTTAAACAAATGAGCCAAATTTATCGAGTGGTACAGCAAGCTTTAAAAAAAAATCTCTTCATTTGTTTTTACTAACATGTCAAGTTACTGGCTAGCTAGCTAGCCTAACGGCTAACTCGTTTTCTTAATGATTTAATGGAGCATACAGGTTTAACGACAGACACTTACTTTTACTGAGAAACCTTTCTTCGTGCAATACAGCTACGGCATTGACGCACAAGATCGCTGCTTGAATGAGAGAATACAAAGTAAATGCCATGATGGGTCCCAACAAGTAGCTAGCCGCGCGTTAGCTGAAACTAGCTGCACATCAGCTGTAGCTATTTACGTCTGACGTAGCCTACGGCGGGTGAGCAAGGACAAACTTATTGGCACAAAACTTTGACAGAGAGGCGCAGTTCACGTGTACCATGTAAGGTTTCATTCGGAACATTAGTGAAAGAAGCCCTCCGATCTTTTATTTTCTTCAAACTAAAGTTAAAATAAGGCAAATGTCCCAAACTATTATTGATTCTATACCTAGAATGTGCAAAATCAAGTCTTAAAAGTAGAGTTGCGCAGAAGCAGAATATCGTCTTGGGATGACGAAATGTCTCCAGGAAAAGTCTGGCTGCCTTTGTTTTAGCTCTGATTTTAGGTACATGATCACTCTTAATAGACCGCCCGTTAACTTGTATACACTAACTGATGTACAAACATCTTTAAATAACAGGAATTAATAAAGAAAACAGTCAGAATCATGAGAATAAAAATCTTTATTAGTGTTTTATGAAGTCTGCATAATATGCCACACGCCTGAGAAGCTTATGGTCAGAAAAAAAAAAGAACTGCTCTATCAATACCGCCCTCTACTGGTAAAACAACTGCGACATCTACTGTACTGACTGCTTTGCAAAATATTACTGTTAAATACACACATACTGTACTACTGTTATGTATATGCATGTCTGGTCCACGTCAGTTTCTGTAATGTTTTTTTTTTCTTCACATTCATATGTTGTAGGCCAAAGATAAAAACAATGTAACACTGGACCCTAACACGTGGTTCAGTTCCCCAAGTCCAAACTTCACTAGGTGCACTTAAAGTACAATCACTAGTGCCATATGGTAAACACATTTACATCAAAAGAGGGAGGGAGGGGAACATGTTAAACTCACAACAGCCACGTAATGAGTTTAAGCTAGTAAGTCTTGTTGTACATACTGTATTTTATAGACAGAACAAATACAATACACACATTAACACAGAATGTCCTAGTGTGCAGGCACATTCACTCTTCTTTTTGTCCCAGAGGAAAAACTCTCCTCTCACGCTGCAGTAACATTTTGAAAGCCAATTATATCTAGTTGACATTACCCGCTTGACCAAGCACCAAAAGGCTACAAGAGGTCACGTGTGTATTTCAAAAACGTGAAGAGATGAATGAATAAATGGCCACTACAAAGTTGTACATGCCTCTGGAATCATTAAATCCATTACAGGAAAGTAGAGTTTAGGTTTTAGGCAAGTCTGTTGTTTTGTGTACTTTAAATGCACCAGATTTCTTTGGAAAAACAAAGGATAGAAACAGGCAACACATCATCATGTGGGGCAGTGATTTTCATTTTCTATTTACCAAGACAAAGAGTCGCTATTGGAAATTAATTCAAACAGAGTTTTTGGGGTAAAATGAAGGAATGATCCATACCCTCCATGTCACTTTAGAAATAACCGTGGTCTTGAAAATATTATCTTAAAAAAAGTGAACGACAGAAAATTTTAAGTATATTTATATATAAAAATACATGAAAATACAAAAAAGTAGCAAAACAATGGGGATATAGGCTAAAAACTGAATGAGTTCACTGATACCTTCAAATTCCCAAGGTGAGAAGTTTAATGCTCACCTCAGAGAGCCTCAGGATTCCCAGTGTCGTGTCAAAACAAAAAACAAAAAAAAAAAAACAGCTGATATCTCTGGTCCCTGCCCAGTGCGTCCTGCAATGCCTGGCAAACATCTCTTTAGTTTCCATACCATGCTGTTCAGTGGGGATGTAAATCAACTAAACAAAAGACACCTAGAGTGCCACATAATGACAACGAAATAAACTATAGCCAGAGTGAGTTTGTTTAGGTTTTTTTTGGAAATATACTTCTTTTGTTTTTATAACATTCCTATTTGTCCATTAAGAGGTATGTCTTATAACGACACACGTCAAGAGTTTAAAAAAAAGAAAGAAAGAAAGAAAAAAAAAAGGAGGAAAGGGCCGTTCTGGCAAAGTCAGATTTCATAAACATACGGAGGCGTTCTCTTCAGAGGAGAACGACCACCAAGGCCATCGATTCTTCACCAAGTCACGATCCCCCTGACAAAAGATGGGGCCAAGTTTCTTAGAGAAAAGTAAACTTAGGCTCAGAACAATGGTTTGGGAGGGAGGGGGGGGGCTGGAACAAAAATTACTTTAGCATTCAAGCTCGTGTTATTCATACAAGCAATCTTCAATACTGAGAAACTATTCACAGATATTTTTGGTATTTCCCCTACTTCCCGGACTAAAAACCAATATACATTTTATTTGTACCACAAATAGATCTAATATTAAGGATTTGGGGGAAAGCAATTTAACAAGGTGCATGACATAGATGGGTAACAAAGTGCCAATTTTTTTTTTTTTTTCTTTTACGGAAAAGTCTGTGTGTGTGCATTTGTTCGTCTGTGTGTGTTGGTGTGTACAGTTAAAAGAGGGGTGTGGAACTGGGCCACAAATACTATGAAGAATGTTACAGAAAATTCATTCTGTGGGGTTTCCATTTTTTTCATGAAAGGACTCACAAGTTTAAAATTTAATCATCTTTGTAATGGGCTTTGTTTTTGGGTGATTCCTTAGCTGTTTAGGACATGCTGGAGCAGCGTGCAGACGGGGAACCCATCTGGGTCAGAACCTTGTCCAGCCACTGCAGGGGGCCGTTCAAATGCAGCTCGATCCAGCAAGGAGTGCTCGTGACAGTCTGCCGCCTGGAAAATAAAGACGTACATTTTCATGCCTGGGCTCTGCTCTCAGTCCATTACACGTGACTTATGATGCCAGCATCAATAAACTACTGGTAGCGAAGGTCGACTGTGCACTTGTGCACTTGAACACATCACAAAGACTACAACCTACAGTTCTGCAATTATTAGTTGGGAGGTTAGGAAGCTAGGTAGAGCTATCCTATCCTGAATGATGCCGATCAGTTGGTCTGCACTTTATTCATTCTTCAGGGTTTCCCTAAAGTCTGTACCCATAGGAAAAAAATATATAGAAGTCTCTATGCGTCCAGACTTAAGGGATATCCTGTAGATCAGGGTTGTCAGTTATTTTCATTAAAAAAATTGCAGTCTTCTATCTAAGTTTCACACTATGCAAATTCATGTCGCGAGCCAGATTAGAACCTCTGGCGGGCCGCTATTGACCCACATGCCGTATGTTTGACACTTGTGCTGTAGTTGTTCATGTTGTTGTGAAAATATTAGTGTGTGCATGGTCAAATTAGATGGAGATGTAAAACGAAGCTGAACAGCCGACAGTAGTATCCAGCTTGTTTTTCGTGGTCTCGGTGTCAGTGCCAGTGCTTACCTGTACTCAGCTCCCCAGCCTTTGACAAAGCTCATGCGGATGGTGCACATCCTTGTGAGTTGGTAAACTGCCTCAAAGCCTTGGTTTACTGACTGAGCCAGCAGGGCTGCAAATTCTTGGTTGTTGAAGATTTTTAGATTACAACCTGAAAGAAAAACAGAAAGGAGATAAACAGGGATGTCGGTTCTAACAGTGATTCACCTCATTTTCACCCTTAGCAATATGTCTTATAACCCCCACTCTAATAAGACACACTGCTAATTAGCATTCAAAGCATGTGAGAGAAGAGCACTGCGCTGGAGAAGTAGTTTGAGAGGTTGCTATGGAAACTGTGACATGTTTGATAAAGTGTGTTTGCATCTGGGGTTGCAAAAGGCATACATGCCAAGATACATACTTGTCAGAGATAAGTATGAAACCTGCTGGATGTGTTCTTTAAATTAAAAACACAGCTTCCATGTGAACCTGTAAACATTTTAGTCATTCATGTAACAGTGTGACGGGTATACAGCATCATCTCCACAGAAAAGAGGTGCGGATATTCATCCAATCTGCACTTCTATTTTCTGGGAAGGGCCTGCAAAGTAGATGTGAATATTATCTTATTTCCCAGGCTGCTTCCGAGCGTCTTACCTGGTGGAATTTTACACACTGTTGCTGGATGCCAGCCATATCGCTGGTTGCAATTTGGACTCTGGACAAAGATGGCGCTATCACTTAGGCACTCGGCAAACACCTCCCCTCCAATGTAGTAGAGTCGAACTCCTCTTCCTATAAACGCAGACAGAAGAAACACACGGTTTGACTCAGGCAAGATGTTTGTACATATGGAAGACAAGACAAGGAATGTATTTTGAAGGCTAACATGAACAGCAACAGGTTGATTAACTGCGACGCTACGTGAAGCTGTGCCATACCTATGTGCCTTCGGGTCATCTCCACAGTGGCATTCCTGTTAACGTTAGACAGCAGGCCCAGGCAAAAACGCTCAGAGTTTGATGGATCTGTGAATCCATCCACTGTCAGTGAGGGCTGAGAGGCGTGGAACGTCTCCCCCACACGCTGGTTCAGCTCGTAGTAGGCTATTGAGCACCAGAAGGCCGGCTCTGAGTAAGTCACCGGCTGCAGGTCTGCAGTACGAGATCACAACAGAAAGGTTTAACGCCCCCCAAAAAAGTTCCTTGTTACACTCTGTACCACAGTTATCACCACTATCACAAGTCCATAAAACTGCTTTAGTGCTGATGTGTGGTATCTGTATGTAACAAAAAGTAGTATAGATTACAACACTTACCCATGCTGTGATTGACAGGAGACAGAGAGCTGGGGGACAGCTCTGCTGGAGAGCCTGATAATAGAAGAAAACAAGAAGTCATGGATGAAGACAATACAACAGCTGGGCCAGATGTTATGATGAAAATATGGTCATCTTGTAATTTAAAGCTGACACTGATACTATAAAAACCACTGAGAACCATAGGACCATTTGATTGAGTGATGGCGACTATTGTTGCTTTAACAAAAGCCTCATTTGTACATCTAACATGTTTCTCAGCTGAGATTACACAGTTTGAACTGTAACTTATTTGAATGCACCAAGAGTGAAATGGATGATGCATAAAATGATGAGTAGCTTGCTGCTGCCACTATGTTCATGATTAACAGCAGAATAACGATTTATACACACTCTGATACTGAGGATTTCCTTATATGGACAAATGAGGCACAATCCTCCTTTATTCTAAAACCATTATCATAATTTTTCCACAAAAGTCAAAACAACAATCTTACACAGTCATACCTAGAAATAGTTTCCCCATCACTTTTAAAACAGCAAGAAGCCTGAATGAATGCATTCAGACTGATGGACAGAGTATAAGAGTAAGACAGACTGGTGCTGGACATACCAGCCTACCAACCATGACAGAAGAGGAGGTGATACCTTAAAAGCTGCAAACTAATCTATTGCCAGACACAAAAAATGATTGAATGGGGGCAAAAATAACAGTCATTGCAGCCTTATTGTTAAGCATACTAGATAAAGAATTGATCAAGGACACAACAGCTCAGTGAAAACATCTGGGACAAATAACACCAAGATGAGGTCAAAGTTAGCATCTGCAGTACAATAAACTAAGCCATATCCAAGATGTGCTACATAGAGGTAAAATACTGCAGAAATACAACAAAATTCCAAAACCAATGACATCATTAGTTTTGTCAACATCTTTTTAAAAATGAAGTATCTCTAAATGAATCAATTCAGCATATCTGTAGCAATACCCAGTCCTGATATAAAATTATTTCACTTCATGTATGCATTTTTTAAGAGAAATCTACACCTTTGACCTGGCTCGAGAGGTGAGCCAAAGGGAAGAGCTTGCTAGTCTAGGGTACCTGTGTCCATACTTTGATTCATCTGTTGATCGCTGGCCTCCCCATCCTCACTGATGTAGCCTGGTGGAGGTGTTTCTGTTGAAAAGATGCAGGGACAAAACAAATAATGTGTGATGTCATCATAATGCAATATGACTGTTTAAGCTTCCAAATCAATCAGCACCTTCCTGAGTTGGTGTAGAAAGTAAAAGTAGAGGGAATTCACAGCTCTTATGCAACTACAGTCAAACATAAACACTCCCATAACTCACCTGGTATATAGTTGTTTGGAGGTTCAATTCCTGCAGGAAAGTTTGTGTTCTCAGGTATGGAATGAGTGTAGTCATCCAGAGGTGGCAGCTCTGGTAGAATTTCTGAGTGTCTTGGCACAAGAACAGGAGGCAGCACTACAGCGTTGGGTAAAAGTGTCAGAAGAGACAAGAAGTTAGACTGCTATCAGTTAATGGCTTATCCAAAATGACTGCGCGCTGTCTTTTTTTCAGTTTTAATTAATGGAATAACACGTTTCATTACAACAGAAAAAAGTTTGACACATAATAACAGACAATGATGAAACACTAGAAGACTGTGCGGAGAATTAAACTCAAATCTTAATGTGATTAGTGGCTTATTTTATATCAGACAGATTTTATATCCATCAGCTACAGAAATTCTTTAAAGAATAGTTCCAACCTTTGGTAGAGGTGCCTACTTGATTAGTTACTACACTACTACTAAGCTTTAGTAGCTAAGCATAAAGCATTAAGACTGGGAATGTTTATCATGGTTTTTTCCAAAGTATCCAACCAATACCACCAATATGTCTGACCAGTCAATACATTAATGCATTATATGGGATTTGTTGTTGTGTCTGAATTAGTGTATTTTAGCAGCAAGCATCGTTCTCAAATTTGAAAAGAATTTGATCAAATAAACTAAAAAAGAACATCAAGGTTTGATTTACAGGTTTGAAACAGTCATAAAACGATGATGCAGTCGATGCTGAACAGAAAGACACGTTTCAGATTACATGCGTCCACTGGACAGATTTGTCTCACCTGGGGTCTCCACCCTCTGGTAGTGGTAGGGATTGATGCAGACCTCGTCCTTCTTGAGGTGGAAGGAATACTCACAGGCCTCGATGGCACGCAGCTCATGGTGGCTGTGAAGATCCGGCCATCGCCACAAGCGGCAGTAAATAACATGGGGAAGCCCCTTCCTGTGAGAGACCTGCAAACGGCCATCCAGGGATCTGATTGAACAGGAGATGGTGGTGAGATGGGCAGAGGACGCACGGGGGAACAGGGTGTGACAAATAATGTGGCCAGGTAGGGGACGTAATGAAGATGGATTGCATTTAGTGGTGACGAGAAACAAAGACGTTCTCAATGTCGGTCGCCTCCAATATAGTAATGACATCTTTCCCACATCAAAGTTGTATGCAACACCATACAATAGTTGAGGATAGTCACCTGGTTTGGTCAGGGTAGCTGTATAGGCCTGATGTATCCCACTGTTCTATCGTATTTGGTGTACTCAGTCCCCATATTTCAGAGCAATTGCTGTGCACAGAGAAAACAACAAAAGAAAAACAAAAAACAAATGATAAACATGGGATATGGCTCATTCAGAAATATCAGTATGGGTATGTGAACATTAAAAGGCCTCTTTTATAAGAGCAATAAGGGAAAAATAAACCCATCAAATTCACTTTGAAATGAAAAATGAAAAAATCAAATAAGAGAAGCCTTTTTGACAGAATCAAGGGAAAAACAACATGGAATCTGCTGACACACACAATGAGTGAGACAAAGAGCATTGTATCAAACACTGAAAATAACTTTTTCTCTACAGCCATTTATGTCAGAACTTATCTGGAGACATTCAAACAAACACTGAGACACACAATGGTACAAAAGAAGTGGAGAAAAAAAAAATGGCTATTTTCAGACGAGACACAAGAAAGTAACCAAAAAAATAGGACAGATGAAATAAGTTGCTTCTGAATGACAGGACAATAACAAACTCTACATGCTACAAATATATGCACTCGCTTTGATAATTGCATTAATTATTAAAAGCTGTTTTCTCTGTAAGAAACTAGGGAATTATAGCAGAATCAATATAAAGTGGTAAGTAGCAAGCAATCACTATCAAATATGTATCAGTCTTAGTATTGCTGGTGGCAATGCCCCACACTGGCACTATTTTGTGTTTGTGACCCACGTTTACTGATGTACATAACCTTTACTTGTGCAGCCCTCCACAGAAAATAACTGAATTTGCATCAAGCCAGCCATTTTATCTCTAGAATCATAACAGTGTGGCCATGAACAATTCTCAGGCGATAACAACCAGCCCACTATCTATAGACATACAAACATGTGACGTGGTACTTGGCAACACATCAGTGAGAAATGAATCTGTTCACACAGTGTTCCCACTGAACGTGAGTCTGGCTCATCAAGGCTGGCTGGCTGATAAAAAGGAACATCTTCTCTTGACCTTTTAACATTAATCTACCCATGCAAATGACGCAGGCTGTCGAACTGTAAGTACTGTTTGACAGAATTAATAACTAAATTAGTAACCAAACAGGTATTTGTTCAGTTTCCATCTCATAATAAACAAATGTGCAGCTGTTTTTCCATCCCTAAACAAATGTTTTCACATTTTCAGTTTAGTAACAAAAAAAAAAAAAGAAGAAGAAGAATCAGTAATCTGCTCATGGTTTCAACTCCACAGAAACATGTGACAGAAGTGCCTTTTTCAGACTCTAGCTTCAACACTAATCGACTGGATATACCTGGGGATGGTGACACACTTGGTGTTGCAGTTCTGTGTGGTGATAGCTTTCTCCAGCTCATCTAGCTGGCCCGTCTTCTTCAGCTTCTTCACTAAGCTTTTAACAGCCTTCTCACACCATTTCTCTTCTTGCCCGTTCTGCTCTCCACCGCCCGCTCCTCCTGGGCCACTGGTTGACTTCTTCCAGCCCAGAAGCCTCTTCACTACAGGCGGGGTGAACGGCAAGATGGAGGACATCTTACTTGGACAAGCCGGGAGTCTCCAGAGGACTCAACACGAGCTCTCTGACACACACAGACAGGGGGGACCTGGAGCTACAGCTTTGGGCCCTTGCTCTGAGGAGCCCCTCTAACGACCAATGAGCCACAGGGTGGAAGCCAGTGCTAGCAGGGTTTACTCAAAAGAGATGGGCACCTTGGAAGAAAGTCACACACAAGGAACATAATTACAAACACAATAAGATTGACAAAGAAATCAAGGCATTAATCAATGCAACTTAAGTGAGAAATACATAGTAAGGTCGACACGGGTCCAACGGATGTGAAGTTGAGCAGAAATGTGCACTTGACGTTAGCTTGTCACAACACTGCTTGACATCTGAGCTAGATTGCTTGCAAACTTATAAAGCGGGCACAGTAACACTGTTACAGTCCCTGCTTGAAGTAAAACATGACCAAAGATCATGGTTAATAGCAGGGGCACGCTATCAAATTAATGCGAACAAAGCAAATATGTTGTGACAGTGCTAACACCAAGTGGTTTGGGAAGGCCGGCTGCTAGCTACCTGCTGGGGGGGGCTGCCTGAGTCAAATCACAACATTAAGTTTACTAGCAATAGCTGGCAAAATACTGGGATAATCTAAGGCTAAACCAATGAAATGAGAAAACGATAGCAAATGCAGCTTTTAACACTGGAGGGAGCTTGCGGATAAAGCAGAATCTAGCTAATGCAGCTAACGTTAGCTCAACTAAGCTAGCTACCAGCTTGTTATCAAAAATCCTTTTGTTGTGAAAAATCCTCCTATGCGCAACAGTCAAGTCGCGCTACTCTGGCACCTAACGACAGCTTGTCAAATAAACCTCCGCCACAATTAACCTCATACTGCACAATGCCAATTCACGAATTTAAGCCATATAATGTGTCACGCCAACGCCGCTGCATATAGTCGGTGTGTTTTTGATAAAATATAGGCACCAAAAATGAGTTAGCATCCTGGGACTAACTTCCAAATTGAGCCCTGGCTCCCGCTGGCTAACGGGGCTACACCTCTCACACAAATACAACACTGTCGAGAAAGATGCGGAAAACATTTGAATAGTTACCCCAGTTTTAAAATCCAAATCTTCGCCGTTTGAGGAAAATGGTGTGCGCCGCGCTCCAAGCACCTTGCTGACATTAAAACAATGCCAGAACGGTATTTTAGTCCAGCTAATTTTGACAGGGATTGTAGCTCCTCTCAAGTTGCTACCAGAGCTACAGGAGCTAGTTAGCTGGGTTAGGTTGGCCGGAACAACACAACACAACAAACTTGATGGCTACGTACGAGCGCGTAACGCAGCCTACTCAAAGTATGATTGGACGATTAAAAGAAGACATCCTACCTGCTGGTGTCCTTCCTTAACGATCCTTATTGTTTATACCTGGCGTTATCTAAAGAAGTTTGGAAATTACATTTATATTTATTTATAAATATAATAAAATAAAACAATAAAGAAACAGCTATATCCCTATATCGCTAGATCGCAATAACAAAGAAAATAATGCCAAGTTGTGCCATAGATTTAGATTTATTAGGATAGTAAATGGTTATTATTTGAAAAGTTTTCCTAACTTTTATTTAGGATATTATGACAACTGTTCAGGATTTAGACACACTAGCTCCTCCCCCTTACTCAGGTGTTTAATTAGATTGCATTGGCCTCACCTGGTACCATTATATAGTTCAACAACTTAGGAGTTGGAAGAGTTTCGTCTATTCTGTTTTACCTGTGGCGATGGGTGGATGTTTGTTTCTTTATGTGCTGTTGTTGGTAGGGTCTTTGCAAGGTGAGGCAGATGTGCCAATAGCTGTTTTAAAACTCTGTTGCTACTATTGCAGTAAGCACCTTTTGACTTTTTCTTTTCCCTTGAAACAGTTGTTTCAGTTGGAAGCCGTCTTTTAAAGTGCAACCTGGGCTCCAAACTGTGCAAGGATGGGTCTGAGTGTGTCTCCTACAATCATGTGTGTGACGGAGAGGTCGACTGTGAGGACAGTTCAGATGAGGAGGACTGTGAATCACAATGCAGTGAAGGTATGCGGTTTTGTAGCAGTGTTTAGAAGTCAGTTTTCTTTGCAAGATAAATTTATCAAAGCCTGTTTCAAAATGAATGGTGGACGCATATTTCATATAACACAAATATTCAACACAAATGGCAAGTTACTGTGGTTGAAGCAAAATCTCATTTGAATCGTTGCATTTCTTTGACACCAGAGGAAGCTATTTTCTGGATTAGCAAACTGAGCACTGCCTTCGATCGGACATCCTGACTTTTTTCATCCATAAAATTGGTTAGAAGTTGAAAAACACAACACTTTTATCACACTATTGCAAGAGTGTGCCATATATAGTACAGCATGTCTTTAAATTCCCTTAAATTATGAACAGGCCATTTAGTGAGTTGCCAGTTTATTATGTGTCCCCAAAATAATTTTGTCTTATAAAATGTTGATGCATTAATTCAGCTGTATATTCTGAAAACTGTAGATTTTGGTGCCAGGGTTTCCAGCACTAGCAGTGAAGCTGAACTAAAACTGTACAAACCCAAACTGATCAACTTGGCTGCATGAATTTACTGCAGGATTGTGGTACTGTTTTGATTTCGGTTTTGATGTGGCTGATAATCTGGTAACCGAGATAGATTTGATGTACTCTGATAGATGGACAGTGACATTAGCTGTCTTGTAATGTCTACATGTAAACAGATCAGTTCCAGTGTGCCCATGGGAAGAAGTGTATAAACAAGGACCAGGTGTGCGACGGCATACCCCAGTGTCAGGACCAGTCTGATGAACTGCAGTGTGTGAAGCAAAGCGAGGACTGTGTTCATCACTGTGATAACAATACCCGCTGCCTGCCTGCGAACTTCCTCTGTGACGGAGAGAGGGACTGTTTAAGTGGCACAGATGAGGCCAACTGTGGTAATGTTATGACCTGACAGCAATGGTGATCACAACTGTGCTCAGAACTTGATTCATAATGTTTGTTTATCTTTGGCATCCGCATCAGAGGGCCAAGAGGAGCAAAGTACCAGTACAACCTCTGTGCCAGTTGCCTCTGTGGACCCGTTGCCACCCATCAAGTGTCATTTGGGGTCCAAACCCTGCAAGGACAATGCAGAATGTGTCCTCTACAAACATGTCTGTGATGGAGAAGCTGATTGTAGAGATGGCTCAGACGAGGAAGATTGTTCATCAGCATGTGAAACAGGTCATTTGTGTGGTTGTGTACTCCTTTTGTACATAAATTAACAATATGACTTCAATGCCATCTAGTGGCCAGTGTTGACCTCAAGTTATAATCCACATTCTGAAAACATTCATTAGTTACACTAATTAACTAACTTCTAATATAACATTCCTGCACTACATTTTAGCTTCATGACTGTTATATTGTCTGTTTAGAATGAAATATCTTCATAAAGGTGATCTTCCATTGAATTATTTTGGAGGATGTAGTTTTTGGTGCTGTAAACGCAAACTACATCCAACCCTATCCAACTGACTAAAATGCATTCAACTAATGCTGAATACCATAGGCGTCATGAAGCGAAGATTCACTGTAACTGACTGTTACAAGGAATGCACTTCATAGACCCATCTGCATCTTCGTTATGTGTCTTCTGCAGACCAATTCCAGTGCGCCCATGGGAAGAAGTGCATAGAGCAGAGCCAGGTGTGTGATGGTGTGCCTCAGTGTCAGGACCGCTCTGATGAACAGGGATGCGCCAAGCACATGGAGGGCTGTACTCATCAGTGTGATGACAAGAGCCGCTGCATTCCCAACAGCTTCCTCTGTGATGGGGAGAGGGACTGCTTGGACGGCAGTGACGAGTTCAACTGTGGTATGTTGGAAATGAATGTGTACAACCCAGATTACTGGGCTCTGCTTGTAACCATCACTGAGGACTCCTCATTGACGGTTACACTCCTCTCTAGCTGATGAGGGCTGCAGTGCCTCTGAATTTAAGTGTACTACCAGTGGCCATTGTGTGTCGGCCACAATGCGTTGTGATGGTAACCCGGACTGCAAAGACCACTCGGATGAGGAGAGCTGCACCAAAGTACCAGTCTGCACCACCAAACATCGCTGCCCTCAGAGCAAGGAGTGTTTGGTGCAGGAGTGGATTTGTGATGGAGACCAGGACTGCAAGGATGGCACTGATGAGAAGGTAGATGATGTAGACAATCATGAGTAATGTAACTGCTAAAGCTTTAGGTACAACATGAATGCAGTCCTAAAATGACAAGTGGGTTTGATCATGTTTATAGGACCATATAGTCATTTGTTTTTCTGGAGGTGTTTGTTGAAATTGAAATGGTGGCAGTAAATCGGACTGAAAACTAATTTCATGGTGACATAATCGCTCCAATGCTCTTTCATGCTAAATATCTTTTGTCATAACACTCATGGAGCTGGCAGTTTTTAAAAATGGCTACAAATGGTCAATGGACCTTTGTTCACATTATGATTCAGTTATGATGAAGGAGTCATTCCTCTTTAGGACTGTCCTGTGGCTTTGCTGAACTGTGGTGACTTCCAGTGGTCATGTAACTCCAAGACCCAGTGCATCCCTGCTGTCTGGAGGTGTGATGGGATGAAGGACTGCGATGATGGCAGTGATGAAACTGAATGTGAGTAGTTGCGTATATATGATTGTGTGTGTGTGTATAAGATTTTATATATCTTTATAGATTTTATATATATAAATAAATAAAATCTCAAGTCAAATATCACTACAAGTAGCTGTGCTGTATTACAGGTATACTATATTCACACAAACTGAACTATGCCACAGTTTCACCACCTGCTACATTGTTTTTTTTTTTTTAATGAAAAATATTAGTCACATTTATATAATGCATGTAGGCCTAAAGAGCAGACTTGACTTCATTTGAGGGTATTAGTTTCAGGGAACAATTGAAGACTTACAACCATTTTGTTCTTGCAGCCTAGGGAAGGTCAGTTCAGCTTGCATTGACTTTGCATTGATGGCTCTTTTAAAAGAAAATGCCACAATTGGTAACAACTTTTTACCTGCATGACTGAAACACTGCAGGAATATCCCAAACAGGTTCATAAAACAATGTTTCAAACACATTTGAGGCTTTGAATGTAAGGGATATATACACACACTTAATTTTATCTTAAATATGCCCTTTTTTTTTCTAATTTGCAAATTATTTAGGGCGTATTCTGATATGTATTAAACTAAACTGCTCTCCAGGTGGACCTGTGACTTGCCTCCCTCACCAGTTCCAGTGTGGCAGTCAGGAGTGCCTGGATCCAGTCCTGGTGTGCAATGGCATCACCAACTGTGCAGATGGTTCAGATGAGGGAGGCAGCTGCCAGATAACATGTGGGGAGGGGGATAACGGGCGCTGCTCCCAGAGCTGCTACAGCACACCACAGGGAACGGTGAGGCAGCTGTATCCACAACACTGAAGTTGAATTTACTTCAGTAGCTTAAATGGTTACATACAGACCAATGCATTGGGAGCTGATGTGTGAAGATGTCATGCTATTGAGTATGGGATGGTTTGATGTATTTAATATTTTCTGTATAGCGCTGTCACTGTGCAGCAGGGTTCAGAGTGATGGATGATGGGCTGTCCTGTGCTGACATTGATGAGTGTGAAGACCGTACACCAGGTGTGTGCAGCCAGCTGTGTATCAACACTCCAGGCTCATTCCAATGTGACTGTCACCCAGGCTTCATAATGGAGGCAGATCAACACCACTGCAAGATAACAGGTAAAGCCCTGAAATACTTTTTATTTAGTTAATTATTTTTACATTTGAAGCATTGTGGAAATAAAGAAAAGTACACCTATTAACAGCAATTTGGGGATATGCACCTGGTTTGTTGCCAAGAGTAAGATGGGAGGATTGCCATCACTCATGTCCATGTCAGTCGCATGCCAGTTGACAGTCGGCTGGACATGACGGGAGTAAATGGGTAGCCTGGCTCTCAATAAGATGAGAAGATCCCTAAACAGTGATAGATCTTGATCCTTACAAAAAGGGAAACTGTCAAACTGATTTATTTCCACTGTTCATTAAGGCCTTGACTGCATCTGGCTTAAGTATTATACACTGGTCTAAAACAATTAAAGCAACCCCTCACATCTCAATAGGAAATATCTATACTGATATAGACTCTGTGTTGGGAGCAAAAGGATGCTACATCATTAATAAAAAGGAGTCAACCTACAGAGGCCTGAATTTAAAGACACCCTGAAAATCAAAGTGAGAAAATCATGCACCAGACTAGTCCATTTTGCTGAAATTTTATCACAGTAACAAAAAAGTGGTCTTCAGAAGTTTGTATGGCCCCATGTGCTAGTTAGCATGGCTGACCACATCGGGGCATGCTCATGAGACGACACTGGTGTCCTCGGCATCTCCTCCCACTTCGGACAGTCTGAGGTGCAACCTGGTGACGTTGGATGGACTGAGACATGATGTCCCAGAGGTGTTCTCTCGGATTCAGGTCAGGTGGGCATGAGGGCCAGTCAAGGGTGTCAATTCCTTCATCCTCCAGGAACTGCCTGCAAACTCTCACCATGAGACACCAGGAAGAACTTGGGACCCATTGCATAGAGGTCTGCGTCCCTCCATATACCTCGCCAGAACTTTTCACATCTGTCACACATGCTTAGGGTGAATGTGCTCTCATCTGTGGAAAAAGAACAGGACGCCAGTGGCTGACCTGCCAATTCTGGTGTGCTATGGTAAATGCCAACCAACCTCCATGTGAATGACATTCACACCAGTGGCCCGCTGGAGGTCATTTCAAAGGGCTCTGGCAGTCCTGTTTCTCCTTGCACAAAGGTGCAGATACCAGTCCTGCTGATTGGTTGAGGACCTTCTACAACACTGTGTAGCCCTCCAAGAGTAACTGCCTGTTTCCTGGAATCTCCATGCTCTTGAGACTGTGCTGGGAGATGCTGCAAACCGTCGGCCATCTTGGAGGACTTGGACTGCTTTTGCATCGGTCTGAACACAAAACCTCCAATGCAATGGCTTATTACAATTTATTGTCATGAAACATATCTTTACCTCTCATGTTGTCACTGTGTACCCATAATACTCCTTTTAATAATGTCAACAGACGTTTTGAGTAGACCACTGGATAAGACCATGAATAATACTTCCTTTTTCTCAACTGTCAGGTGAACCCTTGCTGCTGTCCTCAGTCCAGACAGACCTCTACTTGTATGGGTTGCGCAGTGGCAGCATAGATGTGTTGTCTTCCTCTGCCAAGAAGGCCATCCTGTCTCTGGACTATGACTGGAAGGATCAGAAAGTCTACTGGGTCTGTCTGAACACAGACGGCATCAGCTGGTCATCACTGGACCAAAACACCACAGGAACTCTGATTAGAGGTTGGTGCAACACAAATGGAGTATTGTGGGTTTTTGTCAGAAGAATAGGTGTGACAGTTATGTCATAAGGATACCTCCTCGCTGCACAACACGCCATCATTTCCATAGGTGTCCGAGCCGATTCGGTAGCTGTGGACTGGCTTGGGAGAAACCTGTACTGGATCAATGGGGTGAATAGTCAGATTGTTGCCATCAGACTGGCAGCAGCATCTGTGGACTCCTCGGACCACACCATCATCTTAGATGAAGACCTGGATCAGCCCCGCTCTCTGGCCCTGCTGCCACAAAAAGGGTTGGTGCGATTTCAGTGTGCGCTATTGTTTATAAATACCAGTGTTTAGAGTTGTTTGTTCTTCTACCAGCCTGATGTTTTGGACAGAGATTGGTGATTCAGCAAAGATTGAGCGAGCTGGGATGGATGGGTCGGAGAGGAGGGCAGTAGTGACCTCCAGCCTTGGCTGGCCTGGGGGTGTGGCTGTGGACACCATCTCTGACAGAGTCTATTGGACAGATGAAAGGCTGAAGACAATTGGATCTGCCACACTGGATGGTGATGACATTCGGGTAAAATATAATCTGTATGAACTTGAGCATTCATCCAAAGTGATGCGGCAGATAAGCAACCAAGAACATTTGGAATTGTATGCATTGAGGGGAAAATAGTTATGACTTATATGCTTATTTATAAATGTAATGTTCAGATTTTACAGATGAAGGAGACCACCAACCCGTTCTCTGTGGCAGTGTTCAATGACCTACTCTACTGGTCTGATGCAAAGAAGCGAGTGGTGCAGGCCGCTCATAAAATCCATGGTAAAAACCGTCGTGTTCTCCTGAAAAGACTCAGGCAACCATTTGCTGTAAAGGTGAGTAAAAACTTAAATTACAGATGTTTAGAAAACATTGTTAAGACAGATTTGGTTAAACTCGAACTTACATTTGAGATACTGTGTAACACTGGCAGATAATGTGTGTTGTAGATTTAGATTTGAATTCAGTATCCAGTAAACATAAGTTTAAAAAAACGCTGCTTAACTGTGTTCGATTTGGTTTCAGATCATCCACCCACTGCTGCAGGTTGGCAGCGAGAACCCCTGTGAGAAGACTGAATGTTCCTTCATGTGTGTGTTGGCACCAGGACCCAAGGCTGTATGCAAGTGTCCCCCCGGTCTATTACTTGCAGAGGATGGCCTGACTTGCTCCAGTCTGTTCAATTCAGCTTTCCTGCTCATGCTGTCTCCCTCCACTGTCACTCAGGTTTTTATATAGGCTGTAATTTTACTTAAATGCATCCACAATATAAGATTTTCAGCAGAGCAGGGTAATTTTCACATAAACCTTCAAAATGGGGAACTACACATTTATGTTCAAATGGGCTAAAGTGCACCTGAAAGCGCACCCAGAGCTTGTTGATGAATGTCAGAAGAACATGCTTTAATTCACACGTAAAATGATGTGTGGGACAAAGCCAGACGAGTGGTCACTCCCTGCTTCAGTTTTTTTAAGCTAAGCTAGCTGACTACTGGCTTTACATTCCTGTGGTGTGTGTTTTAATATAAAATCCTGTTTTAGGTGAATGTGTCTTTATCTCTGCAGATCTACTTGCAGTCCAGACACACAGCAGCAGAGCTACACGGATGGCCTGAACACCTGGCCCTGCAGGTTCCCAGCGTCAGTGAAGCCACTATCATGGACTTAAGCCTCCGTGAGCACATGCTGTTCTTAACAGATGACGGCACAACTTCACTCAGCTCTTTCAGGCTGAAGGACTCGATCTTGGGCGCTCAAGGCCAGCTTCTGAAACTGCTGGGTGACACCATCACAGCCATGGCCCTTGACTGGGTAACGCTTAACATTTTCTGGAGTAGCATCAAACAGCCCCGTCTGCAGGTCACCTCCATCAAAGATGCATACACGGCCGTTCTCATAAAGGATGGGATTGGCAGAATGGAGTCAATTGCCCTCCACCCTCCCAGTGGGAGAGTTTGCTTCTCAAATCTGTATCTACAGGATACTGGTGCCGTGGCCACAGTGGAGTGTGCCACCATGGATGGTGCAGAGCGAAGAGTGGTGTGGAAGGATGCTGTCCAACCTACATCTTTAGTCTTCTCTAGTAATGGGGATACGATCTACTGGGCTGACACGAGTAAGATTTGTTAAAAAAAAGAGAGAAAAATAGACATTATTAGCTGTTGTCACAGCAAGTTCTGTTCAAGGTAACATGTTGGACTTTTCCCAGGTTTAGGGACCATCAGCTCTGTTCCAATTGATGGATCAGGATACAGAGAGCTGAAGGCTGGTGATGGCCTGGCTGCTATGGCTCTGAGTGACGACACGCTGCTCTGGATTACTGTCGGTGGTAATGACTTGTATAATATGTACTAAATGGAACATGTGATGGCTGTGCTGTTCTACACTAACCTACCCTTAAATGATTCCATATTTTAGTCATTGCAAATAACACAGTAATTTGGAACAAAATGCAAATGGTGATATTGTTTCATAAAAACAGCTAAATATTATGTAAGAAAGCAGGATTTAATAATAATAAACATCTATGGTCTTTTCCTTCAGACAAGACGAGGCTCTGGTACAGAGACGGTCAGCAGCAAAAGAAGTTGTGGTTTGAAGTTGGCACGGAAGCACTCAGCTTGAAGGCATTCAGCAAGTCCAGTCAGACTGGTATGGAATCAAAACTTTAGTGGCTGCTTCTAAACGTAAACAAACATGACAAACTCCTGCTGATGAACAACCCACTTGTATTTATCAGGTTCTAACCAGTGCACAGAGAGCAATGGCAACTGTCAGCACCTGTGCCTCGCTACTCCAGCAGGTCGGACATGCAAATGTGCCCATGACCACATCCATGTGAATGACACCCACTGCAGCCTGGAGCAACACTGCCCAGCTGGCAGCAGGCCATGTCTGGATCAGCTCTCATGTCAGCCTGTTGAGAAGTTCTGTAACGGCCATGTCGACTGCTCTGACCACTCAGACGAGAACTGTCAGTCTAAATCTCATAACAAAGAAAGTGGTGTAAAATTGACGATGAAGCCACCTGTTTAAAGTTAAAAAAAATGTTCCTCTCTCTCCAGGTGTCCGTCTGCACCAGTGGTCAGGACCCAAGGCTTTTGCTCCCACCCAGCCTCGCAGCTCCTCTGTTCCTTCTCCCTCCCCTCCTCCTTCTCTGTCTGAAGTCACAGGCTACAATTCCACCCTGAATGTCAGCAATCTGCTCATGAACCTTGAGGCCGAGCAGTGCAGCAAGACACGCTGCAGCGACAACGGCCACTGTGTGGAGATCAGAGGAGTTGTTGCTTGCGCGTGTTCGCTGGGCTACAGTGGTGACTCCTGTCAGGACAATGTGCTGAAAAACATGCAGGGTCCTCTCATCTACAGCGCAGCGGGTCTCATTGCAGGCATTGTGGTCATCGCTGTGATTGCCGTGGCTGTTAAGAGGAAGAAGAGTGCCAAATTGAGGTTCATCTATTTATTCATTGATGAGAAACATGCCAATACTGATTCTGCCTCCTCATCCTAAGCAATGAGTGGTACTGATAGGAAAAGTTTACCATTTTAACCATTTGACAGCAATCGTGTGTTGCATGAAAGCAGCATTGGGCACAGTGGTCACACCAAGTGCTTGGATTACCTTTAGTTTCTCAATCTTTGCTTATTACTGTGCTAAAAAGACTCAATTCATCATTGTGGCTTAATTATCTTTGCCAGAATGTCTGGCAATGCATTCAATCTAATTAAACTTAAATTGGAATAGAATAGGAAAAACCTTTATTTTACCCACAATGGGTTAACCTATTGGTGGAGAGTAGGAGGCGTCATCTGCTTGGGACCACGCATGTAAAACATTGCGTGACGGTTCATTTGATAGACATAAACGATCCAGTGCGGTGAACAAGCCAATTTTAGGTATGCCAACCGTGATGCTTTGCATGAAAGGGTCATAGACTGTAAATTCAATTATATTTTGGTGTTTCTACAGAACAATAGATGTCTGGAGGACATTAAAAAGCGTCGCCACATTCAGCATCTGTTCATGGTACAAATGGCACGAAATCACATTTCCGCATTTGGTTTCTGCAGGAGGACTGACACAGCAGCAGTGAAGGACACAAGCATGACTGACCTGGAGAACAAAGCAGAGACCATCCCCAGTACCATGGCCGCCCCAGTGGAGACAGACAAGCCAGAGGTGGAGCGCTCAAAAACTATATTAACTACAAGTTTCTTACTGCGCTTGTGGAACAGTCTGACTTGTCTGTCTTTCTTTGCAGGAAGTGGTATCTTCAGTGGACTGAGGCTGATTTGTGTGCATGTGACATTTTAAATAAATGGTCTGCATTTTCCACTGTTTCCTGTGAAGTTATTTCAGAATTGTTTGCTATTGCTTAAACCACCATTGTTGAATTATGCCTGATAGCTGTGACTTCAACATTGTTCACTCTATGGTATTTTTGAGTACCGGTAGCTGGTGGTCAGTGGGTAACAAGGAAACGTGCCTTCGCAGTGAAATGGAGATGAGCAACAAATCTTTCAATCTGCGAAGGCTAAATTTCTCATCAGGTCAGTGGCAAAAATGAAACTGTTTTGTTAATCTTTGGTTTAGACTGAAATATGTAAAAGTTGGCATTGCAGTATAAAGGAGCAAACATTGTAAACATACCTGAGCACAAGCAGTCCATGTTACTGTGAACTTGTCTTGGCATAATCAAGTTCAGTAAATTACCATTTTATGATTTCAGAGAGAATACACACCTTAAACTCGCTGCCCGTGCCAGCTGGTATTCATGCCATAGAGCATCCCGGTGCCTTGTGTTCACCTGGTAAGTGACACACACATGCACTCAGCCATCCACGTCATCTTAAAACATGATTCATCAGATTAGGCCAGTTTCTATCACTCCATGGTCAACTACTTTTTTTTTTTTTTTTTTTTTTTTTTAATGAACAAGTTCTCAGTGGCTGATTTGACATTAGTGAACATAGAAAATGTAAGTAATACTTATATCATAGGAAGAATTTACCATTCTTGTTGGTGCATGTAGGACCTAAATGGAGGTCTAATCGGCCTTAACCAACACCATCAGTCTGTGTGTTAGTGCCCACATTCCTGACTTACTCCTCTCTGTTATTTGACTGTCATTTTAAATTATGAGGGAAAAAAAAACAAATATTTCAGTGTCTACAGAAACAAAAGCCTAAGAAATTTATGATAAGATGACATACTGAGGAAAGAGAGAAAAAAACGTATATATTTTTTGCAGCTTAAATAATGTATGTAGCTTGTAATGCTGTCGGTGAGAACAGTATGCACTGTTAGACATCATGGAGCATTTCTGATGACTTATAGATATATTTAAAGTCTAAACCGGATTCTTCCCATTGTTCACACCAAAACCCCAAAGCCCATATTTACTCTGCTCAGAATAGGCACATCTGATGTTTGTATTGTTTTATCATCCGTGAAGAACTCTCTAATTTCGCTGTATCTGAGGGTGTTTAATGACCTGGCTTTGATGGTTAGTGAATGTGGACATTTTATATAGTATCGCCCGGAATATGAACCAAATGGTGGAGTGTGGCATGTTGTACCCACACGCACAGCGGCAGGAGTATAAAATGTTGAACAACTCAGGAGCTCTATTGTTCATTCACAACTGAGGAGAGGTGAACATTTATTGCATTGCTTTTGTCACATTTTAGAATAAGACTGGAGGTTCAGTGGTGAGAAGAAGATACTCAAAACACCAAGGTAAGCTTAATGCCAAAACAATGCTGTTTTACTTGTGTTTTTTTGTAGATCACTGCGCAGAACAACATCACCTTTCTCTCTCTGACAGGCATTTCATTGTGTAATCAAACTAATCTTATTTTATTTTATCTTTCTTTTTACTTGAGGTTTTTAAAAGTGTTACTTTTATGTGCAACTAAATTACTGTGGCCAAGTAATTTCCCTGGTGCCTTCCCTTAAAGTCAGTCTAAGTTTAATACAGTAGATACTTTTTGGATAAAGAATGATTAACGATCAGTGATTTTAGGTTTATAATAATATCACAACATAAATCGTGGCTCTTCTGCCATCTCCTGAACTTCCGTTTTATGGAAACTTTACTGAAAGTTTGTCAATTGTGTGACATTTGTGTCTCCTGTTTGTACTTTTGGTGACAATAGTTCTGAGCTCCATGTTGTCTTGTAGACTTCCTGGTAAGTGAGGGAGTGACCTGGCTTTGTCTCATTCTTCCATCGGTTCACTCATGTATTATTTCCTGTGATATTTGGTCTTTTTTATTTCTTTTAATAATCCTGAGATCTTGTCAAGGCCTCTTCAGTCGTGCCCTTTATCCATAGCTTCATGTGAGTGGCTGACTGGGGTAACTCAGCCCAGGCCCCAGCCAAAGACACTTGCAAGAGGGGCATCAGCTATAACTATAAAGATATGTTTAGATTTGTATGTTTTCTTAATTTCACATGATTCTGTTTCAGCAAACACAGGAAAGTCAGCGATGGCATTTTTTGGGGCCTTGCTCTGTGCCGTCTTCTTGGTGTCTGTTGTGACATCTAAACCGGTGAGTAGCTTTACCGTTACTACATTTTACCACTGGGTCAGATGTAACGTAAAGTGACCTGCGTTAGTTCTTTTTTCATGAAACAGATCGATCTGAATGATGCTGAGGATTCGTCCAAGTCATCCGAGTCCAGTGAGTCCATTTCGTCAGAGGAGACTGCCACTGATGTTGAGCCTTCACAGGAACCCCCCGAGCCAGCGCTAACGGAGACAGATATGCCGAATGCTATAGAGGAGAGCAACCCCCTGGACACCACACCTCCCTCTGTAGATGGAGGACCTCTTCCAGTCGCGCTCAATACCTCCGCCCTGCCAGAACTCGAAGACCCTCAAACTTCTGCCGACAACGGCGCCTTACAGCTGATGCCAGACGATCCTTCTCAGACGACTCCGGGTGTAGACATTTCTCAGGGCATGCCAGACCTTGATGCTGCACTTAACACTGACACTGCACACATTCTGCCAGACGCGCACACTGAACCACAAGTCGCCACCACATACCAAGGATTCCCCAAGGATGCCATTCCTCTATCGTTCTCCTCAACCACGCCCCTGCCAGTCCCCACCGGTACCACCCTGACTGCTGTTCCTGTTTGCATCGCTTTTCAGTTTGTGACGCGTGAGCCAGATCCACCTAGAGGAGACAACATCTGACCGTAACACAAACTGTGTTAGAACATTTAGTTTTATCTCAGCCTGTGTTACCAGTATGGTCTGTTAGTTAGTGATGGTTAAGAGCTACCACCATCATATGAGCAACTTACTCACACTACACTTTTCTTTCACTTTAATTTCACATATATCTAATGGTGCTAGTGTTCATAAGTGCTATTTAAATGCAGTGGAAATGTTGGCAATTGTTAGACTGAAGTGCTTCAGAGTGTTTCATAAAATGTTTTTGTTTAATGGGAGCATGTATTAGTCATGGTAAAGATACATTAATTGGTCTCAGCAGTCGTACAGGAAATTGATGATGATACCTGTTTGTTTATGATCAGTAAGAAGCCGTGTGTGATGTAGATGTCACATTAGTTAAACGCAACAAACAAGATGGTGTAAGAACATAATTCCAAAGCAATACTGTAATCTGCTTGTCTTGCTTAAATGAAAAACCTGGTTAGAGGTTCATTCATAAATAATTGAAATTTCAATTACATTTATTTACATACTGGACTTCTGAAGACGTAAATAAATATTATTCAAGATTATTTTTAAGCTAACCATAACTCAAAGTTACAATCTGAAGACAAGTATGGAAATTAACATTAATTTAAATGCTTCAAGTCCACCTCATGATGCCCTGTGAATATTGCTTTTTTTGCTTAATCTTTAATTTAAATAATTTGCCAACTTACTATATTGTAAATCCTGTTAAATTTATGCTACTTTTATTAGTTTCAGTAGTATTATTATTATTTTACGTTGTTATTATTATTACTGCAAAGTTCCACAGGCGTTGTGTAAAACAAACAGAAACATTTGTTCACACCATTTTATAGAACGAATTTAAGTAGGTTGTATGGCACAGTCCCCAAATGCAACACATTCATAGGGATATAACTCAGCTGTGTAAAACTCTAAAAACATGCTGGTCAAATGTCAGATGGTTCTACATTTTCAGTGGATGATGAAGAAGTGGTCCTGTGATAGACTGCTGAACTGTCCAGGGTGTCCTCATCATTTCACCTACTGTATTCTGGGAGAAGCGCTTACTCAGGTACAGAAAATAGATAATATGTATATGTACAACCTAATAACAGTGTTACACTCAACACTAAGTTACTACAGCTGAGTGTATCAGGCAAATGTCAGAAGTATAGATGTCGTCCACTTGAGTTTGGCTCATAGTGTTAATGTGATGTAGGTGACTCATGTGGATCTTGTTGCTCTGGCTCTCTGTCGGTTTCTGCCTCGTTGTCAGTGTCCTGCTCTGGCTGCTGCTCCTGCTGAGGCTGCTGGATGAGTCCTCCGTCCTGTGCTGTATTGTAGGAGCCACAGCCGTTGCACTTCATCCCCAAAACATGAAAAGGCACTGTGCAGTGGGCTTGGCAGTCGTTGCATATAACCTATAGCAAAGAAAACCAGTTCCAAAAAATTAGCAACTGGACTAAGAATAGCAGCTCATCAATTATTAATCCGACCACGATTTTAACCTTTATTTAAAATACAGGTGCATTTTCTGAGGCCTTACTTTGACAGTGGCACCTTGGTATTCAGCGGGCATTGGTGACAGAACTATCTCTTCGTCCATCTGTTCCCAGTGGTCCTTCATGTCCCAAGCAGAGTGCATACACAGAGGGCAGCGATATGCTCTGAAACAAGAAAGGAAAAAATAACGTGGAGCCCGTGAAGTGCCTCATTCAGTACCTCCACATGCAGCGGCCAGCTCCTTCACAGAAACTCTAGCAACAGGGTGACTGAAAATCTGTGTATACGAGCAGCAGGTCATTTATTACATTTGTTTCCTAGCCCAGACCTTATTTTGGCACCACGGATAACTTATTTCAGCAGTAGGGACAGAAAGAACTGCTGTTTACCAGTCAAACTCAAGAGTCTCATAACAAGACGTAAATAGATTATCAAATTTCACACGAGCATGTTTACATTACGTTTTAGCTTGGTAAGACGACATGAACTGTGTCTGACACCAGTCTTCGCTTTTAAAATGTGAAATGTGCTGTATATTTTAGGGATGTGTAATTGTCTGAGCAGGACATGAACACACCAATGTTGCTATCACCTCTGGTGTGTATTTTTGTCTCATTCTCATCAAATGGGGTGCTAACTTCATTGAATTTTACCCAATCAGCCATGCAGCTACTTAGCTGTAACAAGACTATATTCAACCTGACTACACAGTTATCAGAGACGGAGACTCATTAAACTTACCCTGTTCTGACCATGTCACCAAAGCAGGTCCTGCAAAGAAATTTATGACAAGTTATGACTATTAATCATGTATTTTTAATGTGTAATTAAAGTAGAGGCAAACACAAACAGACACTATGCACAACTCAATCCTATAACCCTATTCAGAGAATAAGAGTTATACTTGTGTAAAAGATGGCCACACGGAAGAACATGAGCTCCGATCCTGGACGTGTGAATATCCTGTAGAGAAGAAAAAACTCACATCAAAATTTAGAAAACAGTGCCGTATAAAATCCCATAATCCCTCTGTCTTAATGTACTCTGTTTATTATTACCTCCATACACACTGGGCAATTCTGCCTTGAAACATTTTCCACACACTGAAACATAAAAACAATTATGTGAGAATAAAGCAGTGTGAGGATGCTCATTTGCTCATAAAACAGAATTCATACGAGGGCGTGAGTCAGCGAAGGAACAGGAAAGATAATCACCTTATGGTTTCCTCGCAGATCCCGGGCTAAACACAAATTGCACTTTTCACAATGAAAGTAGTTCTCCCTGGGCCCAATTCTGGCAAGATCAAAACATTTGAAAACTGACAGAATTATTGACTATAGCATCAGCCAGCTTATGAACATTAAAATTAATCATTGGGACAATAAACCAACCATTACACCATATTGTCTTTGGTCGTTTAATCTGAAATAATAAACTGCATTCCCCAAATATCCATATTGTGATAGTGTACTGGACTTAAGTTAGAAAAAGAATATGTTATTGGACTTTTTACCTGCATATTCCACAGGGCTGACAGTGGTACTGCTTCTTATCCTTGTCGAACAAGTGGCAAATGCCACAGTAATACTCCCCAAACTGAGCGTTACACTGCTCACAAGTCTGCTGCGCCTGAAAGAGTGCAACCCCACATTTTTACAGTTCTGCTTTCCTCCATGTGAGCAAACTGCAACACACTTAGAATGTAAAACCCAAAAGGAAACAACTGATATTAAAGAACAGAATGGTCCAGCTACAACTGATAGCGAAGAAGAAACATATGAGGCACAGCTGCTGTTCCCAGTTACCTGCTGCACTGTTTGACACTCGGAGCACTGCACCTCTCTGACTTTGAATCGATCCATCTGGTGATTCTCCTCCGCATCATGGCACAGCCGACACACGTATAGTTTACCACAACAAGGTGCCTGCAGCACATCAGTGAATCAGTGAATGTGAATATAGGGGGCGGTGATGAGTATGTTAGTCATGGTTGTATCACAGATTGTGCCAATACCTCAGGATTGCACAATTGTACATTCACTTGCTGGTTCCTTAGGTACACTAGCGAAAACTAATATATTGTAATAAAACAGCCATGCACTGAACCTTAGCTTCATGAAGGTTATAGTATTCAGCATTTGTTCAAGTAACAGAGCTATAGACTCAATTAGGTTTTCCTTAAGGCGGCTGTACTTTGTTGTACTTTCGCATTGTATTGTTTTGTTTGGTATGCTTTGTGTTCTTTTCCTCAGTCCTATTTAGTCAGTGTCCTAGGCTAAATGAAAAGCGCTTGCATACAATACAGTTTTACAGCGCCACAATCTAGATACTTCAAAGTGATAATCCAGTTGAATGAACACCTTTGTGGCGCTGGCTGTCCTAAACTGAAGAACATAACACTCGGGTAAGCTTCGGTTTAGTGCAGGGCTGTTATATTACAAGGTATTCGTTTATTCGATGGTGCACTTGATGAAGCGGCAAGTAAGTGTATAGTTAAGACACCAACACATATGCCTGCTAACCATACACGAGCTAGCTGTGCGTGGCTGCTATAAGAGATGAACAGAGGCACTGCTCGGTACAGCGGAGCGACACTGAAGCAATAATCAACGTCCGTACGTATCCTTCAGAAATGACGAACATATGCGATGTATTTCACAATCTTAACTCACTTTCAACAGGCAGCTGCGGACATAATGCCGACAACCCGCAGGGGAAGCCATGTTTCCTACTTCTTACAGAAATGGTTTACTCTTCTTCACTTGCGACGAATTTCAGATCTTAGACCAAAACGAGCGCACACCGCCATCTACTGTTCACAACTGCATAGATTGATTTCGCCAGTGAGGAAAAAAGCAATTGTGCGTCTGTCTATCTATCTATCTATCTATCTATCTATCTATCTATCTATCTATCTATCTATCTATCTATCTATCTATCTATCTATCTATCTATCTATCTATCTATCTATCTATCTATCTATATTTGCTCTGCACAGCACTATTATAAATGTGGGTATGGTGATTACAAATGTGAATTGTGAACTGGCAGAACAGTTGTTTTAATCAGTGTGCAGAATACACGATTACATTCAGCACACTATAAATTGCAATATATTATAAAGTAAAAGAACCTGTGGAGTTCATTTTACTGCAGAATCTAGTTCCAGGGGGCAGCAGGGAGGGCAGTCCATGGAGGTGTTGCCTGGCTCGAGATAAACAGTGCTTTTGTGCCATTTCCTAAATGGTGAGAAGACTTCTGTGCAGGTGGGCTCACTTCTGATGCTTCTGTACTCTCTTGACCAGTGATAGGTGCACATCACTGACAACCTCACTTTGTCTGTGAACAACCAAGTGAGGTTGTCGGTGATGCACGTACTGTGCACTCCCAGGAACTTGATGCCGCTGACCACCTCCACAGACACACCAATGATGCCCAGCCCACCAGCTGCTCCACCTCCTCTCTGTGGGCCAGGTTGTTGTCGTACCTGATGACAATTATTGTATCATCCACAAACTCTCACAATGTTGTTGGTGGCAGACCTTGGAATGCAGTAGTGTGTCATCAGGATGAACAGCAGAGGGTTGGGAACACAGGCCTGAAGGGAACCTGTGCTGAGGGCGATGACATTAGAGGTATTTTGGTACAACTTGGTTGCAATCACAGCAATGAATCTGTTTGGAGGTCTCAGTCTTGTTTGCTAATCTGGACCCTATAATTGTACTTCATTCTTCTTTAAGCAACTGTGTTTCCTAGATAAAACCAAATGTATACATATCCAGCATATTTTTTCCCAGCAAGTTTGAAGAAGGGTCCTGTCATATTTAAAGAATATGGGGCGCCGCTGGTGTAGTGGTATCATGCAAGATTCCCATTCTTGCGACCCGGGTTCGATTCCCGGGCGGCGCACGTGTTTTATTGTAATAAAACTCGATATTGCACTCTAGTTATATTACACCAAATATGTTACACAACATGTTAAATATATTGCCAACTACAACGTTATTGCTTTGCATTGTAAGCAATGTCCAACAACTTGCATTCAGATTTTTCTTTCACAAAGGTGTTTGTGCACTTTGGCCGATTAAGCAATGAACACGAATAGTGCAATGGAAAATATTATACCGTAAAGCTCTGCAAAGCTTATACTGACTGTCGAGAGCACTTGTGTCGTGCAGATGTTGAGGCTCATCTTTGTGTGTGGAAGCGAGAGCGCCTGATTTTGGCTTCGTCTCAGCGCGCAGGTTGACGCTGCTGCTGACGCCGCTCCTCCGCCATCTTCAACTTCCTATTGTTTGCATCAGACTGAGGCTGTCTGCGGTGTGTGTGAGAGCAGAATCGGCCACGATTTAGTCATTTAAATTGTAGATATAGCCACGTTACGTTCGCGGTCGCTGAAGTTCAGCACAAACCATTTGTATGTCATTGGATTAAAAGAGCTCTCAGGACGCGACCACTAAACATTGATGATGGAGGACGATCAACCCAGAACCTTGTGAGTAATTGCGGCCCTGTCTATGTCCTGGAATGAGAGGGCTCCGTCTAAGTACAGCACGTTCGAAATGTTTCCACGTTGTTGTTTCAATCAAAAGCTATATAACATTCACATGTTGACCGACATGCGGTTATTTAAGAAAGGTTATTGTGTCACGTCGACATCTGTAAGTGTGATAAAACAAAAAGAATACTCTGTGTGGACATTGTTCTGTTTCATTTAGCTGTATAAAGAGACGGAACCATAATTTGCCTGTAAATGAAACTGAGTGGCTAGCTATCGTTAGCTATCATTAGCTAAAGATACAAACGCCTTTAGGAAGTCACTTCTTCTAAGCTCCCTTTCTTTTAATGGTGACCGCATTCACAAATGTCGTGCTATCTTATTATCATTGAATTAGCATTACTCGAATAGTAGCCGGGAAATGTAATTTTCTAATGTGCCGTTAGCTGCCAACACACAGCCTGAGG
Source organism: Mugil cephalus (assembly GCF_022458985.1). Taxonomy (NCBI): domain Eukaryota; kingdom Metazoa; phylum Chordata; class Actinopteri; order Mugiliformes; family Mugilidae; genus Mugil; species Mugil cephalus. The sequence continues at coordinate 22,823,963 of NC_061777.1, read as the reverse complement.
CCCTTTGAACCGGCTAGCCATGGCTTTAGCTAGCTCCCAAACGAGCCACGTCAACGCCCGGAGAGACGGCATGGGGCAGCTCCTGCGAGGGGGTGACCCTATCAAGGCCTTTTGTGCAAAACAGAGAACATTACCAGTAGCTCAGAACCCCATTTCATTGATGTTTTTAATCTATGTTTTAGGAATTGTTGTGGGACGTAGCTAGTCCGGGTAACTAGCCTTTGTTTGCATGCTACTTCCTGTTTGACAAAGACTCAGTTCCCCCGTTTCTCTCCATGGTTGCAGGTACGTGGGGAATCTGTCCAGGGATGTCACCGAGCCCCTCATCCTGCAGGTCTTCACACAGATAGGACCCTGCAAGAGCTGTAAAATGATAGTTGATGTGAGTGATACTCCCTCATATTTGAGTATGGCTACAGGAACCGGTATGGCAGGTTGTAGTGCTGCTTATGATTCTTGTGGTCTTACATGTGTGTGATACTGTTAATCTCCACCACTTTTCCCAGTTGTGTGTGTATATGTATATATTTACAAAGACCTGACACATCAAACTACAGTAGGTCTTATCATCCTCAGCAATTAAATGTTTACTGAGTATCAGTGTTGTTTTCCCGTTGACAGACGGCTGGAAATGATCCGTACTGTTTTGTGGAGTTCTATGACCACAGGCATGCTGCTGCCTCATTGGCAGCCATGAATGGAAGGAAAATAATGGGTAAGGTAAGCTATCGTATCTACAGGGTGAGTGGGGATGGGTGGGATTTGGGTGTGGGAAATGTAGGTTGTGCGCTTCATTTAAAAATAAACAAACAGACACAAACTAGTCAACTGTAGGCATTTATATGACATTAGTTAGAACTAGGATGTCCTAAATGACAAAGACAATATCCTGAAGCCAAGGATAAAGATCAAAGTGAAGTATGAGAAGCAACATTTAATAAGTATCATGCAGTAGTCCCTGATGTGAAATCTGGAGGGAATCTGTATGGCTAGGCTGTCTATAACAATAGAGCAAGCCATTAACTTCTTCACCTGCAACAGTTAGAAGACCACTGGGCCTGATAAAAGATTATTAAAGTGGAGTTGGATGGTGAAATAATGAGTTTAGTGCTAGGACATGTACCTGAAACTCGAATGGCTGTGGCACTGAGTTGCGCAACCGCAGTTTAGATGAGCTTGTGTGTCATGATCTATATTATTGCAACATATGCATTTATTGCAGTTGTCGTAGGTGTTTGATTGGCTAAATTCTTATTCCACACTGAGAGCCAGGAGTTCTATTCACTTCCAATATTAGAGGATTTAAGATTTGATACAAGATAAAAATTTGATATTCAACAGACACAAAAGCAAGTGAGTGTTAAGGCACAACCTCAAAAGTTCATTATTCACTCTTCTAGATGGTCAGGTTTTTCCAAATGACGTAAACATACCCCACCTGGCTTGTTCTTTCTCTTCCACTCTCCGCAGGAAGTCAAAGTCAACTGGGCCACGACGCCAACCAGCCAGAAAAAAGACACAAGTAGTAAGTACAAGTCTTTGTGAGTTCAGGTCATGTACTTTATGACAATGGAAATGTGACACACTAACATTGATATAATGTAAAGCTAAAAATTCACATCAGTTAGATTTGCATTGTGTGTGTGTTATTGTTGGGGGGAAGTTAAGTCGTGGAAAGGATATGAAACAGAGTCAACACTGTAAAGTCTAGCACATCTAAAACGTGTAATTCTTTCCCCCGTATAGATCACTTTCACGTTTTTGTCGGAGACCTCAGCCCAGAAATAACCACAGAAGATGTCAAAGCTGCCTTTGGTCCATTTGGCAGGATATCGTAAGTGTCAAGCTAGGAAAGAATAGAAGAAACCTTCATGAATGCGCAGAAAATGTATTCATAGAGGGCTCACCCATCAGTCCACAGATTTACCCTTTAACGAAGTTAAATTGACAGAATGTAATCAAATATTTGGTAAAACAGTCAATTGCTTACTTATTTTAAGCTAAATAAATATTTGTAACCCAGTTGATTTATTTTCTTTGTTATGTACTTCAGTTACAATTAAAAACACACCAGAAAAAAAGTACATGAGTAAAAGTACAATAAAAAGATAAGAGAACAATAAAATAAGATAAAACAAAAAGTGTCGCCACACTAATGGGTACTAAAATAGTTGAGTATTAAGTTTAGATTTAAAACGGCCCTGGTCAGTAATAAGATGCATGTCAGTGGGGAGCTAAATCCAGAGCCTGGAAGCAGCAACTGAGAAGGCTCGGCACCCCCAGTGTTTCAGTTCTGACCTGGGCACTTGCCAGTAAATCTTGGTTAGATGACCTCGAATCCCTGCCAAACGTAGGAACAACTCTCATCTCAGATAAATAAGATGGGGTGAGGCCATTAAGAGCTTTAAAAACAAACAATAAAAGTGTAAAATCAATTCTACAATGGACTGGAAGTCAACTGAATGAATGAAGGACAGAAGGGATTTGCTCTCTTTTCCTGGTGTTAGTTAAAAGATGGGTTGCTGCACCAGCTGGTGATGGCTTGGAGAAGACTGGGAAACCCCAGTACACAAAGCATCACAACAGTCTACTCTTGAACTAATTGGAACTCGGATAGCTTTTTCAAGGTCTTTAAAACTCAAAGTTTTGGTTTTGGCCAACAAATGCAACTGAAATTTTTTTGTCTTGCCAACATTGTCAATTTGTTCATCAAATTTCATGGCATTGACAAATATCACGCCTAACTTTTGTGCAGCAAATCCTGGTAACTCAGACTCCCCAAACACAATGCATTCTGTCTTGTCCCCATTTAAAAGTTTGGGCAAACCACTGCTCAATGTCAGCGATACAATCAAACCAAGTGTTCTGTGCATTGGCAGATACATTTGCAAGTTATCTGTATAACAATGAAAAGACAATAAGATTGACCCCAGTGGAAGCATGTATAATGGAGGAAAAAAGTCCCCGATTATCACCGAAAAGGTTTCTTTGGACAAGTAAGACTTAAACCAATTAAGTGCAGTACCATGGATGCCAATGTAGTCCTTCGGCCCTGACAGGAGAACTGTATGGTGCACCGTGTCAAAGGCTGCTGTGACATCCAACAGGCCACAGGATGCTTGGCTTTAACAGACATCATCTATGATGCTAAACAAAATATTTAAAGTTTGGCACTGTACCCAAGACAGTGAATTTGTGCTGTAGAAAACTGGGACGAGTAGTTTTTATACTGTATTACACCTAACAGGGTAAATAATAGATTTGTTATTGTTTGCTGCAGCCTAATTGCAATACACAATTTCATAAAGAAACTTAACACAGTAGAGAGTTTGTGCTTTGCTACACATTTCTGATGCTGTTGGTGTTTTTGTCCACAGAGATGCTCGGGTTGTGAAAGACATGGCTACAGGGAAATCTAAAGGCTATGGCTTTGTGTCTTTCTTCAACAAATGGGTAGGCATCATCGTGGTAATTCTGGGGTTTTAAATGTTATTAATAGTATGTATGAAACCTGCTTTAAAGAACCGAACCATCCCCTGTTGATGTTTTATATTATCAGTAGTTAATTTTCATGTGGGTTGCTTCTACATAAGATTTGTTTGGATGCTACGCTAGTGACACTGCTGTGGACAATATGCAAGTTAGTTTTGAGTGTTGGCACAAGATTTGGCAATTGTGTGACTCAGAGTTAAATTATCATATTGGTATTGAGAAGGACATAATGGTTGGAGAATGTCTCTGTTCTGAGGTGATACATTAAATAATTTGTGAAGGTCTCTTGATGAAATAACAAAAATCTTTCGTTGTTCCAGGATGCAGAAAACGCCATTCAACAAATGGGGGGTCAGTGGTTAGGAGGCAGACAGATTCGAACTAACTGGGCCACAAGAAAGCCTCCCGCCCCAAAGACTACCTATGAAAGTGCGTTGTCTCATATATGCAGATTTTGTTTGCTTGGGATATTCGATCAGCACATTTACAGTACTGTTGTCTTTCTCTTTCAGATAACTCCAAGCACCTATCCTTTGACGAAGTAGTGAGTCAGTCCAGCCCCAGTAACTGCACCGTGTACTGTGGTGGAGTCAGCACAGGACTGACAGGTACTGAATACTATGAGGTCCATGGCTAGCACTAAGTTATTTACTGATGGATATCTGAGCGCTTAAGGGTTGCCTGTTATTTGATTCTTTTATTGTTATTCAGTCTTTCAGTTAGAATAAGGCCACGTTCACACACGTACCAAAACAATCTTTTTTCCTCTGGTTTTCCTTGGCCCTATATGAAGCCCTATTCGCACAGGATTAGTTTCACCTGGGACCTGTGACCTTAATCCCGTGTGAATCGTCCATGTTGATTTGTAAAGTAAAAATGACACCACAAATTACCTACCATAATTGTCATAACACAGAGGTCCTCTAACAATAATCCAGGGTGAAACATTGGGATTTAGAGATGAGTTTGATTTACAGCCTTTTCTGCCGCTTGTCACTGAAGAACCGTGAAGGATGTGCTATAATTCAAAGTTTGGACAGATGTTAGAGCACAAAGTCGAGATGTCGCTGAACTATTCACTTAAGACCAATGAAATCATTAAATCAAACATTGACGTGTTCATTGGCAAAGGTGGGTCTGATTTAAATGGCGCCAGATCGTTGGTAATTTCTCCCCTGGGATAAATAGTATCAAAAATATATTTTTTAATATCAATTATTATTTGCAAAGTAATTAAAACTGTCTCTGACACGCTGAGTGAGGCGGAAAGTCATAACAACGGAATGCTAATTTAATCATCCTCTGCAAAAACGGGCGTCTCAACCCTCCTTCTTGTCACTGGCTCAGATGCGTAGGCCATGGGGTTAGTTGATGGAAAAAACTCCCTTTCTGACTTGTCCTGACGTAGTATTTTCTCCTAAACTGCACATTCTTCAATAGCAAGCAAACCAACTAACACATCTGATGATGTAGGGAGTGACGAAAAATAAAGATGGCAGAGAGTACGCCCCAAAATGTATCATAAATGTATTTAAAAAACTGATTATATTTAAAATGGCTGATTTTTACGATGTCTTATTTTGGTGTTATATTTAAATTATGTACACACACACTATGTTGCTGTCTGTTCTGATTGTTTCATGTCCTCTCTAACTTAAACTAACCAGTAATGTTAAACATTGGAGCATTCCTGACAATTCCCAGTGTCATTTCCCTTATGTCTAGGATGAATTGTAGTCATTCAGGTCATGGTATATCCAAAAGCAAAGCTAATTGGTTCAGTTGTCATAAAGATGGTTCCCCACTTAAAACACTACTTCAGGTGTAGTGGACAGCGGAGTCCTGACGTGAAGAACTCACTCTTCTTGTCATAATGCTTTATTTTGAATCTAGAGATATTAAATGGTGTCACATTGATGTCCTTTTCCATTACCTTTTAGGTAAGGCAGTTTCAGGTTCAGTGTTTTGTCCAAGGACCCTTTTGGTGCACGTTTTATTTGTGAACTACCTGTGCCGCTGGCCTTTTAGTGTGTCTCATCTTGACTTTATAATGACTCCGATGCACGTAATATATGAAGTAATTAGTTTGGGGTTGTGGTTTAAGAGAAAATGTTGAATAGAATGAAAAGTTATAAATGCACTGTATTATAGCCATTGTGACATTTTAGCCATGGCTGTTGTGCTCAGCAGCATCTTTCTAAAGCTGTTAGTCAAATTTTGACAGAGCGGTGCTGACATGACATGCTTCCTAGCAGGAATCATTTACCTGAAACACATCGACCCAGTTAGAAACAATGTCTGATCCTGTCTTTCTGTTTGGTCTTCAGAGCAACTGATGAGACAGACCTTCTCCTCCTTTGGACAAATCATGGAAGTCAGAGTTTTTCCAGACAAAGGTTATTCATTTGTGAGGTACGTTTCTTTTTTTTTTCCCCATACCTTTTCTTTCAAGGTCAGAGTATCATGACATGACACATTTAGCAGCAGAGAAAACCTGCAGTATTGTGGGAGCCACAGATCTGGCTTCAATATCTGCATGCATCACATCCACTTACAGGATCTTTGATATATCTGCCTTAGTCCCAGGTGCATATTAATAGTGTTATTTTTCTCAAGAGACATAGTAGACTTTCTAATTAATATTCATCCTCTTCTCTCAGTTTGTTAATAGAGCAGATCTCCAGCCACATGTGGCCACTATTAAAGGAAGGATTTCTATGTTATATATAACTATAAAATGAGGTTCTTTGTTTCCTGAGTCTCTTTTTCGCTGTCTGTTTTCACCCAGGTTTAACTCCCATGAGTCAGCAGCCCATGCCATTGTGTCAGTGAATGGCTCTTCAATAGAGGGCCACATAGTCAAATGCTACTGGGGTAAAGAGACCCCGGACATGATGAACTCAATGCAGCAGATGTCTGTGCCCCAGGTAAGGGCGCCACACACTTTACATAGTTCATAAGGCAACATAAGTGTCACATTTGACGTTTACCAGTGCATTGTGACTAAATATATGTTCAACATTAAATGATGGATTTCATAATGAACGTAGTGATTATTCAGTGCTCTTCAGTGTGACAATAATCAGAGACAGTGGCCATTTAGCACATGAACTAGTAGTCGTGTCGTTTAAAAGGCATTAAGAGCCGTCCTCGTTGTGAAGGGACATGAACCAGTTTGTCCAGTTCACTACAGGAAAAGAAAGTCAAGAAGTTTCCCGGTAAATAAAGCAGACAAACAGCAGAGAGATTGTTGAACTACTCTCTACTATATTTGAAAGGCCCCTGTCTTTTATTTTCACATTAGTTTTGTCTTTTGCTGCTGAAATGATTGTGTTGACAGGGTGTATTATTGTTAAGCTATACTTTCTGTGCTTAATCCTACAGCAGAACAAGATGGGCTTCGCTGCAGCTCAGCCCTATGGCCAGTGGGGCCAGTGGTACGGCAACGGGCCCCAGATCAGCCAGTACGTCCCGAATGGGTGGCAGGTCCCCACCTACGGTGTTTATGGCCAGGCTTGGAACCAGCAGGGCTTCAAGTAAGTAGCATGGTGCGCACAAGGCTCCCCTTCACCGCCTTCTCCTACTGCAGCACCACCAGAGACCCGGCCAGCCAAAGCCAGCTCTGGCCACAGGAGGGAGCATTGGCGTCCCTCCTCCCAACCCCACCTTCTTCCACCTCCCCCTCGCCAGCCCCTCCCCCCCACCTTGTTCATCTTGTGAAGATTAAGAATTAAGCATACACACACACACACATACACACACACACAGAGCCATCTGAACTTTGATTTTGTTGCTAAGCATGTTTCAGTGTGTTCTTATTGTTCGTTGTGCGCAGCACATCATAATTCCCGAAGGCTTTTTGTTCAAAATATTTTTGCCACTTGAAACAGGGCCCATAATATCTCACAATGAATGTACAAAGCTAAATTCTGACTTTCCGTAAGTAACTAAATTGACTGACCACAAAAAATGGTGAATGCTCAAAGCAAAAGTTTTCACTCTCTGTCCACTTCCACGGACAGTTTGCAATAAAGAGTACATTTCCCTTTGTGTAAGATTGCCTACTGTGTAAAGATTGTTCCTTTGAGATGTGTATCTGCTTTCATGTTGTCGCCTTTTACATCATTTTCTTTTTGATTTCTCTGGTTTATTTTTTACTGATGATTTGATCTGTACATGGATGTCAGTAGGACATGTTAAATATCATTTGTAGGTTATCAAATTTTGTTTTTACTTAGACAGCCTATGTGCAGTGATGATGTGTGCACCGAAGAAAAATAAAGAGGAAGCCATATGTCACTGGCTGTCTAACATTCTTGGCAAACAGCTGTATAAATAGACTCTGCACAAAGGTGTGAGGTAGATAAGTGTACAGTAAAAGTCTTAAGGCCTCTCTTGACTTGAAATTTAGTGATAAACCTCGATCCTCTATAAGCTGTTTTAACTCCACACTGAACTTACAAGATGAATTATAAACGCCTTAAAATACATGATGTGAAACTGGTGAGAACTTCTATGTTATGCTTGGTGGCCAAATGTAAAGAGAAGTGAAGACGGGTCTGCGCTGTTGTGACCGGTGTTGCTCATCTCTGTAGGCTTATGGATATTAGCGGCGGGGTGGGGTGGGGGGGTTGAAGGGAGTATTTAGCTTTTCTGCGCTTAGCCTTTATCCTCTTTGTCTGCTTGTCCACCCATTTATAGTCAAATGACACTTCCCTTTGGTCCCTCCAGAAAAAATCTTTCTTTTTTTGTTTTTTTTTTTTGTTTGTTTTTTTTTGCTAGCTTGATTTTTACCCAGCCTTCCTCACCCTCACAACCTCTGATAACTCTGTTTGCCTTCCTGTTCTCATTCTAGCCTGATCAGATTCTAGTAGCTCTAATACAAACCGTCCCTTTGCTCCCTTTCGCCTTGTCTCTTCTAACCTGCTGGCATTTTGTCTTTCTCTCTCTCTCTCTCTCTCTCTCTCTCGACCTCGTTTTTTGCAGTCACTTACCGGCCAGTGCTGGGTGGACTGGCATGAGCGCCATCAGTAACGGTGGGGTTATGGAGCCTACACAGGGATTGAATGGGAGTATGCTAGCCAACCAGCCAGGTATGGGAGCCGCAGGATACCCCACACACTGATAAGTGGGCAGGGTGGGAGATTTTGTCAACCATCAGCCTCTTCTTGGCTGTACGGTGCCCTGCGGGGCTGTGTAACAACGCCTCCATTTGTGGCAGGACTAAGACTTTTACTGGGATGTCGAACCTAAAGACAAGGTCGACGTCTGTGAGATGTAAATGAGGTTTCTTGGGGTGGGGGGTTGAGGTAATGGGAGCCAGGGAGCAGGGATTTGACCCACACAGGTATTTACAACCCTTGTGGCAGGCAAGACTGGCCATGAACCAGGGCTCTTACCGTTTTAAGTTAACTGTAAATGAGTATAAAACTGTAAAGGAAAAACTTTTGGATTTTTTTTTTTTTTTTCTGGATTTTACAAATTGCTTCCATTTTCACATCGATCTTCTCAGACAGCCACAGTTTTTTTTTTTGTTTGTTTTGTTTTAAAGAAACTTAAAAGTCTGAGTCATGCTAAGTTATAAACCTTAGTTCTTATTTGAGGAATGGAAATCTGTTTAATTTGTTCTAATTTTCTCTTGGATTAAAATCAATTGCAGGGATTGTTGCCACTGCTGTTTCTCTGTAAGGGCAGATAAATATTGCACAGTTTTTTCCTCTTCTACTTGCTAGACAAATTTGACTACCAAGAGTTTCCTTTTTTTTTTTTGCATTCCATTTCTCCTTCATATCTTTCAGACAGCCTCAAATCTTTTCACCACATGTAAATAACCATTCATTTGAAACGATGTAAGTAAAATGCTACTGTTAACTGTGGGTGCTTGCTTTCATTTTTGTTTTGACAACTCGACAGTTAACTCCACCATTGTACGTAGCAGAGTGGCACTATCATAATGTGACACTGGCACAGTGCAACACACGATTCTTCCGTGCAGGGATAAAACGGCATTGCCATGCAGTGCATACTTAAAATTTAACACAATTCAAATACTAAAGGGTGAACATGTTTGACACTTGTGATGTTTTTTAAAGATCTGTTGAAACAGCAGTATTTTATATCAAAAATCTGAGTGAATTCAACCTTTACACTTGCTCTTCTTTGCCAGAGAAATGGGGAGGCCTACATTGTAACTGTTGCCTTATAGAGCTGGTTTCTTTTATCTGACAACGTACTCTTTTTAATTAGGCAGTGCCTACAGACATTTTCAGACCCTTTTGTTTAGAAAGGTGTTAGCCCTGAGAACTGACGACTCTGCTACTGTAATCATGTTTTCTTGCTTTGTCCAATTAAAATGCTAATGCACATAAACCACACCATGTTGTTTGCCTTTTCCTCATAAGGTCATCCTCTAATTCATTCCGATCCAGGGAAATTTGCAGTGTTATCGCAACATATAGTAAAGGCGGTGCACAAGACAAAAAAGTGAACATTAAATAAATAACAATTCAATGCATAAGTTCTACATATGGGCAGGTTTGGTTGAACAGCCTCACAACAGCAGGAGCTGCAGTACGGCTCTTCACGCAGTGCAGTTGAGGCAGTCGTCTGTTACATACATCATACAGAATTTGTGATTTTGTGGTGTATCAGCCATAACTTTATGAATACAATAATATTCTTCAAGTCCCTTTTTTGCCGCCAAAACAGCCCTGACACTGATTAGATTAGATTACCGTATTTTCCGGACTATAAGCCGCAAATTTTTTCCCCACGCTTTGAACCGTGTGACTTATGCAAAATCGTGGCTTTTATGTGAATTATTATTTTTTATTTATTTATTTTTTTTGCTATAAATCCTTCACAAAAACTGGCCGCATACGAAAAGCATAATTTTCAGCCAGCTTTAGCCCGGGATGACAGCGACATGGAGAGCAACACTGACATAGACACAGAAAAGGTATGTGACGAAGCTCTTCTGAGGCTGTTCAACTCCGACACTGAAGAAGATGACTTCAGTGGTTTCAGTGCAGGAGGAGGAGGATGAATAAACCAACCAATAACTTTTCTGTTTTGTTTGATCAGCACTTTTATGTTACAGGCACCGCTTATAGCCCAGTGCGGCTTATATATGTACATTTCCATTTTTTTTAAAAACTTTGTGGGTGCGGCTTATATTGAGGTGCGCTCTATAGTCGGGGAAAATATGGTAGATGGATGGATACAGGACCTCTGAAGGTGGTCTGTGGTATCTGGCACCAAGATGTTGGCAGCAGATCCTTAAAGTACTGAACGTTACAGGTTGGGACACATCACACAAATGCTGGATTGGTTTGAGATCTGGGAAATTCAAGTCAACACTTAAAACCTATCGTAGTGTTCCTCAAACCATTCCTGAACCATTATTGCTTTGAGACGTTTGACACGTTATCCTGCTGGAAGAGACCACTACCATCAGGGAGTACTGTTTCCATCACAGAATGTACACGATCGTACACACTGTTGCGAGGTAACATCTACGTCGATGTCAGGACCTGATGTCTCTCGATGCCACGCTGCCTCTGTTGAGTTGCCTCCTTCCTATAGTGTGTCCTGGTGCCATATGTTCTCAGTGCACACACACACACACTCTGCAATCCACGTGATGCAAAAGAAAAAGCGACTCACAGACCAGGCCAGTCCATTTCTCCGTGGTCCAGTCCATTGTGCCCTGAACTGGACTGAAGCCGCCCACATCCATAAAAAATAAATGGAAGCACTGTGTGTTTTGACATCTTTCTTTCAGAGTCCTCATTAACGTTTTCAGCAATTTGAGCTCCAGTAGCATGTTTGGATCCGACCACAGTGGCCGGCCATTTCTCCCTACATTCATCTGTGAGGCTGAGCCGGCCACAAGCCCGTCTCTGGTTCACCACTTTTCCTGCCTTGGACCACTTCTCGACTGCTGCAAACTGGCAATCCACAAGATGTACTGACCCGTTCATTTAGCCATCACAATGTGATCCTTGTCCGTCTCTCTGATCCTTCCACTTGCCCATTTTCCTGCTTCTGACACATCAACACGACATTTTCACTTGCTGCTTAATGCATCCCACCCACTGGCAGTCATAATAATCTCATAATGTTATGGCTGCAGGGCGAACTTAGGGTACATTCACTACACTAGTTGGAGTTTTATTCACTTGGTGTTTTTTCTCACTGTGACATGTCGAAGTGAGACAGATGTGTTCCTTGTCTGTGAGCGGCTCATCCTCGTTGAGTCGGTGCACATTGATGCATCATTAGAGAACCACTAATTGGGGAATCTGAACAACATCCTCTAATTGCATGTGAGTGTCTGGTAGTTATAGACCAGTCACGTCATTTTCAAACAACAGCCACTCACATGCACATGTGCAGCCAGTGTGGAATCACCAGAAAACACATGCAAACTCAAGGCCAGCGCATTAAAATCCACAGACTTCTTGTTGTAAAGCGTCCACTGCTCCACCAAGACCAGTCCAGCCGCCTTTGATTGTGCTTTGTTCTTGGGTAAGCGACTGACTGACACTTAGAGCTTTAATACCAACATTATTTTAGTTGATGCTGCCATCACACGCTGTTTCCTGAAATTAAGAACTGAACTCCATCCCACTCATCTAGGAAAAAAAACAAAAAAACAACAGAAAATGCACTTTCTTTGAATGAAGGCTTGTGCACTAGATGGCGCCCTCAGTCCATGTTTCCTGTCTGGTGCGGTGGAGCCGCCGGACGGCTGTGTGGCAATTTAGCACAGTGTCACTAAACCATCAGTCAGTGTGTCAGCGTGTCCAATGGCAGTCAGTGACACTGGAGAGGGGGCCATGGGAGGCTTGTTAATTTGAACACATAAAACTTTTATTTTCTGTCAGTGTAAATGAACATTTTTCTTTCTTTTTTTTTTTTTTTAATTTGTCTCTCTTAACAAGGTCTTTCACTCTACACTATATAGGGCACCCTGTGAACGCTCTGTATGTGTGTGCCAGCTCTGCCGTCTCTGAGTTATTGGGTCCTCGACGGCCATGCAGTCAGGTTGGCTGGAATAACAGGCAGCAAGAGCTGACAGGCTGATAAATGGTTTGTCTCTTCACAGATGCTCAGCCAGGACCCGACTGGGCTTTAATGGACGGAGAGTCTGTTAGAGATGGGAGGAGAGAGAGAGAGATGTCAGAGGATGACTTAGTGAGCAGATTACAGCTGAAATCAATCAAAGCGGCCATGCGTCCTTTCTATCTCTGTCTGCCCTGCTTCCTTTCTCTCATCATATTTGACTTCTTGATTTTTGCAACTCTTGAAACTTCGTCCTTCGTCTGTCCTCTTAAATGTATTAAAATAATATTTTGAAACCTCCCATGTATCAGGCAGGAAGTATAGAGGCCCAGTTCAAAAAAAGTTCAGTCTTAATGAGATGACAAAACAAAACCAAATTAAGAAAATGTCTTAATCGATTTGACAACACGCGCACAAATGCAAATACGACAGGTGAGCCTGTGGTGTTGGAAATGAGCTTTTTTTTAAATTTTTTTTATGCAGATTGACAGCATTAATAAATACAACATCATGATGCTTTGAACAGAAAGCTTTTTCTTTTTTTTTTGACCGCTGTAATTCTCAATTGTTCTGGTGTGGCCCGTAGCCTGACATTACCAAGCTTCATTTATAACTGACAGCAGCAGATTTTTTTTCTCCTACACACGAGTGCTGCTGTCAAAGCTGCTTAGCATTTAAAAAAGTTAGCTTTTACCAATAGCACATTTTGTAAACTGCAGTGGTGACTGGAGGTTTTTCTCCAGCTGCACTGTGTCAAAACTGCACAACAGGGTTCGAATCAGGATATTACACCTGGACACACACCTCCGTTTTCACCGAGATTTAAGGTTTTTAAAAATCATTTATTCTTACACCTGAACTATAACAAGCACTTGTGATTTTTGTGAACTTCTCTTCAAATGGAAATAACCTGTTTTTTTTTAATAAAAAAAAAATGTAATCACCATTGGTTGAACGCTCCTTGTTATTGGTGTTTTAATAGAATCAATTAGATTTTTTCAGTCTTTTATCTAAACTAGTTCAGTTTTATTTGGGCCCGATCAGTTAACACACCATTGGCTGTGATGCAGCTGCACTGACCGTACGTCCACGTGTGGTAACTTCAGGTTCACTTTGATGGAGGGAAGCTGCCGTATCACCGGGTGTTTGTATTTCAGACGGCCGACTCACTACTGTACAAAGCAGGAACAAAAGAGATGAGGAGCGATGTTGAGGGACAAGAGGTTCCCTGTGAACTGTTTGAGTGAACAGCGTCGGTGTGTGTTTGCCCGTGTTTCCATGCAAGTGACAGCTTGCGGCAGTGGCTGACAGCAAATAAACATGTTCCAGTAATTAACCTTGACAGGCCCAATGTGGTGCCAACAGCAGAAACCTGCTAATGACACAATTAATCCATAATTAAGGCATTCTGTCACATCGCACTCGCACATACTCCGTCACTGAGCATCGTGTGCGGATTGGAAAGACTGTGGAAATACAGTACACAATACCACACAAGCAACACACACTCTCCTCTCTCACATGCTCCCTCCACTGCCTCTCTCCGTTCCCTGATGTAAGTTTTGTGGCACAGACCAAAGCTCGAACAGTCATGAGCCTAGAAATGTAATGAAAGGCAGCTGTGCAATACAAACAGGCACTAATTATTATGGACAGCAGCTAAGCACAAACGCAGTCTTTGAAGAAGAAGGTATGCAGGAGTTTGCTGAAGGAACTCTTGTGCTCAGATGTGTGCCGACAAAGCACAGTCTCTCTCTTGTGCAGGTTTTACTGAATTTGCTTTGACACATTTTTATTGCAGCCTGGATTAACTGCAGAGAAGAGACGGTTTCTGTTGTGGACATTAGTAAATACCCGAACTCAAGCCACATGATGACTGAGCTGATGTTCATGTTCACTGAAGAGCACTGACGCTCCCTGACGTCCCGGTGGAGTATCGCCCCTGCCATCGCTGTATTACTGTATTAAATGTTCCTGGTGTGACAGTAGAGTGAAGGACTCGTGTAAAATCTCGTTGCTGATTTGTCGTGTTGAATTTTGGTATTTTTAGCCCTGCATCTGTCCAGTGGGGTAGTTAATCTGCTGAGAAAAGAGCAGATGTCAACTTAATGGACGTTCCTGAGGTATGGTCTAAACACTATCCATGTGCATGGGCTTGAATTATGGTCAAAACGATTTTGACTTTTTCCAAATTGATGATCACATGTAATTCTGTAGTTTATTGTTAACTCTGCCTTTGTAAACCTGCAAAATGTGTTTGCGCCTTTGTAAATCATTGCAGGTGCTCGTCAAATACGTAGCAAGGAGGTAAGACCCAAATGCAGACACAGGAGGAGGCAGGAACAGGAAACAGGACAACTTTATTGGAAATGTTGAACAAAAAGTGTTGCTCTCTCATGGCAAGGAAATCCAAACACTTGTCCAAACAACAGTAATCCAAGACAGAAAACAGGTGCAAAGGTCAAAAACATTAGGAGCACTGGGCCATACTTGGTCTTATATATACACATGCAGGACGAAGTGGGAAACGGGACGCAGGTGGAATAAATGAAACTAACTGAAAGATAAGTATCTTTTCAAAATAAACCTGGACACAAACTGAATTACCCAGAATTAAAAACATTAAATAATGAAGCAGAACAAAGAATACCTGCATCCTGGCATGTGGTTTTGTGAACAAGTCCTGTCAACACACCTGACTGTGAATACTCTCTTCTATACATGTTCTCTGCAAGTCAAGATGGAATATAGTACAAACTCTTCCTGAGCACTGAATTTGACTCGTGCTTCCCGAAAAACTGGATTGTCTCATGCGGATTCATTTCACAGGTTTGCTGAGTTTGATGACTCTTTGTGAACATGTGTTTAGAAGTAAAAAACGGATTTAATTATAGTAACAGTAAACGATGAAAACAGGAGAAGAGCCTGAGCAAAGGGACATACCTGCACCGAGACTGTGTAAGTAAATGGATATGAATAGATTTTTATTCAGAAAAATTTAAATGCACATTTTGTAATACATTTCTCTGCAACTGGAGACATTTATAGTGTGAAGCCGTCTCCGTGAATGCAGCCTATTGAAACTGCGACAGAACGAGATTACATATCAGGCCGGGTGATTTCCCATTTTCATAAAATGCCAACACTGACCTGACATTTGAGCTAACCATTATATCAACTCCACCGACGCTACACAAACTTTACTGTGCCAAGTCTTGCTCGGAGCTCTGCCACCCTGTTTATAACTTTGACAGCTTTATTATGCACTTTGTATACAGCCTCAGCAGCGAGTCACATTCCTGGCATTTGTAAATAGACTTACAGATGATTTTGTGGCTGTCAGGGTGTTCACTAGACAGCAATGACTGATTTATAGTCAGCACGTCAAACACAACCCGAGTCATCCAGCAGGCAAATAAAGATAGAGCTGTGCTCTGAGGCACACTCCGACTGCCTCCAGAGTAAACACACAACCGGTTGCAGAAAAACACTGCGCCACATACAGTGCAGGTCAAGACAGTTGCGTTAAAATCTGTTTCTAATGTGCACGTGTTTGGATGTAGTCATATTTGAATCAGAGCCGTTTGTGTGCGAGCTCCCTTGCACATGCTCGTGTTTGTGCGTCTGTCGGGGTGTGCCTGGCTCGGCGCTGACAGGTGCGTGTCACCTCATCATTCAAGCTGTCAGCGCCGCCGACGGGCAGGAGGAGACGCCGATGAAGGACGCCCGCTTGGCTGACGCTCAGGCCGAACCACTTCCTGTGCGTGCACACACTGTAGTGGGAGTCGCGGAGAAGTCCTATGTAGGACAAATGCAGCCCGCGGCGAACTCCCCCTCCCCATTACCGCTCTCTGTAACGCTCAAAAAGGAAGAAAAAAAAAGAAAAGAAAAGAAAAAATCCCCCATCTGACTTGACTCATCGCTCATCACCAGCAGAGACAGTATGAGAGCTCCATGGATCAAAGACTAGATGTCACGTCCCCTCCCCTTCCTTAAATTCATCCAAAAAGCCAGAGCTAGGGCTGTACGTATGCGTGGATGTGTGTGTGTGTGTGTGTGTGTGTGTGTGTGTGTGTGAGTGTGTGTGTGTGTGTGTGTGTGTGTGTGTGTGTGTGTGTGTGTGTGTGTGTGTGTGTGTGTGTGTGCGTGTGTTGGGTGGGAGAAGCTTGCCAAGCTCCTCAAACTTGAAGCGTGTGTTTATGTACTTTGTCACTCAGGAAAATGAGATGTGTAAATCCAAATGTCATCGAAGAAGAGGAGATTTCTGACAGCGCCGAGCGTCACGTTTCAGATTTTCTCTCCTTCTTCTCTTCCCTTTTGGCCGCTGGACACACTGCTGACAGCTTCATGGCTGAGGAAGACGAAGGCAGGAATGTTGGTAGATGATGCGTCTCACACACACACTCGCAAACAAAAGGATTTACAGCAGCCAAGGTCAGTGGTGCGTGTCCGAAAGTATGTGTTTGGCAGTATGTACTTACTTCTTATGGATGGTGTGTGTGTGTGTGTGTGTGTGTAGATGCCTTCGGAGTACAAATTGGAATGAGGCCTCTGCAGTATTCGGGCGACACATTAATAGAGGCTGGGATATGTATGTGGACTGTGTGTGCGTATGTGTGAGCGTGCCTGTCGCAAGTGTTCAGTGGCCCTGCCATTCAGCGGTACATACGCAGGGTTGACAGCTCCCGCTTAAATGTGTCACTCGACATTACCCATAAAGCACCACCAAAAGAGACAGAGAGAAGGGAAGGGTGTGTGGAGTGGAGGATGGGGTTGGGGATGTGTGTGTGAGGCGCTGGCAAGGAAGCAGAAATACAGTGATATACTGGTTTGTCTTTTTTTTTTCTTTTTATCTGTATTCTCAGCCATTAATCAAATGCCGCTGCCACTGTTGCTGTGTATATTGCTCTGGTTCTCAACTTTAGGACCAATGGCTCCCGATAGAGGTCTCACAGCCCCTCGTGCAAAATGAAAAACAGTCACTTTCGTTTCTCTTAGCAAATGCTGTCACTTAAGATTTAGTTGGAAAGGCACAACAAATGTGATTCATTAAGAAATATGGTCCGTGCTGTATTGACAGGATCTCTTCTGCCACCCACCAGAGCTGTCATCAAAACAAATGACACTCTGGCTCATTTACAGGCCAGCAGTATGCCAATAATGCCATTATCTCTTGTTAGTGAAGAGTCGGTTTAGACAGGTGTAGGTGAGTGAGATACGGATGGATGTGAAAGTCTCTTAAAAGTGAAATAAGAAAATAAATTTGTAGAAGTGTATTATTGTAGGAACCATCACTCAGCTTTAGTTCTCTTACACACATGCTTGCTAACACTCATGCATTAAGAAGCTGTCTTTATCTGACAACGAATTTGTCCTAGGTTTGTTATCTTCATTCATTGGGCTCCACAGTGCGTTTTGATAACACCGAAACATGCAGCATTTTGTGCATTGCTATTTTTTCTGTCCCCTTTAATTGCAGTGTTTTGCCGGGATGTATGGCAGAGGGGCGGAGGTGCATTTCTAGACTTCTCTATATCAAAAAAGTAATATGCAATGTGCTGTGACAGATCTTTTCTGTGAGTTTATTAAACACCTACAGGCTCATACAGCAGCGTGATCCATGTCTCCAAAGTGGGAAAGCGCGCAGATTTGTGCATATGGCACAACGTCATGAACTGGTGTTCACATAATTCTAAATGATCCCCAAGAGGATCGAACAGCAGATATGACGGAGTCTACTTTTCTACTTTTCTTTACTTCAAACACTTGTGAGCATTCGCCGTGGCCTGTTTTTATACTATTTTTTCTATACCGCTGGCTCTAGTCATATCCCTGTTGCCAACTGAGTCATGCTGAATCTGTAAGAGGATAACAAAGTTCAAGGAGTTCAAGCAGAGGGCTTTTCTCATTTGCCTGGTGTAGTCAGACTTTCTCTTACAGAGAAAAAAACACAAATGGTTTGTGCTACAATCAATCACAGCCATTTTGTTGTAAGCCAGTTCAACTCCACAGTAGTCAGGTTACAGGTATGACTAAGTTGCGTTACTCTTCTGTCAATCACAGCCTAAAGGCCGCCTGAACCATTTGATTGACTTGGAAGATCTTTGCATAGTCACTTCCCGACAGAGTCACCCCAGGCAAAGTTTCTGCTACAAATATTTTGTGGGCAGGGAGAGTCAGGCTGACGCCCAGGTTGTTTATTATCTAATGAACAACAATGAAATCCACTCATATTTCAAGAAGGACGTGATCATGAAGAATAAATAAAGTGTAGACCTGAACTGAACGGCATGGTTCAAAAGAGGCCAGCTCCATTCAATGGTGTCAAAAAAAAAATAAAACAAACAAAAAAATCTAAATCCATAATAAGTAAATGCAACATGTGAATCCAAGATAGACACACAGACACAATGACAAGAGGCCAAAGCTGAAAAAAAAAAAAAATATATATATATATATATATATATACATGGAGGTTGATAAGGGACCAAGGGATATATGGAACTAATGAGGGGAGGAGCGCAAAAGAAATAAGGCAAGACAGGCTATAGTGTAATCACAGAGATGGGAAAAGACAGGAAGTAAATTTACATGAAGACAAAGAGAAAAGAAATAACAAAATAAAACAGGAAATACCAGCCTCCATCTTCTCAAATGAGCCTAATTGTGCCTGATTATTGACTATTTCTAAAATAAGTAAGGAGATGATGGATGAGTGGACAGATGACGATTACTTCAAGGTACCATGAGTGAATTTCTTGGAACCATAAAGTAAAAATCATTACAAATTAAACATTAAAGAACCCATAAATGAGGCATTAAAGTACATGGGCTAATTGTTATTGTGGGCTGCTTATATTGAGAAGAATTAGGTCAGCTAATTAAATGACAGCAACAGCAAAGGTATATATGAACCTGATGTGCTCCACCAGCCTCTTAGGGTATTTAGAGGTAAATCTTTCTAACTAGGCTGTGGGTAAAAGGGTTTATTTCTTGCTGTGTTTATGCTTATTTTGATAAAATGACACATACAGTGGGTGTTTGGCTGTGTAAAGCGGTCAGATCAAGCTGGATTACGGGAGTTAAGGGCCACATGTCAAAACATGTCTTTCAGTCTGCCCTGGGGCGCCAAAACAACAACCCTCATCCCTCGAAAATCCAACCACCACCATTCTCCTCATGTCACTCAGTCCCTATCCAAAGGCACAATCAACTCTCTCAGCTCCATTTCCTGCCAATGCGCATACTGACATCACACGCACACGCAAACACACCACACACACATTTATGCACGCTCACAGTCAGCAGAAGGTAATATCGGTTACTGGCACTTCCTCCATACATGCAGAAACTAGCCTGAAGTGTGTTTGAGTCTGTCAGTCAACACGAGGACAGCAGAGATGTGACAGTGAAGCCGTTAAGATAATCTTCCCCGTACTGAAGTGTCTTGTGTTTAGAGGTCAGGTGTGAGGGTTTGTGTTTACTAAGCATGACAGGTTTTGAGAAGAAGTTTTTTTTTTTATGATATATTTTACATACTTCAGTTTGGTGTATTAGGCCACCATTTCTGCAAAGACATTTTAATACAAGATAGATATACATAGATCTGTCGTACATTTATGACCACCAGCCTATATTGTGTGGATCCGTCTTTTGCAAACCCCAAACTAACCCCAAACAGCCCTGATCCCTTCAGAAATGGACTTGCTTTGATAGCTGGCATCAAAACTTCCAAAAGTCTTGGAAGTTGTTGGAGGTACAGACCTCCATAGATTAGACTTGCACATCCCGCATATAAATAATTGGACTGAGATCCAGAGAATTTATAGGCCAAGTCAACATCTTAAAATGAAGCTCAGACAAAAGTTCAGTGAGAAAGATCTAACCATCTGTTCTTGCTCCATTTCCTCATCTCTTCAAATTTGATTTTACTATTTGCCCACCTTCACCCAGCCAATCACTCCCTCGTCCCTGTCCTTTAAGTCACTGTCATTCTGTCACTCCATCCATACTCTCTCTATTGCACAACCTCCCCTCCTTTTCTACCTGTTGGTACTCAAAGTGCTTTTAGAGTCACAGACACAGACACATTCACACACCAGTGCCACACACAGGGGCTTCAGTGTCTTGCTCAAGCATGTGCCACATTCCGAGGATCGAACCCTTCGGTTCGTGGACATCCAGCTCTACCTACTGAGCCACAGCCACAGCCCCAACTCTCCATGTTCATTCCAGGGTTCTTCATCAGACGTCTCCTTCAGCCACCTGATAGTGTATTAATACACTGTTTAAGATTAAGCTCTATGATGCATCAGAGTCAAACCGTCAAACGGTTACCTTGCACGCTCATGTTCTTGTTTCCTCAATAAATGTAGTGCGTTTTCCTGTTGAAACAGGGCACTGCCTTCAGGGAATACAGTTTTAATGAAACGGTGTACTTGGTTTGCAACCCCTTTTTCTTTAGATGAACCTGACTACTGCAGATAACACCTCACGAGAGCTGTAGTTTTGGAGATGCTCTGACCCAGTCTTTACTTTGAGGACAAAATGGCCACTTGTTGCCTAACACATCAGTGTTATTCACCTCACCGATCTGATAGATGAATGCTACTTGTTACATTGGTCATGTTGGAGGTAATGTTCAGTTTCCTAATAAAAGTCCAAATTTACATCATCCGTTCTGTGTCTTGCACCACGTCTGCACAGTAAACTGCATCTGCAGATCCATAGTAAGCGTAACAACAACCACTATGAGGGTTTCTTAGCCACTAAAGCCTTGTGCCTTCAATTGTGCGTTTTACAATGAAATTGGAGCGATACTGATACATATACTTTTAGTTCAAATGTTTAGACATATGTTTAGACATATATGTTCATAGTAAAAACATACCAAAAACTATGTTCCATCAGTACTGCTATAAATGCAGTACACTAGCAGACACCGACAGGCTCCAGAAATTAATTCGTGACAGTTCCTCAAATTCTCTCACTTTGTCTTTGCTGCTCTCTCTCAGGTTTAGCTTGGAAACACATTTTAGTCCCCAAGGCAATAACACTGCAGACGCCACCAGACGCCAGATTTCCTCCCCTCCAGGGGAAGGATGAGATTGTTTTGCATTTTCCTTTTACCTAGCCGAACTTCTGTTCTGACTTTGCAGCAGTCATTATACACATTAGAATTCTATCCAAGGCTGCCGGGTTTTTGCATAGGTGGCTCAGAGTGAAGTTTTGATCCTTGAGCTCATGAATCACAAAGACAGGATCCTGTGGAACCTACTATGAGTAAACTGGATCAAAAGGGGGGAAAAAATGGTCCAGTGAAGGTCAACTGGCAGAACGTGTCACTAAGTCTGCGGTCAACTTTCCCTTTGGCCAGATGTATTAAAAATGCATGCGTTAATAGTTCAGGGAGGCCCTTTGGATAAATAATGGCAGATATTATGTTTCCGCCTCACATCCTGCCTTCTTTGATTTCACTAAGAAAAAAGTGATAC
This sequence comes from Mugil cephalus, assembly GCF_022458985.1. Classification (NCBI taxonomy): domain Eukaryota; kingdom Metazoa; phylum Chordata; class Actinopteri; order Mugiliformes; family Mugilidae; genus Mugil; species Mugil cephalus. The sequence continues at coordinate 22,801,911 of NC_061777.1, read as the reverse complement.
TTTAAGAGGCCATATTTCAACTTCCATCATGCCAGATGCAGACAGACAGAGGAGAAGAAGAGGAGCTGAAGGAGATAAAAGTGATGGACGGCATGTTAAGTGGATCTTTTACTCCAGTGTAGCTGTGTCGAGACGGGGAGGATTATGATGTGACACAGAGCTGCTTGGTAGGTCTAAAGCTATTGATTGACACATGTCGTTGATATTTGTCGAAGGCTCTACCAATGGAAGTCAGAAAAGTCAATCAGGCTGAGTGAAACAACATGTGTCTCACATTGTCAGCTATGAATTTTGCATGAACCCACTGCCATGGTGCTGCTGCATTTACCCAGGGGCAGAGTGGTTAGTGAGGGGGTTGGGAACAACTGGAGGACTGGAATCTGATTGGTCACCTGTGCACTCTCCCATCCCAACTGCAATGATGATAATGTAAGTGCTAGTGATTAAGAAAAAATGAGCAGCACTCGATCACACTCAGTCTAATCGCTTAAGAGTGGTCTGATTTGGTGACCATGTACTTACGGCTCCTATTTGACAGACATAGTGAGCTTTAATTAACTAGTTATAGGCCAGCGGATTAACGGTGATCACGTGACACATCACAGCTGTCAGCATGGAAACTGAAACAGGCCAAACCAGAATTTAAAAGGCTTAAAACTAAACTAAACTAAAGCAGACTGCTGTGTCAAACACTTTTACGGCGGAACAGCAGTTTAACCGGCTGTGTGAGCCAGCCAGCACAGGTGTATCAGACAGCATCATCATCATCATGTAACGCAACGGGAGTGGGTGTGCAGGATGGCTTCCCAGCATGCAGTGGGGCAATGCATTTATCACTGTTATCACCATTTTATCCATGTGGCTGCATTGTTACAGATGGTCGGTGTTTTTTTTTATGTTTCTATGGTTGTTGATGTCTCTGCATTGTTGTACAAATACTTAATACAAATGATATGAAAAAAATCTTTCTTTTAATTTTATTAAAAAATTAACTTACATCAATCAGGCATAACATTATGACCATTGTGAAGGTCTCCCTTGTGCCTCCAAAACAGTTGTGAGGCTAGGTCAACACCTTGTACTGTTCTTAATGTTTTTTCAGTTGTTCCTAAACCATTTGTGTGTGTGTGTGTGTGTGTGTGTGTGTGTGTGTGTGTGTGTGTGTGTGTGTGTGTGTGTGTGTGTGTGTGTGTGTGTCAGGCTGCATCCTGCTGGGGATGGCTGTTACCATCAAGGCGTGTCACTGCTATGGGGTGATGATACTTGGTCTGATCTAGGTGGGTGGTATTCACTTCTCCTGACAGCGGTTTTAATGTTGTGGCTGATAGGTGTGTGTGTGTGTGTACTAGAAACACATTCAGCTATAATTAAACAGTGCATCTTTTTAAAATATTCAAATGAAATAAGAAACCGCAAATATTTGCACATTTGTGAAGTGAACCCACAGAAGCAGTGAGCCCTATGGGACACTCAGTAAGTTGGTGCAGTTTAAAACACAGCTTCTGAGGATGCAGCCATGGGGTGATTGTATGGCTTTGATGCAGGTTTAAACCCCAGTGTTCAACCGTAGCTGAGCAGCAGGCCCCCGTAGGTGTAAAAAGTGTAAAAAAAAAAAAAATGAAAAAAACAAATCCTGGATGAAAAAGTATTTCTGTGTTGTTCTGTCGGCGCAGAAACAACAGATATCTCGGCTTCTTTGTGTGTTATGATGTTGGTCTGATCTGTGGCATGCCGTGTTTGGGTGCAAAGTGCAGTGAAGTGTTTGATCTCATCTGACCCAGACTCAACACACAACAACGCCGCCCTCACCTCTCACACACACACACACACACACACACACACACACACACACACACACACACACACACACACACACACACACACACACACTGACAGGCAGCTGAAGGCAGCCGGGCTGATGGTCTTGGGTGGCATGTGAAGTCTTCCGTCTACGTGTGGTCTCTCACAACCTCACACAGTCTCAGCTGGGCTACATACGTGCACCTCTCTCTGCTCTTTGCCTCTCTTTCCCTGCCTGTTTTTCCTTTGCAGTCCTTCCTCTGCCTCCTCCTCCTCCTCCTCCTCCTCCTCCTCCTCCTCCTCCTCATCATCATCTCTGCCTGGCGTTAATGTGGGAGTGATTGAGGAGGGCTGTATGAGCGGGCTGACAGAGCTCATCTCTGGCCCATGATGCATGGCTTCCCTGGGCCTCCCCGCTGCCCCATTACACCCTGATTAATTGGCCCTGCTTAAGTCAATAACTCATCCGTTAAAAAACAAAAAGCTCCAGTGGAGAGGAGGAGGAGGAGATGGGGAGAGGTAATGAAGGACACAAGAGAGGAAAGCAAGTGAAAGAGAGCCAGAAAAGAGAAGGAAGAAAACAATGGAGGAGACGAATGGAGTGAGACCAGCTGAAAATGCTTTAGCTGCACTTACACACAGTCTTTAAACTGCGAGTGCTTATTTCTTTTGGATACCTCGCGTGTTTAGCATGAGCTGTTCTGTGTGTTAAAGCAGTACGCAACCCAAAAATGTATTCTTTAAGTATCAACCACTTAGCTGGAGGTGGAAAGGTGGTCAATTTGTGGTCAACTTGGCCTCTCAGCTCTTAAATTCCAGTCAAAAAATGTTTTAAAAAAGTGTAATTTCACTGCAAAAGTACCCATGCACTTCACCTGCAGAGTTCTGCCTGGCTTCAATCACTGTACAGACTCGAGTCACGTCAGCAGGCATGGTGTTGAACCAGCCGCTGTCAGTCATCAGTGTGGGCGACAAATTCGATCCCCTCTTTGATTTGGAGGAGGCAGAAATTTGTCTCGTGTTTCCTCAGAGATTATTACCAAGATACAGTGACGCCGCTGTTGATGGAAAGAGTTTCACAGCTGCAGATGTTGGCTGTTGCGTGCGTGTGCTTATCTGCGCTCATATAACATACAGGGTTACATTGGCTCCAGGCTCCATTCAGAAAATGCTTGTCTGTCAGGAATCCAGAAATGCCCATTAAGGCAGATGACGTTATTTAAGTATGTCGTGAAGAGGCGAAAGTATTTCCTACTGAGTAAGACTGAGATTTTCAAATTAATAGTTTCTTAAGATTCATTATCTTAAGAAACTCACTTACCTCAATGTTTGCTTATTGTTCTGTTCAGAGATTTCAACAGTCTATTATGATCATCGTTGACCCTTTTCTCTCCTCGTTTTTGCTTTACACACATAAAAAAAATATTTAAATACTATTTTCACACACAGTCAGATCCCAAATGTATCCAAAAATAATTGTTTCCTGCCACAAGATGACACTATTTATCACAATTTATGATGAACAGAGTCTCCCTTCAACAAAGACACCTCAGACTCAGAATGAGCTGATGATTAGCTTTTCCAGTGATATTGCACAAAACCCAGTTTTCTTTTTCTTTCTCATTTTAATATTGATTTTAGAAAGTCCCATCTGATGTCCACTTAGGTTTCATTATCTCAGCGCACGCAGGTAATTGACCCTTGGGAAGATCTCTATCACTGTGCTCCTATCCGTTACGTTGCTAAACATAGCTCTTGCTGACGACGTGAATGTGGGGGGAAAATGGTGCTTTACGCACATGCTGGAACTTTAGGGTGTCAGCTAAATGTGTGCTGAGAAATGAGTAACAAATTGACCGTTTTCTCTGAAGACAGTTTGGCTTATAGTCAGAGCAGAAAAAGCACAGGTGGAACTGTTAATATGGAAAACAAATGTGTTTAATCTCACCAGTGCTAACATCCAGGTGATCTGCTGTTTAACATAATGAAATCAGTCCATGTGTACTCCTGAACACCACTTTTATTGAGTAAAATCTTTCAGATCAATTCAGAGTGAATTTACACATCTTATAAAACAGTCTCCTTAAAAGTGTCTAAAGGGGATGTTGTGTCAATGATGATCAAAAATGAGTCCATACTGGAATAAAAATGGCTTCAGATAGGCTGTGATACCAGCAGCCACTGTTATTGATTGGTTCATAAAAACTGGTGGTCTCCCTTTGAATGTGTGAACCCAGTATTTCTAGCGGTGTATCTAATGGGACCACACTGAACACTGAAATAGACCTGGATAGTTCCACTGCTTCTTTATCAGCTGAAACCCAATATTTTCTTTTTGCGGCGACTCTATTTAGTCTTGTGCTACAACATTCACAACACGCTGAGTAACGGAACATGTTGGACTCAGCTGGCATGGCTTCTGTGTGAACTTCAGCTCCTTATGTGTCCAAAGTATCAACTTACTGCTTCTTTTGTATAAAACTCCATAATTAGGTAATGAGGGATGAGCAATTAAGATTTGTACAGAACGCAGTCTTGGATTCGTTTAGCCATAGGCCGACACGGGCTAATAGCTGAGCTGTCCACAGTAATGGCAAATATGTCATGGAGACCATTCTTTTAACCACACGTACCAGGTTTAGTTCAGCAGTTAACTATATACAGTGTTAAAATATGTACAATCTACTGCTGTCATTTGTGCTTGCTGTAACACTGTCTGCAACATATACATACACTCCCCCCCTCGCCCCCTCCTCATCCAGCTGCAGACCATAGATCACAGCCCTGGAAAGCAGATTATACGTAATCACCACAGACACTTAGATCACTGTTCTGATCAAATAACAGCTCAGCTGCAATGTCAACACGCACACACGCAGATATCTGTTTGCTGAGCGATGGATCTGAGAGCAGAGCCTCTGTTATCTTTGTTATGGTTTGGAGAGCTGACATGTTTGACAGCAGTGAATGTAAGTAGCGGTGTTATGACATGTCTGAGCGACCATGAAAGAGGCCAAATACTGTAGGGCTCAGGCCCGGGCTGCTCTTCACACCGGCCCTGACACGACGGAGATAAGAGTGAATGAACACAATGAACTGCGCTGATTTCCTTCAGTGTCTGCGCACTGACAGGATTTTGTTTGGGGACGTCTCCGGATTTATTGGTCTGCTAAGTATGTGTGTGTGTGCATGTGGGCGTATGCGCGTATGCGAGTTCAGGGCAAAAACAGGCAGAGGATGAAATGAGGAGAAAGAGGATGATTGAGCAAGTTAGCTGGTCATCGTTCCATCATTTTCCATCTCCACGTGTGCAATCGTCACCATCTTTTAATCTTCACCCTCCAGCAGATAACACAGACAGGCTGGCTCCTTCCTGCTCCGCACACAGATACGGCCTATATCACACGCTCACTCTCTCCGTCTCTCTCCCTCTCTCTCTCAGACACTCGCACACATGCATACAGAGGCAGAGCGGAGCTGTCACAGCACACATATGAGCCTCGCCTGGCCTCCGAGGAAACACGGCCCAGCTCCAGTCATAAATAATAATGGGATTGGCTACATGACATGTTGAGTGATGGGGCCCCTCTCAGAACTCATTTACATGGCTTTGTGTAGCAATCATCGGCCCCCTAATGTAGCACTAAGCAAATGAGCCTTTCGGAATATTGTGCAATTTATCGCAAGTCAACTGGCACCAGGCGAACGCTCTATAAATCACGCTCAAACACATGCCCCCAATGACAGCTAAATCAACATGGAGTAATTGCTTTGAAATGTAGAGGAAGCGAGCAGGCAGGCCGGACAAAGCAGTTTGATGGTGGTGGTGGTGGTGGTGGTGGTGGGGGGGGGTTGTGTTGGTAACCTCACTTTGACTCTGGAAATGTAACATACAGATGTTTTGGGGAATTGCAGGAACCTCTTGGGAGAGTGAATAGGTGCAGGCCCGACGGCAGTTTTGACCGGTTAAAATGTGAGGTGTAAAAAAAAAAGTGCTCTGACTGACCAGCAGAGGGAGTGACAGCTGACTGGAGAACAACGACACACACACAGACCAGTAAAACACTAGTGGATTATTTAGTGAATGGTCGTCAGCTGTGAATGAGTAACTGAATTGTGTGTGTGCCTGTGTGCGTGTGTGTGTGTGGAGAGAGGGGGCTGTTTGAAGCTGTCAGCACTTGCATGTGTGCGTGTGAGAGTGAGTGAGAAAACACAATCCTGTCCATCAGTGTCCATTACCCTGACAGCAAGTGAGATTAATGACCACAGGGTCAAAGAGAGGCACACCACCCCGCCCCATGTGGACACACAAACATATGAGCAGAGCCACGTGATCACCAACACACACACTCAAAAACACACTCATGGACGGACATCAGTATGGACACAACTGCATGGCAAGTGAAAAGCAAAGCAGTAAAAAATAAATTGTAGCCACTGAATGTTGAGCCCCTCATCTTTTGTTGCACTTTACCTGCAGCTTCAATCTTTAAACATACAGTATTTAAGTTGTCAAGATGAAACTTTTGGCAATTTCTTGTGCATTTTTAGTCATCCAGTTTATGTTTAGTATTCCTTTTAACTCAGTTTTTGGTCTCTTCCACCTAATATTGCATGTTCTTCCATGTAAAATATTTATGTACAGCAACTAGTTGTGTTTTGCTGAATCTTTGCTGAAACATGGAAACTAAAACAATAGTTAAAGACTAAAAAGTTCTGCATATCTGAACTGCAGTTATAATTAATATCTAGGTGGATTCATCCTACCAAACACAGTAAATTAGTCATTTCTTAATATCAGAAATGTTGATTAGAGCAACTTTAATCTAAGTTAAAGTTAAATTACAAAGCCATGGTAGAGCAAAGCGCTGCGCCAATATGTAGCATGTAAGAACAGCTGATGACTTCTTGGCCAGCCTTGGTCAAAGGAAGTCACTTTGAACAAAACGCCTTAACATCTCTTTTATTAACGACGCAAGCCGCTCAGCAATCTTAATTCTATTTGCATAATGAGCCGGAGCTGATAAGCCACTCATCAGAGCTAATGGAGTGACTTTCATTAATTAAAACATCTCATTCCCACTGCTGCCTTCATTACTACGCCAGATGGTTGTCATTACACTGCTGTTTGTCAGTCAAGGACTTGACACCACACCATAAAGGTCTAGTTAATATTACTAACTGAGCAGGGGGAAATGGCACGTGTGTGAATTAGTTTTGGAAGCCCCACCCCACACGCTGGGAAGTTGGATTAGATATTTGAAGTTTGCAAGATGTGCGGAAGATTCGTACCACCCTGAGAAACATTGTCACCATATAATGTAAGACAGGGGACATCAACGTTTTACAGGCCAGACAGACAGATTAAGTAGAGACCTCCTACCTACTATATGTGTTCTACATTAAACTCGGCCTAGTGCTATTTATAAATATATATTATTATTATCATTTTACATTCAGTATTAAGTTACCCCTTATCCCTTTATTAAAATATGTTGGGTTAATGTTAAGGTGTATTTAAAGAAATTTAAATTTGTGAGTGGAAATTAGAAAAATATATAAAAATGTCTAATCAACCAAACATTTTGCGACCCCCTGCAGTACCTCCATGGACCCCCTAGGGGTTGCGGACCCCCTGTTGAAGACCAATGATGTAAGCATTTTAATTTCTTAAGAATGACTTCTGCTTAATAATAACAATAATAATGATAGTAATAATAATAATAATAAAGCAACATTTAGAAATAGGTTACATCTTAAATCACTAAATGTATCATGTTATTAAAATACAAACTAGAGATTTTTTTTTAGTGAACCAGAGGAGGTGGAAATACTAGATGAGAAAACCACTAAACTGAATGATGAAATAGCAATACCAGTTTTATTTATAGCAGAAGTAATGGACTAAAGTGGTCCTGTGACCCTGAGGCATTGAACTTTCACACCAAGCTGGACTGACTTTGTTCCCACTGTGAACCCATGAACTTCATCTGGGTCAACTTAACCCAGTCTAGACCTTTCGCTACTGTCTATTTTCAAACTCACAACTAAAAAGGAATGACAGGAGTATCACATTTAACAAGGAGTATGCAGAAAAGGGTGTATGCTCATCCCAAGTAGAGCTCTACTCTGAACCGGTCAGATTTACTTGGGCAATGTTTCAAACCCAATGTTGCTCTTTGTCAAGCAAGACACACTTAGTGGCATCGAGAATCAGTCTGGGGTTGTTCTTAGTTTAATATTAGAAGCGGCAGAGGGTGGTAGTACATGTATGAGTTGGACTGAGCTATTTTTGCCCCAGTAGAGTTAGATTAGATATGAAGCTTGCGGTGTCCAGGTTCAACTGAGGCTTAGCGTGCATGCATCATATGATTGTGACATTGTGAGTTTGAGTCAGGATTGCACTTCATTTCCTCTCTGTCTGTAATTCACATCGCTGTCGCTCCTCGCCGTATTATGTTTCAGGACTGAGGAAGAAATCAAACAAAATGAGCTGAGTGTAAAGTGTGTTTTGACTGTGAGACCGAGGCGCTGCCGGGCCTGGGGTTTCCAGCAGCGCCATGTCACGCAGAGGATCTTTGACTTTTAGTTACAACAAACCGCTATCCGGGGTTGATGATTCTCGTTGGAAAGCAGGGTCCAAATTGCTGCGTAATTTCATCAGCGGTGGAAAGTCCGCCGAAATATTTGACTCACAGATTAGATCTGTTGAGTAGAAAAGACACAAGTGTTTAAAAATTCCTGACTAAGTTGCATCTATCTCGTGTTTATACTTGCACCTCTTAAATAAAATCCCAAATCGTACATATTTGCAGGTGCCGGGGATTTTTGCCATTCCAGCCAAGGCTCTACGAATGTTAGCCTCCGTTCAATGCAAGGTTTAGACAGATCGAACCGAAATCTGCTGAAATTAAAAACTTTCAATGTTCACATAAACTTGCACTATAGTTTAACTTTATCCATGTGTAAAACCAATGCCCAACAGATTCAGCTGTACAAATCAGTGAAATGTGAGTAGCATGTCAGGATGGTAGCTTGGGTTAAGCTACCACAGTGCCTCAGTAAAGCCTGAGTGAGATGAGTTTATAGAAGGCACAGAACCTGAAAACAATCCTACATTAAAACAGCACAGGGAGTTGAATTGTATAAGATATAAAATAAGTGGATCGATCACCGTAACATTAAATGATTGGGAGATAAATGGACACAGCTTTCATACTGCACAGTGGTCCACCGGGTATGTGCACCTGCATGTATGTGCAGCGCCTCGCCAGATGATCACGTCACATTCCCTCAGACTTAGTTCTGCTTCCTGGACAGGACAGATAAGTCATAAAATAAGCTGCTGACAGGCAGAGTTGCAGGGATCAAATCACGTGACTTACTTCCAGAGTGAGCCAGAGTAACCAGCCGGCCCCCAAAGCTCACTTTTTCACAGCGCACAGGAGGAGAAAGACAGCTGATAAAGGCCGGGTGGTCTCCGCCTGCAGGGCTGTTCACTCAGTGAGATCGTTCAATTCTAGCTTACAGGACACACACAGAGACAGAAGTATACGCAATGTACATGTATGTGTGTGTGTGTGTGTGTGTGTGCGTGCGCGTGAGAGAGGGGGCTGAGGGGTGAGTTAGATTGGGACAACATTATCTTCTCAGTGTCACCTGGTAATTGTGCCTCGTTCTGTTCAATCTAACTGTCCATTCCACTTAGTCTCTCCCTGGCCTTACACACACACACACACACACACACACACGAGTACACACAAAGGCTTCACAAATACAGTATGATCGATGGTGCAGTTACACACACACACTCCATGGACAGACTGGTTGAATGGATGCTTGTCACATATACAGAACTGAACACACACGAAATACTCACACACCATAATACAAACAATATGCACCTCAGGACACGCACACATTGCTCTCATGCTGAGCAGAGTGGATGTGACTCTCACCGTAGCCTAACCTCCCGACACACACACACACACACGCTCGTCACTATGCCCCGGACCAATGCAACTGCTCCGTAGCTCACTGCTCCGAGGTTGAGGGGCTCCAATTAGCCAGCGCTGGCTCTCTGCTCACTCCCGGCTCCCCCCCCCCCCTCCCTCCCTCCCCCCCCTCGATCGCCCGGCTCTGCTGTCAGAGCTAATCGAGCTGCTACCACCTCCCACCGCCACAGACAGGCCTTGTCACTGCCGCTCGGCAAAGGTCAGAGCCTGGCAATTAAAGCTACCCACTGGGGTGTGCGGATGGGGTGGCGGTGCCGGGGAGGGCTGCAGTACAGGGACAGTGGCAGCACTGTACTAACCTCTCATCATGATAACCAACAGGATTAGCCGTGGGGCGCTGGGAGTCAGACACACTCGTGTGCATGCACAAAAGTGACCAACACTTTGGGATGCAGGCGAAATGAAATATACGGGACGGAGTGTTTTACAGTATGGTCACACACGCTCCTGAGGTCGGAGGTGAGCAGAAAAAAAAAAACACACACACACACGCATACACGGAAAAACACACCATGACACACACATTTCTTGTCATCCCCACAGCGGTGTGATGCAAACTTCCTCATCAACAAGAACGTGACAGAGCAGACCCTGTCTCCTTCCTCTGTTTAACAGTCTGTCTGCCTCTGTCCTTGTGCTCCTCACCCCGTTCGTCTCCCCTTCTCTTCACTCCCCCCCCCCTTTCCCCATCCCCTCAGCTCTCCTTCACTTCCAGCTAGACTAATCTGTGCCCCTCCTCTGCCATCCGTCAGAGCCCTCACATTGTTTTGACGTCTAGTTAATTCTTGCCCCGATGATTTATCAAAATCTTATTACGGCCCGCTGAAAGCCTCATTTATTGTCCTGATGTATGGTAATGATAGCCCTGCGCCACCGCTTGCCCTGAATCTTAACCAACGCACTTCTGTCCTCTCTTCACTCGTCTTCCTTTCTGTCTTCATCCCTCGTTCTCTCCCCATGTGCATCCATCTCTCCAGCGCTTTTGTCTTATCCTCAGTGGCTTTGCTTCTCTTTCTCTGTGGCCCCACTCTCTCCCTCTTTGTGCTTTTGTCTGTCTCTAAATGTCTATTTTTTTTTTTTTATCTTTGGCTATTGTTTCCACTTCTGAGCTATTCCATCAATGCCTCTTTTAATCCCCCGTGATACTGAGAAGTTGGTCATCTCCTGTTCCGTCTCATTCCACCTGTCTGTCCCATTTTGAAATGAAAAGCCTCGACGCAGCCGGGGACAATATTGGAATGCAGCCAGACGCTAAATATCACTGTCACGGGTCTTTTCTCAACCTGATATGGATGCCCCGCATCAGCTGATACGCACATAGCCCCTGTAAAAAGAGTCACTCTGAGAATAGACGTTTTACTCCTGCGGCAGATCATCAAATATCGCCGATCTAGAATTACCCCCGCGGCCCTGACACAAAAACAAAACACTCCTGCTGAATAATTCAGACTGCGGCAGGATCTTAGGGGCATTAGCCATCGATGGAGTGCAATAAAAGCTGGTGAGAAATCAATGGAGCGAGACTATACCCATTGTCCACAAAGCAAGATCCATTCCTAATGTGTCTGCAGTCGTTTAAGTTGAAAGCTCTGTATTTGTTGTGCTGATGCTTGATGTCTTCCTCCCTGATGCTCCAGCTCCAAGTTTATGTGGTAGGAGACAAAGACTGTGTCTAAAAGGGACCACACACAAAAAAAGGTAATGCGCCCATTTTGAAATATGTTTACAATATTCAGTTTAAATAGTCAAACAAATGCTGCAAAAATAGCGACATATAACACGGCCGCACCTCGCCATATTCGCTGCTTCTTGCTTGTGGTCTCGTTCCCCTTTGCTCCACTTGTCAGATTGTCTAATGATGATGTCTGTAAAGCAGCTGACTCAAGAGGATCTCAGGAAATGAAAGGAAATTCAGCGCGCCATTATCCTGTAATTGACACACCAAAGGTTACATAGTCTTGCTTAGATTGGAAGCTGTCAAAGTCAAAATAGAACAAGCACGCTCAAACAGTCCTTAAGAGTCTTGTCTGGTCTCATTATTTGTGAGCTGTTGTCGTGTCGCTCTGTGAGTAATGACTGTGGGGAAAGAGGTTGTAAGTGTCTTTATATATTTTCACAAAAAGCTGTGAAAACAGTCATAAAAATGATTGTACCTCTTTTCTGTCAACACATCTTAAAAAAAAAAAAAAAAAGTGCTGTCAGGGGAAAGTTTTGTTGCACCGCAAATATTGGCAAGAAGATGAAAGATGTCACCAGTGCTGACTCTGCTATATGTATTCTTCCTGTTCTGAGGCGCCCAGGTACCTGTTCCAACAAGAAGATCTATAAGATCTGCTGGTATATCTTTTCATACCTGCAAGTAGCAGCAGTCTGCATAAATCATTCAAATGGGGAAACCAGGAGAGCTACCATTTGCTGGGAAGTTATGAAGCTAGAAAGAGCTAAAGACCATAATACACAGTTGGACTCTCCTAAACTATTCAGTCTAGACGACCATGTAATTGTGAAAATATTCTTGTATTTGAATATTCTGATCAGACGAAGATGGAAGAGTCTTCTGTTTACCTTTCGTCACAGTTTTTCTTCCTGTACACTGCTTCTCTAAGCTGGACATACACTGCGGCTTTTTTGCTTATAAATGAGGAATTTGGACTTATTTCTTAGTGCGAGTTTGTGGTGAAATTAATTTTTACGAGGCACCAACTTCCAGCGCTAAAAAATGAAGACAATGTTGAAATGCCAAAAACTGCAGTTCCTTGAATGACCACTTGAGGCTTGATTCATAAGCTAGCCAAACCCTAAAACTTTACAGTAGAAACAGACACGTTTACAGCGTGATACAAACACAGGATTTGATCTGTAGCAAATTTCCCACAACAACTTTTCATGGCATTAATTTTTAATCAAGCTAACTGGGCCATTAAAATAATATTAAGGCTTAAAATGATCCATAATTAAGGGTGTGGCTCCTGTGAAGGACTGGTGGGTGCCCTCACAGGTTGCTGGCTCTCTGCCTGGACATCAGTAGCCCACTTCAGCTTTATTCACACTCCACCTCTTTGCCCATTTTTGAATTAGTTTGGAGAAGTCGGGCAATGCTAAGATGACGGAGAGCTTTGAAACCAGTCCAGCCCTCGAATATAGTTGTTGGATTTTACTGCTGGATGGTGAAGGGGGGATTGATCATATTTGTTGTAATGGAAGAACATTGTGTAACAGTGTGGTTCATGAGAGCATTTTTATTATTTATTTAGAACAATGGAGCTCTGGGGCCCAGGAAAATAAAATAAATGAGGCAACAAAAAAAAGATCTTAGTAACAATAAGAAGAGTTGTCCACATCTAAATCTTTCCTTCTATGTTTGTGAGTTTCTAAAGGCTACAATTACTTCAGGCATGTGCCATCAACCCATGCAGCTCCCAGATGTACTGTATTTCTGATTGTAATGTCTTCTGACATAGTTGCCTCTTGATTATACTGTTTACACAATGTATTCTTTTTTCTACTTTTATTATTGTTAGTATTCTGTAAAATGTGTCAATTCCAGTTCTCTCCACCTGACCTTTCCACCACCTCCTCCCCATTGGGCCCCCAGTGTCCTCACCCCACCCTGCCGCCCCCTGTACTGGCACCCCGGGGGCTTTAAATACTTTATTGGTCGGTAACATTACCGTAATGTCTCCGAGCATCTCATTCAAACAGAGGCTAATGAAGAGTGAAGGCAGGCTGTGTACTGTGGCCTGCACCAACGCGAAACACATGTGGCTTGAATGGCCGAAGCGAGTATGTTTGTGCGTGTGTGTGTAAGTGCGCGTCACTCTTAATCATGCACCGTGCCCCAGAGTGGGCATTAGTGCTATTGTGAGAATGTAGTCTTATATATAAGTGTGTGCGTGCGATTGTGCGTCCAGGAAGTTGGGATCCCTGGTGATGTTAATGGCTCCTGACAAACTGGGGAGAGGGACTAACAAGGAAATTGAGATCATATCGGCAGACATGTAGACATGCCAGCGACTCACAATGCAAAAGTCGCACAAAAAGGAACACACACCTGCGCGCGCACACACACACACACATTCTGTTGTTTCTTTTTTCCTTTCTCCTTCCCCTTCTCTCCCTCTGTCGCCGCTGAAGGACGTGTAGTGAGTGAGGTCAGGCATTAGTACTGTTATCTGATGACTGCGTGCGTGCGTGCGTGTGTGTGTGTGTTGGCCAGGCCATCCATCAGCCAGCTGTCTGCCAGGACTCTCCATTAGGCCTTGGACCTGAGTGATGGCTGCGCCGGGCCTCCACTCACCGTACCACACGCCCATATATCACCCGAACGCGCACGCATACACACTCGCTTGCAGACACACACACCTGGGGGCGGTAAATGAATGGTACCTGTGCTGTGCTTCACATGTCACACTGACAGGTTCTGTCTGAGTGCACACACACACGCACACACACACACACATTCAGCTCAGAGGAGGTGCAGGTGGAGCTGTAGTTAGATGTGACTGCACTTTGCTGGTGACTTCATTAAAGGATATGTATTGTGCCATTATCCAACTGGGGTCACCTTTAGTGTCTCAGCTAGTCTAACGCACAATTCCTTTTCGCACGTAAAATCCAAACATCTCTCTTTGTCTCTTTCTCTGTCTCTATTCCCCCCTCCCTCCCCCCATCCCCAAACTCGTCTAATTCATCCATCACCCAGTCGTTCTGCTCCCCTTGACCTAATTAACGAAGAGACACCTGATCTTTCACCTTTCAAATGATGTCACTCTCAGGCTACTTTATCAACATTACCTCCCCTGTTCTCTCCTCCTCTTTCATCCTCTGTCTGTCATTTTCTCAGCTCCCCTCCTCATGTTCGGTCTTTTCACCCTTTCTCTCCCCCCTCTCACCTTCTTCCGTCGCCCTGCCATCCATTCATCTCTCACCCCGCAATCCTCTCTCTCTCTCTCTCTCTCTCTCTCTCACCTTGCCGTCCTCCTCCTCCACCTCCTCTACTCCACTTCTCATCTCTCCTCTCCTCAGCTCCTTATTGCTCTATCAATCTCTCTGGCAGAAGATCAATATCAGCTCCACGGCTGCTTTTCTTCCTCTCCCTCTCCGCCCTTCTCTTCTCACATTCGAGGCCATCTCCTGGTCTGCTCCAGGATTCTTTTTAGTAGCAAATGTGTCTCTCCATTAGATCTCTCCTTCCCCATCTGCGGTTGTTAACCACTTCCATCACTGTTTTACCGCTGGCCCTCTTTCAGACGTTATCAAGAGGGTAAACACCCGCGTGTGCTTTGTTTCCTGTGGGTCTTGTTTTCATTTTTACCCCTACATAATTCCATGTGTTACTTTTGAATTATTCATGACGCGAGTGTACTTGCGCCTCACATGTGTTTGCGCCTGAGTTCGAGACACTGTTGTAATGAATTATAGATTGATGGTAAAGGTTTACACAAGAAATCTACCGGTCGAAACTTTACAGAGCACAAACTGTTTCCAAAACTGTAAACAAAAAATAAAGGGAATCAACTCAAGGAGCCTGGGTTTTAAGAACATTACATTCATATTTTAAATACAGCTGTTAAGAAAACTAAATTATGATATTGAATACATTTGCTTCAAGAATAAACAAGCACCCACTGGAAGTAGAAATGGATTTGAAAATGATGGAAATAAATGAAACATATGATCTGTTCACCAGATAAGGTGAATTTTATCCAGAGTTAATGTGTGTGTAGTGTGTAGTGATAGTGTGTGACACCCGTATGAATAAACTGCAATTTTCTGTGTTGATGTCTAATGGTTTGTCAACCCATCCATCCACCCCAACCTGCCCTACCCATTATGATAGATAGATAGATAGATAGATAGATAGATAGATAGATAGATAGATAGATAGATAGATAGATAGATAGATAGATAGATTACTTTATTCATCCCCAAAGGGGAATAAGGTTATGGTTAGGTTATTATGGTTATTATGACCAATTGGTCTAAAAATACTAATAAAGATACACATTCAAATGCCAAGTTTTGGTATTAACTGTACTTTAAGGAGTTCTAGCTTAGCCACGGAGCCTATCCACAGAACTGGAGAGGCTATGTGGATATGATTCAAAACCCTGGGGCTTCAACCACTTTGAAGAAACCACATGGAAATTTGTTTTCTACAACAATTTTGTGATGCTAGAATTGAAACAAACTTCAATAATCTTCTTCTTTACAGTTTAAGAGCAGTGACATCACTGCCTCCTGTTCAGTAGTGACAGAGAGAGGTTACCTGGATGTTACCTTAATTCTGTGTGTGACAATAATTCTATATCACAAAGTAAATTTATGTTAATATATTACGTTTATTGATCAGACCTGATCAGTTTTGTGAAATCCTGCCAAACTTTAAATCAGAAACTACAGTGTATTAAAACGCTATCCATTTATTCAACTATGTTTTGGAGGGGTCCAGCTATTTGACTGACAGTTCCTGAAAGTCACTGTGGATTTGAGTGTTATCTAAATGCGTTTCCCGTGTAAGGTGCCCTCAACGGCTCCGGCTTAACATCCCAACCCTGAGAGACGCTCAGAAACACACGACGTCCATGCCAAGGCAAGCAGTCGGACAGGCTACACTGCCAGCCTTTCCAATTACAGAGACATTAGCAGGCAGCGAGCGGCAGCTAATTTGACAAGCTGAGATGATGCCCATTCATATCCACCCCGCTTCAGTGGCCCAGGGTAAATATTTCCCCAAGCTCAGTATAAATAGAAAGACAATATTTGAACAGCTGAGAGGAGAGACAGAAAGAGAGGACGGGAAGGAGGTGGTAAAGAACTGAAGGAGAGATCTTAATCCTTTATGTATACATGCAATACATATTCATAAAGTAGCTGCTCCTTAAATTGAAACTGGAGACTTGGTGCATAGTACAGAAATGTTATCTGCTGAACCCGGATCATTGTTTTTTTGTTTTTGTCTGTAGGAAATGTATAGATATTGGATTTAATGAATAGTTAAAGATAGTTGAAATGAAACAAGCATGAGTTCACCTCATGTTATTATTGGAATTATTTTACAGCCACAGTAGAAGAGAACATTTAGATCTTGTCCTGAATCTGTACAAAGTTTACTGTGAATTAAGTATTCATTTTGATAACTCCACTGTGAAATAAAAGGAGTAATGTGCAAATTACCTGCGTGGTCCAACACAACAGCTGTAAAGTGTATCCTAGTGTGTACACAATGCATGGAAGTGTAGTAATAAAAGTATCTGAAATGATATACACATGTACACTCAGACCAATGGCTTCTGGATGGTGTCATGGTTTTAAGTTTTGACTGTTTTCTGTTTGGTTTTTCTAGTGTTTCCTGTTTTGTTTTGTAATCAGCGTTCTTGTTGGATTTAAGTTTTACTTCATGCCTGTCTGTTCCCGCCTCTGTGATTCCACTCACCTGTCCTGCCTTGTGTGTTTTGTCTGTAGACTTCTCCCCTCATTAGTCTCACCCGTCTCTTGTTATTCCATCAGCCCTTGTGTCTGAGTGTACATATAACCCTGACTTTCCCTTTGTTCTTGGTCAAGTTGTCTGTTTCGCTACCCCTGTTAAGTTGTCTGCGACGTTACCCCTCTTTGCCCCACTGTGTCCCACCGTGGTTTTGGTCCTTCTTGGTTTCTGTTGTTTGTTGTTGTTGTTGTTTGAGGCACATTGAAGGAATGATAAAAGCAAGCAATATTTCAAAGGCCAAAAGTCATCTTAACAAGTTAGCTTTGTGTTAGTTTTGATACATCCCAGTTACCAGTCATTATTTTCACATGAATGAATGTCGGCATTACTTTGAATCAAATGAGTGTGCGTAACAACATTGCGCAACTTTGGTAACAAAGCAAACATGTTCACATCTGTGAGAACCAAAAACTGTACAGCTGAAGGAAGGTGACACAGAGCTTGGATGTGGCAATCCCTCTGATAGTTATTGTCCCACAGACCAATCCATAAAACATGAAATGACTGAACAATGTGGCAATAATAATAAAAATAATAAGATTCTACAAAAGCCTGACTGGAACACAAAGCAGGTCTGTGGAGGTGAATGATTAACTCAGAGCATGGATGGTGTCCCAGTCTTTTCACTGTCCTCACAATGGGAGCCAGTGCTCAGTTTTGTGCCATGCTGTTCCATTGTCCTGTCATATGGATGGATGAGGCAGAGAGCAGCAACACAGGCCGCAGCCAGCTCTATTATGTATTACATTCTGCTTGTGCACCCACTCCCTCTGTGTTAAACTGTGACTGCCCCAATACCCAACCCTTCTGTTCCCTCAGACAGACAGAAAGACAGACAGACAACTAAGCAGGCAGGCAGAAATGTGCATTGTTCCCTCGGGGTCTCCATTGATCCTGCCAATCACTTCATTTACTGCCTTATCAATGACGACTCCCACCTTTTCTGTCCCGTCGGGCCAGACCCCATCGATTCGCTTTTTGGCTGAGTGCCTGTTCGACTGAGCGCTGAACACAGGAAAACACACACACATAGATAAAACCAGAGTCGAAGGGTGTGAGGGCAGCACGCGCGCACGCATGCACAGACGTTGATCTCGGTAAAAGACAGCTGTCAGTGGAAGACGGACAGCAGCGAAGTAGAGCAGAAATTGGAAGACACAAGGACAGAGAGAGATGTCGGAAAACTGGCAGGTGGCTGATGACAGAGGCAGTGACCCACAAACACACACACATACATTAACCCACACAATCACTGCTGAAGCATCTACTGTCAATGCTCACAGGCCACTCGTATGACAGAAGTGAGGTGCTTTTGTTCAGATTCTTGACTTTATACTCAGCTTTGTAATTGAAGCATAGAGTTAGATCTAGATCTGCGCCTGAGTTCGAGACACTGTTGTAATGAATTATAGATTGATGGTAAAGGTTTACACAAGAAATTTACAGGTCGAAACTTTACAGAGCGCAAACTGTTTCCAAAACTGTAACAAAAAATAAAGGGAATCAACTCAAGGAGCCTGGGTTTTAAGAACATTATATTCATATTTTAAATACAGCTGTTAAGAAAACTAAATTATGACATTGAATACATTTGCTTCAAGAATAAACAAGTCAAAAGCACCCACTGGAAGTAGAAATGGATTTGAAAATGATGGAAATAAATGAAACATATGACCTGTTCACCAGATAAGGTGAATTTTATCCAGAGTTAATGTGTGTGTAGTGTGTAGTTGATATTCATTCAGTTGATATTCATTCATATCAAATCAAATAATCAATTGTTTTGGTATGATATGACTGAAAGTTAGATATGTTTTTGTTATTCACTGCTACCTCACTGACTGGGCATGAATCATGATAACCTTTTGAGTTTGTCCTGCTTCGTTGACAAAAAAAAAAAAAACAAGAGCCAAATCGAAGGAATGTAGAAAACTGCTCTACTTAAAAAAAAAAAAGAAAAACATGGGAGGACAGTGGGTGAGACAAAGAGGAGAAAGGCAGAGAAAGAGATGCATGTGGGAGTGCTGGGTGAAAGGTGTGGGATGGTGATGGATTGTTTTTGTAGAACTGAAGATTCACCTGGGAGTGTTTTTTCCCATGACATTGCAAAACCGCGGTGACTGGTGACGCAACTGATTGTGTTGCACATGGCTCGATGGGTCTATGGATGTTTTTGCTGAACTGTAAAGCAGCTGGCAACAGAAGGCTTTTATTCCACATATTCACCTAATACAAAAAATAATCCTTAGACTTCATATACAGTGATCAGACACAATATTAATAACAGACTGAGTGAATAATGTATTGTGTTAAGATATGTCCCAGCTGCAGCAGCTCTTCCAGCTCTGTGTCCTGCCATACTGCAGCAATAGCTTAGCTTTAGGAATGTGGCAAAGAGTCCAAGCCTTTGACCCAGCCTCCAAAAACCCCAGATCCCAATCCTATCAGGCATCCATTGGCTGCACTGAAGCAGGCACGATCCAGCAACCCACAGGACCCAAATGACCCAGACTTTACAAATCACCCTTCAGAGGTCCATGTCCATGCCTCAGTGGGCCAGAGGTGTTTAGGCAGAACAAGGTGACCTACACAATAAAAAGCTTGGTTTATTCTCCTGCAAACGCATCTATATAAAGCGTACCCAGTGACTGGCTACACTGGTGAAAGCTTTTATAATTGTAAGCTTACGTATTTTCATAATTCCACCGTTTAAAACGCTAGACGGCAACTAGTCGGCTGTGTTGAGTTCATGTGTGTACTTCAAACTATGGTGACTGGAACTGAGGAGCTCAGGTTGGAGCTGAGGTTAATAAATGTGGGTCAACTGTTACTGTTAATGAAATCACTACAGCACGGGAACGAGAGACGTAGTAGTGTCCTGTCACATCTATAAAATGTACCTGTGCTACATTTTAAAGATGTGACAGGACACTACAAAACAGGCTTTAGATCGGTGGTTTTAATGTTGTGGCCGATTGATGTAAAGTTGTAAATCTGTTGTAAGCACATAACTGCCACAAAAATATAATTGTATCAGTTTGACTATGTAAATAATCTATGATTTATATATATATATATATGAGACACACTGTAACATACATATTTATACTGAGATGTGTTGTAATATAACATTACATCTATAGAGAAGGACACAGAATCAATAATGAATGAATAAATTAATAAATTCACATATACACCATCAGTTCTTTATATTTTCAACTTTAATTTTCATTTATGTTCAATGTGCACAATCGGTGCATTAATTGGCCCCAAAATATATGATGTAGATCTCAGAATATAATGGTAAACCTCACTTGGATCTGTATTCATGAGTGCATAGTAGCCCCACGTCGGCATTTCAGTAATAAAATGAGTCAGGAACGTCCATATAATGAATCCTGTGGAGCGGTGTTAAGTGATTATTTTCCTCTTTGTCCCTCTCCCTCTCCCTTTTCCCTTTCTGTCTTATGATTTCTCTCATCTGTGCTGCCAGTGATCCTCCTCATCTCCTGCTGAGTTAATACCTCAAGGCTTAATAAATCACAACTGACATGCGAGCGGTGGCTTGGCTTGACATAGCCCTGGATGGCCTCTGATTAAAATCATTTGTTTAAATCTGCTGTTTCCAGCCTTGCTAGGAACTTTCTGACATTCCACTACACGCCAAAGCTGCGAAGTTGATGTGCGGTTGAATGAATGTGTACTTTCTTCTCCCTGGGTGGGGGGGCTTTAGAGAGCACATATTCGTGGACCATCTGGATCCTAGTAAAGTAACCAACCTATTAATACAGAAAAATGTACTCTGTGTCCTTCCAGTCTGACATGATGAATGTTTGTTCAAAGCAAGAAAATACGATTTTCTTCATGTTTGTCATATAAATTCCTCTTTGCGCTGTAATATTTTACTGCACAGATCAAAATACGTTAGTCTGAAAGCTACAATTAAACCTGTTACATCTGCCAGCCAAACTTAAGAAACTATTCTGTTCTCTTATTGAAGTTGTCAATGTCCTGAAATGTACAATTTAGCATGTGTCTCTACTAAATATATAATCTGGAAACCATAACAAAAGGCCCCATGTGCTCCAGCATGACAAAGATCAACCCTCTCGTTGAAGGAGCAAAGGCACAGTCTGGTGACATGGGGAGGTGTGTGTGTGGAACTAGTGCAGCCCGTTTTGGCTAAAAAAAGTTTGTATGCCTACTAACTCTCTGCTCATTGTGCATCTACAGTGCTGTATGTAAGGCTCCTTGTGTGTCCTGATCCAACAAATCCAGTGATGGTTGTGCATGTGATGAGACCACTGGATTTTATTCCACCTGGGCTCTACCTGAAGTACTCAAGATGACTCGAGATGAATGGGATGGAGTAAATGATGCCTTTTAAAATGCTCAGGTATGCAGGACGCAAATCATTTTCATCTTCCCTTCTTTTTGAAAACTGCCAAATCCAGTCCAGCTGGATTTTTGGATTCACATAAATGGCGCTCTGCGTTAAGTTCTCCATTTCAAACTTTTGGATGATACTACTATTACTAAATTGAAAATACATTTTTCTGGAGGCTGAATTTAAGGAGGTTCCCCACAAACACTGACCCCGACTGATGGACAATAATTCCAGTTTTGTTTCCTTTATTTCCTTCCTTCCTTCATTTGTCAGTCATAGATTGGTTAGTTCAGCCCACCCTGCCTCGATGCCTGGCTGCCTCTGTAACCCCATCGTGCTGCCAATACAGCCAAAACCCAGGCCCAAACCGAAGGCCCCCGCCGGCCCCTGCAATGGAAAGCAGATGGCCAGTCCTCTGACGGCAGCCGGCTGCAGTCAACAGTCCAAGAGAGGAAACTTCTCATTCGCCGTCATCCATCATCGGGGCCGGGAGCGGGGTGGGAGATATGAGGGGGAGGAAAGACAGAGCAACGCCTGACACCCGGCGTCTGGCCTCTTTCAAACGCCTTCGCATGGCACATTCATGGCTCACACTCGTACACACATGTAAAAACACACGCATACACATGAAGAATGCTCCCTGCGCACACCCTTGCACAACCGCACACACACACACACACCAGCAAATATATTCTGGCTCACGTTTCTCTTACTTGCCTTTCATTAGTGGTATTATTCTTTTCAGCACAGGGTCAGTTGTGAAAGGTCTTTTCTGGCCAACCTACCCTCCTGAGAGAGAGAGAGAAAGGGAGAGAGAAAGGGAGAGATTACTCTTTCTTCCTGTTAGTTGTTGTTACTCGCTCTTTCTATTCCTCTTTTACGCCTGCTGTCGCTCACGGTGTCTATGTCCAACTGTCAACGTCCAGCTGAACAAAATTTCAAGAAGAAGTTAAAGTAGAGGAAGAAGAAGATGGAGAGTGTGCATATTGAGTAATGTACCTGACAGCTGAGGATCATTAATCACTGTCAGACTTGAAAGGAGAGGAGGGAAGATGAAGAGAAAGCGGTGGGGGTGGCGTTTGACGTGGCAACACACACACACACACACACACACGTGCCTGCTTCGCACATTCTTTCACAGACCTCCTGCCTCCCTGTCTCTCAATGCAACTCAGATTTTTCACGAGAGAGAAGAGCATTTTTCTCATAACGGCAAAACAGGCCTGAATAGAAATGAAGAAAAGAAACAAGCAAAGGAGTCAACACATGCACACGTCAGAGGCCCCTCGTGTCTGTGCGTTGCTGACACTAATAAGGGTTGCTGAGGGTTTGACTCTGCGCGGCAGGCCACCACTGCACAGCAGGCGCGGCCATTCACAGCCTGTCAACCCACCCTGCTGCAAGAGACATCGACAAAGAGCTACCGAATGTGGGACTCTCACAAAAGAGATGACGGCGACACAGTGACTTCAAATCTCAAGCATGCAGGCACGCACAAAAAGACAGACAGACCCCTCCCCACACACACAAACTCGTCCTTGTCATCCACTCTCATCCTCCTTCCTCCATGCAGAGGGGACAGCAGCTGGCCCGTCCGATTGTCAGTCACGCTGATGAATCTGCTCAGCTATGTCCAAATAATGTCCTCCCACTTTCCAGAGTCTCGCTTTCTTTATTATTTTGTATTTAAACATTGTTTTTCTTGCAATATCAAAGTGATATTAAACCACCACAACAACACAGAATTATATTTTTGTTTCTTAATTAACTCTCTTTAAGTGATCATACTCAACCTGCCAATTAAATTCCAATCTCATTTTCTCTTGTTAACCTATACGCAAACTATCTAAGTTGTTGTTCCACTTCAGTTACTCTGAATGTAGGAAACCCTACAAATGTAGCTGCGTGAATAGAGATACCGGCCTTCTACTGAATGTGTACTGACCAAAACTGTTATTATAAATAGTGTGCTTGCTGAAGCTGAAAATCAACTAAAAGACAGACCTATTCAAAATTTCTTGTTGTAAGCGTTATACGTTGTGTTATACAATGGTGTCTCCAATAAGCACCCATTGCCAGTAGTTATAATTCTACTAGGTTGAAGTCAAATATAATTTTTTGGAGAACTCATAAGTTTAAGTTAAGCTATATCATCCTTTTATCAAACCTAGAATGAAGTTAATTAGAAGGGACTATCAACTTCATGTCAGAATAATTTATAAAGTTCTACTTATGTGAAAGGTTTCAATTGGCAACTACATAAGTTCACGATATAAGAATCTTGGCAAAAGGCTAGGAGAGTTAAGCTCACACAAAGGGTGAAAACTGTGCTTGTAAGCCATAATAGTGCTTAAACCTAGAAATGTTAGGAGATTGAAATTCTTTAAGCATGTGTTTATTTTGCATTGCGCATTAATGTACCTGTCATAAAGTAATTTAAGGTCAGTAATTTCTGCTATTTTTCCCGCACTCCAGTAAAGCTACTGCTAAGGAAAAACCACCACATCACTCTCTTTAATATTTCTCCACAGATTCAGATATGTTTTTTGTTTGTTGGAACCAGTTAATTGTTTTTATACAGTTTTCTAATATCTGATATCTGCAGAATCCAGAACATGTAGGTCAGTCTTGAATACGACAACGTACGTCTACGAACGCTAGCAGGGGAGTGGTCCAAATCCTTCCAGCAGCATGCAATTTAACAACTTCATCAAACATCCTGTGGTAACAGAGATAAGGAGGCTGCAAATCAACAGTTTGCTGGTGAATTTCATTGTCTAGTCAAGTTATTAGGCCCTTAGACAATATAAGGAAATGGCTTCAGAGATATACCGCTTTTTTTTAAAAAAAAATCCTGGCTACATTATCTAACAACACACTGTGAAGTACTATTAAATGCTATTGACAGCGCCCATATGTGCAGCACATAGTATTGATAAGCTCATGTTTTTATGTTCAGTTCCGTTGTGTTAGTCGACGATGTTGCTGTGGTTGTAGACCGCGTTTTTTGTCCATGATGTCATTTAATGCAACACGCAAAAGAGACAGGAGTTAAGGCAGAGCTGAGAGTTTGCAGTGAGAGAGCATCATAGTAGAAGTGTCAGACTGATGGTGTTTATGGTGTTGACGTGGTCTACAGCCGACAGTAGCCTGTGTTTAAGCTTCAGTTGCCTTGTAGAAAGGCCTCCATAGCTTCTTTTGTGTGAGACGCTACAATGTGCATTCAGATCAGGAATGTAGATTTCATTGCTGCAAAGTGTTACTTTCTACTGTGTTTTTATGTGTGACGTCATCGACTAGTTGACACTGACTCAACTTTCACCACATATTAGTCGACTTTAAAAAATCCAAGTTGTTCATCCTACCTACCTAGTTTGTGGTACAGTAAAGGCAAGTTTTGTCACATTAAGCAGTTATCTGTTGTGAGCCAATTGTTTTCTATCTCAATCGATAGATCGATCAAGATACAAACAACCTCCTCAACCTGTCCTGAATAGTATAATTTTTTATTTGAATTGAAATGAATAAATAAAAAGTCTGATGCCTTTTGTTGTGAACAAATTATATAAACATGGGAGTTATTTGGTGGTCCATCCTCAAGAGTATCTTTACTGGAGTGCCTATCTAGTTCAATATATTTGCCAGAAAAAATACATACATTTGACAATTCAAATTCAAAACAAATTTATTAATCACTTGAAGAGCAATTCCATTTGGTGCCATTAATATATATATATTGGGATATATTATATCCCAATGAAAATTTTAAATTAAAACTTTTAAATTGTGTTTGGGCTAATCTTTTAAATATGGAATATTTAACACTTAAAATAGGAGGCACTGTTTGTCTCAAATAGAGCACATGCTTATAATAAATAGAGCATTGTCAGTGGTTGCTTGCCTTGCTATGATCCCAGACATCCCATTTACCACTTTGGTCACTAGTCACTTTTCACAAAAATCTACTAGAATATGATAATGACACTGTCGCTGGTGGAAATGATGGCTTTTAGCCAAAGACCACAGCTGGGCCCAGACACGTCCCAGAAGTCCACAGCTGGCAGTGTTATATCCAAAACGTAGTTCATTGTAGTTATACATGTAGCTAGCCTAACTCTGAAATAGTCACCACTGATTGCTTCCACTTATTGTTTTGTCAATTTTACACCAAAATGAATAGAATAGCGGTTATATGGACAATCGGTTTAATTTTCATATTTGAGGAGTGTTCTTGTCATCATCCATCCTCATTTACAGAGCAGATGATGATGCCTATTATCTCACAATTTAAAGCCTTTTATTGCACTAATAGCTGTGAGGGCGTTCTTTTCTGTGATTATGGGGTATGAGGGTGTTGCTGATACACATCGTCAGCATTACTAAAGTACCCACAATGACCTTAAAGAATGCCCTTCCGGGTAACATGGAGATTATAAGGGACAATGCTTACCAGTGTATGTTGTGAGATGTGTGCATAAAGAAGAATAGAAAACAAGAGAGCAACAGAACACAGTGCAGTTTAGTCTTCTCCCACAAATTAGTCTGCAAAACAAAGTTGCATGCAGTGTGGACAATACCATGGTGATGATCACAAAGAAAGCCTTTTAACCACTTAATCCAAATCCAAAAGCAAGCCCTTGTCCTCAAATGTCCCTCAGGCAGGACATAATCTCTACTAGCCTCAGAGTTGCAGATGTGTGGCAAACCTTCACCCCTGACCTTTCTAAGGACATGATGTTAAGTAGGAGTTTTCCTTAACCAATCTATTATGTAAAGTTACACATATTTAGATGCCTAGAGTGTGTCATTTGGTGTGTGTCATTTGTCATCCATCAGGTGGAAACATGGTGTTTGTACAAAACTCATATTTGACAGCTGACATGATGAAGCTCTTAGCAAACAGTTGTTTATTTACACATCTAACTGTTGCAAAGTGTTGCTTCTGACCACATTATAATTGTAGGTCCAATATTCATGTTTACCTTTAGCTCTGTTTTTGATCTTCAACTACTTAAAGAAATCTTTGAACCCTCTAAATGCTCCACTATGTTCATCAGCAAAGTCGGTTAAGCTGAGGGACAGAATGAGCTGAGACTTGCTGTAAAGCTAAAGGGAGCTGCAGATTCCTCAGGTCATATGAATGAGTCTTTTCACTTTGTCACAGTGTTTCACTGTGTCATTTGACACTGTAATTCAGTGGTGCTGAATATTTTTTAGCCAAAAAGTAACATTACCTTTATCGCATAGCTCACAATTCACCAGCATCTGACTGATCTAATCTTTAATCAGATATGTTTCTTCTGCTATGTTGGTCACATGGTGTGAACATAGTCATGTAAAAGTCTAACCTTTCACATTGTGAGATTGGATTAGATTAGATTAGACACTTTATTTTTCCCAATACTTTATTTATCCATCTAATACACCAAAGACTCAAAATTGGGACTATGGCAACTTTATGTTACGTCCTTGAGGCACCTCCTCCACCACAGTGCACTCACCTGATTCTTTCCAAAACCACATGTGCATGCATTGCAGTCCAATATAGCAGAAAGGATTTTATGCTAAAATGTCTAAAGAATATACTGCACAAGTAAAATCAGTTAGTCTGCAAATGATCTGTATTTTTTAAAACCCCAATGATGTGCGGCCCACTGCCTACTGACGTTGGCAAGGCTAGGTAGCTGGTGTCTTCTTGTTGGCTGCTAGCCGGTAGCTGATTGTTATTTTGCTGGTTGGTTTTCAGCTGGACTGGGATTCTAAATATGTTTCGCCTGGAATCTTGGCACAAGGGATTGTAATAATAAATAGTTTTATCATTAATAGCACTGGGGTAATATTGGGGCAAGTTTTTAGATTGTATGGTTGGAGCAGTACAAGTTTACTTATCCTCTATCTATTAGCTGCCTTGCTTTTGTGCCCAATGGAAGAAGTAGAAGAAGCATTTTTGTCATTCTGTTCATGTGTGCGGTGCTGCATAACACTTTTATGTGGCAAATTATTCAGTATGCAAACATGTTCAGTGTGTTCTGAGACGAAGTGAAATGAACTGCAGCGGAGGTCTATATAATAACGGCAGACAGAGCCAGGCCAAAGGAAGTACACTCCCCTACTGGGTGGCAGCGCTGATTCAACGGCCGGTAGACCCAGAGCAGGATCATCTGTCTCCATTATGGTCTCCCTACAAATCATCTACATTTCCCCTCTTCTCCTCTGCTGCCCACAAGCTCATAAAGCTAGCTTTTCCATGCTGCTTTTGGCAAAAAGAATGAGAGAGACTTCCACAGAGGTGTATTGTGGGTGGTCAATGCGTACAGACACACGCATACTTCTCAGTTTCGACAGGGTCCGCCACAAAACTGCTATTCTTACCCAAATGATACATTTGCAGCTTTTGCTTTCAGCTGAATAAATGCCGCTGAGGGCAAACATGCATCTGGGATGACCGTTTTTCCCACGAGCCCTCCCTCTGGTTTCTTGGGTTGGTGGGGAGTGTTTGTGCTTGTCCCGCACATTTCAGTCTGTCTCCGTCATAAACTAATGGACTTGCATGTAGACAGTTATGGTGAAGTAGTGGTTTGGTTTTGTATGTGATAAACTAGATAGAAGCTCAGAGATTTGAGAAAACTTAGCAAGCTAAAGCAATAGTGAGGTGAGTAGAATGAGCTGTGTGTTAAAACTATAATAAAGTCTGCTTTCTTCTGTTGCACACTCAAAGAACATTTCACCCCGCAACACTCATTTCTTCCCAGCTCTTCCCTTCTTTAGCATTCAAGGCACACAGAAGTGTTTGTTCTTCAACATCCATACAGACTACTCCGCTAATTCAAATGCAAAACAATTTATATGTCTGCCGGATGTTCTCACAGCATGTCTCTGGGACTCAACACGGGCCCGGTCACAGGTCAGTGCTGGTTATCACTCTGAGGGCCTCTACATTTCAGCTAGCTCTCATACTTGATCTGCATATTTTCAATGAATCAGCAGGCCTGTCAGAACCCCTAATACAAAGCTGATATTGCACACGGTTTCAGCGTATGATGATCCTGTGGAAAATCAAACTGCAGTTTAAAATAGACTTAATACAATTCCTCCAGTAAAAATAAAAACACAGGCTAGGAAATGAAAAGCTCCTTGGTTGAATTTGAATCTCACATAAAAAGGAACTGCCAAAAGACGCCGCCCCTCAAATTCACCAAGACATCTTTTGGACACACTGAGTTACAGGGAACGACTGACACATCCAATATGCATTTTTCTAAGATCACAGATGATGAAAAAATCCACTCATTCTTTTTGCTATAATCGATTACCTGTCAAAACAAAAATCCCTCCCAAGTGAGTGTTTTTAAGTTATCTTCAGAGCTTTTTTTCCCTTTAGAAGAAAATCCGACTCGAAACACGACAGTTTCAAATGCACTTTTGTACCTTGTGTGAAAAGAAATCCAAAAAAAAAAAAAAAAATCATTATTTTGTTTTTACAATAATGAGGCAATAATGAAGTGTTAGCTTAGTTTTGAGCATACAACAAAAATGCTTAATTTGAATCCTTGACAAAGACACAACATTGGGAGAAATAATAATTGATTTTTCTGTCATAAACAAAAGCTCTATCTTTCTTTCAGCTTTGCAAAACAATGTTTCTGGTTAAAAATTCAAGAAAACCTGACGATATTAGTGCTGCAGTAACCACATATTTGAACGCTCTGCTTGGTTGAAAGCTAATTTATTTTATTAGCTTCTTTTCATTTAACTGTAATGATTGTTAAGATTAAAAACAAACTTATCCTCTTAGTTTCATTGAGACACTTGATGTTTTGGAAATCAGTAACAGGGAATAGTTCTGTCAGTAAACACATCTAGCAGCTAGACGTTGTTTTTCAGTCACGTGTGTCTGACGGTGCAGATACTCGTCAGTTCAGCTTTCCATACAGACCATGTAACTACTTGCATTTTACTTGTATTATACAAGGGCCTTCCTGAGGCTCATTGGAGTGTCCTAGTTTGCAGGTATTTGGGCATAATTATAGATGATGATCATTATTATGACTTATAATTATAGGTCATTTAGGTTTGCATTCATTTAAATAAGTTTATGCGGAAATTCCACAAGAAAAAAAGTGTGGGGGCCTTAATATTCTTTTATTAGTATCACCAGCACTTAATAAGTGCAACAGACAATGATGCCATATCTGGCTAATAGGTTTTACCCTGAAAATCTCATCACAAGTGGCCAGCATTAAAGACCAGTGTGAACACCCTTAGCGACGGGACCCCAACCCTTTTTCTACCGTGGACTGATTTCAATTTTTTTGTTGAAAATGTGCACTGTATATAATGTAGCAAAATGTCTGTGGCCAGGTAACTGGAGACCTACAGTATGAGTCACTTTATACTCTCTGGTCTATGTGATCCATCTGACTGTTACAATGAAACCTGTTACTGGCGACCCAGACTCTGCGTTCCTATGATTTGGAAGCATGAAATATTTATCCACCCATTGTGGCCGACGCTGGGAGGGGTTTGTTGGAGCAAATATTTAAGATGTATTACCTCTTTCCAAAAACACAATACCATCCTTGGCCCATTTCCACCATTCATATGCAGATTAAAACCATTTTCATTAATTCTGATGGTGGTAGATAAAAAGTGTATTGTGGAGGGGTACTTTGGGGTAATTGCTACCCGATGTCTAACTTCCTTATTGTATATATAGATGGCCTGAGCGGGGCCTGCTACTTTACTTACATAGTTAGTGATCTGAAAACTTTGTATTCAATAGACAAAGAATTGTACTCACAAGTGTTACTGAATGTTGACTGTGACCTGCTGTCATACTCACATGACCGAATAGACACCTCTATTGCTGCTAATTATTAAACTAAGCTGATCCTTAAACACAGTTTGTCACTTTCTTGATCTAAATAGGGACATCATTGCTCAGGATGACGCCTGGGTTGGATAAAGCAATCTAACGTAGGCCGCAAACACATACAAACACACAGCGTAGACAAACACACTTAAACAGGCATTTCACTGGGGCTGTTGTTGCAGTGAGCAATTACAGCACCTTATCTAACAGTGAAGATAATGAGGTTACGCAGAGAGCAAATTCTATCATGTCGACATAATGAGAATTGGGTCTGTGTCTCGCGTCCCGGGGTCGAGGACAGGGACGGGGACAGGGACACACACACACACACACACACACACACACACGTGCGCACAGTTTTCTTATCTGCCCCACCTCACATCTCTGCCTGACATTCAAGGGAAATTGCATTCGGGCTCCGTGTGTGATGCAGTGTGTGAATGACTCTGAGGCTCTCTCCCTCTTCCTCTCTCTTTCCATCCCTCGCACCCTCCTGCCCCCCTCCCCTCTTCATGTTCTCCAACAAACCCCACCACCACTTCTGACAGGCTGCTTGATTTATGACTCCAATTCCCCAGCGTAGACACATAGACGCAGGCCACACTCCCAACTATATGTATGTATTTTAGTTTCCCCCAACAGCCCTCCCCTCTTCTTGGCTACACTTCCCTCTCCCTGTCTTTTGCTCTGTCTCTATCAGTTTGTTTCTCTCTCTCCGTCTCACGCACACAGCCGCACGCAGGCGCACATCTTGGGTGTGGTGATTGATTATCCTTGCAGGACTGTCTGGTGTATTTTTGATCCTTTTGAAATTTAATCTCTGTGAGCAGTACAGGGAGTGTCTCGTCACATGTGTGCATGCACACGCACACACAAACACTTACTGGCGGTGGAGGACGAAGTTTCGGAAACCCAATGCAAGCAAGCAGTGTTGGGGCTTTCTGTCTTGGCACCATATTTCAAGTTGTGCACACAAACGACCTAATCAAAAGGTTGATGGCAAAACGGGAACGGAATAACTTCATCATAACAAAATCATAGAACCTACTTTTGTGCACAATGTACAAAGATAACACTCTGGATCGCTACTAATGATGTGATTTCAGGATGTTTATTGTCATGTGCACAGTAAAAACAGGCAGCTAAGACTATAAAATGAAATCCTTAATTTGCGGGTCTGTCTTACTAACAACACTAAATAAATAAAAGAAACTTACACAGAACAGAAAAAAAGCTAAGTGCATGTGATCAAAATCACAAGACTACAATGTGAAATCAGAAAGTGAACAATGTACGTTGTTGTCATTCTCAGCTTGTTAATTAGCAAAACAGCCCAAACTGTCCCACAGGAGCTGCTCAGTTGTCAGCTGTAGATAAAAAGCAGTAAATATATTTAAAAAAAAAAAAAGCTTTTCTGCTGAGTAACTGTTGACATCAACGTTTTAGTGTGTGTTATATGATGTACAGTATATTTTGCACTAAACACTACTGTTTGGCCAGCATCTCTATTAGTTTATTGCTGACAACTCACCTTGCACTCAAGGGCGTAGACAAATCTTGCATCCAATAAAACACTTACTTGTTACACGCTGCATCTCTCCTTCGCCGCTAGCACTGCCAGCTGGAACATGTATGGGTGTTGTCTGCTCTGACCAATCAGAACGGACTGGTCATTTGGAGGACGGCCTCTCTAGCTCCATTTTTTAAGGAAACACGTAAACATGCAGAAACAAGTCTCTGCGCAGGGACTTCCATGTAATATAATGCAATGTTAATGTTACTTTGTATTTTAATTATACTTATTTTTACCAGCAGAGCCAGTGCTATTCCTCATGTCATGTAAACCAGGGGTCTTCAACATTTTTTGAGATTAAGTAGGGACCCCCTTCCTACTATATGTGTTCTTTATTAAACTAGGCCTGGCGGCATTTATAAATATACATTATTATTATCATTTTGCATTCAATATTAAGCTATCCCCTATACCTTTACTAAAATATGTTGGATTTTAGATTTTGCACAAAGATTTTGTGACCCCTCTACAGCACCTCCGCAGACCTGCGAGGGGTTGCGGATCCCCTGTTGAAGATCTATGATGTAAACCAGTCTGAATGAGTGAGGTGGCTTCGATATAACAGCATTACCCAGAACGTTAGCGGTGGGTCAGCGAGAGCAGGAAATGGTCACTTATTGATTGACTGGTCCTGTTTCATAACTGAGGGTGAAAAAGAGTGGCTAAGAGTAATGCTAGTAGCGTGATAGTTAAGTCATAACTTGAAAAGTGACATTTAAAAAAACAAAGTTTGGATCCACAGGAACCTACTCTGCGTCAAGTCTTGCTGCTTGAGGGCATCCTACTTAAGCGGTGTTTACTAACACTACTGCTTCTATTGTTAGCACCACCACTAACACAAAGTGCCTCTTCCCCGTGACAAGGAGTCTTTCTGGTCTGTCTAAACGATGATGTTCAGACTATCTTGTGCACTTATGCAGTGTTTCTTTGTGAGCCGATGATAACAATGCATGGAAATAGCACATCCTGTCTGCGATGGCAAAGGCAGGTAAACACACTCCGTGCAAAGAAGAGTGGCAGGCAAGAAGATGAGAGAAACATCCTTCCTGCAAAATCCCAGTCATTAATTTTCTTTATACTGACCTGCAGACACAAATAGCCATGGTCTTGGATTATCTCTCTCCTCAAACTGGGATTAGTTTCTTCCTTGTCATAAATGATAAATGAAATGATGGTGCTCTGTATGTGCGTGCACACATCTCTGTGTGTTTGTGTGTGCTGAAACATATACTGATGCCTGATCGGTGCTTAGTCCCCCAGGGTCATTGATCACAGACCGGCATTCATCCATAATGGGCCCTATATCTGTCTGTCTCTCAGCGGGGAACAAAGAGACATACATGGAACAGACGCAATAGGCACCGTTACACACAACCATATCAATACTCACTCCTGAGAAACTACTTTCATTCTTTTCACAAGGGAACGATTTGCTGGTTGCCCAATTAGTAACAGCTAGAGCTATTGATAGAGGAGTTGCAGTTGGAGTTAATGACAGAAAAAAGTCACTTTTACTTTAATTTGAATGGACATCATGTTTATCATATGTTTATTTTTATATAGATTGACATGTGGGTCTGGATTTTACAAAAACAGCAGATTTACGAGGGACACATGGATAATTTTATGTCTGCTGACCAAACCCCTTGGAGTATTCCTTCAATTTTCCCAACTCTAGACACTGAGTCGACCACTCTCATCTGAGCTTGTGGGTCAGTCAGATTCCGATCTGTACGGACAGACAGATTTAGACAGCGATAACAGAGAAATGAGAACACTGTTAGCGCAGTGATCTATAGGCCACCACAGATATGTGGACAGTTCATAATCACACAGCCTCCCATTCAGCTGGTTCACCACAACTAGACCCGGACCAACACTTTCCCATGGCACAGTCTGTCGGGGAGACATCCTCACGGGGGAGCGAATCTGTGCTTATATATGTATGTGTCTCCTTGTATGGTATGTGACTGCTTTTAAAACTGTAAAGCCCTTATCCATCAAACTATTCTTTTAAACATGCAGCTTGACAAAGAACAATGGGACTTTAGGGGGTCATGTTTCAAATTACAGTACAGTGACTTACTAGTTATTACATCACTTAACCACAGAGACACTGTTGCTTTGTTTTTGTTTTTTTGTTTTGTTTTTATCAAAGAAGTGTATTACTTATTAAAAGATTGGTCCTTAAGAGCAAAACAAAAAATAAACAAACCTAGCGGTTTAATAATCTGTCCATATATATCATATCTGACCAAGCTGCAACTCCTGAGGCTGAAAATGAAACTAGTGCAGATGTGCCAAAACTCTATGATGAGTTAATATCCATAGGCTTTGTTAAAATGTCCAACCTTACAGCAAAATAAATATGTTTGCGGTCTGGCTAAAAACTGTTTGTGTCTCCGTGGCTAAATTTCCCACTCACCACCACAGTAGGGGGTCACTTAAGCTCCACCTCTTCGCCCATGTTACGGTGGGCCGTTTTTTACGTAAGTGAGCTTTTAAATCTCTCTTCAGGAAACTATGAGTGATGTAACAGAAGGTTAGTCCATCTGCATGGGCAGTCATCTTTTGTATAACATGCAACAAAATATACACTCACATAAAAGTTGAATGTAAGTGTAATATAGTCTTACTGTATACATGAGTGTACTATAAAGGCCCAGGTCTCCTATCGACCATTTGCTGAGTGTCTCATATGAATGAGTATAACTCTGCATGTCTACAGTCTCAGGTTTTAGGTATTCTGTCCCAGTCTCCTACTTTATCACTAGTGTAGAGGCTGCCACAGAATCTAAATTACACTCCTCCTCTCTGAGCATTTCTAACACCTCCCTTCCCCATCTGATGATGCCTCTCCTCTCCTCTCCTCTCCTCTCCTCTCCTCTCCTCTCCTCTCCTCTCCTCTCCTCTCCTCTCCTCTCCTCTCCTCTCCTC
The DNA here is from genome assembly GCF_022458985.1 of Mugil cephalus. Lineage (NCBI taxonomy): Eukaryota > Metazoa > Chordata > Actinopteri > Mugiliformes > Mugilidae > Mugil > Mugil cephalus. Next base: position 22,766,841 of record NC_061777.1, on the reverse strand, counting down.
TCCTCTCCCCCTACACTCATCCATCTCCAGACGGGGCCAGTCAGTGGCAGCTCCATTGATAGGGTAATCCGGGACTGATTAATGACCCAATAATCAGAGAGATCCTCAGATCAATCATGGCTGTGATCAATAACCCCCAGCCAAGGCGATCATTAGCCTGCGAGAGTGCATCCTCTATTAGACCCACGGACCAAAACAAAGGAATGAGAGAAGTTATGGGGAATGAAAGATGATGACGGAAGAAAGGAGGCAGGTTAAATAATACGGAAGCGGAGCAAGTGCAAGAAACTGAATTATCTGATTTATATTCACACATGTGTCAGTTAGCAGACATGAGACTATGGAGTGCTTTATGAAGAAGTATAGCGGCATTGTGCTGCGCCAGGTAATGGGAAGCGAAATCTGTGCATGCGGACGAGCTTATGTAAGAGTGTGTGTGTGTGTTTGCATAGAGAAATGTGTATCCACACTGTGCTGTGGGTGTTTATGGGTGCTTGTGTACTGTGCGCAAGTGCTTGTCTGGGAGCGTTGGTGTGTGTGACAGCAGGGTGCGACGGCCTCTGATTTATGGGCTGTGTCCCACAGTGCCAGCTCTCTGTCTGCTCTAGCATGGAGGATGAATGGACCTCTGTCAGCTGGCCAGAACCCACCACCCCTCACCTCCCTCCCCACAACCCCCTTTCTTTCCCTCTCCCTCTCGCCTCTTTCCCTTCTCTCTTGACACCGTTTTGCAATTAGCTGCAAACAAACTCGAAGCAACTGTTTACTTGTTTCTATAAATGTTCTCCCTGTCAGCTGGCAACATGACTGATATGAGTAAATAACCTCTCCACTAAGCAGGGCCTAAGTGATTCATGTCCATTAGAATAAGCCTGTCTGTTTTCAGCGGCTCAGTCTGGGAAGTTCCAGATGTAGGTCATCAGCGTGGGGAGAATATTATATATAGAGATAGAGATTCAGGCTTGTAAAGGAAACCTTGAATTCAGTAACAAAAACACTGCAATGACCAAGCTTACTGCTAAAACTCTGCTGAAGAAGTCGGATCGGTCAAGGAACACGGGAAGTGAGATGAAGTTATCTAGAAGAGAAAGTTATGGCAAAGTGTAAATTACTTGCAGGAATGTGGGGCAACACATGGTCTTACGCAGTGTACAAAACAGTTGAAGCACAGAGGTTTTTCCCTTTCTTCTTAACCCTAGAAGTGGGGCTCAACAATGTAAAAAATGTGTTTGCTCTTTTCCAGCCAGGTTGTTGTCAGACGGAATGATTACAGCAACCAAAATCTGTCCCGATGTTTATAACCAAGACTAAACTTTTCTGTTAACTTTCCAACTTTATGGCTGATCCAGTTTTGGCACCTGGAATGACTTAGGCTACATCCACACACAAATACATTTTCTCTTTAAAATGCATAACATCTGCTAAATTTATTTAATTCTAGTTTGATTACTCTGGAGAAGAAGAAACAATCTGCTGAGACACAAGTGAAGCTGAGACTGGAGACCTGCTGTTTGGAATGTGTGAATATGAGCTCATGCATGTACATAGTGTCTTTTTCCTTACAGTAAATCTCCATACATGTTTCCTATGTCATGCATGTGTCTTATGTCCATATGGGAATGTGTTTGTCAGTTTGTGTTGGTATGCCTGTGTGTGCCAGAGCTCTCTGATGTGGCAGCCTGCTGTGTGTACTCATTTATGTGTAATGAATGCTTATGAGGGTAAACAGATGGTGTGTTAACATGGTAAAATATGATCTGCTGCCAGACAATATGGTGGCACGCTGGTGTTTACAACACACACATTACACCCTGGGACAGCAGAGCAGCTTTAGAGCAGCCTGGCTTTTCTACGCACATCTGAGTGGAATGATGATACCTTCCACTTACTTGCACCAAAGTTAATTTGGCATTCTCGACTTGAGTAACACCAGACTCTTTCATTCTGAAATGATGGATACAAATATAATAATAAAGACAGCTTTATGGCTACAAGGCATACAAGTGTTGTTGTTGTTTTTTTAAATTAAAATGATTCTTTTTTTCTAGAGTCATGTGTAATATCTTCATAAACAGCAGTTCCACACCAGGTGTTGACTCTCACTTTGAGACTACCATGCAGTGCCACGGGAATCTTATCAGGAAAGATGGACTCCCTTGTGAGTGTTTCAAATGAACATTTAAGGAAGTGGCTGCAAACGGAGAAGGGTAAACACATTCTTATTTATAGACTGCACTGCAGCTGCTGTAACGGATCTTTAGCAGGGGGCTTTCTTGGCAAAATAATAATAATAATAATAATGGTAAGAGCAGTTAGAGTGAACTACCCGGAGTAGTTTTGGGCTATTAAACCAAAACAATCCACTAAAAGACACTAAAACGTATATCTGAAGGTGAGATGCTGAGTGAGGCTGGGTCATCACTGTGATTTGTCATTACGTAGACATTAGACCTATTATTAATTGATTATATTGACTAATATATTAATTAGTGCAGCTTTGATTCGTTTTCTTCTTTTAGTTCATTCCTTTAATATTTGTGTCACAAGGCACACATCTTCATCTTGTAACTCTGGCTTTAAGTGTGACAAATTGTGCTCCTTGACTTGATTCATGGTTTGCTTTCTTTGAGCACAACATTTCTTAAATAGTCTAAATAAACACAAAAGATACAACTGTAATAGAATAATACGCTTTTTAAAAAATGTGCTAAGATGTACTTTTTGCATTCAATAAATGCCCCAAAAACATATCTTCTCAGTCTAATTTTTATGAACAACAGGTCTGTTTGAATTCATAAGAGACATTTTTGTGATTTGGTCTCTGAAGCTCAGAATTATTTATGGAGGGTTTTTAGTTGAAAGATGTGATATTCGATATTAATGACTCTTACTTTGTAGCAACAGTCTCTTGTTGTGACTATATTGGCACTGTTCTTTATACACATGCATATAAATGGGTTTGAGTAGAGTGATTATTTGTGACCGTACAGTTGAGAATATGTTACTAATTCTGACAGAATACAGTTTCACAAAAACTAAACTTCAACTAAACGGTTGCGAGTTTGGGATGAGCATTCATTCTGAGTTATAGTTAAAGATTGCTTGCTCCTTCCCCCACTCCCACTAAAGCACGCGCTCTCCTTTCTGTGACCCCACGACCCAGCTGTCCATGATGAATGATGACAGAGGTGTGACAGAAGAGGCCAGACTAAAGAGTGATGAACAAACCACAGGAGGAGTCACATCTATCAGTCTCTCTCACACACACACAAGCAGGTAATGACAGATGGTTCTGCCCACTACTTTACCTCTTGTAAGCTCTGCTAGACCAGTAATATTCTCACCATTATACTCTTCCCGTGTTCAGTTTGCTGATGTATTGTTGCTGTACATTAACGGAGCCCTGTAAATGATCCTGAGGTAGATTTATGGGGTTTATTGAAAACCTTTAATAATGCATTGGTTTTATATTGCGCTTTTCCATTTTTAGATCTGTAGATCTGGTTGCAAGTATTACACAACTTCCCTCCTGGACCTAGTTTATGTTTTGCTTTCTTTAAACTCTTGAAAAGCGTTCTTCAGTCATTTAGAGGTGAAGAACTTGGATGAGGGACAAAACGCCTTCAAAAAAAGTCTGGCTGCTTTGCTATACCACAGACTGATTACTGAGAACCTTCACAGACATGTGCACTTCATTATTAAATGTCCAAACTATATTTCGCTTTCACAACGCTCTTCCACAGTTTAGACAAGGATTGGGAATTATATAAAAGTGTTCCAAACACCCTCCAGTCATTTACAGCACAACCTAATATTAAGTGACCTATGCGAGCACATTAAGTGCAAGTTTCTTCGTATAAATACCACTGTTCAGTACATGTTACCCGTTAGTGAGCTCCCAGGAAATTAACTATTTCCACCTGCTTGGGACTTGACTATATTACTTGAAAATAATCTTTTCATGGCAGCACGATCACATTAGGTTCACTGATCCTAATAACACCCCATTAAATTGTCAGTTTGTTCATAGTCTCACTAGAGTTATGGCACTCTCTAAAAGTTAATAACGGACTGCAATAGATATTTAAATGACAAAAGCCAAAGAGTCTGGCTCTGACTCTAATGTTATTTACATAAAAATGGGGTAATGAAGAAAAAAGGTGTATCCAGAAGTGTTAACATTATGTATGCATTGCTGCATGCCTGTTGACCATGTGCCATATATGGGCGCTACGCTGTATATGCTAACAGGAAACATGTTCGGTTCATTCTGATTCAGACTGTTTTATTTACGTTTCATTTGACCAAAGAATGTATACTGACATGACATGTTTCAACTTATATTCAGCAGCCTTCGTAGTCTCCTCTCCCATGTTGGTGTGGTATTGACAACATGATCTCATGTAACCCCAATAACCTCCAGCTTACACAGAACTCATTCAGGTCTCTTACTGACCAGGTGCTAAAATCAAAGTTGTCTGATCTTCGCCTTTTATTTGTGAATTTTTCCCTCTCATCCTTTTATTAAAGTCAACCCTACGAGACATTATGAATGCACGAGGCAGGGTGAGTGGAAGCTGGACCTCAAAAATGGACCTTTTTGTTCTGTGTAACTGCCTCCATTGTAACACTTACGTTCACGGAGATCTGGATGGGTGAGATTCTTCACAGACTTTTGTGTTGGTTGGAGTTTATCAGAGTTGTCAGAGACCAAGCTGTGATCCACAGATAGCTCCGTTTTGGAAAGGGGGCTGATAACACAGCAGCACAACAGTTCTGTAACTATAATAGCTGCCTTAATAGGTTTAATGACTGGGCAGTGTTTTTTTTTTTTTTTTTTTTACTCCAAATCTCTGGTATGAAAAAGTTCCACCCACAAATTCTGGCTGACTGGAGAATGTAATGCATCCTCACCTTGTGCAACCCCAGTTTAGCAACATACAAACTCATGAGAAGCCAGTGGGGCCTGTCAGACGATGATGGGGTATAAAATTGTTTGTCTTTCAGAGTCAGGATTCCTTTATGTTACTTTGGTGCCAGAGAGGCAACAGGGGATGGCTGTTTATAGTGATTTAAAACAGAAAAACAGCACGGCTACGCGGGCTTGGCTGGGCTGCACAGGCCTCTATTGACGGATGCCAACCCAAAACTAGTGAGGGCTGGATTCTGTCAGCAAACACACTGACAGTGAGAGCTGACAGGGACACACACATCCTTACACACACACACACACACACACACACGTACTGCCACCGCGCAATCTGGACTGATCTCACCCCATGTAGCATTTTACTGTGCAATCATCAAAGCACCATTAAATCAGAAGTGACTGCCAATAAAGGGAGGAAATTGCGGGCAGGGATTACGATGTTTGCATGATAAGGGATTTGTGTGTGTGCGTGGAAGATCGGGGGGTGTAATCGGGGGGCGTCACAAGATTTATGTAGCATTTACTGCGGAGCAAGTCGTAAAGTGTAATTACAGGGGGGGTCGACACACCACAGAGCCACAGCTCAGCAGGCAGACCGGCAGGAAGGCAAGGAGACAAGTGATCAAGGCCTTTTCATCCAAACTGTCTGCGTTCGTCTCTTCTTTCTCTCCCAGTCTCTCTTTCAACAGCTCCAGACCATAAATCAGCTGCAACAAGTCCAAGCTCCAGAGTCAAAACAGCTAAGCCTTCTGACCTGAAGTGCTTCATGGGAACAGTACTGTTTGGGCGTAGACTAACAACCCAAACAGAAAAACAGCGTGGACAACGGTGGAGCAACAACAACAGCGGAGCAGAGGATAAGAGAATAAGTCTGACATTTAGATTTCAGATTGTTCTGTAATCATTTGAAGTTGTTGTTTTCTTCTGCTCTTGGTCCACTATACTATCACCAGTACGTTTTACTTTTGTAACTCTGACTTTGATTTTAAAGCATGTAACAAAATATTTTATCTAGTACTTGCTATTGTTATTGCATAAAAGTGATTTTTATTTATTTTTATTTTTTTCCATTTTGAAGTGTCTTGGTGGCGGGCAGGTATCCTAAAATGCAGCGACTAACAACCCATTTTTGGAACATGAAAGGAGACTCCAATCTTACCACAGTCAGAAACGACTGCTAAAGAAAACCGACTGTCATCCCAGATGTCATCACATCTCCTTTTAAGTCCCAAAGCGGCAGCGGTAAGCTTGGGAGTTGGCCTCCCTGCACGTCTGCCGCTGTATGGGACACGTGGGTTTGTTTACAAGACATTCTGTGTTGCTTCTCAGGGGAACGAAGATGGAGGGATTGTATGAGAGGGAGCTGGAGTGAGAGAGCCGCAATTTGCAACTGGGGAAATCCCTGGAGATTTATGTCAGTGTTTACCAATCCTCCTCTAGCCCTCCGCTTAAAGAGGGGATCCCTCGGACAATAAATCATCCCTTTATAAATGGATGGGACGCCTAGAACCTTTTGAACCGAGCCTAATTTGCCTGGTAGCTTTGAAAAGGAGAGACCCCCTCTGAGCTAGTATAAGTCAGGGGCCCTTAGTGAAGACCATTGGCACAGCACCAGATGTTAAACAAGGTGATGGTGCTGTGTGTCACTTTCACTCTCTCCACTCTGTAAGTCCTTCATAAAAGGAAAGATCTGCTTTTGTAGGATACCCAGATTACAAGAGATAAATATGCCCAGTGTGAAAGTCTAAGAAAAAAAAAGTATTTCATGTAAGAATCCTGAGAGGCTTTAGAAAAAGACCTTTTAAGACAGTTTGAATGTCATTTTTTCATTCCAAATCTGCTATAATCTAATAACAGTCAGATAGTTATGTAACATTTTTCGAAAATAAAGTAGTTTTCATAAGTAATTATGCATCCGGTACGAAAATTGGATAATTAAATTAGAAAATGTTATACATCATGCATACACAAATGGAAAATTAATTTCATTTTGTCGATTTCCGTCCCTTGAGATAAGCTCTCCTGAGTCCTGAAAATGATTTAATGATTCATTTGAAACGTTATCAGCCCTTGACATCTATTTTCAAAGTTCACATAGACAAAGCAGCCGGTAAAAACTTGCTCCCCGGCAGAGGTATCTAATGAAGAAAACGCAGAAATATCAGCAGAAACCCCCGTTTCCTTTAACAAGTGCCTATAAACCACTGTTCAGGGACCCTGGTGAGGGGTCCGGGGTCAGAAAGAGATCAGAAGGGTTATTCAAAGGTCAGTATCAGTTCGAGAACCCGAAGAGTCCGCCCTTCCTCCCCCTCCTCCTCCTACTCCTCCTCCTCCTCCTTCCCGACACATGAATCTTTTCTCTCCTCCCCCTGTCCTCCTCACCCAGGCTGTCCCAGGCTGCACATGCTGTTTTTCTCTGTTTGCTGTCATCAGTCACACACACACACACACACACACACACACACACACACACACACACACACACACACACACAGACACATACTCTGAAGGACTGTTGGCCCTGCTGTTCAGTAATGTCACAACTGTCAGGGAGCTGGGAGAAGGAGAGAGGCTTTCAGCACATAAACATACAGGTAGTGAGAGAGACAGAATTAACCTGCTGTTTGTCTTGTCATTAGTCTACTGGGTGGCAGCTCAAGACTGCGTCCACACACACACACACAAAAAGAGAGAGCTGGCATGTAGACAAAACAATGATCTCTTATTCTATGGAAGGCCAAAGCTCTTTCCAAACACAGCACTCATTGGCTGTCATTGTCCCCATTCTAACACCTCCGCTTTCTCAGTGCACACATAAGCACACACACACACACACTCTCTAGCACACATACACACACACACACACACATAGACTCCTACTCAAATATAAAGATCAAGCATCCCAATAACAACAGACTTGAGGAAGCAGCCATATTTGGGCTTAAAGAGCAGCAGCGAGCAGGCCTTCATGGACTGTGAATTCATTATGGAGTCCAACAACAGCTCCAACTGGGAGAAAAGCCTGTTGCACAATCTGTGTGTTGCACTGACCACAAGGCTTTGGTATTTATCATTGAGCAAAATCCCCTCCAAACTGAAACTGTGGCAAAGCACAATTTATTTTTAACATTATATAGTGCGATATTTGGATCTCAACTATGGGATCCAAGTGTTCCACGTCTGCGAGTACACATATATTGTTGGAGTATATGTGGAAGCCATATTGACAAAAAGAAGTTTTTCCTGTTTAGAAAACACAGTCAGACGTTGCCGAGCAATAATTTAATTGATAATAAAATGTTGGCCTCGGGGGGCAGTAGAAACACATTGTAAACAGAGCCATATATAGAGTCCGGCCAACTCAAATCATGGACGCCATGTTTGCTGCATAAGAGGGAGGATTCTACAGTGTAACTGTATGGGGCGGATGTGCCATGTTGAAATAAATCTTAGCTTATTTTCACAATTAACAGACCTATAAATGTTATTGCCAACATCTGTCAATATGTAAAAGGCCCTCACTTAAATATCCCTGCTTCTACTTACCTTAAATATCTTAAATGAGTCTGTAAAATGCTTTATAGCCCAATCGCCTCATCAGTCATGGAGCTTGTGTTCACCTTCTCCTCAGTCTCTTATTTTCATCCATTGTGGTTAAAAATTTGAAATTACGCAGAAAATTTATAAACATTAAGAAATAGTGAAAATTAAACTAGTCTTACTGTTATTTAGTATTATCATTATAACATTAACACACTAGCCATAATAATTTAGTAGTTACTGAGGCAAAGTTATGTCAATTAAATCTGGCTAACTACAGTACATGGACATAAATTCCATGTAAACATGGGTTTCACAGTATAAATGACGGTAGCTGCTACTTTTCTAAGCCTTTAGTTTAGATAACTAGCTAGCATAAGACTAGCATAAGGTTTGGTTAGCTTCATTCATTGGTTAACATCATTCATTCTTAATGATGGTGAGAGACATTTACCTCACATAATGAGGAGAAATCAATTGACATCCAGTTCTTGCTTTTAACCTTCTGCTCCCATAACTTTCTCAGTTTTTCTTTCTTTCTTCACTGCAGAAACAATGAAGTTTTTGGAGTCATAGGCTGAGCACTGTGGCATATTTTAACTTGAATCTAATTTCATTCTCTATTGTTGCCACTTCTCTGTGGGTGAATACTGGTTAGATGTATCTAACATGGCGCCCACGAAACATGTGACCAGCTCAGAACCAATCAGCTCAGATGGTCCATTCCTTAGTTGGACAGACTTTCTCTAATCTACAGCTCGGGTTGTAAAAATAGTTGCCTTTGCATTATGTTTATTGTGATTGTGATGTTTCCCTTTACCTCTGTTTGGGGTCCTCTCCAGCTATGTATGTGAATGCTTCATGGTGTTTAACAGCTACCAGACAACTTTGTCTTCCTGCCATTTGGGTGTGACAGTTTACGTATACATTTATTTTTATGAAAACATCTCCACACTGACAAAAATTGTGCTGCAATACCAGATATACTATGGGCGGAAAACCAAGCCAATGAGTCACATGATTTACTGTGATTTGAAATAACAATCATTACTAAAACCTTGTAAAACTTGATACTGTCCGGGCCAAGTGACAGATTAATGTGCATCTCTATACACCATTACCACAAGCTTTGACATTTTATTGTTCAGTGAAAAGCATATTGTTATGATCTCAGCAGAATTTGCAACCTCATTCATCAAAGTCCACAGACACTATGAAAACAGATTCCTCTCATCTTTCAAAGCCTCTCTGCTGCTGAACAGCCCTGAATAACTTTTCAACTGCAAGTAAGGTGATACACAGCGATGAGACAGTAAATATAACAAATATTCTGATATCGTCATCCTATAATGTCAGTGTTTAATAGAGAAGTAGTTTTACTGTTTGACTGCTTCTGATTGATTGTCTGTCAGTGGAGGTATTCTGTGTCTGAAAGCGATGCCAGGAGACAAGGCCACGACATGAACATGATGAATCCCACACTCATTTAATTGCTGTTTTACAGTTCAGTGACAGCCATCAGCTAAATAAGCTGTCACACGCACAGCGTAACGACTGTCTGGCAATTATTTTACAGAGGCAAAGAAAAGCAGGCATTTTTAAAATTGTTTTTGACATCCTGGTTTACAGAATGGTCTGTGTGATCTTTGTGTTTGGTCTATGTCAAAAGACGGAGCTAATGGCTGCAGTAAATCACGTTAAGATCATTCTTATTCTGCAGTATTACCTTACAGAGGTTATAATGGGACAAAGAGACAGAAAAAAATTGAAAACCTTTGCGATAAAATGTTGTATTATCTGAAAAAAAAATCTGAGAATAAGAAGAAGATAACTATTGAAAACACATCATATTTCTTTGCTTTTCTTCTTGTAATGTAAGAAGATGTGGAAGCCTTTGCTGCAGCCATGAGGTGTGGAAGATTCAATAGTGTAACAATAATTCCGACTATCGGCTATAATCATCTTTTTGTATGAAACAAATACATGTTTGCTTTTATGATGTGTTCAGGTCTCATTGCTGCTCTAACATGTCAAATGAAAAAGTTAGTTTTCACACTGCCATTTCAACAGCCATTTTGTAATAAATTAAATATCAATACGTTGCAATGACACAGACATCAAAACTGTGATTGGTCTCAAACAAGCACCTGCCTCCTTTTCACGGTTTACTCTGGCCTCTCCTCTCTTTTCTGTGCTACATTTATTAGCTCCAACTCAACAGTTGCAGTTGCCATAGTTTAAAGTAGCTGAGTAGCTGCTAATCAGCGTTTTAGCTGCAGTGTCTCTGAAGCCAACACGGAGAGGAGGAATGTGTGCAAAGACCAACAGTCAAGAACAACTTTAATTTGTAACTGTGGGGCAAGTGCCAGTTGAACCCATGCTAGTTCATCCATGTACCCTTTTCCTGCAGAAATGCTCAAAAAGTACCAGTGGACTGTGAATCTAACATCGCTGCCTCTCTCCACATGGTTGTCTGTGTTTTAGTAGAAGGAAATGAGAGGAGCAGCAGAAGGAGGAGGAGGAGGAAGAGGAGAAGGGGCGGTTTGTCATAGGAGTCATCAGTAACTGTCGCCACCATGCTGCAGGCTTAATTAACTAGCTTGCTCGTTAGCATTGCTCCCTCCCTCCCTCTCTGCTTGCTCGCTGCTCTGAATAGAAACGCCTGATTATTCTGTGCTCCAGTCGCAGCCAATTACAGGCTCCAAATGGAACAACATTAATCAAATCTTTAGTATGGTGGCAAACTCAGAGGTATCAGATTGCAGAGGGACGCAAAACTAATATGTCACTGTCACTGGCGGTTGCGCAGGCATTTAGCAGCTAGCATTAGGGAGGCGAGTGAGACGGGCTATCGCCTGGGTGTAATATGGAGCCTGATCTGGAAACCATTAGCATGACATGGCAGCAGAAACGCAGAGCCTGTCCTCACCCCAAACTCATTTTTCATCCACCCCACCCTTGCCCTTTCCTCCCTCTCTCTCTGTTCGTTTTATTCAGCAGTCAGACAAGTGAGGAGCAGAGAAGGATAAATTGAAAGAAGGAAGGGTGCAAACTGGATGAATAGAGAAAAGGAGACATGGAGGGGTAATGAGAGGTGAACAGTAGGAAATGGAAGGGACAACGAAGGGGAGCAGTCAGGGCTTTTCACAATGTTTGGACCAAAAAAAGAAAGATAAAAGAAATGACATTTTCTGCCTGCATGGCTGATGGTGAGTTTTACTGATTGAGAACACCCAGAACTAAATGCTACCATTCAGACTCTGGCCTCCCAGTGGGTGTCACTGGATCTGGGGCTGGAGCAAAGCCCACAAACGTGGGACCATGACCCAGCAAACTCTGTCTTGCCACCTCGCTGGCTTCCCAGGGCTTGGCCCAAACCATCAAGCCACAGTCGGAGCCAGCCAGAGGACACCACTGCATAATGGCCTCATTAGGACAAATGATTAAAGCCCAACTGAAATGTGCTAAATGCCTGTGTCACCGAAGTGGCCTTTAAACGGGCATAAATAAACAAGAGTTATGCCGAAGGTTTGGGTGTGCACCCTGGCAGCATAATAAATTACAGGGTAATGATATTAAAAGCACAGAGTCGTTAAGATGCCAAGCAGAGATGCCATAAATCCAGGCGCGGGCTCCCACTGGCTGTCCCCACGCCGAGTAATTAAAGCTGATTTATGAGGCGCATTACATCAGTGCTAGATAGTTCATATATCGGCCTCCTTTATTGGACAGCCTGACAGGCGCCAAAAAATATTGTTTCGAGTTCCCCGGCCCCTTGCTGCTGAGAGGCCTCTCCCAGCACTCCATCTTTTGTTGTGTCAGTCCTGCGTGGTCGTGATGGATGGACCGATCCACTCCTCTGTCGCACCGCTCGCTTGTTCAGCTCCCTCCCATCCTTCCTCAATGGGAGACTTGTGACAGTACCAAATAGCTTTATCTTCACGCGGCAGCTCTTTCACACCCTCCCTGTTTCTGTCCTTCTCGCCGGGAGAATACAAAGAGCACAGACACAAGAGTAAAGCCCAAGACGGACAGCCGGAGAGAAGAGGAGATCAAACAACAGAAGTCAAAAGGAGAGAAGGAATTACTGTCAGAAATGTAAAGAGCAGCATTCTTGTTATTTGTTCAAGCTACATATGACCTATACAATTAGATGAATAATTATATTTAACAACAAAACAGAGAGACAGCTTGTGCTATAAAGGATTTCCATTCGTCAGTGTTCCTTACCTTTGATAAGATTTTGTTTAATGTGTGTATAATTTGTACAGTACAGTTACAAGCTATGTAAAGAGAGCTGTTAGAGAGCTATTAAAATGTTTTAAACTCCTCAGTGCATTGGGGCTTTGTTCAGATGGCTTCTCAGCTTTGCACTGGAACGTAAAGCTGTTTTCATGCATGCGCTGCAGCTCTGACATTATCTAGAAATGACTCAGAAGAGCTGTGCATGCATGAGCACACAAATGTACGAAATAGCTGTTGTCCTCAACGTGGGATAAATTAAAGGATTATCTTATCTCACATTAAAGTGATTTTACCCATAACAAAGTATGTGTCAGGGTGAAGACGAATCATTTACAAAAAGACCCCAATAAAACTAACCTTAACCCTAACTTAACAGACAACAAGTTCGGGGAATTTCCATTGTTGAGGCCTGAAACCGGACAATCAAAGAATGATAGTTGGTTGTTAAAGACCAAATTCAAAACTAAGTCTGCGCTCAAAACAAACAAAACAACAACAACAAAAAACTATTTCTACAAAGGCCACGTTTACACGTATGTGATTTTTGTGTAAAACAGTCCACGTTTAGACTGACCGTCATGACAGATCCAGATCTTTCTGTGACTGGAACCGCACCTTTTTGAATGCAGGTCCCAGGGTGAAAAAAGAGAAATACGGAGGCTGTGCGGTTTCTCTTTTTCATTCGTGTGGACACCAGAATATGGAGCCAACCCCTCGCCCCTCTAGCCCCTGATGTCTCACAACAACAACAACAAACAACACCATTGGTGGACAACGGCCTTGTGACGATGCTGCCTCAGATGTTGACCCTTGTTGGGTGGCTAGGGTAGTAGATACTGTTGTTTTGCAACTATGATGAGCTAAAAAGGATTGTGGACTGTAATCCAGACTGTATGTTTGTATATGTCTATTCTTTTGTCTGAGTTCTATAGCAGAAACAGCGCCACGCATAGGCCTGGGGTATGTACTACAGTCTTTCTACAACTAGATCAGGGGTTGGCAACCTTCAGCACTCAAAGAGCCATTTGGATCTGTTTCCCACAGAAAAGAAAACACTGGGAGCCACAGAACCCGGGGATTTATCCGTGGTTGACTTACCTGGGTTCGAAAAGATCAATAAATAGTGGACTGGACCTGCCGGCGGGTGTCGCACGTCGGCAGTTGTGACGTATATTTCGAGCGACAAAAAATTAAATACATTTTATTTTAATGTTAAAAGATCACCATCAATTCAAATTTAGAATTATATTTAAAATAATAATAATAATAACGCACTAAAACAGAAATACATTTGAATTAAATACTCGATAGCAACTAGTAAATGTGCTGCAATGCACTGTGGGAGTTCAGTGCTTTTTGGTTGGTTGATGGTACAACCATGACCGTGGTGTGGCATTCAGTGTCATTCAGTTGTTGTGTAGCTCTCGCTCGTTCACTGATGAGTGACTAGTTGCCGCTATTCTGAGGCAGTTAACGTAAAAAAGTGAATGGCTTTGATCAGCGTCCTTGTCCTTGCACCGCTCGCCGCAAGAGCCGCGGGTTGCAGACCCCTGAACTAGATGGTTGCAAATGGATCACTGGTGTTTAAGGAGAAATTCTTGATACAACGCCAAGGAAAACCAGAGAAAAAAAGGTTGTTTTGGCATGTGTGAACGTGGTCTAAATGTCAAAACTTGCAGTTACTCAAATGACCACTTGGGGCCGGCTCACAAAGCCATGTCACCATGGTCTTCAGGAATCCTGTGAGTGACATTGTGAAGGGTTGGTTCATCTTCATATGCAGTCCTTGGTCATGTCCTACTTCCTAAATATGCTACCCACCCATAAGTAGACCAAACACAATCCTCCAAACACATCTTTTACTTTTTGATTTTTCCGATACACCATCTCCTGTTGCATGCAACATCTGCAAACTGGTTTAGAGTCACTTTGACAATAAATCTGAGACTCAAAAAGCCTCCATGACCTTTATAGCTTGTAGTACAACAGAAACTTGCATCCTCATGCATTTATATAAAATACCTGTATCTGCAAATTCTTCCAGTCAGATGATCAGTTAGTTGTTTCAGTAACGCTTCATCAACAGTGCAGCAGGCATGATGTACGCCATAAGAAAAGTGGAAGGTACAGAGTTACACAAATGCAGTGTTTGTCTTGATGCTGTCAAGCATTTGCACTTCCTCAGAGGGGAAACAACAGAGTGAGTGTGTGAATAAATACAGTGCATGCCAGTCAACAAAAGATCAAACCACAGACCAAGGGCAGTCTAGCAATTATTCATCTACTTGGAGTCAAAGGAAAAAAAAACAGAGCTGCAGCTTATCTTCTGACAACAAGAGTTATTGTTCAAGTTTTTTGTTGTTGTGAGCATCTCCCCAGGGGATTTAACCAAGGTCGGGAAATCTACTAACATGGTACTCCTTAGAAAACCCTCAAGAAAACCTTCGAGCACTCATGTGCACCTATTGTCAACAGTAAACACACAGTATTTATGTACTTCCAGCTGTACCTAGCCTCATAAAAGACCCAAACACACACATTTAGATAGCTGTACATGCTGTAATAACTCAGTGGTTATAATCTCCTGTATATCTCAATAAAATCACTGTGCTCCTTAACTGCTGATGAACCTTAAATGCCCCCAAAGGAAAGCCACTCCACCAGACAGCTTAATTGGTTTGGCTGCATGTAATTTTAATAGCTCCTGTAATTAGGTTGCTTATTATAAGGAATCTAGTCATAAATCATGTGAAACATGGTTACATATACGTTTCCTGTCATTAAAACGTGTTGTTCCAGTGCTCGTAGAGTCACACACAAGAAACCTGAGCATCCCGCTGTTGAAGGCTGGTCTGAAAAGAGAAAAGAAAACAGTCACAGAGAAAAAAAATAGACTCTAATGTTGAGATATAATGATATTTGACACCTTTATTATCGTTATTAATAACTGCATATCAAGCAACACATTCAAATCAATATGAAGCAGTGAAACAAATTTCAGAGACCGCTCGGATCAATCTGGGTTTTCTATATTAGTAAATTCAGACTGGTTCCATGGACCAGACAGGTTCAAAGATTGGTGCGATTTCTAATTAGGACGGCATGAGCAAACAAAAATTAATCTTCTCCTATTCACAGTCTGAGCACATTTTCAGTTCATGAGTGCTTGTCCATCGTCTGTCTGTTGCTTGTTGATGACACTTCCTCGCAGTGTCATCAACGCACCTGTGCAGATTCAGTTACAAAACTCCACAACATGTAGCAGTAAAACAGTAGGCTAACCACAAGAAAAACCACACAGCAGTTAAACGTGCTTTTACACGTTCTCTACACATATGTATAAATACACACAGACTCCTGCTGTGTGTGACCTTATCTCCACAGGTGCACAGCACTGTCACCCCCCACCCCTCAACCATCAGAGCTGGTTTGGTAGCTTTGCGCGAGCCTCATCTTTGTCCCCCTGAATTAACCGCTGTGACATGCGTTCCACCCTGGACTCCATAAGGGCAGAAAGAGACAGCGTATGCAGATGTGTGTGTGAGTAGAAAGGAGAGGCGAGGGCATCAAGCCAGCAGCACTGAATGCCTGCTTCGTCCTTTAGAATAATAGGCCAGAGCCATATTTTTTTAGAACCTCGCATGCCCCTCATTAATTTTAATATCTGATGATGAGTCCATTTATCAAACATTTGTTCTTTTCAGTTGGGGCATTTGAAGGAAGCTGGCTCAGACTTCTATTTGTTCACTTATCATTACAGTGCATAAGAGGAGCACAAAGTGGAATGAGCTGATATGAAAGTGTGTGTATATATATAAATACACACACACTTTTACGTACATAGGCAGGAGGTACTTGCATCCTTCATTTGGCTACCCTCAAATAACCCACGATCTTGAGCTGTAGATTAAGTGCACAGTTGATGTGAAACCTGACTTCTAACGATAAAAACAAGAAGGCCGTTTGTCATGGTCAATGCATGTACATGCATAACACTTTGAAATCTGAGAATAGCCCAAAACACTCTACAATGTGGCTCAGTGTCTTATTCATGGATGCATCACAATCTGGACAGGAGGAGAGGGAGCTAAACCACCAATCCGGCAATCAATGTCAAGAATAATCATAGTAGTCCAGATGTTATTTTTCCTATCCAAGTGTGCAAGCTCCTCTTGGGAAAGATGTGACCAGACTGTCTCAACACAGAGGCATCTGGGAGGCTTCCTGACCCAGTCCTATCACTGGATATTAAATGATGCTGGATGAATCTGAAAAAAACTATGCACTAAGTTTGTTATATAAACATTCTACATTATTGTCAAAAAGGTTAATGTTAATGATTGTTGAATGACTGCCCTGTTCTGAATCAAATCTGTTATATATTTCAGCAACAAGAATTGAGAATTTGAAGATGGCAGTATCACAGAAAACTGCAGTTTCTCACTTTTTCTGATGTCTGTACGTGTTGAACCATGTGTAGCTTAAGACGTTCCCATCCAAACAACTTGTGTCTGAGCATTTTAGTCTCACAGCACTGAACACTGACACCTGGCATGTCATTCTGTTCCACATATAAGTTGTTATAATAGCAATACTGTATCTGAACCTCATAGCTACATATATACTTCTTGGTATCTCCAAAGTTACATTCCCTAACTTTCATAGGCAAGCATATATACAGATCCTCCACATTCTCCAGGTGTTTCTGTGTTGACTAAGCATGAACACGTGCGTGATAGAGCTCGATGACTGACCTTTCTGTCCATGCAGGGTTTATGATTAGTGCATGTATATAGAACAGTTACATTTATCTGGTTGTCCGTTCAGAGCTTTATTTTGCTTTCTGTGGATATTATTTCACGTTATCTGGGAGGCGCCGTGCAATTTTACGGGAGAGACTGATTCAGCAGACATGTGTTTGAAAGGCAACGTGTCTCTGTCCCTGTCTGTGTCTGAACAGGCGGAGAATGAGAATGAGAGCAAACAGCAGTGTGCAGCCAAGAGTAGCACAGCCACTCCATCACCGTGATAGGTCTTGTCATCTCTCTCTTTCTCTCTTCTTCCCCTGTCTCCTCCTCCTCCTCCTCCTCCTCCTCCCGCGCTCCCCCTCTCCCTCTGTTCTCCTCCCAGTGGTAAGGGCGGGGTGTAAAGTTCACCCCTGCCTAATTTATCAACCACCCTCCTTCCACGGCCCTGTACAGTCATTAGCTGCACACACTGACACAGCACCCCGGCCCACTCTCATTTATTGTCTTTATACAGCGAGGAAGCAGCATCAATTAATTAAAAGCTAAATTGCCCTGTGTCTCCAGGATGTGCAAGGGGGGAGAAAGGAGTGGGCAGGCTGGGACGGGCAGGATTCAGGTGGGGTTGTAGGTTGGATGTGGAAGAGAAAGAAAGAAAGAAATTATAATTCTCTTCATATTAGATTTATTTGTTGATTTAGGAGTATCTCACTTGATGAGTGAGGAAGGGTGTTTGTCTAACCTGCAACAAATTGAACTGTGGAACAACAACCTATTGTAAGTCTCTTAGTGCTCTGGGAAAATCACAGTTAGATACAGAACAGAGCACGCTCAAAGATCGGTGATGCTGCAGTGACAGACTTGAAAATAACTTTAAAAAAAACACAACAAAAAACAACAAACAACAGAAAATAACTAATAGATACACGTGGCCCTAACGGTTCTAGGTTTATGTGTTATGATAGCAATGCTGGCCAGGTGACCAATATGCCCTCAGTGTGTCCTAACAGGTGCTTCGGGCTCAGTGTCCTTGTAAGGGCAGACTGTGCGGTGCAGAGCTCCACTGTTTACTCTCTCAGTCAACCAGCTGCACTGAACATTTATAATACTCTCATAAGTACGCTACAGATGGATATGGGTCCCCTCGCCACCGCTCACCCTGGCTCATGATTAATGAGGAGCACTTGGAGCCGCATGTGTTGCCGCCTCGCAGCTCCGACATGTCTTTCCGGACCCGACATTTTGTATCCTCTGTGAAAAATGAGCTCCTTGGTGTCGTTCATTACACTGTTCCACTGCCAGAACTCTCCCATGCATATTCCTGTTCACTAAGCCTTGTGCCATGCTTGTACTCCGTGTGGGTGTCCGTGTCACTTTGCATCTAACTCACTTATCGAGACAGCAATCCAGTGAAATGCATGCCAAGGGGATGACTTGACTGTAATTTGGGACTGTTACAAAGGGAGACGGGTAAATAGAAGAAGACCTGACATCCAAAGAAGGAAGGGTTTCAGTGTCTCCGCTGACATGCTGCCTAAAAGAAGCCCTGGCACAGCAGGAAAGTAGCCACTTTTCTGCTGTGGAGGCACACTGATATGACAATGGCCTAGTAATCATTGTTCCCCTTGTGAAGTTATAGCTGTAATTTGGCCTGTCGGAGAATGGAGTCCATTTGTCTGACAATGCTAGCCACAGTCAGTCGACTGAATCGACACACAGGGGCACGCACCCACACGCCACACTCCAAAAAGATGCACAAAAGCTTGCATGCCTCCATATAAACACACACAGCCCTGTCGTACACACAGATAAACACACTGCCTGCTACTCAGCATCTCTCAAGGGCACGTTCCAATAAAGTGGCATTGGAAAACAGCCATCTGATGGATTGGACCTGGAGACGGCAGCACAGGCAAATCCTCTAATGTGGCATAAATAAGGCTGCCGTGCTCCGATCGCTCTCTACAGACAATGTAAATTATATTGTCAGGCACAGTCACTTCCCCGCTCTCCGTGCAGCTAACAAGGGACGCCCGACAAAGCTCGACAAGGAGAGGAGGAGCTTCCAGAGGGAAGGGATAGGGGAATTAATTAAAGTGACAACACACCTACGCCACACACACACACACACACACACACACACACACACACACAAGCAGCACACATAAACAGACGCAGTCACACACAGGCCTGTATGCAGGTAGTGCATGTGCGTTTGATTTATTTCCCTTACTCCTGTGATCTCTCCTCCTTCTCCTGTGGCTTCCAGTGAAGGTCGATGCGACAGCTCTGCTGAGGAACAGAGGTAACGCTGCGCCGCCATTTTGGAGCTAACTCCCTCCTTGTTTGCCTGAGGCCTGCAGATTCTCAGGGGACTGACA
The DNA here is from genome assembly GCF_022458985.1 of Mugil cephalus. Lineage (NCBI taxonomy): Eukaryota > Metazoa > Chordata > Actinopteri > Mugiliformes > Mugilidae > Mugil > Mugil cephalus. The sequence continues at coordinate 22,747,000 of NC_061777.1, read as the reverse complement.
AACTCAACACAGCAGTGTGTGAATAATGTCAAGTGTGATACAGTGACTTCCATCACTTACAAACTTCCCACAGCTGCTTTGGAATGATTCAAAGCTGAGCCAGTGACAAGAGATTTAGTGTAAGTGTTACCCTTGGTGGACTGCTCCTTGTCTTCCTCTCCTCTTCACACGGTCTTTTACCAAAATTGTCCTTCCTGTTTCTTGCTCCCCTTGCAGCTGTTTTTTGTCAGGTTCACTCCAAGACTGTGTCAGTCCGCAGCTGTTTGATCCTCGCTAAATTTGTGTACCCACAACAAGGCTTAGTTGCTATGGAAGAAATCAATGAGGTCTTTCAAATGTCCCATAATCTGCAAGAGTATTCCGCCAATACTTGTAAAATCGTGTGACACATTGTAAAATCCAGTGAAGATGCAGTAATATGTCGATGGCATGCCCCTATAGCTCCCTGGAAATAGTATGTCCTTGAAGACAAAGCAATAAACAAACTTAAAAGGTTTCATTGACAAGCTGTTAAACTGAGCATGCAGCACATGTAAATGTTCCTCACAATCTGCAAGCCGTAACCCGCAGCAGACTGTGCAGACCTTGTAATTATGGAGCCATAAGTGGACACATTTATAAGATTGGAAAACAAACAGCATCTTTCACACACACCTACAGTATTTCCACAGACACTAAAACCCACAAGTCCTCCTTGCTTGCTAGCTACCATGCTTAGAAACAGTGTTGCCCTCTCTCTGTCAAACATTTCCTCCCATAGCCGGCTAAAAAAGTGTTTCCCAACGCTGACAGGGAGAATGGATGGCCTCCATTACGCCTAGCTACAAACACATTCCGCCAGGATGAAGGGGCTGTAAATTATCCTGAGAGCGGAGCAGCCCAGGCCACAGCCGAGCCAACAACCCCCCCCCCTCGCTTCTAATGGGGTCAGCCCATCCATAGCCTGCACCACACTGAATCACACACCCCATACCCAAACATACACTGTCACCTGTGTGTGGATACAGTATCAGCGAAAAAGGAGGGGGCTTGTTGAATCAAGCACCTGGGAAGAAGTCCTTGAACCCATCATCTGAATATGTTGGATTCAACAAAGACGCGCAACGTAATAAATAGCAGCACAGCTACTCTCTCGTGACTGGGCACAATGGACTTATGTTACATTACACACAGTAACTGTGCGACGGGCCGCACTCTGACAGGTCTAATGATGTGAAGCTGGAGGGCGTAACTGTAGAAACATCAGCAGTATGTCGGGTCAAATTCAGTTCACATGACACAAGTGTTGCTGGCAGCTGGTAAACCATCAAATAGGCCGAGACATTGCCCCGTGGCGTGGTTAAATGCTAAGTGTGTGTGCGTAAATCATTACATGCAAATAGTAAAATGTCAGGCAACATTGTGTTCCCACTAGGTAAAGCTTGTTCTTCTTGTGTGACAGAGTCCTCTCAGCCTCACCCTGCAGCAGTAATAGCAATCTAGGTCCTTCCTTTTGGCAGTTGACAACAACCCCCCTAAGGAGAAATCTTCCCCCTGTAACTACCTTTCTGTCTTTTTTTTTCTTGTGACGTTTCATCCACAGGTTTGCCTGCTCTGTTTCTTTCCATACTGTCAGGAAATTCTTGAGAGGCCTGTTGTTGAATGAATGGGATGTCGCGCTTGGGACAGACTTCGTGGCTTAAATGAAATGTCCCCGAGTTTGTTTAGGACCGTTTTGACATCTTTTAGGAGTGTTTACCAGAAGTGCATCATCACTTGAATATTAAACATATTTGCAGAATATCTGTGCATAAATAGTGTGACCTTTTCAAGTAATGGTAACAGATGTTTTTATTATTCACTCTGTTATTGAATACGCCTCACACCTGCTGAGTCCTCTTGAGCCCTTGAGAACTTTGCTTGAGAGGTTTAGTTACATAAAGGTTCCATTTGTGGATTTTGGAGTAACATAGCTGTTTCTGAAAGGGCTTGTTTCCTTGATTATTATCATTATTATTATTATTATTATTATTATTATTAGTTTCATTTTAATTGTCTTGGCTGTCTGTCCAAACATTTGTGTGTGGTTAGCCTCACCATTCTGTTCCTAAAGTCATGAAAAGCTGGTAGCACCTACTGATGCTTGGACCGAGTCGTTATTAACTGACATCTAGTTTATACATAATGTATATTCATTTCATTTTTCGTGGTAACTGTGCTTTAATACGTTTAAATATGATTGACTGATGACTGAATGACCAGCCATTTCAATTTCATCTGTGTTAATGGTGTTAACACCATTAAACAGCACATGAGCGCTTTACCTGAACCCCACAACCTTACAGAAAGACCTCTTCTCACTGCCTAGCCTCTCACCGCAGGGCGGCCAGCTGCATGGTCCTGCCTGAGGTAGAATGGGCCTCGGTGACAGGTCACATTATACCTGGGTGCTGACAGGGGGAAAGGGGTCAGCCGTGCTGTCAGGGCCGAGAGGGAGCGGAGGAGGTGACGGGAGTGGGAGAGGGAGGAATGGAACTCCTTTCATCAGGCCCTTTCGTGAATGACAGGCAGCACAGCTGTGACACTGCTGGTGCATACCGGCGCACGGGGGCTTGAGTCCACACAGACCGGCCTGGAAAGAATACCACAGGAATGTGGCGGAGGGCAGACCCAACACCCAGAATTCTGTTTACCCATCATTTAAATTGCAGAAAAGATTTTACCACCTTGTAAAACTGACATAAATCTTGAGGACATCAAATTTACAGGGTGCATAATCATAAGGTTCATGTGTTATATCATGAAAATAGAACTTCTCACAGGAAAAATCATAAAATAAATCCTTTTTGGAGAAGAATTATGTTTTATTCTGCAGTTTCAACGTCCATTAAAATGTCCTGACCAGTTCCACTGAGTGACTAATCACGAGTTACAAACCTGTAAAATGTTTTTGCAGCTGATAAATGTACTCAAAGTAAGAAAAACCTTAGAATCACTGACAAAAATGACACACTGTTACAATTTACTGGTGTTGTTCTATACTATGTGTCACTATACTAACATAAATAAATATCACTGTTCTTACGTAAAGCTAAAACAACATTTGTCATGTGCCATTGGCTACCAAACAAACCAGCAGATAATCAAAGCAGAACCAACTATGTTACAAATGTAACGTACGATTTAATAGTTTTATTTCAAACCAAATGTTATTTGTCCGTTTTAGAAATATCAACAGAGCTATGACTGAATTCCAAATATCGCCATCTGAATCTGAATTTTGCCGTGGTGGAACTTTTCTCATGAACTCAGCTAACTTCACACCTCAGTGCTCAAAAGTGAGCAGCTGGCTTTGGCTGCAAACACAGCTGTTGTCAACATCAACTGTCGATAGATATTTTAACTGATAAAAATGTTCCCGTTGTCAGTAAAAAATGTTTGAGCTACTCTCCTCAGTGCACCGCCTCATCAGCTTGGCTGGTTTTGGAGATGCACCTTCAGGTCTGAATACTCAATTCGTACTCACTGGGCCGTCAGTGAGTGTCTGTGTTTCTACTTTTTTCCATTGTATCCCCAACATTGGGCCAGTCAGACCCCTGTTGCTGGCTTTATCAGTGGCAGAACGAGTCGCTGAGAGAGCCCAGTATGGCTGGCTGTTCATCTAAGAGAAAGAGTGCATGTGAAGAAAATCCAGTGACAAAAAAGACAAAAAAACAAAGCTCAAATCCAAAAAAACAAAACAAAAAAACAAGCTGACTCCCCACCAGTCCTTTAGAAGTGAAGAAGCTACAGCTACTTGGAAGAGTAGCAAAACATTTTCAAGTAAGTTCACACAGCACACAAAAATTTTTTGTTGTTTTAGATCTTCAGCTAGTCTAAACAGTCAAATACCCGACTATTTACATGACAGCATGATCATCTAGAGAGAAAACTGTAGACCAGGCCAGCTGAGTGTACAGAGGTTTGTATTTCTAGCTTCCTAGCCCGTCCTCTATAGGAAACCTCTTTTTGGTTGACAAATACAGACTACTGCCACCTGCTGGTAGATGGTTCCCGTTAACACCAGACGAAGTGAGGTGGCCTCACTGTTGGCCTTTGACATAGATGGTAGAGGAGTATTTAACAAATCTTCTTGCATCTACAGGCTTATCAGGAGAGGAAACAAAACGAAGGAGGATTCCTGTCACTCAGGGCATTGAAGTGTTAGAAACAGTAAACTCGATAATACATCATTACAGGGCAATATTTCCAGCAATATGCCTAAGCTGATCATGCACATCATCAATTTCCTATTGGACAGTTTACCATTAGGCAAACTAACATGAATAACCTTTGTGTCCAATGACGAGACAAGTGATTATTGAATGCTAGTAAATCAGAGGTAATCACTTTTAATTTCAGACCCTATACACACTCATTTGTGTGTATATTCTGTATGTGTGTGCTTGTGTTTGGACTCTCTGTCCTCTCTTTACTTCCCTTGGCTGTGGCACAGAGACTGGCCACCACAGTCATCCCTTTCCTGTCAGCACCGTCGCCCCGTTTACCCAGCACCCATTCATCAGCCTGTAAATGAAGTAGCAGGTTTATTAGGCTGCGGTAAAACAATCCACCCTCCCACTATCCAAAGCCAGCGCGCGGAGACAGCCAGCTCCTTGCCTGCTAGACTCTGCTGACACAGCTAGAGTGCCTGTGTGTTTCAGACTATAAGTTTGCACCAGGTGGGCAAACCATGATCACCAGCTGGCCGTCCTTCTAAAGCAAACTGGCCCCGGCAATTTGCTTTAGAATACATACTATTTCACCATATGCTGGTACATATGACAGAACAGGATGTAAGATTTGAACCATATGTATGAGATAAATCATATGAGACAAGAATTTCGCTGACTACGTCAACATTAACATTCTTGCACTGGACAAAAAACTGTTGCATTGCATCAGCAGGCCATGCATGTAGCAAAAAATATGACATCCCTCTACTGATTTAATGTCCCATTTTGCCCCATTGGTGTACATGTCATGACTATGTGTGGGTAGTCTTCATCCGCGTTTCCGCAACTTGATGTACAGTCGCCGGCTGTGAGTTGACACTTGAGGATAATGCTGTTAATTATGTTGATTCATGTCTAATATCCCACTTCATTTTTCAGAGTGCACGTTGGAAGTACATTCAACCAAATAACTTTGGCATTCGCGACTATATTTTTTAAGCAAAGCCTCGCTGTAGCTGTGGCACCTTCCCTCTTCTGCAGTAAAAATGGAAATCTGTCAGTATCTGTTTGTGAAATGTCCATACAAGACCAAATTGTTCCAGGAACTTTCTGAGTGGAACTACTCACTTGGGTGCTCCCTTGAGAATGACATAGCTGCCATTTTTTTTTTTTGTTGTTTTTCCATTTACTGTTTTCCACCAGGAATGCTGAAGTAACAGCCCATTGTGTGTTGGTCACTTTTCTGTGTGTGAACACAGAACTTAGGTCATCCAGGTCAAACTTGTGATGATAAACAAGGAACTGGAAAAGTTCCTTTAAAGCTGTGGTGCTAAAACAACTCAGCAGTAGCAATGAACTATTTTCATTCCAGCTTAGATAGGAGAACATACAGTAGATGTCACTTTCATGGCTTGTTGAGTCTAATGGTTTCAGACCTCACTCACAGGCAGCTTTATTTTACCAGTAAAGTACCACAGCTACATTTTCAAGCTTGGGTATTTATAGTTTAATACTAACAAAATAAAAGTCTCCAATATGTAGATTTTGGACGGAAATTCATATGCGGTTGAAAAAAAATGTCAATATAAAGAGCAAACCGAATTGCAAATGGTTAAGGGCGTCCAGTGGCAGGGTGTCAAACAGAGAGGTGTTGATGATGATTTTCTGTGACTGGCCGGTCTCAACTGGAGCCGCTCTGTGGGTTTTGAAAAGACTTCTGCTGGATAGCTCACCATACACTGAATTTGACAGCGGAAATCATATTCAAGGTCTCGCTGTCTTTTCACTTAAGAGGGGTTGACCTCAAACTGTTCTTTCTTTCTTTCTTTCTTTCTTTCTTTCTTTCTTTCTTTCTTTCTTTCTCTCACACTGTCCTTCCGCTAATGTGCCTCTCACGCACAGTGCCACCATTTGACGTGTTCCCCATGATGACAGGCTAGTCAACATCCCCCTGCTCACATGACATTTGCACAGTCTCATCTTGCTGGTCTTGTTGTACCTTCACTAATGGCCACACACATACACACACGAGGGGGATTGAAATCGCTGAGCTATTTGGGTATGTCACTCCGATGTGCAGAGCAGTTTGTTGGCTTGCCAGGCAGGATTACATCAAACAGACAGGCCTCTTCTATGGAGGTCTGCCCTCTCTCTCTCTCTGTCTCTCTCTCTCTCTCTCTCACACACACACACACACACACACACTTTGTCCTGCAGGTAATTAGAAGCTGGAGGCCTTCCATCAAACACAAACTCACCCTCTTGACTCCACAAATATTGATAAAGAGTCTGTCCACAGCCATTCAAGAGCAAACCGCACAGAAAAAAAAAGTCCCTCCGCCAAGGTGTTTTTTTTTTTGCCATATTCTGTTTGATGTACACAAAGCTCGAATACACCACCCTACTGTGACTGTTCACAAGAAGACAAAAGCCTCCAGGTACATTGTGTGTGTGCATAAGGACTTAATGATACAAAAAACAGAAATGCGTGCCACATAAACACACACAAGCGAGTTCAAAACAAAGGCAGCCAAGCAAGATGCATGAGTGTCAGACGGGACTTCATGTCTGTCTGTCTGTCTGTCTGTCTGTGGGTCTCTGTTCACTGTGTGTGTGTGTGAGAGCGCGAGAGAGAGAAAAATAAAAAGAGAGATAAAAGATAGACAGAGTCTGGCTGGTTGTTTGCAACTCAGCTTGGAGTCTATCCAGGCCATCACTCACACTTTACCCAAGGAGAGGGCGTCGGACAGGTTTTATTAAAACTCTGTCAGAGGGTGTGTGTGTGTCTGTGTGTGTGTGTGTGTGTGTGTGTGTGTGTGTGTGTGTGTGTGTGTGTGTGTGTGCATGCATCTGCCTCAGGCTCAGAAGAGATATCATCTCTCCCTTGACATGTTCTTTCATCTTGCCTTTTTTCTTCTTGACAGACACCATTTTGGTTGCCAGTCATTTTTTTTTTTTCTACTCAGGCCTTTCCGCAAGGCTGGCTTAATCCATTGTATTGTGTGCAGCAAACGCCTGAGTTACTCTGTGTAATGCTTTTTCAATCATATCATCAGCAAAACGAATATTCAAAGGCAATGCTAGTGAATCAGAAAATTGGGACCTTAAAGGAAAGACTTTGAGTTGTTGCTGCTCATCCTGATACATTACTCACATGAAGAGTAACCGGGCGCTGTAATCTCCTCCTGCCTGTACTAGTTATTCCCCTAAAAACTCACCCTTGAATGCAGCTGAAGCTCACATGACTCATAACCGTACTGAGTTCATCACAAAACCAAGTCATTTTTAGAATTTTTTAGGTTTTTTCTTGTGCAGATACAGTGGTTGGCTAGCTAGCATGAACATTTGTACTGTTAGCTCCTTTTGTGTCAAAAAGACCAACACCGCAACAAAACACAGACACAATTCAAACTGAGAGAAAATCTGACTGATGTGAATTCAGTGATTTCATGGAGCTAGAGTTGTGTGCTAACTAGCTACCTCCATAACTCAGCTATCTAACAAGGAGGCCCTGGTTTTTGCCTGCATGTAAGTAAGCACGCTATAAAAAAAAACACATTCAACTGCTCTACCGGGTGTCACAGATGTTCTTTCTCCACAAATGAATTATGTCTTATTGCAACATAAAGAAGAGCCACACACGCAGCAGGCACGGTGATTAAAACACCAAGACAAGGCTTTCCCTGTGTGATAGGCTCCGCTCCTCCACTCCCACCCTCCCCCTTGAGCTGCTCGCTCCCATCAACGGGCCGTAAGTTTTTAATCATGTTGAAATGATTTATTTAAACATCAGGCAATGTGTCACCTCACTTCCTTTCATTTTTCAAAATGTTTGTGTTCTTTGCTGGATGATAAATTTATCTTCAGACGACCCCAATATGACTAATTAACTTTGAAATATCAGAACCAGATGTCGAGCTGAAGGAAGTCCTTAGCAGGCAGCCAAGAGAGCCGACTCACCTCCTCCTCCTCCTCCTCCTCCTCTTTCTTCACCCCACCCTCCTTCCCTCAAGCACCGCTTGCCTCCTGCAACCTGCTCCTGCCCTCTAACAGTTTTTTTAATTTTTTTTCTTGCACACACCTTCCTCACAAGTTGGAGCCATCCTGTTGAGGACCAACATGTTGCACCAGGTCATAAATCTGGCGGTGTGAAGTTAACCTGCACATGCCCCGTGTTTACCTCCTCCTCCTTTCCCCCCTCGGTGTCACTCAGCACCTCCGCCTAATTTATTCTCCTCCCGCCTCTCCTCCTCACCAACTGGCTCACTTTTCTCGCTCGAGCTCCAGAGATTCAGGTTTAGAGACGTAAAGTTATGCCCAGAAAGTGGAACCAGACTCCGAGCTGGCGAACGTATCCTTTCAGACCTTTAAAAAACTCCAGATACTACTTTTAAACTCACCCGTGCTTTTTTTTTTTTTTTTTTTTTGCGGCTAATCTCAGACAACTGTACTTTTTCATGATTTATGTCACTCTATATTTCCGCATAATGTCAAAAGTGTTTGGATCAGGCGACTTAAGTGGGATATGAATTCTGCTCCTCCGTGTTTTGGCTCACACAGCGATAATGTTTTGAGTTGGAGCGGTGGTGAAAAATCTTCTGTCCCTGTAGAAATGCCTAGAAAAAGCAAAGGGCCGCTGCAGGAACATTGCAGCGCTGACACTTTGACAGTTTGCCATGAGTGACGTCTGATCTGTACAAATTTCAGGACTAATAAATCTACCTGTCAGAGCTTGGGACTTGAAAGGGCCGCAGCCCTGCGGCACAGCTTTAACACAACTCGTGTTGATGAAATTCTGTAGGCTGGAGAATTATAGCTGTCAGAAAAACGCCCACATCAAACCTGAAGCCTTGGCGTTCCTTCTTTTTTTCCCCTCTGCTCTCTCAACACTCATATATTGCTCATTCACCTCCTCCCTCCCTCCTTCCCTCCCTCCCTCCCGTCTTCCTTGTTGCCTCTCCCTTCCAGACGTCTCTCTTTTCCTTCCTCCTGTTCTTTCTCAGTACTTGGAAAATGAAACATAGGCGTCCTTTCATGGCTTTAGTGACCATCGTTACATCATTTTGACACCCAGGGGCGCGCACGCTCACACGAACACACACACACACACACACACACACACACACACACACACACACACACTCACACACACTTCATCACAGTTTTTTAATCAATTGCTCTGCCAATACAAAAAAAAGTTTGCTTACAGACAATAAGTTGTCGGGGATGACGGGCGTGACTCCCTTTGCTATCGCGTTCTCGCCTCCCTCCTGGCTTTCTGCCACGGCGGAGGACAATAAGGCGAAGCAATCCCATTGGCCGGCCTCGGTTAAAATTGCGGCCCTGTCAACAGAGTATCAGAATCACCAGCCAGAGGTGAAAAGGGCTGAAAGGTGGGACGGAGGCACATGGTTTCACAAGAAGGGGTGTTTGTGGGTGATTTAAATGCCAAAGGGGCCATAAATCAACTACCCAACACTCCCCTCTTGCCACCTCCTCCCATTTCCACATCCTTCCAAGCCCACTGCCTCCCCTTTTCCCTAGATTTATTCCTGTTTACGTTTGATCCCCGGACTGGTTTGCTCCTCATCTCCTTTCAACCCGAGCCGATGTATCCTGTGGGTGATAAATCATCTGCGAGTGTTTAGATACTTCGCTGCCGCCGCTGATTTTCCTGTAAACGTTTTGAGAGGGGTGGATCGTATTTGCATTCTTCAAAGCGCCGTTGTCTGAGTTAAAAGTTCACCGGAGTCTTGGGGACGAATGGCAGCCCGAGCTTATTGATTTAAATGTCAAAAGGTGTGGCCTTTGTATACGGTTGGGACCCTCCCGGTGCGGCGTGATCATTCATCGACGGCTGATTTAAGGCCTGTGAAGGTGCTCGGCTTTATCATTGAAATGATTCAGTCGGCTGTGAGAGCTAGGTAATATTTCACCTATGAGCTGGATGTCTGCGGTCACATAAAAATCACAGGTGGTGACAGGGTGTCTTAGTGGTTAGAAGGGTTTTCACAAAGACAAAAGTTCACACGTTCAGACCGAGCAACAGCCGCTTTGTGCTTATCATGCATGAGTCACTCCCTTCGCGGTGTCATTTGAAAATGCCTAAATTGCAAATCAGATTTCATTCCATGACTTTACTTCACTTTGATCCCACCTAAGCTATTTTTCATCAGTCATATCACATATACGAGTGACAATAGAAATTTCTTTGTTCATTAGCCCCATGCTGAAACAGCGGCAGTCATTTACACAACACACGCAGCCACCGCAGCAATCTGTCAATCCGCGTGCTTGTCAATCACTCTCTGTCTCTGTGGGAAGCAGGCTCTGACTGACAGCCCGTGTGATCTCTCCCAAGGGCTGGCAGGAAGGCAACAAAAGGCCCGGCTACAGTAATTGGCAAGATAAAGACATCCCGCCAATGCGGCTCTGTCACTCATTTGGTTCCAGGGAGATGAATCAACATGAAACACGCCACACCAGTTAACCAAAGGGAAAGTATGCTTGTCGGCTAACCGGTAACCAATCACGGGGCCAGCTCGAGGTCACTTCCCCTGGCGACTAGCTGAGAGGTGACCTGTTTAAACTAACACATCAAAGCCCCCTCCCCTAGATTCACCTCTCTAACCTTCTCACCTCCACTCTCCCCCTCTCGTGTATGCCCTGACCCTTCACTGACCTGCTGGCCCTTTGCTCAGGTCAGCTTAGAGCATTAACGCCCCTCCTCTCTGTCTGCTCAGTCTTACCCCATCCTTCACACACCTGGTTCTCATTTCTCACATTTCACTTTCCATCCAGGGACGCCATCTGTCTGTCCGTCTTGTCTGTGTGTGTGTGTGTGTGTGTGTGCAGAGGTGGAGGATGGATTATTATTGACACAGCAACATTTACAATGAGCCCAGTGAGTCAGATTTAAAAGATATTCTCTGACAGAAAAATCTTTTCCTATATAACGAGTCCAGTGTTATGACTGAGATCAACCATCAAGAACCTGTTGAGTCACTTTTGAAGCAGGACAGAATGTCGTGTTACAGCTCCTTTCAAACAGGTCAGATGGGGTATCTGTGTCTTCCAAAGAGGTCCTGTCATGGTGTGTGGTTTCCTGAGCATGTCTCCTGATGCCCTGTGTCTGACCTCCCTTTCTGTCCTCTCTCAATCACCCCTGTCTCCTCAGACACCTTTCCTCCCCCTTCCTCCTCTTCTTCTGCTGCAACAGGAGAGCAAACTGAGCGGGGGTGCTCCCTCTCACTGAAAGCCTCCAAAGGGAGCCCCCCTGCACAGCATGTAAAAGCCCTCTGTCCATAGATACACACACATACATGGGGACCCTGTGTCCGCCTGCCTGGCTCTTCACAGGGCAGTCATTAGTCATCAGGCGGATCAAAGGACGACTGCAGGAAGTGAAAGGACCCTGACAAGGAGGAGTCCATCTGGCTGGCAGGCCATTGCTCTTCCTCAGCTGACAGGGAGACTGCTCTCCATCTGAGTGCTGCTTCCACTGCAGGCCCGTGCCTGAAATGCTGTTAGCTTCCCAGCCAGAATAGGGTATTTGAATAAGGCCACACACCTCTATCAGACAACTTCTACAAATGCCAAATTGCTCAACCAAAATGAATCTGCAGTTTTACAACAAGCTACATCTTGTACCTGTCTCTTACAGATCAACAGCAAAGTCACTGAACCTGATTGTTGTTCTTCAGAACGCATTAAATCTCAGCTCTAACCTCTCATGCAGGTCATTTTCAGTAAAAGAAGCTACAAACTGAGATCTTGACATGCCACCAGTCAAAGTTGAGCCTTAGTCTTCAAGGGGCAAAATCGTTTTTGCCCCACATGGTGTAAGCACATAGAATTGGAGGGGAAAAAACATATATTGGCCCAAATTTTGAATTATTTCTACAAGATCCATTAAGTTTAAGAACATGTTTCATTTTCTTCTTTGTCAACGGAGACAGGTATTATTTAAGTGGAAAAAAAAAATCTATCAAAAGCATGCGGCTGCTACGGGATATGAAATCATAATGACTTTCTTTGTTGCAGAAACAATGATTAGCCTGCACTTCACACATTACTCAACTCAAACACTTCTACCACAAAAGAGGTCTGCGTTTTGACTCACGCTCACGATGACTCAGAAACGTATTGTTCTGTACCGCTTTCCTTAAATGTCTCTCACCTCGATATTGATGTAACAACGTCTTTCCCTCCTTCCTAAACACGTTGGACTTGCTTTTGCTAACTGCTGCAAAATTAAGGTTGGTGGCAGTAATGAAAAGACATTGTGCGAACTATTACCGGCTGATTGACACATTTATGCGGCACGTTAAAGCGGCGGCAACAAAAAACTGACCCGTGTGGCTTCACAATAAGTGAGGGGCCGGTTTATGAGCCGATGCCCCCTTTACCTCCACCGTCATCCCTCACGCCTTCCCACCCACCACAACCCAACCCGGGCCTGTCTGCAGGGTGACCCTTTGCTTTCGCTGCGTGACTGAGCGCCTCTCCTGCCGCACAGGAGGCATCAATTACAGACCCCGGCTGTCCCAGTGTCACTGCTCTGTAATTAATGGGCTCTCCCGGCGCTGCGCCATGGGGCCTGGCCTCACCGTGAACTCCACAGGAATTCAGAGACAAACACACACTCCAAGTTGTACACACACAACAAAGCGCACATGAAATGTGCACGTTGCTTCCAGGACTCTGGCTGACACCTGTTTGTATCACTTTTTGCTTTCATACGCGAGCAAATGCACACTTGTACTCAAACGCACGCATAAATGCTTAATAACTACGTACAAAAATACCTGTGTACGCTCCTGTTCATATACAAGCAAGTGAGGGGGCAGCCACACATTAAAACTCACATGCTCATACACACACACACAGAGGCCCTAGCCCCCCTGCTGTCTGCCCCTTCATTTGTCAATCAGCCAGACAAACAGAAGCACAAGGTCCTCCAGGTCAAGGGGTCATGGGATCCTGTGATTCCCCTGCTACCCTATATCTCAGCACACACACACACTCCAGCTCTTCCAATCCTGTCAGCTCCTTTTCTTCAACACCCCAAATCCTGTTAACTTTAAATCAGGTCTTCCATTTTAGTTGTTGATATGGAGATTCCTCCTGTTGCGTGCAATACTTCCTTGAGCTTTTCCTCTCCACTCCAGTTCCTGCTTTCAGTCCCCTTCCTCTCACCCTCCCTCCCTCTTTCTTTCTTTCTTTCTTACTTTCTTTGCCCTCGCTCCCTCCTTCAAACGTCATGCCTGGAGCTGACACTGAGCGTGACCCTGCCTTTATTGTTGCAGCGGGGCAGAGGCGCAAACACAGGGCAGGGACTGTCACCCCAGTGATTAAAGAGCGCATGTTTTCAGTCAAACGCCTCAGAGGGGAGCGATCACAGAGAGAGAGAGAGAGAGGGAGGGAGGGAGGGAGAGAGATAAAGAGCTCCTAGCGTTTTCACAGCTGAAGAATAAAAGCATTTTAGAATGTCAAAAGGCACAAAAAAGTGACATTTGCAAAGAGGCTGGGACTGATACATTGTGCTGATAGTGGCTTTTTATTAAAATGAAGCCACATTTAAGTCAATGTTTCCATAGGCTGCGTGATAGAGGGTTGTGCTTAACAGCTTTTAGGGGTGGTGGCCTGAAAAACACGCACTGAACTTTGTGTCAAAATGCCTCAAGGAGCTCCCAGCCCACTAAAAAGATACAATTAAGGCCGAGTCTTAACGTCACACGATGGTCCAGGGCTGTTCCAGAAGCTATTTCACTCTAAACCTGTCACATTTAGCAATAAATATACTGGGATTGTCATCTAAGCACCATAAACCTTCATGCGGACCACCACATGGATGTAGGTAAGGCCAACAAAACAAACCTAAAGGGATAAATTTGTCCTTCACGTCTCAGAATGAACTCAGCAGCTCGCTGAGTTATGGCCATGAGTAGGAAAAAGAGAGTGTCATAGATGTGACATTTTGACCATTAGACCTCGCTCCACAAAATATTATTTTTATTAATGTGAACAGGAATCGGTTTCTCCTACAACACTCGCGAGGATTAAAACAAATAGGACCATGAAAGCGCAAGGCAAGGAAAGAAATAAATAAATAGCAAGGCTGCCTCCATATTTCATACAACAGTCACCTCCAAGAGCTGTGGGCCTCTGTGTTAGGCGTCCAAACTAAACACTTGGAAGTTTGCTCAGTCATAAATTAATGGCTTGACAGTTGAAAGTGTTCAAACCAATTTGTCAAATCTCGCTTGCTTTTTTTCCCTCCGTTTAAATTCATTACAGCAGTTTTTCTTTCGTTCCACAAGGCTTCCAGAAATATGTTTCCCAGTACCTTGCAGTACTATGAAGATAATTCTGGAAAGCCTTTAACTGTACATCAAGTGTGTCGAAACCGAAATTCATCAGTCTCCATGCACAGAAATAGGCTTGAATTAATTCCCACCAAAGTACAATTTATCTCCGCGGGTTGCCGTGAAGGGATTGGGCTCTGAAAAACCTCCAGGCATCAGATCAACATTCATTGCTCATCAGCTCAACAACTTGTATTTTTTGTTAATTCAGCAGTCGTGTTCCGCTAAAGTGGGATAATTACTATTGACAAGCTTTTGCCAAACATGCCAGTGCAGAGTAAACACAGATGATGCCGTTGGCTCAGAGCATCAGACAAACAAACGTCATGCACGGCAGACGGAGAGGGAGAGAGTGCGCTGCTGCGTGAAGCCTGTGCAGCAGAGTACCCACAATGCACTGAAACTCATCCTGCAACTGATTCCCTTTGACAGAGCGCCTACCATAAACAAAGGCTGATGTTCTTTAATCTCTTTTGCATACACATGTCCTGATGCCTGATGACTTCCAAACATGGCCAACCAGACAGCAAGGGGTACCCGCAGAGAAACTTTGTTAATAAAACAGCATATCTAGTTCTATGTGTTTTAGAGGAGAGTGAAAACACTAAAAAGGATGCATGAAGCTGTGATACATTTAGAACTGAAGGATGAGCGGATGGGCCAAATGCACAGAAAGAATGTATAATCAATATAGAATTAATATTTTTTATTATTTATCAAAATGTGCTTTATCACATCTTTGTCAGTATTGAAAATGAGTGATCAAAGACACACAAAGTTGTCTTGTCAAATTGGCTGCCACACATGTACGACATGTTTTAACACTGAAGCTGCTAGCACACAGTGAAAAATGTTGAAATCATCCCACCATTATATCATCTGAGGTTAATGAAAAAAGAGATTAATATGTTGAGCACTGTGGAATCACAATTCATAAGTGTTATTTCCCAAACTATAAAGTGGATTTTAATGCAGGGACACTACTTCTGACATTCCCTGGGGTAAATTCAGGATCCCTGATAAACTCCATGAAGCCAACCATCTGACTGGCTTCTGGAGTTACATCAGAAAACAAAACAAAAAAAAAGACATACGTGGCAATTTTAAATAAAGCCATATTAGCCTAATGCTGAAATGAACAAGCATAAAACACACATGCTGTCAGTCTGATGTGCATTAAATACACAAGATGTAATCTTAGCTTCGAGTAACAGAAGGAACGCTAGCTTGTTTACTTGTGTGACATGAGGGTGGATTGTTCTCATTTAACTCTTGCCAACAAACCAAAGCAATTCTCAGAGTATCAAACTCCTCCTTTAAATTTTGCAAACAAGTTTCCAGCATCTTGGAGGAAAAACAAAGCCAGTGACAAGCCTTTTTTATACATATCTTTACAGCCAACAGGCAGAATCTCCATCGTAGTCCTTGTTAAATCCTTTCTGCTCCCAAACCTCTCATCCAGTCCCTGACACATGCCAGCTCCCATCTCTCATCATCACTTCTAGAGCCACGTTCAGATCCATTTTCCCTTCCCACCCCCTCGTGTGTGTGTGGTCTGGTGTTGCTCTGACTGCATGTGTGCGTATGCCATACCCAAAGAGACAGACATGCACACGAGCATGAAATCCACCAAACCTCCTCTAATTCCCCCTGTAATTTATGGCTCTCAGATACATGTCATGCTTAGGCTAAACAAACGGTCCTTTGTCACTGACAGCAGCCTTTGATCAGGATGAATCGGATTCAGTGTCTAGCTGCTGCACCGGATCTGCCCCGCGCTACTATTGTTGCTGCTGCCGCTGCAAGGATTTCTACTTGCACACATGCACAAGCATGATGGTGCTGAAAGTTTTCCGCTTGCACCTCAGCACGCACATGTTCCTCCTCAAGTCAAAGCACAACTGCCCTCATCAGTTTACTCTGAACTTGTGACCTTTTCTAACAACTCTAACCACTCCTCCTCCAGCAGAACCCTCACTCTGCAGGTTGTCTCTACACCAGCCCTCTCTGGGTGACTGACAGTCTAGAGGGAATTACTGAGCCACGGGAGGACAGGCAGAAGGAGCCAAAGCTCTGGGGGTCAAGCAACAGAAAGCAGAAGTTCAACATCTGTAAAGTTACACAAGCTGATGTGACCTTTTGTGCAAACAGCCAGGGCCTCTGCCAGGCCTGTCGCAGACATTCTTACCTGTTGTCAGCCACGGTGCAGGCAACTGACTGCAGATTCCATCCAAAGGAGAACATAAGGTTTTGGCTGGGATCTTTTGAAATGTGTGGCATGGTATGATTCTATTTAAGCTGTCAGCCGGAGGGACACGCGAGTGTGTGTGTGTGTGTGGAGTGGCGGTGTAGAGTGATTAAGCACGTCGCTGCTGGCCTGTGGGATTGACAGTAACGCTGGCTGACTTGGGCACACGGGGGAGAAAGACTAGGGGCACTTGTGTAACAGAGACACACAGGCAGGTACTGTTCTCCCGCAGCGCTCGAAACAAACCGCTGTTGACATCCCTGTCACCAACACTCATTTCTAGCGCTCAACAAGATTAGACTCAACTGGCGGCGGTAGAGACAGAGGCATCAAATTAAGCGAAAGCGGCTGACAGCGAGCATGTTCAGCGCGCTGGCTTTCTGCAGGCTGTTTTCTTCCGCTTTGCCTTGCATGAAATGTTATCTTTCAGCCTGCATTCCAAGAGGAGGGATCAAAGATTAAATTCGGGGTAGATTTGAGGAGCCGTTTGAAGAGTGAGCACACCAAAAGGAAAACTGTGGGTTCAAAAAAGCTCAACTTTGAGGTAAAGATGCATTCAAGACATGCCTGGTAGACAGATTTCATCATTTGGCTTTAACTTTTGCAGACTTTGTCGTAATGACATGGGCATAACTCATTGCTCTGTCTCTGCTCTTCTGTTGCACACATGCAGATATCACATTCACTCACCCACCCACGTACGTGCGTTGAGACATCTTATCCCTCACACACACGTGCACACAAACAAACACACCATCCCCACCCGCCTACCTGGCTATGAGCTCAAGCTTTTTGACAGAGTGAAGTTGTCAGGGAAATGGAGAGGAAATGACACAGGGCATATTTTCACAAATCTCCCCTGTTGGCATACTCCTCTCTGGCACAGGGCCTGTCAGCAGCCTGTCTCCTCGGTTTAGCCATCAGACACAGTCGTAGTGCCAAACACACTGGGACACGCTTGTCCTTAGACAGGAGGGAAGACAGAGGAAAATGTCAACAGAAAGACAGTGGCGTGTTTGTGTGTGCATGTGGAGAGGTTTAAGAAACGCCAAACTGGAGAAGGAAAATGTACGAAGAGCAACTGAGAAAAAAAAAAAAAAAAATCACATCCACAGAAAAAAAATCCAGATCTACCCCTGCTGCTCTCACCCCGCCTTACTCAGACTGAAATGTCAAATGCCAGGCCATTATCCCTTTTACCGGTACTGTAACATAAACCGCAGGGCTCGGGGCGCCGTGCGTCACCGTGACTTTGGAAAAGTGACTTTGACGGGGTGGCGACCGGCCAAGCATCTACCTGCTTCACCGGAGGCACTGCATTGGTCCTGATGGCTGTCTCCCACAACCCCCTGCTCTGCCGCCGCTGCTTCCCTAAACACACACTCGCCATCCCCAGCTGTGTACACCATCCTACATCTGCAACAGACACTCCGCTGTTCTGCCACGCACCCCAGGCCTATCACAGCCTCCTGTCACACGGCCCAACTAATTATCTTGGCATAAAGAGGTAAAATATCAACAGTAGTGGTTGCACACATTTTAAACAAATTCAGAGGCCATGTATTCTGCATGACAGGCACAGCCATGGATGTTGAGGCCCATTTAGTTAAGGCACGGTTCTCAAAATACTTCTGTAAAAACTGGCCTCAAAATGAATTGTTTTCAATTCTAACTTTTCTTCAAGGGTAAGAGTAATAATAAAGAATAAAAGTTCTGAAACATGACCATTGCATCAATTATGCATACAGCACCTAACTGCACCACCTATCACCATATTGTTGGTGCTTAAGCTAGCAACAACAACCCTGCAATTTCCAATAACGCTAAAATGACTCTTTCTAAGCTTGATCGTGACTTTGTTCTCAATTCCCAGTAAAAGCAATGTTTACCCAAGTAACAAGTACCCTGATATCTGGATTAATGTAATTTTCTTTTCAGCATAAAACACTTTGTACTGGGAGTTCTTCCAAGCCTGCACTGGCAATCAGCAAGCCTGCGATTCTGATATGTGGACAGCTAAGTGAGCAGATGTTTAAGATTACATTTTTTTAAGAAAGAGTTTCAGCTTCTGGGTATCGTTGTTTTAACTGTGATTCTGTTTCAAGTTGCAGCAATTAATGCATTCCCTTTGTTAGGGCAGTGCACCACAACACACGCGCACAGCTATACTGTAAATCACAGATCACTGCATCTGCAACAACACTTCCCGACCACATCAAAGTTTTCAAAAGGTAAGAACAAGTAGTAGTTGGTGACATTCATGAAGGGTAAACCGCTGGAGGAGAATGGAGGTAAGTCTACTCCTGTCCGGCTGCATGGAAGCCTCGTGGGAAAGACCAGGGGCCGGAGCCACCTTTCACCACCACCCTGTCTGCAACAGGGACAGCGCCAGGAGTAGAAACAAGGGCACGTATGTCTGTTGCTGTTTCTCCTGTGTGTGTGTATGTGTGTTTGTTTACATCATTCTGGTGGTTATTGCCAAGGGACTTTTGATTATCCTGTCCTGGGGGAGCCATCTCCCTGGGGAACGTGGGTGATTAGCCTGTGGATATAGCCTGTCACCAATTCCCCCCACATCACTGCACACAGGCACATTCATGCACACATCACGCACACACAGTGATGCTCCACACATATTGCGCACACTGGGGAGGGGAGATATGGTTAACATGTACTCCCTAGGCAGTGTGAGGTCACCCAGTTCTCTATTTCAAAGCAGACAGGGTCGCCGTCGAGCCAGCCGAGGCCCTGTGGAAGTAACCAGTCATGTGTGATTTTCCAGTCCAGTGCTCCGTGATGAGCAGGTCTGGCCATGGCACAGCCTCCAGGGCCCAGCCCGCAGAGAGACTGGCGGGCTTGGAGTTCGTCCACCTCCTGCTCCAGCCTTGTCGTATCATTGGGAATGAGAGCTCATCATCGCCTGCCAACCAGCGCTGCAGTCATCATTCTCCTCTGCTCCCTCGGCCTCGCTGGGGCCCCAGCCTTGGTAAATTATGCTTACCCACACCATTATTAGACTCATTATAGGCCCATTTGAGTGGCTTTCAGCCTGTCACAGGCGCTCAACTATGTCTTCGGCTTGACTTGATTTCCTCTGACAGGCTTTTCTTAAACTAAAAGGCTGAAGAGGGGAGTTACAGAGACGAGAGTCTGGACAGAAAGAGGAAAATGCATGTTGAAGAAGTCAAGCAGGGGGTTTGGAGACTGAACACTCATTTGCTTTTGTGATTTGGCATGGCTCGCCACATCTATGAATGGATTTTTGCATTTCAGTTGGAGGTGCATAGATATAAATGGTTTGAGGGGCAAGAAAACTGGCAGGTTGAGTCCATCTTACTGGTTGTTGACACATTTTTAAACACAGTTGAGAAATGACCCTCATTTTTGGAAACCTAAGGCTTTTCAGTTTTACTGTGTTTGGCAAACTGATGCAGCTCACTTGGATTCCCAATTGCCTGTCAACTGCTGGGTCTGCCATCCATTCATTTCCCTAGTTGTGTCCCCACTAAGCCCTTCACTACATCTTTCATTCTGTCATCGCTAACATGATAGGGAATTCCTTGGGAGAAGGGGAAACTTACTGGGAAAGGCTGGGAGAAGCATGTACCAGCTCCCCTCCATGGTAAACGTGAACACAGCCAAGATCTCTCAATCTGTGACGGCTCATTTGGAAATGTGGCCCTGGGCTCTTGTTCCCCCAAACCTTTGCCAAATACAATAACTCTTTTTCATTTCTCAAGCTCAATTTTGTAATTTTGTGATTTCTTACTGTCAGCTATGGTCTTTTGAAGTATTTTATTGAATTTCCTGCTGGAGTCAGTCTAAAAGTCCATTTTTCGTTCTGCCCCAGCTTTGCTCCCTGCTGCTGTTCCACTTTTGCCTTTGACAGTCATCGGCAACATGGTCGCCCTCCGAAAACCTTTCCAGTCTTCCTGAAGCTCCATTCCTGCGGCATCACTTGCAATCGTTACCTCTACATCTAAATTTCCCATTATTTTCACTGATATTTCTTTGCATTTCACCTCTCGACTCTGTCAATAGTAGCTGGTGTCGGTGATATCATTGTCATGTCACAGCTTGTTTCCATCACATGGATTGACAAGGAGACCCTGGCCAGCTTTGCCTCTGATAATGGCTGATCTAATCCATGCCACTGTGTACTTTCTCCCACTCAGCCCCTCTGGTCTTGGCATAGATGCCTTTATACCCAGAAAGCTCCCCTCTCTTACTCCCCTACATGTGTTTGCAATTCCCCTCCAGGGGGTTATGATTCAACAGCGGCATCATCTCAATTCGTCTCAAAACATGAAGCATCGGAAGAGAAACTAAAGTGGGGGACATGACGGCCCTCTCTTCCCCCCTTTTAGAGACAAGAGCCTGAGCGTGTTTGGCGGAGTTGGACGTGAGGCTCGCTCTTTGGGATGTGGGAGTTTAAGAAGAGAGTGCCACGCTGGCCTAATCACATTACGGGTGCCATATTATGTGTCAAGCTGTCACTTTCAATTTGAGCCACCACACTGCAGCGGCGGGCCCTGGCTTTTCTTCATATTTCTGTTTTGATTGGGGCTTGATAGTGACTAAGCTGGAACTGGGTGCACACAGCAAGCAGGGGAGACGCCAATCCACCTCAGCGAAGGACGCTGATCATATGTTTACAATTATTATTGGTACGGTGTGGATGGAGGGTATGTGTGCGTGTGTCTACGGGGACCGAGGCGAGTGTTCCAACTGACCTCTGCACACTGAATCACATGTCTAATCTCATTCTTGTCTCCGTTTAAACTGATGTCATGTGTCTCATCGTTCAATCTGTCACACTGGTTGACGTGGAGACCGTGTCGAAATGCTGCAGGAGGGAGGGGGAGGAGGGGCCGCTGGTTTGTGCAGGAAAAGTCTGTGTAGTCGCTCAACTCGATGAGCAGGGTAAATTGAGGATATACAGACTGACAAGAGGGAAGGAGAGGGTAGGAGGGGTTACGGGATGGGGGGAGCAGGGCGTGAGTTCAGTCAAAGCCAATTGTCCTCCAATTGAGTGGAATGACTCAGAGGAATTGAAGAAGTTGGGTCTTTTGTGCGCAAGCGGCTGAAACATTTGAGTGATCGAGTCTAAATCCGCCCTGTTTTTCTACACCAGAGAGTCTGTTTTTACAGCTATTCAGACTCAGAGCTTCCTCTGAGCAAATCACTGTCCTCCCTTCATCTCGCTTTCTCTTTACTTCTCTTCATTTGTCTATCTCTTTCTCCATCTGTCTCTGTCCAATAGATCATCGGCATGATGATAAAACCCAGAAGCCTGTCAGGGCTGAGGACTTCGGGCTGCGCTTTCAAATGGAGCTTCAGCATCAGCCGGGACAAGGAACAAGAATAAGTGGATTTGATAGACTGGGGGAGGGGTGTAATTTAGTGGAAGGGAGAGTTAGGCCTTGGTGTCCATCCAGCTGGGTACATGTCAGTTCTTATGGCTCTTCATCTCAATTTCCTCCTTTAAGTATTTCCTACTATCAGAGAGCTGTTTTGGAGCCACTAGATTCACATCTTCACTACAGTCACATTTTATTTTATTTTTTATTTTTTAAAAAGTAGAAGGCTTTTAAACTTTAGGGTAGGATAAAAGGTGATGTAACAAGAACAAAGCAAAATGTGAGGAATGGTTAGAATGGTTTATTAGCTATAAGCAAGCTAAGAGGCTGTTTAGTTTCATGCATTCTAGTAGCCAATGTAACTGGGTCAGAATCACTTTTGTCTTTTGTTTTGTCTTTTGTCCTTTAGTCTTCACAAAATACTATTTTACCAACATTAAAAGCCAAACTGTAGGTTTATTGATTCTCTTCAGTTGAACGTTGCCTGTTGGTGAGATATACAGATCATACAATCAAATGTTCCAAATTCATATTACATTGTGATTTGTTGAAATTATGAATGGTAACCAGGTGATTTAGTGCATCCTGTGGCCTTCTATGACCATTTATCATGGCTTAAATATGCAGTTGAAGCATTGTCTGGATGAACTCAGCTACACTTTTCTGGTGTTGCATAAGGCAACATGTGAAATTTGGATTCCGGTACAGACTTAATTGCCAGCAACGCACTGAATGATAACGTGCGGCATCCTGAAGTTTAGAAAAAGGACAAGCACTTACCGAACATGTCAAATCAAGCTGCCTGCATAAATACTCATTACAGACTTTCAATCCAAAAGACTAATGTGCCTCTCTATATAGCAGGTAAAATAGTTCAAAGACAGAATCCAGCCAGAGGCAGTGAAGCACAGTAGTAGGATCTGAGCTCGGTGGAAACTCTACATGTTTTTTTCACAGTCGTGTATGTTTCATGCTTCTGTAACTCACTTTGACCAATTTCCATTAGTCACTTTGTTGTGAATGCAAGTCTAATACTTTCAATGGCAATGCATCCACTGGTTGTCAACTTTCATGTTATTTCCAGTATGATGCAGGAAAAATTACAAAGGACAAATGATACACCACAAAGACTTGATTATCCAAACGCAGTTGCCCAGGCATTCATATGAACTCACGTAACTTGTCAAGCTCTGAGTGTTTCATCTGACGTGATTTATTATGTCTCATTTACATTCCAGCGTCTCGTACAGTTAATGGTCCATAAATCCTGTGTAGATAATGTCCATAGATTAAAGTGAAATAACAGGCCGTATAAATCAATCCCAGAACAAAGTGATCTGTTGTTTCAATAATGTGAACCATTACTTCGAAAAAACGACCTCTGACACACACTCAGACACAACTCCTCACTCTTTTCTCTGAGTTTCGTTTTCTCTCTATAACTTTTCACACTTGAAAGATGACACGTTGCTTGTTAAATTTCTACGTAAGTCTGCACTTTTTGGCTTTTGGGCACACTTCTGTCTCCCATTTGCAACAATGCCAAGTCAGCTCTTTCATGCATGACATGACTGTTCTGGATAGATTATCGTTTTTTCCATCTGCCACTGACAGTAGCAATGATAGTAGTATGTAAAAACAAAGGAAGGTGTCCTCTATTTTCCTCAAGACTGTATCAGTGATGAAATGTAAAATGAGACCTTGTAGTTGGATGGATATAAGTTCATTAAACAAATTAGTTATTGTGAAAGTAATAGCTAATCCTAAAGAAGTCATTAAAAAAATATTTCATTTAGATGAACAGGGGAAGAGCACATTTTATAAAACTGTCACATGAGGGCCTTGAAGGTAAGTAAGGCCAAGGAAGCCACAGGAACCATACATGCTTTATCAAAAGAAAAAAAAAGTTCCAGGAACCTAAATTTCTCAAAAACAAACAGTCAGAAACTGTTGTGCATTCCTTTAAGGAAAAACAAGTTTGCTAATGTGTCAAATGTTCAGCCAGTTCAGATGCCCTCTTTTGCCCTGGGCTTCATTATTGTCACGCATCACCAAGTGACATATTTGCAATTTGTGTTAAGCAGGAAAACATAGTGGACACAATGAATCACCATAGCTGAACTTCCTGGATGTTTCTGTGGAGGATCCACACGTATGAAATGTCCATTTTGTTCAAAATTATAATGTTGCATGTTTAATATGAGAATAAATTAGTTGCCCTAAAAAAGAAAGAAAAAAGCAGGGATACCTAAGGATTCAGGCATGTGGTCAAAAATGTGCTAAATTTATGCCTTGGTTCCTTTGATTAAAATTCTTGTGTCCCAAAAAAGGCTCTTTAATTGGTCCCAGAAAAGTTCTCGCTTTCTCTCTCTCCCACACACAAATATAATCAACCACACTCTACGCAGATGGGCATTACACCGTATTACTTGCGTAGATATAGCAACATGAGCACCCTCGAACCACACAAATGGCACAACAGTCACACTCCTATAATTGCAAACACACAAACAAGCCCACTCACAAACATATTTACTACAGTATCGGCGGTGGTTTTTGGTGGTGGGGGGCGACTAAAAAAATAACATGCTCGCTGGTTTATGAACACACTCAGCAGTTCCCGGCACAAGTAGGGGTTTTAATATTTTACGAGGGAGCAAAAGTTATGGACTCTAATAAATATGCACACATGTGCTGCTTGTGCAGAGTTATTGGCACTGGCAGGCCACATCAATGTGTCATATTAAAGCAGGCCGCCTGTTGACAAGCCCGGTTTGACCCCGTCAGTGAGCCCCCTCAACACACACACACACACACGCACACATTCGTATTCTTATTTCATCTTCAGTGGGTACATTTTAAGGAAATGTTCTACACTTGTGTCCTGAAGCACGTATCAGAATACATTATGTCTCCCGAGTTTCAAACTGAATAATGCAATGCAGATCTTGATATGTGTCATCCACCAATGAGACGAAGTTGCAGCACTGAGAGAAAATAAAAGTAGGAAAGAAATTTAGAGAAAGCTAGGGAGAAAGACATCAAAGGCCAAGTGTTTTCCATACAAGAGGGCGAGCAGAGCTTCAGATCAGACAAGCTCTTCTGTAAACAGCCTCCTCAGATCCTGCCAGCAGGAGGTTCCCCTTCAGCACGCTGCTTTGTCTATCAAAGTGCTGCCATAGTATTGAGGGGGCACCGGAGCAGTGCTCCTTGCCATTTCCCTCCCTTTCCTCATATAAGAAAGCCGGGCCGCAACACCCCCCCGGCACTGAATCACAAAATAAAGGTGATTATCTCCTCCCACCCCCATGAGCGCTTCCACCTCCTCTTCCCTTTTCCTCCCTCCAGCTCCTCATTCTCTGTATTCTCCTTCATGTGTTTCAAAGGTTTTTCTCTTAAAACTTCCTCATCTCCTCCTGCTTCTCCTCCTCCTCTGTTACCCTTCAAACAGTTGTTTTGTTCTTGGGAAAACACTTTTTACTAAAGGTATACATGCACTAAATTTTGTCATCTCAACTTGGTGTATGTTGCTGTGAGTCAGACAAATGGAGGCAGGAGAAGCAGCCAAGAAAAGTGAACCACGAAGGCCAAGAGTGAATAAAGTCCATGGCGTACTTATTAATGAGAATGCTGTTTCTACCCTGAGCCTGGCTGGAAAGTAATTGTGGGGCTGATTTTTGTCTTCTTCTCTCCGCTCCTTTCAATGGGCTTCAGGAGCCAGCTTTACAAGCTCTTCCCTGCTCTCATCCTCCACTGATCAAAGCCCGCTCACACAGATATATTTCCCCTCACAGACAATGCCTCTTCTCAAGGTGCTGTCAGGTTCCCTTCTTTGCTTTAATTTCATCTCTTAAACTTTTTTTTTTTAATCCCCGTACCCCCTGCCTCCCTTCCCTCTCCTTCTTTTGTGAGGCCTGTCAGCCGTGACAGTTTGTTGCCGGGAGGGACTTGTGGGAAGAGAAGGTAGGTGCACTCTTACAAAGAGCCGCCGCCTGGCTGCACCTCACTCACACTGTCACTCACAACAGCCTGACTGGCACTCGCGCACACGTACACTCTCACACAAGCAAGGTGACACGCCCGGCTTTCATGCACCGTCAACCACGCCATTTACACTCAAACCCACACAGTGAAACACGACAGACACCTTGACCTTGTGTTTGTTGTGTCAGGTAAAGTATCAGCGCTGAAGAAAAGGGGGCTGGAGGATGTGAGTTGGGATGTGAAGCCAGTTGCACTGTCTGGGTGTCTCAGATCATAAGCCAGAAGGAAACTCGGAGCGACAGAGCCGTGATGGAGCGCTGGCAGAGCCGGCGCTGACAGGGCTTAGATGACAGACAGAGGCTGACAGACGCTGACATCTTCCTGTCGCCTCAGGGAGACATGCGGCCCTGAGTGAAACCTGAGGAGTCCTCCCTGCAGCCATAACTACCAGCCAGCTCTCGCAAGCCTAATCCCTTAAAGTTCGCACAAAGACGCCAGGGTGACAGAAGGGCAGGAGCAAAAAGGAAGACAACAGGAGTATCATTTAATTTTCTGAAAGAGAGAGATGATGAGGTGAGAGTTTGCCTCGAGGGAAAGGATTGAGCTTGTGAAACATTAATTACACCTTTTCCACTCCCCATCAGCCCCCACCCATCATCTGTCTGTCTGTCTTTATTTCCGTGGAGCTGGGGCAGCTCAAATCAGGTGAAAACTTAATTTGTTCCTGTAAAGATGAGGAATTATTCTGATGCTTTAAAATGTTCTTTCATCTGACGCTTAATGTATAGCCTTCTTTTGAGCAGGACTATGCACAGACCTTTGGCTGGTGTGAGACATTTGTACTTGTGCGCACGTCATTCTGACTCACTTGGTAACAATGCCACCTAAATGCTCGATGGCAAAGTCTTTTTTGTCAGTCGGGCTAGTTTTTGTTTCTACCTCCTGTTTCACGTTAAGTAATGGTAGCAGAAACTTTTGCCAACATTTTGCCAAACACGAGTCATACAAATGTCTGTATCTAAACCTTACCAATTCTTTATTGATCCAAAACAATTTGGAAATTAAGGAGATGAAGAAGCAGCTGGAAATACTGAAGCAGAAATACACAACAACCAAACCGACCAATTGCAGCTTTTGCTTCACATCGAAAGACCCGGGTTGACCCGCCTTTGGTGTGCTTTCACATTGCCAGCAGTCCCGGGTCTGACCTCCCGCTATCCCACTCCCGCTTATATGTCATCGCATCGACAACACCATCATCACACATTTAAGTGTGTGGAATCTCCTCTTCTCCATGGATGCAGAGCAGCTTGCGGATCTCACAGTCTTGCCAGTGCGCTGCCATGATAAAAAAAAAAGTGTGCCATATCACTATACAATACCGCGCATGTGCAGTTCACTCCAAGATTCAATTTCCTGAACAAGACGTAGGGCTAATTCACCTATTAGCGATTGCGATTGACTGAAAAAATTGACAAAATTCTCTGCCCTTCAGAGATCAGTCTCTTGTAGGACTATACCAAACTTTGCGCTATTTTTGAGTTGCTCGCAGCCCTGGAGCTTGTACAATGACACAGTCTGACAGGCTGTCAGGCTGGCAGTGACAAAATCAGAATGTGACAGGTACATCAACATCATCGTGTAAGTTAGCGGGTCGGCACGCATTCCTGTTCATATCGAAGTCGAGCCAAGCTGATAAAATCCCGGGTCAGTTGCTCTCGGATCATTCGGTCGAAAACACAGCAGGATGTGAAACGGGTTTTACAGTTCTGGGGAGGTGCATGTGAGCTGTGGAACCAGGTCTGTGTTAACACAGAAGTCTCTTTGTTGCTTTAGCGCAGAGGAATAAATCACAGGTTAGTTTCAACTGGTTTAATATTGACAGAGGATGCTCATGACCAGTATTTTGTTGTGATCTCATCCCGTGATGAAGAATTCCAGTGTGGGAGACAAACAGGCTTTTAATATCAACTGTTGCATGTTGGTTAGCAAACTCAAGCTACTTGAGGAGCGTTTTCCTTCAGTCCATCATCCCACTCCTGCTCGTGGTTAAGCTGTCGCTTGTGATTTTGACTTTTCCTTTGAGGGTCATGCAACATATGTAGTCATGTAGAAAGTCCAGTTTAGGCAATTATGTTTTGTTCACTAAAGCATGAAAACTGCCCACACATGAAACTATTGTGTGCTTTCAGGTTCATTTTTTAAAGTTTTCAGTCACGACAAAGAAAGGACAAAAGACAGTCGGCTCAAATCTCTTGCCAGGATGTCATACCACTAATGTCTATTACAACTACTTTGAGTTTTATTGTCTTGCATGTATGTTCACTTACACTGTATTTCAGTGACTCCCACGACATATTTTTCTGTCTGACAACTAATGGGACCTTCAAAGGGTGATAGGATCCTGCCTCGTAAATACTACCTGTTGAGAGATGTCGAGTCTATGTTTGAAGTGGCTCATCAGTCACATTGAACCTGTCTGACAACATAGACCTGTGTTTTCCTGACACTGAGACATCAGTGGTACACCGCAACAATTTTACCACGCCTGCTAAAGTGTCCTGAAAAAGAAACCAGCAAACTGGGTTTTAAATGAGGTTCAAATTAAGTCAGGCAAGGAAATACTGTCATGCCAATATTGAGCCATTCTCAGATCGTTTATAGCCTTTTGTCAGAGCGCTTTCATTCATGTCAGTGAAACTGTTGCATTGGCCTGGTGCTGTCCAGTAACAGACAATATAACATCTCCACAGGCAGTCAAACATTTCTGGCAAATGACTTCTGGCAAACCATTAAACTGACACCAATGTGTAATACAAGACTTGAAACTACATTGACTCTTTATGCTGCTATTATGTCCGTCTATTATAAAAACCTTGTGCAATACATGTTTACACTTTACCACTGCTGCAATAAAACAATATATATATTATTTTATAATTTGATATATTTTCAATATGTTTTAGTATTAGTATTTTAATTTTAGCTGTAAATCCTTGTAAATAGTACCTTCTTTGCACTATTTTGTACATACTTGTGCTTTTTTGCACTGAAAAGGAAAAACTCTCCAATCTCATTATACTGTATAATGACAATAAAGGACATTCTATTCTATTCTAACGGAGATGTGCCATCGTAAAAATTAAACAGGATTCTTGTATTTTATTGTGTTAATGATACAATGTATAAAAAGGGAATGAGTTTACATTTTTTCTTGTTTGAGCTTGTAGGCGATTCTTATCAAATCTGATCATCTCCTTACATGTTGATACTGATTTTCACATCATAACAAGGCCTTAACTGATCAGTAGCATTTTTTGAGTTGCATAAGGGTACTTGCATACATACTTTGAGGGCCATTCAAACCATGAGCCTTTAGAAAATGATCTAGATTGAAAAATATCTATGCATAATCCGCATTAGTGTAGATGAATTCCCCACCCCCAACCATGGTTCAATGGTGGAAGGGAGCTTCTTACCTACTGGACCCCCTTTGTTAGTCCTTCTGAATAGGCAGTCGGTTGGATTCTGTAAAATCACCCAGAGCTCTTGGTAACCTTCAGCGCTGAGTGTCATGGCTTAAGAGATGATTGTTCTGTCTTTGATGAAGCGAAGGTGCCTTATCTCGCACCCTCCCTTTAAAACTTCAAGAGACGACCACTCAGCTCCCAGGAACAAGGATATTAGCTTGTCAGTGGGGTGACAGGTCTAGCACAATAGGAGTGTGTGGCTGGAGCGGATGCACCAGGAGAGCTTGAAAGGGTCAGGGGGAACCAGTCACATGCTATTAGGCTCATGCTGGTTAATTTTACTCTGGCAAACTTGTTTTTTTGGGGTTCAGTGCATGTCAATATCCTCATTTAAGTCTATCAATCGCAAACAAAACCTTTGTCCACACCTTCAAATAGTCGTCTACCATTGCGGTTTGTTGATTCATAGGCCCAGGCTAACGTGCACACAACAAAAAATATAACCTACAGATGCTTACAGAAAGTGAGTACCAAGAACATTTTTATTTCCACGTTTCCCAAAGAAAAGAAAGTCATAGTTGAGCTCCGGTGTTTCTGATCATACCTCTGTTTCAGTCATGAGAAGGCCTGTGCAGCAGTGGATCTATTTTTCCACCTTCAAGGTTGTTTGCGATCTCAGGCGTTGAAGTTGAGTATCTATAAGACATAATGTATTCTCCACGGTTGCAACTCTCCTTTTTTTCCCCCTCACCTCCGTCTCTCTCTCTCAGTTCCTCCAGTGGCAAACAGCACATTACTTTGACTGACATCTCCAATCATTCCACTGTGTTTGCTTGGCAAGTTCAGAATGTGACTGACACTCAGCTCATTGGATGGAGGGGGTGTCTGCAAGGGAGGGAATGGGGCAAGAAATTAAACAGAAAACAAAATCCTCCCTGCATGACAACTACCCCCTCCCTCCGCCATCTTCATCCCCCACCCCCCCTTCGCCTCCACTCCTTCCCTTCCTCTGCTACATCCTTTTCCATCATTTTCCATCCTCCGCAAAATCCGTTTTGATCGCAAATCACCAAGGGCCTGCCAAATGACAGATAATCCTTCACAGTTTTATCACTAAACCCTCTTCTTCTTATTTTGTCTCGCAGCATGTACAGTACGTACATCTGCCGTGTTTGCTGATATAATCTGCCAGCCAGCGCGAGCCGTGGCAGATCACACAGAAGAATGGATATTTTAAAAGAAGCATTTACTTGTGCTTAAGAACAGATTGTTATGGCCTTCTGATTTTTTACATTCCTGCTTAAACTAAGGAAATGATCAGAAGTCATCCTTCTTTTTTTTTTAAGACTTGGCCATAGCCAAAAAATAAATAAATAAAAACCAGACTGACTGTGATTTGCAACACAACACATAGTAACACACTGCACTACAAAGTAACTATTCTGACCCTCCCTATGCTAACCAACATGGTTTAGTACCATTACTTTACATTACATAATTATTGGTCATTTCCATCGCATGAAAAAAAATGGGAGTATGATTTAAACGCACATTAACATGTTATCAGTATGGCAGCAAGTCAAAACAACTATATTTAAAATTTCTGTTGTACTCCCATTTTCCGCAGTTGAGTGACGCTGCCTTGTCAACTACTTGGGCTTTCTTCTATGTTAACAATAAGAATAATATATGTCCAAATAAAAGATCTGGTAAGTTGCTCAAAGATGATGCTAATATTGACTCTCAACAAAAACACAAAATAAGCTGTTGTGAAAGCTGCCAAAGTGCGCACAAACAGGCACTGACAGCCATGGCAGCGCCTGAACTGGCCATATAATTTACCTGTTACAAGTCAATTATTTCTATTATAAATGGGGAAGATGTTTGGTAGCATATCTCTATAATAACTGATCGTAAGCAACTGTAATTTATTGTTGTCAGTCTCACGGCAAACAAGACGACAAGTCGGGCTTGGCTGGCTCATCAAAGAGAGCAGCGCCTCAGAGCGACGATGATAACAAACACGGGCGGTGAGAAAATACGACTAAGAATTAACCAGATGATTTACTCCGGAAAGCTCTACCTTCAATAATGGCTTGGCCTGAGGGATGACTCTGATCTAGCAAAGAGAAAGAAAGGCCGAGGATAAAGACAGTGAAGAGACTCGATTCCTCTTCATTCTTTAGAACATTTACCCTTCGATGTAAAAATCCCCATCTGATGACGAGGTAAATCCTTCCAGTCTTTTATTCCACTCTCCGTGTAAAGAAGGGTGAGCCTGAGAAGTCATTCATACACCTGCACAGGGTGTAATGACTCTATCTTTTTTCCCTTAGGGTCAAACAGACGCTAAATCTCTTTGCAAAATAACTTCCTTTCAGCTACCTTATAGCAGAACCACTCCTATACAGATACAGATGATGTCCTCGGAGACAGGCGCAATGTCACGAAGCACAAAACCACAAAGCAAGAGAGAACGCGAGGCAAAATGAGGTGCGGAGAGGATCAACGGAGAGGAATGAAAAGGCAGAGGAGGTTTGGAAGCGAAGTTGAGAACCTGGCAGAAGAGTTTCAGATGGGGTTTTATTTTGGCGTCACTAGGAGCAAAGCGAGAGGTTGTGTAATATGTAAAGCACATATGATGAAAAGAGGTCCACCTTTGGAATTTTTCACAGACATATCAAATAATGAGCTTAAGGTCTTTTTTCCCAAACAAGGAAAGAGGGATATTTGTGTAGACCTTTGTTTGATCTATGTGGCATTGTGTAAGTACCGTATGCGCTTCCTACTGTGTGTTCAAGGGTGTGTGCTGGAGAGAGAAAGAGAGCGAGTGTTCTGTTGGATTTGCAAGGAAGGTGATTTATGTTGTGGAACTTTGATCTTCTAAAAGGCTTTGGGATTTTACACAACAATAACTCTCCCTGGCCTCAGTTTAAATAAATGATTTGCCTGTGGCGAGAGTCCAGAATAGGTTTTAATAGACTGATCGCTGTTTGACACAGAAACAGAGGTGGTGTGTGGGGGGGGGGGGGAGGGGCAACGGCTACGCTTCAGAGACCTGATTCCAAAGATGGGATGTTATGAGATCGCGTTACTTTACTGTATATCAAGAAAGGCCTGTAAAAGGAGGCCGTAGTTCTTCAGAGAGTACACAATAATAGTAATAATACATTTTTAAATATATACATGGCTGTTTTACAGTTCTCTGCTAGGATAAGTTAATAAAATGCTCATTACTCATGGCTGAATAATTTATGGTTTGTGTTTCGGTCAACAGCAATGGCCACTAAGTGTATCCCATTGTCTTTTATATGACTGTATATCCAGCACCCTATCTGTGCCATTTGGAAAAGGCCCAAAGCTCACAGTGTCGAAAACAAAAATAATAATAAAAATAAAATAAAATATAAGTGTCATGGTTTTTGATTTTTGAACATTTTCTGTAATCCCGTTTGGTTTTCCTTGCATTTCCTGTTTCCACTTTCTGAATTCCTTCCTCTGTGTTTAGTGTCATGTTTTATTTCCTTGGCTCCTCGTGTGCGTGTCCTGCATTTGCGTCCAACCTCCTCGCTACTCACTGTGACATACGGTAAATGTCAAAGGGATTTTGAAAAGGTTTGTAGTGAGTCTACGGTTACAGACAAAAAGACAAAGGCATGCTTTAAATTTCTAGCTGACAGGTTTTGAATTTGCCAGCCAACGTGTCAACTGATGATCCATGCCGAAGAAATTTCGAACCGAAACACTAAACAAAAAAGAAAAAGTCACGAGTTGTTTTTGTGCTGCAGTGTGATCACAGTCATGTGGTGATAGCCACAACACATATTATGTGGAAATAAGCCTGTTCGCTGAATATGTTAATTTCCTCCTGGTACTTGGGGAAATTCAAAACTGGTCTATTATGCCTAGTTATATCATACAGTTAAGTATGATTGGACAAGGACTGCTCAGGGGCAGGTCTGAGGAAGCGAGCAATTAAGATTTTAAAAGAAAGACGGAAAATCTGAAAAGCAGGTCAGTGCATGAACTTTTCCATTCGCCTTCCCTGTGGGCTGAGAAGGTCATGGGTCATTTTCAGCTGCAGAGACATGGTCCCCCGAGCAAGGAAGGGACTCTGTGCCTTTGCTCAGGGGCACTTCAGAAGAGCGTATGTTCACCGACCCCAGGCCTTGACCTTGCGTCCTCCCAGCGAAGGGCAGATTTTTCATGTGCGCTACAGACAAACACACAAAGTCGGAGCCAAAAAAATAGACAACGTTACGTGACGTCTTGTCTCTGTTGGACAACGTACAGTTTAGAAAAGCGGCTTAAATTATTTCCAGAGAAGCGGCATTTCTGCTTGTGTGTGAGTGTGTGTGTGTGTGTGAGAGAGAAATAAAGGAGGCCTGTGTTTCTCATTATGTTTTGTGTAATAAGCACTGATGAAATTGCTGCAGCCTGCTCTCCAGGTGTGTGCATGTACGCACTTTTACAGCTGTGTTACAGGATGAGGTCACCTAAAAAGTGAGCACACACTCTCATAATGTACCTTATAAGGTCGAGGTAGCTGGCAAAATGAAAATCTATTAAAGTCAGATCATTTACACAGGAATATCCCCCTCCAATGCAGTCACATACTGGACACGCCGCATTAATACACGTGTGAAGAAAACAAATCGCCCTTAGTAAGGGACGAAACAGGCCGAAGCTAACAACAGGTCTACTTTACATCCTCCATAATTTTTTTATTATAACTCTCTCTTAACTTCCCATCCTGTTAAGCTTCTACTGCAATTTGTAGGTCATCATGTAAATTACCAGGCATTACTTTCCGCGAAGCACAACTGTAAATCAGATGCAAGAACAGGGTGATATACTGTACACATGTAGACACTTTAATTTTCTCCTGTCTCTCATTTTCTCCTTTGCTGAGGGACAGGCGGTCTGTCAAGGGAAGAATTCCTCCCTACAGGCCTGCTGTAATGAACGGCCTTGGCCAGGCCATGAATTTGGTTTTAATAGCAGCTCACACAAACACTGTAAATTTACAGCTGGGAACTGCTCACTGAAAAGAACTTGAAATTTGCCAAAGCCATAAGTCCAGTCAGCAGTCTCTCACTCTAACCATGTCCCTGGCCTGGGCTCTCACACTACTTCAGAAGATAAGTTCAACCTGCACAGAGTAATTTAACATTAACCTAAGACTAGTCTACTCAGTCTGGTTAAACAAGGCTGCAAAAAAAGTAGTCAAATGATGTCACTTGTTTAAAGTTTGAGGTTTAACACTGAAATCTCTCAATTTATTGAAACACTTTGTATTTTATTGCATTATTATTGTTTTTACGTTAATGGCCCCAGAGGATGAATCACAATCACCCTGAAGCACCTTAACACAACAACACAATGGTGCCATTTTTATGTTTTTGTGAAATGTCTAAAATTTGATTCAAACATTCACTCACTCATCAGACTCTGATAGTACTGAGGATCCCCATACTTACCATCTTCTTTTAAACAGGGCAGTTGTGCTAGTTTGCTCATTTTAGCATGCTAACACCCTAAACATAAGTGTCTGATTCTTTCTTGCTACTTTAAAGTCTTTGTCTGTTTAGTTGTGGTGTCTCGATGGTGTATTCAGGAAGCGAGACATGACCTAAAAAGTATTTTGGGGGAAATCACACTGACCAGGCTCTGTTTCAGACACAGATGAAAACATTATGATTATTATGCCTTTGAGTTCTGATCTGCTCTGTTCCCACATGGACTCAGACAGTTTCATGTTTGGTTGTTCGGACTAATTTGGACGTACAGGTCACAGTCTAGAAAGGTTCAGGGCTTCAGTGGATATTTGAAAACAGCTCTGGAATAAAAGTTCTCATGACAGGAAGAACAAGTCGTATCTCTGCTAACCAGTTAATGTTCCTGTCCTTTTTTACACACGTACCCCTTTTTTCCTATATCATGACCACCCATGGTCCACAGAAAAACACCTAATCCCCCTGAAACATTCATCTGTTGTGATTAAGATTAACTGTGAAGTCTCGAGGCAGAGTTTTTCCACACAGAAAACTCAAGTGTAAACCACAAAATCCACAACTTCACTCAACAGAAACCAGCGACGTTTTGGGCTCCGTGCGTTTAAGTCCCTGGCAGCTGTAGGGGCTCAGCACTCACTGCCTATAACATGGAGCTTTGAAATAGCAATCAATGGCTTTATACTGTGGGGAGGCCTCGTAAAAGTGTCGTTGAGAGGAATATATGATGTCGTATTTCACCCTCTCCTCCCTATTTTTAAACACTGAGTTACTGCTGCAGAAATGTGTACCCATTAAAGGTGATATGATGTATTTTCTGCCTTGTTCAGAAACGCATTCATCACTGTGGACCAAAAAGAAAACTGCACTTACTCTTTCACCCGCTCTCCTTCCTCTCCCATTTTCCCTCCCCTCCTCACCTCAAACCCCCACACGCCCTGTTCTTGTACACTGTCTTGAGTAATTTACGATACACCGGTAGTGCAACCTTCTGGCAGGAACTGCAAGAGCAGCTTGCTCTCTCTCCTGGCAACTAAATAACCTTTTATAAAAGACCAAACTTGGCCAAGTCGTCTGCTGCTGCACATTTAGAGTATGGAGCTGGACAGACCTGGACAGAGCCTTGATCAACCTTCAGGAGGGTGAAAAGATGGCCTTGTAATGGATTCACAATACTTCCTTAGATGTCAAAATGACTAAATTTAAATTTAATAAACGCTTGCAAATTCATTGTTAGGTTTTCCATTTTTTCCCCCATTTATTTTCAAGTTCAGGTTTGTTAAAATCATGGAAAATAATTTCCAGGGTTTCCTGATTCCACCTGAGCTCTTATTTCTGGGATCTAATGACTCTTACCCTGATGCAACCTGATGGTGCTGGAGACTGATTCAAGCTTACATCTGATTTTGTATTTTTAAAAATAAAAAAAAAAACTAAAAATGAAAAAATAGAATATCAAAAATTCTGAGTATTTGTTATTAATATTTTGAATATCACACATTTCTGTAGCTTAACTTATTAAGAAGGAACTTCAGACAGAAAAGAATTCCGATATGTCCGATGGGTTTTAAAGTGAAAGATGCTGGTGTTATACATCCGGAGGTATTTCAAATTCTATATTAGGTTGTCTTAAGTGATTCCGTTAGGTAGTAAAAATGATTTCAACCTGACTTTCTGACCCGTTTTTATCTCTGTAATGAAAATTCAAAATAACTCTATTCGTCTTAACTCTGTGTCGTGCTTTTTTAGTCCTCTGCGCTGAAAATAAAATGAGTCCAGAGCAGCCCTACAGTGAAAACATTCCTTTGTTACTGCTGTATACAGTCTGCACCTTGCTTATTTGTGTGTGCGTGTGTGTCTGCGATATTTGCTGCATTTCATTCCATCTATCTCTTCCCCCCTCCCATGTATCTGGCACACTATCAAGTATAGCTGAAATAAATCAACTGTAGCTGTAATTATTACTACCAAGAACAGAGTTGTTGCCTCTGCTATTGCTACTGCTGTGTTTTGTAGTCACCAAGAAGTAGCCTTTGTGTGTGTGTGTGTGTGTGTGTGTGTGTGTGTGTGTGTGTGTGTGCGCTGCTGTTACAGTGTGTTCCCAGTGTCTGCAGACAGAGGATTAATCTCCCCAGCTGAGGCAGTAGCTAAGGTCAGCAAGGGAAATATTTCATAAGTGTCAGCTTGGCCCGTGGCCCTCAACGCACAGTTCGAAATGAGAATGCACGGCCGCACAACGAACGGCTGTGTGTGACTTTGCTCTGCTCACATGGAGCACTTCGGGGGAGGGAGCCGGGTGATATATGGTAGTGCTTCACTTTCATGTATTCATCCAGGCCGGTGAATTACTGCCAGGGACAAGCACGGTGCTTTGTCACCACAAGGACCCAGTTGAGAAAAATATTTTGGCCACACCAGGTCTGTGTCTGGAATGCCTTTTCCATTACTGCCTCTACTCAAGTTCTCTGTTCCTTTTCTTTAAGGAGAATGAATAAAAGTAAATCCCAACTTCTGCCTAACCACATTTAGTTCAACTCAATAATGCAGGATAGGTTTAAAAAAGAGCACGTGTTGTTTTCCACCGATCTAAAAATGGGTTTGCAAATTGACTTTGTCACGTTCCCTGTATTTAATACTCGCACTGTTGCAGGTTTTTCTGCTCCGGCAGTGACCTAGGATTGGCAAGCACATGCAGGGAGATTAATGGCACGGGTGGGGCACTTCAATAACCGTTTGTTTGATGTGCCAAGCCTGAAAGGCGCTGATTTACTTACACACTGATAGGCTTTTAATTGAGCAATGCCATCCTTTGTCACATCAAAGCCGTCACAGCTGACATGACTCGCCTCACTGCAAGTTGTGATGATTGACATGTGGCTGAGCCTCGCCCATCCCGTCTCTTATCATCATCTCCAGTTATGTTTGGCGGATACTTTGTGACTACTGAAAACTCCAATTACATCTGCTGCTCATCAGGTCACAAAAACAAGTCGTTTTCTTAAATAGGCTATTGGGAATAAGTTCAAACAGCTAGCCTGAGTAACTTTTTTTTTTTTTTTTTTTTTTCCCAAATTGGAGTGTTGTCAAAGAGAGAAAGACAGAGCGCATGTCCCCAGCGGCCTCCTCCTCAACAAAGGTTGGATGATGAAGACACAGAGGCATCAGCTCTGACCATGAGTAGAGGAAGCAGCATTGACTTTAACAAGCGTGAGGAATGTGCTGGCGAGATTTTCTTTGCGTGGCCTGCTGTTGTTCCTCTTGCCAGACCTGTCATGGATCCAGCTTGTGAATACCTTGACTGTGCCTCTATCAAAATGACCCCCCTCCGTGAGCGGACCAATGGAAAAAAAACATCTTTTCATGTCATCTGAAATTTCACACAACAATGCAGGATGATCTGATTTGAGGCAGACGCTGTCTGGCAGCGCAGGCCCGTTTGCCCCTCCATCTCCTCCTCCTCCTCCTCCGCCTCTCTCCGTGCTCTCTCCGTGCTCTTGATAACTTCTCAGTGTGGAGGACAATGGCGTCTTTTGTTTTCTGAGTGTGTAGCGAGGACTTGAGGTTGCACGGGTGTGGGCGTTGTGCAGCCTACGTGCTTGTCTGCGAATGCGTTTCAGGTGTAGCGAGTACGACAAGGCGGAACCCTGCTTGGTGTAGGATTCGGAAATAAAAGTGCCAGTCTGCAAACACGGGGGAAAGCCTATTATCCCGGCATGATTATAATGCAGACAGATAGACGACAGGTAGGCAGAGTGGATAAGAATGTTAGCTTGCGAGACGTGATGAGCTGACAAGGGAGACAATCTCCCTCCTAAACTGGAGAGATAAGGTTGTCAGCCGCAACTCTGACACACACACGCAGAGATGTACTGTGTCGGCAGTCGAATACATGCACCGTAAATGAACTGCGAAAGCACACGGTTTTAAAATGGTATCATGTACAGTATGGCCGGTCTGTTTATGTTTGTGTGCACAGGCTTTTTTCAAGTTTGAACACATAACTGTGAAAGGATTAGTATGTGTATGTCAGAGACAGAGGGAGAGGCAACCACAGAAAGATAAACGAGGAAGTGTGAATACATTAAATACACTGTGTAGATATTGTTTGTGGACCTTTCAGCTCAAGGAAATCCTTGTTTCAACATTCTGTCCTAGCTGGAATGTTGCCTGTGAGGCTCTTTTAAAGTGTTTGGGTCTAAATGCCATGTCTGCTACACCCCATGAAACTGTCTTAATCCACTTTTTTCCCTCGGTTTTATTACTGCTGGAGAAAACACTAGGGGTAGAGAGAGCCCCAGCCCCGGGCCTCTATTCCCATTCCACACACCCCATAAGTCAGTCACAGATAATTAAATAGGAGTTATTTACACTCGTTTTCCCTCCTCTGCCTTTCTGGCGCTTTTATCATTTCTCTCTCCTTCTCTTTGTACAGTACTGCACGCAGCCAGACCTTGTCAAAGTCTGGCTGACACCAGTGAAGGCCTGTAGAAGCATAATAACTTGAAACAAAAAAAAAAAGAAGAAACAAGACTCTTATGAGCTCACATCAATGTCACCCCCTCATTAAACAATCACACAGAGCATCTACACAATGTTAATCCCTGTGTGCGCCACAAAATGCCTCAGCACTTCTAAACACAGAGCAAAGACAAATGAGCAGATGAGGATTTGCTTGAGCCAGGTCTGAAGAATTCAGCTGCCTAATGTCAGCATTATATATTTACTCTGGAGTCAGGCAAACGGCAGCTTTTCATCACAGGGATGAATTAGACCCCGCCGCAGTGCTATGGCGTCCATTACAGGCCTCAGCAGCTCTATAAATCAAAGGATCACAGGGGCATGTGGGGTCCGCTCCTCCTCAGCCCCTATCAGCCCCATCCTGGGGGTTTTGTTTGACTGCTGTTCTAGCCAAACCCACTGCTTTGATACAACCACGGAAAGCCATGGAAATGCCCCAAGGGCCAACAGGACCTGGGCATGCTGAGAAACCTCTTTAACTGAAAAGCTGTCCCCTTAAAATATCCACAACAGGAAACAGCCATCAGTCATCGACACGCCAAAACAGCTGTTACCAGCCTACATCAAGGGGACACATGAAAGGAGTTGCTCCCTGTTGTTTGAGCCCTCCCTTGTTTCATTCTCTCGCTGCCTTTGTCTGGCTTTTCCCATTGCCCTCCTCCTTGGTCTCCTTTTAAACGCCCCCTTGCTTATGCAACCCCACCTACACTGCAGTGACTTACCCACTCACCCTTCTAACAAGTGGATGACTGCGTGATAAACAAGAGTATAATCGAAGGGCTCAACTTAACTGGCAGTCTGCATTGTAAAAGAACGTTTGAAATCCCTCTAAGCTCTCAGCGTTACCTTTAAATCTCACAGTGAGAAAGCAGTTGTTATGCGTCACCTG
This sequence comes from Mugil cephalus, assembly GCF_022458985.1. Classification (NCBI taxonomy): domain Eukaryota; kingdom Metazoa; phylum Chordata; class Actinopteri; order Mugiliformes; family Mugilidae; genus Mugil; species Mugil cephalus. The sequence continues at coordinate 22,706,458 of NC_061777.1, read as the reverse complement.
TTTATGTGTCTCGCCCTACGGTGGCGACAGACAGTTTTAAACAAACAGACGGATTCAAAAGAAGATTGTACAGCACTTAGCCCGGCGGCGTGCACATTTGCGTTCGCAAATTCTCGGATCCCTGCAGGTCATTCAAGCGTGAGTGGCACTGTGTGGGTGATGAGTGACGGCTAAGCCTAATGATGACAGGTCAAACAGTGATGCTGTTGAGTGAGGCTGCAGTGACTTCATCCTCCTCATGCTGCCTTTCCACTCAGCAGCAGATAAACGGCAGCAGTCATTATGATCAAGGAGCAGGCTGATGGCAGTGCAGTTTGATAAGGCCAGGCCGCGCTGTGAAATGTCAACAATTTTGCGTATTAAACCTCAAAAGAAAGTCTTGTTCGGGTTTTCTTTAGCCAGCGATCACTGATCCATGAAACTACTTTAAACAGACTGAACATAACAGTGTTGTAATATCTTGGATTACGGATAGTGTAATTATGGCCATCTGACTGAGTTGAACCAGGATGGAAATCCCCATAAAGCACAGTTTGTTGTCCTTTATGGAAAATGAGATTAAGTTATAGGCCTTACTACTGAGGCAGCCAAAGAGGGACCATACTATATTACAGTTCCTTTTTGTTCAGGCACAAAATGGACACCACTTAGTGAGGATGCATCTGTACTCGTAAACTGACTCTTGACATTAGAGTGTTTGTGGATGGCGTGTTTGTAAAAACTAAAGATACCATGCAAAATACATAAAACTTGAATCATGTGAAATTGCTTTAACCTGGAAAAATTGAATTAAGCCCGGGAGCAATGGCCATTTGGTTACTATAATCCAATAAAGCCATTAAAATACCACTGTCCACGGACAGTAGGTTAGTATTTTGAATTAAATAGACTATTGACAACATTGGGATGGTTACATTCCAAATAAATAAATACATATTTTCGATAGCTGGCAGTTAACCCAGAGATATTTGCCTCTAGGGGTATTTGTTTTCTTACTCATTAGATGGATTTCATCCATGCTTAAACTTTTTTTTTTATTATTATTTAATTTATTTATTATTTATTTTGTAAAATTTTATTACTAGTTCATGTGTAGTTTGCATGAGGCTTATGGAGGTCACTGACACAGATTTCCACCGACATTACAGGCTGGCGATGAGGGTGAGGCCTGGAGACAAACCGCGCCCCCTCCCTCACCCCGCCCCTGCTTTTAAATGCGGGCACTTGTGATTGGACGGCGGCTCTATGCTTTGAAATCCCTCCCCTCACGTCTTTAGTATGTGGAAGAAGTGAGGTACTGTGAGGCTGCTGCAGAGGGAGAGAGACGCGCACACGGGACGACTGTCGCACACACCAACCTCTGCGGGGAGATTCCTGCAACTTGCCTCGTATTTTGATGAGCAGCGACTACTCGTGGTATTTTCCAATCTTTTTTTTCCCAACACTGGATAAAGGAATATTCAGGGATAATTAACGGGTAAAGTTGAAGAGCCCGATAAAGGATGACATTTTCGCGATTTGTTTCTACATAGAGACAGCTCGGTCCGACACGGAGGACGCGCACTGCGCACAGCGCTTTTGGATTTACGCACTTTCTTCGATCAAAATTATCATCATGAAATGTGCTGCTTAGTTAAATTCAACTCTGCGGCCACTCGTTACATGCCTTCGTCCCTCTTCAAGCCCCGATCCAGATGAGAGATCTTCCCGGTGGACCTGAACCTCTGTTACGCAGCCAGTCCCCGGAGCGCACCACCGCCGACGTCAGCGGTGATCCACACCGGACAGGAGCGGAGAAACCGTCCGTTTCCACATCTACGTCTTGCCCTTGTCCCTCGGATCCCTCGCGCCAGGCCAAAAGGCTTCCCATCAGGGTCGTAAAAATGTTGACTGCGCACAGCGGCCACTTGCTGCACCCAGAGTACCTCCAGCCCCTCACATCCGCGCCCGTCAGCATTGAAGTAAGTAAATAAAAAGCCGATTTTTCACAAGATGCTTTGGTATCATCGGATACCCTTGTTATTTCAAATATTTTTAGTACACAGTCTGCAGTAATTTTTATTTTCACAAAAACGCCATACGCGCCATTTTACGCACGGTGATATTTTGTGGCACTAAAATTATAAATTGAAAAACTACTAAAAAATACATCTTAAAAATTAAATTAATTGTTTATAATCAGAGATATAAAATAATTATATTTTATCTTCTTAACTAATTTATGGTGTTTTTGATTTCATTTTTCCTTTTCTTTTTACAAAACTTTGCTTAAACTTTGTAATAATCTCTACTAATTTTGTTATATTTAATACTAATAATTTTAGTAATATTAAGGCAAGAAAATGTATTTTCTGAAATTGATTATGTGTTGACCATAAAAAGTAGTAGTTAATTTGTATATGTTTTAAAGAGCTGCTATGACGCTAAGATTTAATTTATTCAGCACATTTCCAGATTGTTCACCACTTCTTTTTTTCTCCTCAGCTGGATGCCAAGAAGAGTCCTTTGGCTCTGCTGGCCCAGACCTGCTCTCAAATTGGCAAACCAGACCCCCCCTCTTCCTCCAAGTTGGCCTCTCTATCCTCCGGTAGTCTGGGAGACAAGGAGTCCTCCAGTCGGTCAGCCAAGCCTGGAGAGCAGCACCAGTCCCTGGAGGACAAGTCCAGCTTCAAGCCTTACTCCAAGACATCAGGGGACTGTCGTAAGGACGTTCTTGTGACAAAGGGGCCCTCAGATAAAGCATCTTTTAGAGTTCCAAATGGAAACTCTAGTGGTGGCAGAGATACGTGTCCAACCTTTCCTTCTCATTCACGGTCGCCCAGTTCCAGCTCTCCTCCCCTGCACACTCAGAGCCAGCCCCACAGACAGAGTCATTCCCCTTCCACGCAGCCGTCGCCACACTCCCAGGCCCAGCACATGGACAACAAACCGGGGAGTTCAGAGCAGACCAGCTCGGACAGTAACAACAGCAGTGCTGGCAAAAAAGACTCAGATGCCTCTAAGTCAGGGATGGATGGGGCTCAGTTAGCCAACTCGAGCCACGTACGGGCCAGCGCCAACTCCAGCAATGCCAGCTCTGCCAGTAGCCCACGGCCAGAGAGCAAGACCGACACGCAGGTCTCTTCTCAGTCTGGCCTGGGGTCTGGGCACATTGCCCCAGTCTCCCCTTTTAAACCTGGACATTCTGTCTTCCCCTTGCCTCCTGCTAATATGGGCTACCACGGCTCCATTGTGGGGGCCTATGCTGGTTACCCCTCCCAGTTTGTTCCCGGCTTGGATCCTACCAAGTCTGGTTTGGGCTTAGGACTTCCAGGGAAGCACCCCAGCTCCAGCCCACTCACTGGAGCCTCACCCCCATCTCTGATGCAGGGTTTATGTCGGGACCCTTACTGTCTGAGTTATCCCAATGCACCCCACCTAGGAGGCAGCAACTGCTCCACCTGTGTCCATGACCCCTCGAGCCTCAAGTCTGGTTTTCCACTTGTTTACCCTTCACACCACCTTCACTCCTTACACTCCAACTCCTTGTCCTCCAGCACCACCCCCACCCTTTCCCACCCCCTGTACACGTATGGTTTCATGATTCCCAATGAGCCGCTGCCCCACGCCTGTAACTGGGTGTCTGTTGGAGGTCCCTGTGACAAACGTTTTGCCACGTCAGAGGAGCTACTAGCCCACTTGCGTACTCACACAGCTCTGCCTGGAATGGTGGACAATAAGCTGTTGTCAGCCTATCCTTCATCTGTCTCATCTGCAGCTTCCTGCCATCTCCACTTGCCCCCACCCAGCAGCCCAGGTACCCTGCCAAGCTCCTTCTCCCTCCGAGGCTCCCCTGGTTTGGGCCTGGCCCGCTACCATCCCTACAGCAAATCCCACTTGTCCGGAGCACCAGGACTTCACATGCCATCCCTCCCCTCCTCCTCAGCCTATTACTCCCCCTATGCCCTCTACAGTCAGAGACTGGGCTCAGCCTCGGCTCTTGGATACCAGTGATATCTGAAATAACGTTAACACCCACAGACTGCAGGCACGAGCTTGAACTCTCCAGAGCGGCCCTAAAGATGGATTCTCGAGAACGGGGGTTATCACCAGTACAGGGCATCATGCCCGCTGGCTCGCCTGCCAGGAATACCACCTGTTAGCCTCAGGATTGTGACTGGTGCTCCAAAGGAAAAATGACTTTGATGGATTGTCTGCAGCAGAAAAGCAACAGACTTTAATGATTAAAGATGGCAGGAGGCAGAGCTTGAAAATGATGAAATTGTGGGATTATTACAACAGTCTTGATTTTCTTTCTTTTTGTTTTGCTTTTCTTTATATCTGTCTCCCAGAACTGAAAGTCTGTATTTATTTTTCACTCAAGCGCTTGGTATTCAACTCTGAGGGGGGAAAATTTTGCTGTCCAAATAAGTTGTTCATAAGTATTCTAACTGAAAAAGAATGATTTAAGTATAGTACCATTATGCCTATCATACACTCTAAAAATAAAAATGTTGCACCACGATAAAGATGGACTGTGAGGCTTTATTCTGGGACCTCTTTTATCCCATTTTTCTCTCTGCTGTTGTTTTTTTCCCCTCATCCTCCACTGCGTATGTAGACTCTGGAGAACTGCATGTCCTTGAGAAATATCTTGAACAATGGCATTATTTTTATGTGTAAATATGCAAAGATGTAATATTTTTTCAAGCTTACAAGGGGCCAGCAAGTCGGGGTCACGAGTATGAATGGTGCACAGATAAGAAAACAGTACATAAATAAAAACAGTGATGGCTGCGCTGTCCGACAGGAAGAGGTCTTATTTTGTTAAATAAATGATACGTGATTTCATTTTAACTTGTTTTTTCCTCACTGAACGCTATATATAGTGCCACAATGTAGCTTTTTGTCACAAGCATCAGAAGATGCAATAAATCTTGTCAGACTGCAGCACTGCACTTATCTAAGGCCATCTATCATTACGGCCCTTACAGCCACGCTATATGTGGCTATGTGTAATATTTCATGGCTCATATCAGTTGACAGGGAGTCCCAAAGAGGGCAGGCTAGGTCACATTAGGCCTGTTAGCTTGTCTCTGAGGACTTTCATCCCTCCTCCTCCTTCCATCATCCACATTGCTTTTGTAGTTGCGAGTGCAGCTTTTAATTGCTGATTCTTGTTTGTGAGGCCTGGAAACAGCTTCCTCAGCAAAGTGGATGGCTATGTGGAGTGGCTGCCAGGTCACTGGGACTTCAATAATGACCTGAGGGAGGTGCCGACCCAGGACCTCCTCACGGTCTGACGGATTGGCCTGCAACACAAAGGCCAGGGCTGACAATGGGAGGCGGTTAATAGAGAAATATTCATCAAAGCATGACACCTCCCCTGAGGAGAGGTCTCTTTTACAGGGACCCACAAACATGGAGGCCTCCGTCCTGATGTGAAGAGCCATTTCTTGACTCTTTCTGCTGTTTACCGGAGTCAGCGTTCTCAACTCAGGGCTCTTAGACACTAATTCATAGGGAAGGACTGGGTCCACCTTAAAGCTGCGCCACTGCCATTAGAGTCTTTTGGCCTTGATAATGTGTCCACGTCTCCACTCAATTTGTCTGACAGGGCGTAGGTGGCGCAGAGCGCTGAGGCTCTAGTCTAGGAGGCGGCTATTGACCCCGACTCCCAGACTCCTCTACTCTCGCGGTTCATTAGCACTCCAGACAGGGGAGAGGCAAGCACAGGTGTCACTTGACAGGACCATTAACAAAATGGATGACCCTCCCAAACCGCATCTAGCCCCTGCCACACCAGCAAGGTCACGGCGCCCTGATCACTGCTCTGGGCAGCTCTTTGGGACGTCACACTTATTTTTCTTCTTTAGAAACTAGAGCCAGGCTCTTCTCTAGAACAGGACAGACTTACATTTTTGTTGTTGTGTTTCTGATGGAGTTCATAAAGCAGTCCAGACAAAATAGGTCAAGGATATTCTGGTTTAGCGCTGTACTGCGTGTGATGTATTTAAGGCAGCACACTTCTTTATAACTTGCGGAGTTGTTCTACAGCAGATATGCTGGATTATGTTGCCCCCTAAAGCTGCGTTGATGAAGTGCAGGTGAAAATAGGTTGAAGGAGGGCAGGTACCTCTCTTTCAGCACACCAAGGGTTGAAGCACACACACAAAGTGTTATCTTGTTTTTGATATGTATGAATGTGGCTGCTGGGATGCTGCTTTACAAACTGTAGATAGAGAAGTGGCTACCTTGGCTCAAATGTGAAGATGATTCACGCTGGAGGTCACGCAAAGGGGAGAACTTTCAATCTTGTCGGGGAGGTGGAATTAATTCCACTGTTGCCAGTTTACACTCGTTCATCAAATGCCTCACTATTCTCCCTATCCCGGCGCTCATCAATCTCCTCCATCTATCTTCTTCCCCCCCACACTCTCGCAGCTGAGTCAACACCCACACACTCTATTTATGTCGCCTGAGTGAGACTATGTGTGTGTGTGTGTGTGTGTTTTCAGTCCTTTGTCCACCAAGGGTGACACATGTGTGACTGATTTCTTTGAGGCTGCGTTAATGTTTCTAACAAAAGTGGTCATACTACATTAGTGAAAGTTCTTAAGAAAACAGTATATTCCTATTCGCAGCGACAAACAATACATGAATTTGTAAAATTACATTTACATGTATGTATGTGTTTTATGTAAAACTATATATAAAAAAAATAAATTCAGCTCAATCTTACTGTCAGACATTTCTAAAAACTAAAATTCTGCGACTCTAGTTTGTGTTCATCTTGGCAAACATATAACCAGTTTACAATTAATTTTATATAACAGGAAAAAGCAGACAAATAGAAAGTTACTCTGATGTTTTTTTTGTGCTGTTTTAACTGTTAATATTATTGCAGGGGAACAAAAAAAGTCAACATTTTCTTATTTCTTAACAAAAGTTATAAAACAAAATCCACTTAGTATCATCTCTTAAACACTAATTATTTCAGACAAAATTCAAGAATGAAACCCGAAAATAAATGATTCAACCTAGCAGTATTTCTGTTGATCAGAGGAGCTTCTGTCATATTCAAGTTAAATTAAGAGTTGTAGCCACGGTTCTGCTGCTAGAATGACAGGAGTAACCAGAGTAGTAGTAGCGGTAGTATCAGGAGGTGGTGATGGTGATGGAGGGGACTAATATTTTCCCCTCTGTGCGTCAGTGCAGAGACGGTGGAGAGTGCCACTGTGAGGTCCTGAGCAGCGGCTGACAGGCTTAGTGATTAATGACGACAGGGTGTGGAGCTGCTCTTCAATTAGACGCCAGCTCTACCCCAGCTCACCATCGCTGCTGACAGCCAGAGAGAGAGAGAGGGGAAGGGTACTCTGTCTTTCTCTCCCTTGCTCTCTGTGTCTTCAGAACAAAACATTAACCTCAACTCCATGACTACCACCTCTGTGTTTAACATCAGGACACAATACAGAGCCTTCGGCATCCAACAGTGACCGCAGTGTTAAAGCAACCCAGATGGCGTGAACACATCCCTCATCAGGGCCTGTCACACAGTCTCTGCTTTATTTCTCCACATAAACCCTGTGACTGACTCTTTCTCTACATGCCTGTTTCAACTCCTCTCTCATTCACGTCTGCAGCCAGGCATGCTGAAAGGCTCTCCGTGGAAAGAAAATAACAGCCACATCGAAGATTTCCAGGTAGTTTTGCAGGTGGAGTACTGGTTGGAGCAAGTATAGTAGTGTTTGATCAGGGGTAATTAAATGATTGCAGACAATGCCTTGAATTATTAGTGGTTGAGTCTATGGATACAGTATGGATAGACATACGTGTTGACTCAGATTCCTGTGGTTTGTTTTTTCAGAAATAGGAATGTGGCATTCAGGAAGAAAACCAAAAGAGATGATTAACAGTTTTCTTAATAGACTGTCCCAGATCATTGTGGTGAATGTTTTATAGCCTTCTTGATTTTATTGTCATAGAAGTAGCATGTAAACTGGATCCAAGCACGTCGCCCCAGGTTTCAGATTTTCCCACACAGGCCCTGAATGATGTGAGGTGGATTTCGTCTAGTTTGAACTCACATTATAATTATTTCTTACTTTAAATGATAACACAGCAATGCATAAAATGTGTACATTATCACAGAAAGGCCACTTTTTCCCAACAACCCTGTATGGCCAAATAATTGATCGTCTGGGGTGTCAGATTAAAATCCTTGTATTCAGCTGCCTTCATTTATCCATCACATAAACACCTTCACAGACCTACACAGAGAAGTCAGTTATAGGTCACTGTGAGTCGCAGAGGTGGTGCATTGTGCAGACTTGCTCAAAATGTAAGCCGGCTGATTCGACTCCCTGTCGTGATGCATATCTGAAACAGAGATTAAAGCTCTTGTTTTTAAGGCAGATCCAGTAGTGAAACACAGACACTGACACACACAATAGCCATGGGTCCACCGCACAAACTTTCTCCAAGGACGAGGATATGTTGTTCCTGCCAGATTCTGCCACAGGAGTCTAAATCAAATCTTGGGGAAATTATATTACCCCCTAAAACTTTATTTTAGCTACTGACTGTCTCATTGTCAATTTTAGCAAAAGCTTGTAAAAAAGGTTTGCTTATTTGAGCTCAGCATTTCAAGCATTTGCAATTCCCCCTTTTCTTTTCTGCTCTTTTCCTTTCCAGCCCTGACTCTGTGAGCCTATTTGCAAAGCTGTAAATGACAATGTTTTCATTTCGACACTATCTGTCCACTAGCATCTAAAGCCATTTCCTGACTATAGCTTGAGTAATGACATGAGTAATTGAGTCTTTTCACTTGTGAACAGGCACGTTTCCCAAAATGTCAGACGGAGAAAAGCATTGGCTGAGGGCAGGGTACAAGTCTAATGCATGATGTAAAACCCGTCCCCTTGATACAAGTCAAATAATCAGCAGCTAAAATTCAGTTTTGCACGCTGACTGTTTATACAATGAACAAAACCAATGTCACGTCACCCTTTGGATTTCTGAAGAGTGAGTTTGAAGCCTGAAGTGGGTGGATGTGCTTTACTCCGCCCCCATTTGGTTACTCCACAAATGGGTATGGGGGTAGTGTTAGTGTGCACCATCGACTGTATAGACTATGCACAAACCCATTGTGACGTCACCCATTGTATTGTGAACCTCTAAAATGAACCCTGAAGTGGGCGGAGCCCGCCGTCGCTATGTTGGATAAGCTTTACTCCGCCCACACGCGGATACTCCAAATATGGACGCAGGGGGTCATGTCGGACGTTGAGACCAAACTCTCCGCTACCAGATAGCTCAGGCTACCGCCGGTCACTCAGAGCTGGAAAGCCCTTAATTATGCAGAATTTTAAACCTTAATAAAAATTAAACAAACGAGTTAGAAAAAAATTAATCCCCCGTACATTTAAACCATTGAGACCAAAACTGTTTTTTGAACCAGGCTGTAAACATGCAATTTTTTGCACTTCTGCATGGGCTTCATCGCTCAGAACCGGAGGTTGCCGCCTGGTGTGGACCAAACGAAGCCTGGTTGAGGACACGCGTCCAACAACTCTCTGCTACTGGCTCAGGCTACTGAGCTAAGTGCTACCTCAGGTGCTAGCAGCTAGCTAACGTGGTGGATGCGCTCCTTGCTCCCAGTTTGATGCCACTTTTCCATCGAATTAGAATTATTTGAATTATACTACACAAATTCAAAAAAAATTCCACTGTAGATTTTGTCAAATGCAGAGCTTTGGCTAGAGTTCTCTATATCAGACAAATCATTGAATACATGTCTGCAGTAAGACGATTGAGATTTGTTTTGTAGCGATATTTAAACAACAAACAGATTTCATACTTTCATGCACGCAGAGCTGCACACTATAAAACATATGCAACTTAAAGTGTACATTATATTTATTGATTATTAAGACAGATGGGCTGTCAAGCTCAGCTGTGTAGTTTCAGATAGAGAAATAGCACTTTGGTTTAATTTTCATCCGGAGCTGACCTTGGCAAACCTTGCTTGGCCCCGACATGGAAAGCTGCCCAGAACTACTGTGGTCTCTCCAAAGTTCCAGTGGTGTGAGTGAGCACCGTTAATAGACATACCCTCCTTAACCACCGGTGGAGAAATGAACGTTTCAATTACAGTACGGTGCACTGCTAATAGCGTTTGGGCTGCGTGTCCAGCTGGATTCCATTTTCCGTCGCGCTGGGAAAATTCTGCAGAGATGTCACGAACATTCGTGCCTTGGCGCAGAAGAAGCAGCATATCCGACAATCATGAATCATGCTCTGATTGACAACTTGGATGTTTCTTCCACCTTGGAATGGTCTATGGTCATAATGTAGTCTCTTCATCCTGAGTCTTATGGCTGTTTTATGTCTCCCCTGCATGGGCATCGAGTCTCAGAGGGTGCCATTATGATGATTACGCTCATCTTATCCACCACACTACAGGCCAGATTACACAGTTTATGCCCTATTTATATTAGCTGCTTCAATTTTCTAGCAGGATTAGCTGTAACTGCTTTAATGACAAGTTTCAGCTTTCAGCAAAGAAATATAGTATAGTATAGATACACAAACAAAAAGGCAAAACATGGCATGTAGGTGCACTGGAATGAATTACTGACAAATTGTCCATTACTGTAAATGTGGTTGTGTTGGTGCGTGTGATGTAATGTGAATTAACAGTGCTTTAGCCAAGCTTTCTCCTCGGTCACTTAACACGTATGAGATGTTTGTTAACTGACTGTATGGCTTCAGCTGCCTGGACCAGCAGTGTGTCTGTGTGCATCACTCAGCTGTGTGGTATTGAGACAACTGCTCAGAGACATACATTGTCCCACATGTCAACACATTGTAGGAGCTCGGCCTGCAAATACACATGCTGTATACATTACATATCAGTGTATTTTACATACACACAATAAAATACATGTGAGATGTTTTTCTGCACCCTGTGCCAGCTATGAATGATTATTTACCGTATATTGGATGCATAGACAATGGCTGTTGACAGATGCTAACCATTAGTTCTGGTAGAGTTTTATTTGTATTACGCTGCTGCATAACACTGACTTGAAAATATCCAGTTTTAGAACATGTCAAACATATAGTACTATTAGCGAACTAGCAGAACACTTCTTTTCCATTATTTTTGCTACCCTGGATCTCAAAAAAGTTCATAAACGCCTTTTTGCTCTCCCTCCTATGTTTCCCTAAGGTGTCGCACTGACATCCCCAGAGTCCCCGGAAACTGCTGGTCCAGTGTGGTATGGTGGCCTGATTCCTTCACAGTAATAAGCTACTTTGTACTGCACATGAATAGAAGTGCATGTCAGAAGTGCATCACAGTTTTGTCTCGCTGGATCCTCAGTAGCTCGAAACTTATCAGCCAAGAGGCACAACAAGTTTTGCACTTCCGAATCCTATTTTGAAAAGTAAACTTTTTTTAATTTTTTTTTTATTATTTTTTGGTGGTGGGGGGAAACAGCCTTGTGTCTTCGGTTTGTTGGAGCTCAGTGTCAGAGCCTCTCACATCATACAACATGTGTTGCTCTGTGTTTATGTTCTTAATTTCCAGCGTTTATGGTTTGTGTTAGCAGTTCTACATCTTCCATGACTTCTCCGTGTTTAATTTAGCAGGACTGTGACGGTGTGAGAGTGTGTGCTCACATACACAAGTTTATATTAGCAGGGGCCTTGTGGTTTGTCGAATGAGGGTGGAAAAAAAAGTTTTTTCCACAGGCAGCGTGATTATTTTTACTCTTTTCGTAGAAACCTTTTAGACGTTGACAGACCCCTCCCTAACCTCCACAGTCCCTCCTCCTAGTAGTGAGGTACCCATATGCCTGTGAGTGTGCTTGGGGCAAAAAAAAAAGGAAAGAAAGAAAATGGGGAGGGTATAGGAGGGAGGGAGAGCCAGGGAGAGGGCGGGAAGGGAAACAGAGCTGATTATCCAAATACAGTCATTAAAGGGGAAATGTGTTTTTCAAGCTGTCAAGATGATTAATGGGCGAGAGCAAATCCTCACAAATGCTCTTGTTTAGTCTAACTGGCAGACACGATCCTGCCCATTGATTTATGGCAGGCCTGCTGTGTGAGACCATAGTGAGGTTAGAGGGTGTGTGCACAACTCTGGCTGCATGTGAGTTTGTGTGTGAATGCACGACTGAAAACCGTGTGTTGGTGCGCACGCACATGCAATGCATATGGTATGTGTGGTGGAGCAGAGGGAGAAAAAAAAAGAGTGTTTTTGTCCACATGACCAGAGGAGATGAGGAGGGATCAGAGAACAGAGGAGAGCAGTGAGTGAATTCACCTCATCAGCTTTCACCCTCTGCTCTGACAAATCAACAACACAAACCAGAGAGGGTTAGCTGAGCCCTTTAATTTACTTTATGGCTCCATGATTGAACGTCAACAGCAGGATCGATGTTACTTCCAGAATGACTCCAACAGCTGTCCAGAGGTACTTAGGCTTTCATCTGTCACTTGCCAATATTCCTCCTCTCAGATGAGATTGGAACAGAATAAGCAATATTTCTCTCATTGCTCAACTGTAACTGATGTTAAACTGATGTATATCTGGCCTTTGTTGTAGATAACATTACACAAGCAAAGCTCTTTGAAGGCCGAGGCAATAGTCAGTCAGAGTAAAGTGTGCAGTCTCATGAAATGTTCGAGCACAGTGTTGTCAAAGATTAGTTTATCATTAGAGAAATACAGTTATAGGTTTTCTTTCTGGCAGGTAGATGAGGGAACCAGTACCACTGTCAGAGTGTGTCTTTGTGCTCTGTATCTTCAGTGCTAAATATATCTAGCTTCCAGTTAGCTTAGCACAAAGAGTCACATAGGAAAAGTTCAACTAAAACTACTTACCCATTGATAGTTAGATAAAACGATTCTCATGTCATTATGATAAAAGCTTAGGGTTAGGGTTAGCTTCAACCAGGATAAAATTAGCTTAGCATAAAGACTGGAAATAGGGAATTAGCTAGCCTCATGTTATCCAAAGGAGACAAACTTCCAGTATATCTAAATCTCATTCATTGATATACTATATCTACTATCATGAAATCTGTATTCCGACTAACAGAACACTATAGATGACAACGCGGAGAATAGCAAGCCACAGACAAACGCCAAAATAAATTGCCTGCTGGTACTTTGGTGGGAAGCTGCTGCTCTGCAGGAAGGAATCTACTGGAATGAAAACAATTCATCAAACGATATTGCACGGCTTAGAATAAAGGGTCAACAGAATAGCTGCCTACAGTTCTAACTTCCAGCCAAGTGTCAAATCTCCAGGAGGTGGGCATTATCAACACCTACCAAAAGAGAAGACTTCACAAAAGCAAATGTGCAAATCATTCATGAGCCTCAAGAATGAAACGATTTGAGACATGCAGTCTGCTCAGATTATTGGACGGTGCTTCACAGTATAGACAGACGATGACCTAAATCATACAATCCAGGAGGTAAAGTGGATATTCAGCAATAGCCGAGCAGATCAACCTGACTGATCACCATTCCACTCAAGGCAGAAAGATGCACAAATAGACAACAAGCTGCATTAAAGGCCTGTCAAAGAATCACAAAGGAAAGATCATGGTTTGGTGATTGGCTAACGGGCTCCAGACTTCAGACAGACATTTCCTGCAAAGAATTATGGACAAAGTAGTGAAAATGATCACTTGATGAATTTTGTCCAACATTTGAGCCCCTGAGAATGGGGCATTGTGTATAAATAAAATAGTGTCTGTGTCCCAAAATGCAGTATGTAGACATACTCTCACAATACAAGTGTCAGTTTTCAGAAACTTTTCCAGCCTTGAGAGAAGTTGGATATAGAAATAGCACTGGATGCAAGTGTGCAAACCGGTTGAGTGAAGTTTTAGTTTCGGTGGAATTTCCTGTTCTCTAATTACAACCAAAAACATTCAGTCTAACCTTAACAAAAGTTTCCACACTTGCCCAAACCTGCTATCTGACTGTTTTTTTGTTTTTTTTTTCTTTCCAAAACTGACAGGTTAAAATGACGCATCGGTTGTTGGTGGTGGAGTGACAAAGTCTGTACATGAGTCACATGAAAAATCAGGGGAAATACGTGGGCCAGATGCAACGATGTATATTGGTACATTTGTTTTCTCTCAATCTTATTTTATACTGAAAATTACCCAAAGGTTTCTACTGTGTTTAGTTTGTTAACAGTTATAAAACAGAGCATTTTGACATATGTATGTGCAAACATCTATTGATGCCATGGTAAACACATATTATGATTGCTAGCCAATGCTGTTGGGAATGAATAAAATTCATTTTTGGGAATAATTAGCTTACAACGTAAAGCACAGGTAAAGAATTCTGCGCCACCTTCAGAAAGCACTGTCTGTAAAACATATCACATGATCTCCCTACTGTTACAGTACAGTGAGCACTGTGAACTGACACATGCTGGTGTTACTCTTTACTGTCAAATTATGATCTAGACAATTATAGTTTAGTCTAAACTGTAATAAATTGTAAAAAAAAATTAAAAAAAAATACATACATTACATACATACATTACATACATACATTAAAGTGATGAAAACATTTCCAAACCCATATTTTCTGTTTGTATTTTGATTTTCCATTTTGTATCATCTCCGCAGTTGCTGCTGAAACAGTAATAAATACAGTTTCATCTTACTGTATCTGAATAAATGAGTCCTTCAAGGAATTTTAAGACAAACTCCATAAATTTATTGCAAACAGTTACTGACCCAGCTCTGATGGAGAGTCCCAGCGCACTCATCCCCTGGAGCTGAATACGTCACCCCCTAGTAGTCCGGTCCAGGCTGGTCCAGATGGATGGCTAGCAGCTGTTGGCCCTGCAACCTCTTCCCTCAGCACAATCATTAGCCCTATCTGTCTGCAATTTCCTCATTCTTCCTCAGTTCCCTCTGAAGTCTGCTGTGATAGCTTTCCCACACCCCCACAGTTCAGTGCCGCACCACACTGTACGTACACTGCAGCAGCGTTTGCCCTGAGCAGACCCCAGCATATTCACAGGACCAATTACCCCGTCCACCCACGCATGCATGCACGCATACACAGGCATGCGTGCACACAATCAAACACATGTCCTCTAATAAATTTTACCATGAAGCAAAAGCAGGCGGACACTCATGAGGAATATGTTAAAGGGGGATTTTTGCAAACAGGAGAAGATTAATGTTGCACCGCAGAGAGAGGCCAGTTGTGTAACTTTGTGCTGAGTCCTCCTCTGGGACTCTGCAGTACCGTGAAGAGCAGGACATCCCAAACTTTCAAAAGTAATTGTTCCAGATGATACTGACAGAAACCAGGAAAATGAAGATGGATGTTCAGACCTTTAAAGTTGAGTCGTGACTTATTGGTGTCATGTTGGGTTCCAACTGGAATCGACATGATGCAAAGTACGGTTGGAATTTCTCTTGCACTTTAAAGCCGCTCTAATAAATATTTTATCATGACATCGTCATTGTTAGTGGGCGAGGGATGAGTACACGCTGAACAGGTTGTCAGGGCCTGCACAGAAAGACAGACAACTTTTCACCTTTGATGCTCACAACTGTCATTGGCCATAGCTGGCAGCTCTTATCAATTGTTCACTACTCACACAGCACCAAATGCAAAACGAACAAAGCTAACTTTGAAACGTGATAGAGGATTGAGTCAAATAGTTCTCCGGGGGTTGGTGGAGACCAAAAACAGAGCTAAAAGCGATATTAATGACTCTTGGTGGGTGGCCAGAAAAAACATCTACAAGTAACGCTGATCTGTGTTGGCCGAATGCGTAAATAGTTGTCGTGTGCTAACACATTTGTGAAATCAACTTAAACAGTGATGATCTCTTAGAGCTGTGTTCACAGCTGTCGATCGTTGTAGGTTTACACAATGGTTTCTAATGTTGCTTTCGGGAATTAGCACACATCTTTGCTGGTGCTGGACCTCTCCTGCTCTTTATAGGTTGACAAAAATGTTCTACTCCACTCAGAGGGAAACCAAAGCCAACATACGGCCAATAATATTAGCTGTTGAATTACTAATAATTTTCGGCAACATTTTCTTCATTTAAGGTAGAGTAATCAACTGCAAAATAGATTGAGCTGAGCTGACCCTGAGTCTGTTTAAACCAGCTGAGTCCTGTTAGCTTTTGGTACAAATATGCAGCCTTGGAATGAAGGAGGAGTGTGGGAGCTTGCAGTGGGAGTCCAAAAAAATTTTAGGCATGTAGCTCAGTTATGAGCTCATTCTCTGCGTATGTACGTGCTTATAATATATTTTCACTTAATGTGTATATACTCTAAATGTTCAGTTGAGTTTATTCCGTCTGCAAACTCAGCACCAACGACCCCAAGCCCCATCACTGTGTACGTGTGTGTGTATGTGAGTAGGAATGCAAGTGTATGTGTTCATATGTCAAAGACCAATGATTAATGACCCTGCATTCTTCAACTTCCTTCCTTTCCAGGCGTGCCACACATATCATCACACGTCACCGTAAGTGACGCTGGCAGACAACTGTAGCAGCTCCTGCTTGGCCTCATGGACTCAAACAAACCATAACATCCTTCACATGCTAACACACTCATGCATTTACATTTAAAGCTGCACTTGGAAAGTTTGCATGTCAGTAGTCCCATAATGAGATGTCAGTAAAACTGTTCTCCTCTGACCTGAGGATCGTGATGGGCCAGGATTTTCCAGATTCACTTAGCTGCTCTTTTCATCTACTCCGGCTTCCTAAAGATTTGGTTTTATATTTTGGGAAACACCCTTATTTGTTTGTGGAATGTGCAGTGGAAAAGTTCTTCATATCTTACTTAGCTACAGAGGTACAGATGCGGTGGGGTTTAGTGGATTATTATGTCAGTACATGGCATTCTCCTCTTTAAACAGACAACATACGGTTAAGAGAAACATTTGTTTCTTCGTCATTTTGTCTCTTCTTCTTTTTTTCTTCTGCTAAATACTGTCAGTTCAATTCTCTCTGTTATAGAGGATTTTGTCCGCTAAAGCAGTTAATGAAATATAATATAATAAAATATATAACTAATATCTTTTTAATATAATAGCATATTAAAAATAGTTTATATCGAGTTCATAGAGGACCAACATCGGTTACATATAATAGTTAATGCAATATAATAAATACATGGTTAAGGTTAAGAAGTAACGCCACAGGCTTTCACTTTGAGCTCCAATATTTTATTGATCCATATATCTACACAGATATTCTAGCCTCCTCCTTCCTGGCTATATTAATACTCAACACAACACCATGGTTCTGTCAGGATTGCTGCCACAATGCAGAGCATGACTATGCCCTAAAATAAATGACCTAAGTGACGTGTAACTACTGGAGGTGTAAAAACAACTACTGCAAACAAGTTATGATAGTAATTGAATGAAAAGGTGATTGTTGGTCACCAGGCTCCACAATCAGCCAAAATAAATGTATTATTTCTGCAAGCTTAGCACAAATACTCGAAACAGGAAAAAAAATTGATGAATTTTAATCATATTTTGTTGCCTATGAAAAAGTATAAAAGTGATTTGATTTGATGATTTTATTTTAATTGTGTGATCAATTTATTCTTGGCCGTGATCAAGTTTTTAGTCTATGCTAAACTAATAGTCTGTTGCCTATAGCTACACATTTGCATAATATTTGCTTGAGTCTCTCTTATACTTCGTCAAGAAATAAAATTTGTGAATTTTTCCCAAATGTCGAAACTTGCATTATTTGGTAAATTTTTAGTGAATGTTGAAACAATATTTACGCATTTGGTGAAGTCTTTACTGGTTTGTTTTAATTTAAATTATAAGCCGAAATTTAAATTTTAACGCACACACCTGTTTTATCATTGTCATTTAACAAAACAATACATTTTAATGTCTTGATTTCGACCAATGCAAATGTACGGTCAGACCTGCTAGACTCACCAGCTGTAACAGTATATGTTACCTATGTTGGAAAGCTTGATGAATGTTTAAGATATCAACAATGAGGAGCATGAACTACACATGCACACACAGTCCTGGTGAGCACAACTCATCCATCAAAAAATCACAGACTTTTCCAGACCTCTCCTGTCAAATGAGCTTATGTATGGGATGCTGCCAAAAAAAAAGTGCTGCAAAATGCAAGTGTTCAAGCACATGTGTCCGGAGCTGTCTGCTGACAAGCTGCAATGTGTGCGTGAAAGGGAGAGATAAAATGGAGATAGAAGAGATACAGAGAAAGAGAGAGAAAGTGATACTGAAAAAAGAAAGAGCAGAAGGGGAGAAGGAATTGAAGATAAAGAAGGAAAATAGAATGAGCAGTGGAAAAAGAGGGAGAGAAGGGAAAGAAAAGGGAACAGCAGAGACAGAAAGCAAGCAAGTCTTGCATGTGTGTTGGTTCCCAGCCCTGTCAGGCCCCTGTCAGCCTGTGATTTATGGCACAGAGACTGGGAGCAGTCTTCGCTGCCAGCTCAGTATTGTTACAACTGACAGCTAATGAGGCCGGACGGGCTTTCAAGCACAGCACTTAACAGAGGCCTCCATCTTCACGAGTCACAAGCTTTCCTCTTTCTTTTCTCCCCTCTCTTTCTCGCTCCCATTTATTTCTTCTTCCAGGGTGGCAGCAGTGTGGCGAGCTACCACAAGATTTCTCGGGGTGCAGAGAGAAAATAAGGCAGGCCGACAGAGATATATGGGTGGCACTCTGTTACTGCCGCACTTCCACTCTCTTCCTCCTGCATGCTATTAAGCCAGAGGCTCGGTTCAATGAGGGAGAGAGGTTGTAATACACAAAGGGAGAGATCCAGCCTCTACGGCGCACTATACGTCTCGCACAAAATACTCCGCTCCCTCTTCAATTACCCCGTCATGTTTTCAAAGCCTGGAGTCACATGTCTCTCTTCACAGTCTACCTGTGATTATGTGAGTGTGATCTGTGTGAAGCTAGCTGAACTCTGTAGCCCCGACTGTGGTGTGTTATACCTTCAGCACCCCTAGCTGCCTGGACCCGGCTCTATAATCACTACCAGAGTCTCTGGCAGCGCTGCCCTCCCTCACACCCCCTCCACCGCCTCCCTCGGCCCCTGGTTTCTTGTCAGTCGTGATTAATGGCACTAGGGCCCCGGCGCGGCTTACGCTGCCAGTTCCAGCGATGTTCCCTTGATACTTAATGAACTCTGACAAACTTCTTTTCCCTTGCTCTGTTGTTCCCTTTACCCTCCACCACCCCACCCCTCCCTGTTTAAAATGCACGACACAGAGCTGCCACTGCAGCACCTTGGGGTTAGCTCTGGTGCTTTGTAAATTTCTCAAGAGGCCAAAGTCTAAAAATAAATCGCCACAGCCATTTAAGTGTCAGGACCCTTAGTTGTGTATCACATTTAATGGCTTGTTGGTGACTGGAGATGAAATAAATTGACTTTTAATGCTGTATTTAATAAATGTTCATCTTTCTTTTTGTTGCTTTTGTCAATATTCAACTTCGCCCACATCAAAGAGATACCACACCTGCTGCAAGACAGCAAGGAAAGGTTCTGAAATGTTAAAATCATGGCAGACTGACCCAAAAGGACAATACAGTTCTCTTCAGTTTACTAAGTCCTGTCTGTCAGATGGTCTCTGTCGCCACCTGCTGTTTATTTTTTAGCACTGCGCATATATTCAACTAAGAAAGAAACATTCACTGAAGTGAATGATACTGGCTATTTAGCCTGAGCAAAGTTTGGATCACTGTTATCATGGAATAAATAAGAAAGAAAAGATACATATTAGTGACTTCTTATATCTTCTATCTGATATCTTTTACAACATCTTGTCTTGGTATGTAAATAAACAGTTGACGTGTCATTTAACACTAGACTTTCTGCTTCCTTGTCGTGGATTCCAGCTCATAAACTAATGAAGGAAATGAAGTGGATAGTCAGGCAAGTGAGGAAGCCATACATCTGGAAACAACAACAAACACACAAAGCAACAAAAATGCAACTGTTCAGTTGGGCTTTGAACAACTGTAGGGAGTGATGGACAAATGGAAACAATTAATACCGTTTTGGCATTAGCATTTTATGTTTGGACGTTTCATTCACTTGCCTCAGTGGTAAAACACAACAGAGTACTCATTCCAGTACTATACAATATAAATTAGAGGTACTTGTATCATGCATCAGTATTTCCATTTCATGCTGCTTTATATTTCTGCTCCATTTCAGAGAGAATTATTTAGCTTTCTACTCCACTACATTTACGGGACAGCTTTAATTGCTTTTGCACAAAGGATAAAAGATCAGTCTTTTAACCCTTTTCCACTGTGGTGGTCTGTGTTAATACAATGCAACCTGGCGCCAGTTAAAGGTTGCATTGAGGCTGTCTGTGATTACTACGACTACAACCATTATTAGCTACACATGAAATTTTGTAAAAAAAGAAAAAGAAAAAAAAGGAAAACATTGAAGACAGCTGAGTGTTAGCTACAGCTGAGAATATTAAGAGCACATTCATTACTTTGTTGTTTCTTTGTTCCTGGCCTATTAATCACCTGTTGATCCCTCAGATTCATCTGTTATGTCTATAAACTGTTTGTACTGTAAACTAGTTCAAACTAGTTCCACTTGCAACTGTTACAACTTTAGCATGCTTTAGCATTAATGATGTGTGATACTACGCCAGTCAGAGGGATCAAACCAGTACTTTTACTTGAACACTATTGATTAATTGTCATTAGAGTATTTTTACATTATTGTTTTGGTACCTTAACTTGGGTAAAAGATCTGAATATTTCCACCACTGAATAGTTCAACATTCATTCTGTACTTACTTAACCTATAGGCCTACCTCTTCAGGGGTTTGGATTTGGGATTTGGGATTGGTTTGGTTTCCGAGAGGAGAACTCCAAACTGTTTCAGAAAATAGACGCCATCTGGAAAATGTTGTGGCTATACTGAAGCATCATCTCAAGACATCAACAAGTCATCACAGAGCCCTGAATGCAATAGGAGATGTGTGGGCAAAACTGAATAAACATGACAGATCAAGGGGGCCTACAAACCTGACCAGTACTTCTGTAAGGAGGAATAGGCTAAAATTCTTGCAGCTTTTTGGGAGAAGCTTGTGGAAAGCTAGCCCAAACTGTTTGTCTCAGGTTACACATATTAAAGGTAACACTACCAAATACTTATTTAGTGCAAGTAAACCACTGAAAGTGATGAACGGACTACAAGCTGAAATAAATTTGATATCTGCTATAATATTGACTTGACTATATAGGCTTGAATGTATTTGGCTGATGCATAAGTGAACTAAACGTCTGCTTAAGGTCCCATGGCCACTAAGGGGACCCCCAGAGCAATTAACAAGAATTTAATTTTATTTATTTATTTTTGCATGTATAAGTGATGATTTCTATATGACCACATCTATATTATTGTACAAAACACATTTTTATGTCAGCAGAGTGCTGTTGCTGCTGTAGGCCTAGCCATTCTTTAAATGTCAAAGCTCTGCTGCACCAATAATGTGCCTTCTGCCGTCCAATACGCATTGCTCATCCAAAGCATAAGTAGCTAAAGGCAAAACAATGTCGCAAAGAAGGACACATACTTCAGGAGCAAAGGTAACAAAGAGGAAGAAAGAGGGTGTTTGTTGTTTGCAGGTCTTGGTAATGGAATGTTTATCAAAGAGATTTGTATTGGCGTTAATAGCAAAATAGCTGCCTAGTTAAAAACTAGAGAAGTATTTTTTAACTGGCCGATTAAATAGCTTAATGTTCATACTAACGTGTTTGTATTTGTGTGATATTGAGATTTAAGTGTGATAGAGTTATTGTTGGGGTTGGCCCTATATATTTCCGCTTTTTTTTGGCTTCAAAATAAACTTTTTGCTAAGATTTGATAGCAAACATTAAACGTTACCTTGTGCTACCTAGTGCGGTGAGGTTACGAGCACATGTTATGCTAGCAAACCTGACTGTGTGTACCATTACTCCTTTAAGTTTGAGATATGTTGTTTGCACAAATTGTTTGTGTAATAAACTTAACAGTTTATTGTAAAAATAACGAGTGTACTTGAAGGTTCAACGGTTGACAGACTCTCTCATAACATGTCTCAGCCGAACTTCAGCATAGACTGCCGCCGCCAAGGAAGTAAGTGCCTCCATATGACCTAACTGTCACAAAACACATTCTCTGAAATCGTCCCCTCTTTTTTTTTCTATAAACAACAATAACAACAACAACAAATAGCATCTTTGTTAATGCCTACCCGCATAAATTCAAATAACAGGAAGTTCCCCTTATGGTCACAGAACCCTTGGCAAACAGCGATCGAGAACCCCTCTCCCCCCGCCGCATGAAGAGAGCAGCGTCAACAGAGAAGCTGAGAGAACATGAAAGATGGCCAAAAAGTAAGAAGAAAATTTTCACGTCAGCAGAAACTGAGATTATTGTGGCAGAGGTGGAGGCCAGAAAAAGCACACTTTCTGTAGTGTGTCCATGGAATAGAACACATTGTAGCATGAACAGTATAAATGGTTCACACTTAAGATATATTATTTTAAAGAGCAACAAGGCACATGAGGCAGCGCTTGGAGATGGCGATGGTTTCGCCTGCACAGGGCTTCTTGCTCTGTAATGATGACATATGATCTCTCAGTTGTGCTCTCCTAAGCCACTTCTGCAGTCTTCTGTTTGTCCAGCCTAGGGAGAACGGAAACTCTTCTACACTGCATCCTTAGCTCTGACCTGCTGTCAGTTTGGCCATTTTGGGTGCAGGACTGTAGACAGAGTAGGTAAGGTTTGGATTTTATTGCCAATTAATAATTAAGCCAGAATGACACCTGTGCCCGTTGTCACTGATGACCTCTTCTGGGATTCCATACTGGGCAAAAGTTGCTTTCAGCTTTAAAGTCACCTGAGCACTTGTAGTGGTTGGCATGCAGAGTATCTCCAGGTATCTGGAATAGTAATCTGATAAGACCAGAAAATTATCCATGTTCACAGAGATTTATGCCAATCTTTCTCCACGGCCTGTCTGGGAGAGGTGTTGACAGGAGAGATTCCCTGTTCTGTGCTCTCCTATGCACCTGACAGGAAATACAGTACTCCATCCTGTGTTTGATTTGTGAAGCTGTGCCAGACCACCACACTGAAGTGTCTGCTCTCATTCTGCATTCGTTAAGCCCTTGATGACCGTCATGTATTCGCTCTAGCATTTCTAATCTCATTGACCCTGGTATCACTATCCCACTTCTGACACCATGTAATAAACTTATCAGTTTATTCTAAAAATAACGAGAGCTCTTGAAGGTTCAGTGGTCTTTTATTGACAGACTCTCTCATAACACGAACTCCAGCCTAGACTGCCGCCAAGCAAGTAAGTACCTCCATATGACTCAACTGTCGCAAAACACATTCTCTGACAGTTTGCTGCTGGTAATTTATGCAAGTAAAATAAACATACATTTTACATAAGCTCATAAGTTGTACTCCTTCCCCAGGAGCACTGTAAAGTACTTTGGAGACGTCAGCCCAGTGCCAGTCCATCCTCAGACCTCATCTGTCACCCTACAGTATACATTTAATTACTATGTATAGGAAGAATTACATTGTTTCAGAGAACTCTGTTCCTTTATTTCATTATGTAAGTATTTGCTTTTTATTTTATAGTTTATTTTATTTCATTTTGTCTGTTTTGTACAGTTGAATTTGTTATTATTTTTTATATATTCAATGATTTTATTTGTTGTTGCACATTATTGTTCTTGCACTATAAATAATTTTTTCCACATTGCTGTTGCAGTTTTTTGAAACCAAAAATAATAAACCAAAAATTATAATGTTTGTATATTTTAACTGCTTCAGAGTAGTTTTGAAACCTGAAACAACTGCATAATAATGTACCACATACATGTGCAAATACATGTCAGACTGCAATGAATTGTAGTAGGTGTGTGCATGGTAACAATCAATATTATTGGCAGAAATAGAGGGCCCCAAAATCAAATTTTGCTCAGGACTTCATAAAGCGCTTTTCTACGAAGTGCTTTAAGTTAATGCCTCTCATTCACCCATTCACACACACACACACACACACACACACTGTTTGGGAAACAGACACCAAAAACAACATATGTAACTTTTAAAGTGATGATAATAAACGTTTACTCCTTATGTTCAGGATATAGGTAAGCACCAAACCAATTATGTATTTTTCTAATATTTCTATCAGTGTTTACAGCTACTCATGTGTGCAACACTGTTACTGTGATGATAAATACTGAAATATTTATATTTAACATCTAATCTGTGTCCTTAAGCTGACCTTTAGCTGTGGTGGTGGGGAGGTGTACTTGTCTTCGTATATGTTTAGATCCCTGCTTGACTTTACTATCCTGACCTGTGGTGTGGGGAGTCAGAAGTGGATGTGGTGTGGGCTGAACATTACCAGGGATTGGTGGCAGGTGTACATGTTTAGATTCCTGTTTGTCTGTACCGTCTTTCAGTATTTTACCACTAAACTGGCCTGGGATGGGTGGGGTCAGAGGCAAATGTGTGAGCTGACCTTTAGCTGCAATGGTTGAGAGGTGTAATTGTCTTAATCTTAGTTTGGATTCCTGCCTAACTGTACCTGACCTGTGGTGTAGGGAGTCAGTGGTGGATGTGGTGTAGGCTGAACCTTACCAGGGATTGGTGGCAGGTGTAAATATTTAGATTCGTGTTTGTCTGTACCGTCTTTCAGTATTTTACCACTAGACTGTGACTCTGACTCCCCACACCACAGGTCAGGATAGTACAGTCAAGCAGGGATCTAAACATATACGAAGACAAGTACACCTCCCCACCACCACAGCTAAAGGTCAGCTAAAGGACACAGATTAGATGTTAAATATAAATATTTCAGTATTTATCATCACAGTAACAGTGTTGCACACATGAGTAGCTGTAAATACTCATAGAAACATTAGCAAAATTCATATGTTGGTTTGGTGCTTACCTATATCCTGAACATAAGGAGTAAACCTGAATCCACCTCTGACTCCCTACACCACAGGTCAGGTACAATTAGGCAGGAATCCAAACTAAGATTAAGACAATTACAGCTCCCAACCATTGCAGCTAAAGGTCAGCTCACACATCTGACCCCACCCATCCAAGGCCAGTTTAGTATTAAAATACTGAAAGACGGTACAGACAAACAGGAATCTAAACATTTAGAGCTGTCACCAATCCATGGTAAAGTTCAGCCCACACCCCATCCACCTCTGAGTCCCCACACCACAGGTCAGGATAGTATAGTCAAGCAGGGATCTAGACCAATATCAAGACAAGCACACCTCCCCAACACCACAGCTAAAAGTCAGCTCATGCATCTGCCTCTGCCTCACCCATCCCAGGCCAGTTTAGTGGTAAAATACTGAAAGACAGTACAGACAAACAGGAATCCAAACATGTACAGCTGCCACCAATCCCTGGTAAATGTCAGCCCACACCACATCCACCTCTGACTCCCTACACCACAGGTCAGGTACAATTACGCAGGAATCTAAACTAAGATCAAGACAATTACAGCTCCCAACCATTTCAGCTAAAGGTCAGCTCACACATCTGACCCCACCCATCCCAGGTCAGTTTAGTGGTAAAATACTGAAAGACGGTACAGACAAACAGGAATCTAAACATTTACAGCTGCCACCAATCCCCTGGTAAAGTTCAGCCCACACCACATTCACCTCTGAGTCCCCACACCACAGGTCAGGATAGTACAGTCAAGCAGGGGTCAGATGTGTGAGCTGACCTTTAGCTGCAATGGTTTGGAGCTGTACTGTTTAGATTACTGTCTGTCTGTACTGTCTTTCAGTATTTATCATCACTAGACTGGCCTGGGATGGGTGGCGTCAGAGGCAGATGTGTGAGCTGACCTTTAGCTGTGGTGGTGGGAAGGTGTACTTGATGTTAGTTTAGATCCCTGCTTGACTGTACTATCCTGACCTGTGGTGTGGGGAGTCAGAGGTGGATGTTTTGTGGGCTGAACCTTACCAGGGATTGGTGGCAGGTGTACATGTTTGGATACCTGTTTGTCTGTACCGTCTTTCAGTCTTTTATCACTAGACTGGCCTGTGGTTGGGAGGTGTACTTGTCTTGATATTTGTTAAGATCCCTGCTTGAATGTACTATCCTGACCTGTGGTGTGGGGAGTCAGCGGTGCATGTTTAGATTTCTGTTTGTCTGTACTGTCTTTCAGTCTTTTATGACTAGACTGGCCTGGGATGGGTGACGTCAGAGGCAGATGTGTGAGCTGACCTTTAGCTGTGGTGGTGGGGAGATGTGCTTGTATTGATATTGGCCTAGATCCCTGCTTGACTGTACTATCCTGACCTGTGGTGTGGGGACTCAGAGGTGGATGGGGTGTGGGCTGAACTTTACGAGGGATTGGTGGCAGCTCTAAATGTTTAGATTCCTGTTTGTCTGTACCGTCTTTCAGTATTTTTCTACTAAACTGGCCTCGAATGAGTGGGGTCAGATGTGTGAGCTGACCTTTAGCTGCAATGGTTGGGAGCTGTAATTGACTTGATCTTAGTTTGGATTCCTGCCTAATTGTACCTGACCTGTGGTGTAGGGAGTCAGAGGTGAATGTGGTGTGGGCTGACCCTTACCAGGGATTAGTGGCAGGTGTACATGTTTAGATTTCTGTTTGTCTGTACTGTCTTTCAGTCTTTTATCACTAGACCGGCCTGGGATGGGTGACGTCAGAGGCAGATGTGTGAGCTGACCTTTAGCTATGGTGGTGGGGAGATGTGCTTGTCTTGATATTGGCCTAGATCCCTGCTTGACTGTACTATCCTGACCTGTGGCATGGGGAGTCAGAGGTGCATGTTTAGATTCCTGTTTGTCTGTACTGTCTTTCAGTCTTTTATTACTAGACTGGCCTGGGATGGGTAGGGTCAGATGTGTGAGCTGACCTTTAGCTGCAATGGTTGGGAGCTGTTTACATGGGAGGTTTACATGTTTGGATTCCTGTTTGTCTGTACTGTCTTTCGGTATTTTATCACTAGACTGGCCTGGGATGGGTGATGTCAGAGGCAGATGTGTGAGCTGACTTTTAGCTGTGGTGGTGGGGAGTTGTACTTGATGTTAGTTTAGATCCCTGCTTGACTGTACTATCCTGACCTGTGGTGTGGGGAGTCAGCGGTGCATGTTTAGATTCCCGATTGTCTGTACTGTCTTAAAATGTATACCTGCCACCAATTCTTAGTAAGGGTCAGCCCACACCACATCCACCCCTGACTCCCCACCACCACAGCTAAAGGTAAGCTCACACATCTGACCCCACCCACCCATCCCAGGCCAGTCTAGTGGTAAAAGATCGAAAGACAGTACAGACAAATAGGAATCTAAACACCTGCCACCAATCCCCAAGGTTCAGCCCACACCACATCCACCTCTGACTCCCCACACCACAGGTCGGGATAGTACAGTCAAAAAGGTATCTAAAGAAATATCAAGAAAAGCTCACCTCCCCAGCACCACAGCTAAACATCTGCTCACACATTTCACCCCACCCATCCCGGGCCAGTCTAGTGCTAAAAGACTGAAAGAGTACAGACAAACAGGAGTCTAAACATGTACACCTGCCACCAATCCCTGGTAAGGGTCAGCCCACAAAACATCCACCTCTGACTCCCCACACCACAGGTCAGGCTAGTACAGTCAAGCAGGGATTTAAACTAAGATCAAGACAAGTACACCTCCCCACCACCACAGCTAAAGGTCAGCTCACACATCTGATCCCACCCATCCCAGGTCAGTCTAGTGGTAAAAGATCGAAAGACAGTACAGACAAATAGGAATCTAAACACCTGCCACCAATCCCCAAGGTTCAGCCCACACCACATCCACCTCTGACTCCCCACACCACAGGTCGGGATAGTACAGTCAAAAAGGTATCTAAAGAAATATCAGGGTTAAGTGCACCTCCCCAACACCACCCTTACCAATCCCTGGTAAGGGTCAGCCCAACAAAACATCCACATCTGACTCCCCACACCACAGGTCAGGATAGTACAGTCAAGCAGGGATCTAAACAAATATCAAGACAAGTACACCTCCCCAACATCACAGCTAAAGATCAGCTCACACATTTCACCCTATTCAGTGGTAAAAGACTAAAAGACAAAACAGGAATCTAAACATGTACACCAGCCACCAGTCCCTGATAAGAGTCAGCCCACACCTTATCCACCCCTGACTACCCACCACCACAGCTAAAGGTCAGCTCACACATCTGATCCACCCATCCCAGGCCAGTCTCGTAGTAAAAGACTGAATGACAGTACAGACAAACAGGAATCTAAAAATGTACACCTGACACCAATCCCTAAGGTTCAGCCCACACCACATTCACCTCTGACTCCCCACACCACAGGTCAGGATAGTACAGTCAAAAAGGGATCTGAACACATATCAAGACAAGTACACCTCCCCATCACCACCCTTACCAATCCCTGGTAAGGGTTAGCCCACACCACATCCACCTCTGACTCCCCACACCACAGGTCAGGATAGTACAGTCAAGCAGGGATATAAACTAAGATCAAGACAAGTACACCTCCCCACCACCACAGCTAAAGGTCAACTCACACATCTGATCTACCCATCCCAGGTCAGTCTCGTGGTACAAGACTTTATGACAGTACAGACAAACAGGAATCTAAACATGTACACCTGCCACCAATCCCTGGTAAGGGTCAGCACACACCACACAACCCCCTTGACTCCCCACCACCACAGCTAAAGGTCAGCTCACACATCTGATAAAATACTGAGAGACAGTACAGACAAACAGCAATCTAAACACGTACACCTGCCACCAATCCCTAAGGTCCAGACCACACCACATCCACCTCTGACTCCCCACACCACAGGTCAGGATAGTACAGTCAAGCAGGAATCTAAAGAAATATCAAGACAAGTACACATCCCCAACACCACAGCTACAGATCAGCTCACACATCTGCCTCTGACGCCACCCATCCCAGGCCGGTCTAGTTATAAAATACTGAAAGACAGTACAGACAAACAGGAATCTAATCAGTACACCTCCCCACCACCACAGCTAAAGGTCAGCTCACACATCTGATCCACCCATCAGTCTTGTGGTAAAAGACTGAATGACAGTACAGACAAAAAGGAATCTAAACATCTGCCACCAATCCCTGGTAAGGTTCAGCCCACACCACATTCACCTCTGAGTTTAAGCCAGTGGACAGGGATGATGCCTCTATTACATCCATGGTCACGGATATAAAGGAAACCAATCTAGCAGAGGTCAACATAATTTCTTCAATGTTTGTGTTCAATGGCACGTATTCCTCCATCTTGTGGTCGTCCATTTCTGTTTCACTATCACTTTTTAGCATATATGTTTGTCGTAGCTGCATTATCACTTCATAACAAGTATTTGTTACTGGTACAATATCACTACTTACGTACTTACTACTACTTACTTGCTTACTGATGTGTCTGAGATAATTCTCACAGAATACTGTAAAAAAAAATTTTGATCATAGTTTGGCTTTGATTATAGCCGAATTTAGCAACGTTGCCTAGGAACAGGCCCCGCCGACTCCCTAGCAGTGACTGTGACGTCATATATAGGCGACAGTAGCAAGTTAGGCCACACCCCCATGTCACTTGTGATAAACACAAATACCCACGTAGTCAGTGTCTATTTTGTTATACATTATAACAAAATTTGTCATTATTATTATTATTATTATTATTTGTCAACCGGAATATGGGCGAAATGGCTACTGTTAGTCAGGAGGACACTCATTAATACACAGGATAAGATGTTACAATCACAGACATATATACGTAGACGCCGCATTGAGCGGGTTGGTCCGTTGCTGCGATACGTCGATGCGTCCGCGTCTGATGTGGCAGATCTGCCCTGTAAACTCAGACGTATGTCCGTTTGCCATGTGAAACTGAAGAGCTGTTGACTAATCATCCGCTAGATGTCGCTACCGCAGCACTGTCGCGGGGTAGTTGACTCAGAAGAAGAAGAAGGTACCTGAGGTGCCTGCTTCTTATCGGTCCTGTTGTTGTCATCTATACGATATTAAGGTAAGTTAAGACCTTCCGTAGAGCAGGAACGTGTGTTCATATGTGTTTGATCTCTATTAATGTACTAGGTCTAATTTTGCTTGGCAGTATGTTAAAATGTAGTGAAACGTGCTAAGCTTGTTCTGCTAATTTACAGCATTAGCAATGGGTGAACCAGCATTTGGTTTTGTGCAACCAAATGTTGTGTAACGCTGATACTCAAGTGAAGATTGAGACATTTAGATAACCGCTATTTTAAATAAACAGGTCTACTGCTCGTAGAAGCCCTTGTCCCCGAGGTAAACATAATATACATTCACTTAAGCACCGCTAACACTGTTAGCCCTGACTCCATGAATACGAACTCCATACCAATACTCTCATATTTTAATTTGACTTCCACATACATCCCACACGCCGGCCAATTATTGATTATTTTCCACTTTCGAATACAATGTTAGTGATGCCACTTCCTTTCGGCTTATATGTAATAAAATAAATACGCGGTTATTTTTGATGTGGTAACTTTGAACTTTGAGCTACTGCTGCAGTCTTGTAGCTGTTTCCGTGAAGAAGCGGAAGCTGCCCTCCAAATTCACAAAGACTAGGGTTATCTTTGATCCTCCGAAATTTTCTTTGGCTGATCATTCACATGCTGAAATGCTTGCGTTCTCTTCATTCAAGATGTTGAAACAGTCTTTACTTGGACGAATGATTTGTATTTGTAAATGTTTTCTACCATTAAGGTGCCAAGGCCAAGGGTTCTTCATGCGAAACAGTTGTTACTCTCCTTTAATTTTAAGTTTTTGTTATTTATGACCCAACACTTAAGGAATAATTACTCAACAATCCGCTGCTGCTGTAAACACTATGATCTGGAGACAAGCCCAGTGTTGAGCCAGCCGGGTCACCAGATTGAATCTCTGCAAATCCCTACTAGCCAAAGCTGACACAGCTTCTCATCCTTCTGCTCAAGCAGTCTAAAAGATTGTGTATATATATATGTGTGTGTGTGTGTAGATAGATAAAGGAATGTAGGTATTGTTGTGGTTTTTCTCATTTGTTGTGTGTGTTTCACCCAAAGAAGTGACAGTTCTCTGCACTTTGGCCTCAATCCCCTTTAAGTGACAAGGTCAGTGAGTCCCAGGTGATGTCTGGCTAAGCCTGAGCTGAGAGGAGATAAACCAGTGAGCAAGAAGACAACTCCACTGTGTTACAACTGCAGGACGCTGTGGGTTCACTGACTGGGTAGAGTGTTCCCCAGTGGCTTGTACCTGGAAGAGTGTCTGAAGTTTGTTGTGGCTGGTGGAGTGTCAGATTCAAGTCTTAAATGTTGTTGTGTGTGTGTTTAAGAACGCGCAGGTGTAAGATAAAAGATGTGAAAAGTAGTTTACTCATACAATCCCACACCACAGAACAACTTGATGGTTTCCCACCTTAACAAGCTAGTAAGAATTAGTGATGTGTCGGTTGCGAACAATCCGGGCTCTTTGAAGTGAATGACGGGAGCCAGCTCCCGATTGTTGTTGTTTTTTTTTTGTTGTTTTTTTTTACTTTTTTTCTGTTAAAGCCGCACGTGATTGGTCAAGATGTGTGGTGAGCAGAAGGGGGGGTTTACAGATAGTTTTTTGGCATTTTTTTTTAATTAATATATAATAATAATAATACTAATAATATTGTGAAGATTATGAATATTATAATTATTATTATCATCATTATTATAATTAATTAATTAATCTCAGTGTTGCAAATCCGTCTTCGGTCAGCTGACCTTCCTTACAGTTTCTGCCTTTTTAGAAAGTGGCAGGAGTTTGGATTTTGTTTTGTTGGGTTTTCGGTTGGTTTTTGGTTTGGTCAATAATAATTGACCTTTTTGTCTGATTGAGATGTATCTTTGTTTTTATATTTAATATTTTATTATATATTTATTTTATACTTTTTGTAGCACCTTGCTCCAGTTTATCTTGAATTTACAAATAAAGCCATATAAATGATAAACATTCAATATAATGCATGTTTTTTGTATTAGTAATTCATTTTACACATAATTTGATATTATTGTTGGTAATGAATTAATTTAATCAACAAAAACTCTGAGGAGCCACTTGGGAGCCGAAAGAGTTGGCTCTTTTTAGTGAGCCGAGCCAAAAGAACCGGCTCTCTAAAACGAGCCAGAATGCCCATAACTAGTAAGGATATTATTCAGTTTCTAAGCCAATAACCACCAGTCATCAAGCTTAAAATTACTGTACTGTGCCTCTTCATTGTTCACTGTTTCCAGTGAGGTTAGAGGAGGAGGGTAGTAACGTAGAACCATTTCTGTTCTATAGTGAATGTCTCAACTATGAGCAAAGGATGCCAAATGTTCTTGTAGCTGGAAGACAGTCTGATCCAAAAACAAAGTTAAAACTAGAGATGGGCAGATGAAACCATGTGAACCTTTGGGGCTTCTCCATGATGGTACTGTAGATTGTAGATTCAAAGCTTTAAAACCTCAAACACAGACACTACCAGTGACATCTAGTGGTCATCTCCTATTATAGCAGCCACAAACAAATGATTCACATCAAGTTGACTCCAGTTCCAACAAATAAAAATACAAAGTCAATCTTAAGCAGCTGTGTCTCCATTCTGACTCATTGTCCATTCATTGTCAAGTTACAACATGTTGAAATGTGTTTGCCTATTACTTCTTTTCACTTGAAACATGTCTCAGATTGATATGACAGATTTGTACTGTAAAATGAGATCACACATATTTCAACATCAGTGACTCCTTCTTACGAATGAAGTGGAGTAAAGGATTCAAATCACTCAGTGTTTCATTGTGACGTATGAAGCCTCAAATTACATTGGCCATATGATCACAGAGATTTGATACAAGCCTCAACACAGCGTTTTGAACCAGTCTGCTTCAATAAAGTGAACAGGTTTTGGAGCCTCAGTGTCAAACGTCCTATTTCTAGCTAAAACACAAGCTAAGAATTAATTTATGGACAAGTAGTGGATAGTTAGAGAATGACTCTTTGTGCTAAAACACGATACCAACCAGGTTCATTTGATAATTAAATAAATAAGGCCGTACTAGTTTCAGGCGTGCACCATCCACAGATGTTCCTAATAAAAATGAGTCGGAAAACATCTTCAAGAAACCTCAAATTAGTCCAGTTGCCTTTGTTTTCGTTTTGTTTTTGGGTTCACCATGACCTTGATGTCTAGGAATATTTGCATAATTGATTGCCTGAAAACTTGATTGTAATTAAGGAGAGCATTGTGGGGAACAAAATAAAAAAGGAAAACTCCATCTGCTCATTTTCACATGTTGTCTTTCTTGTCTGCTTGTCTGCTGTCAGCATGGCACAGTGGGGTGCCATACTCTCAATAATCGCAGCTCTTGGAGGAGCAGCACTCTTAGCCTCTGTGCACAAGATCGAAGAGGGGCACACTGGAGTTTACTACAGGTGAGTGTGCAGCACACATTATTGTTTTTTTTATGTCAGGGATTAGTGTTACACTGCTCTCTTGTAAAACAGTCTGTTAGTAATGAACAGCTGCTTTAAAGGTGTTAGCTATAAACATCCTTACAGTTAACAGCTTGTGAATGCCCGAGCTTTAATATAACCAAATCAGCTGTTTACTGATACTGATACTCTTCTGGATATTTTAGGTAATAGGAAGATGTTACTTGTACCTTGACACATTTTTCCTCAGAAGTGTCACCAAAGGTAGGGTGACATGGTCTTATACGCTGACCTTACCGAGGCATGACCATCCTCTCGGTTTTGACAGCTGCTGCTCCAGGTGTGAGAGGTCATGACGACTCCCTCGTCTCTGTTCATCGTCCTTGGGCCTTGTGTCCTGATCTCAGTCGCCTCTCTGTCTGTCGTCTTCTGTGTGGATGACTGTGGCCTTGTCCCAGTCAGTTGTTCCATGTCATGTTACAAGACATACATCGGGGATACAGGGAGAAGGTTCAGCACATGAAAACAGGAACTGCAAAAGAGAAAACCATGGACTGGGACAAGGCCACAGTCATCCACACAGAAGACGACAGACACCAACGGTGGATCAGAGAGACGACTGAGATCAGGAAACGAGGCCCGAGGACGATGAGCAGAGACGAGGGAGTCTTCATGATCTCACACACCTGGAGCAGCAGCTGTCAAAACCGAGAGGGTGGTCACGCATCGGTAAGATCAGCGCGTAAGACCACATCACCCTATCATTGGTGAATCTTCTGAGGAAGACAGGTTTCCGCAGAAACATATCAAGATTTGAAGACCTTCCTATTATCTAAGAAATCAGAGTCTGAAAAAAGGAAAACACTAACATATTTGTAATCTCAAAGGCACAATGAACACCACTGAGCTGTATATTTACTAATTTATTTATTTCGATCAGTAGAACAAAACTATACATTACATATATATGTGTGTATATACATACATATACATACATATACATACACACACAAATACAAAAGAAAAAAGTGTGTTATAAAATTGAATTTCCATTTCTAAGTTGTTCCATAAATTTACATTTTTTATTGTTGTACATCTTTGTTGTGCATTGGTTCTTGTCTTTGTTTTTCGTGCAGTTTTAAAGTATATCTGTGTGCGTCTGTCTCTCAACCAGGGGAGGGGCTCTCCTGACTGCCACCAGTGGCCCTGGTTTCCACCTTATGCTCCCATTCATCACCACCTACAAGTCTGTTCAGGTGAGTCAAGTTTCTTAAATATCACCCGTCATGAAAATGATGGCGTTTTTTCCTGAACTTCGATGTGCAAAATAAAAACTGTGTGTTTTTTGGGCCTGTCTGAAAATCCAGTTAGTTTGGAGGGAGGTGTCAACCGAGATAAATAAAATAATAGGAGTGGATTTAGATTTTTCTTTCGTTATTTTATATCCCGGTAAAATCACGGAAACAGTCCTACGTAAGGACGGGTACTTGTTGAAGATTCTTTTGGGAAGTGGTAGGAAAGCCATAACTGGAAGGTGGTTGCAACTAGATCCTAGGTCCAGTGGCACGGGATCATTAAAGAAATTTACTGTATGAAGAGACTTACTTTTGTTTTAAGACTTAAGTTGGAGAAATGTATGGAACGCTGGGAAAAATGGATCGTGAATGCACCTTGAATAGTGTGACATATGTCGTACGTGTATGTGTAATAGAATATTTCGATTTTAACTGTATCACCCTTGATGTTCTCATATTCTTCGTACATGTTAATAAATAAAAAGTAAAAAAAACACACACACAAAAAAAATGAACATATGAAATAGTTTACCAAGTTGTCCTGTAGCCTCCCACAACTAGATGGCTTCCAAGCTTATCAAGACAGTAAGAATATGATCCAGTTACCAGGACAATAACCACCAGCCATCAAGCTAATAATTAGCATAACTGTACCCCTCACTGTCAGGAAGGGAGAGTAGCTTCGTAGAGCAGTTTCTGTTAACTATTAAATGTCTCGACTGTCGGAAAAGAAAAGCAACATTTCTGTTGTCAGCCGCATGCACTCCTGGCAGTAGAGGAACTGTGGGTTTTTAGATGACACTGTCCCCACAACAATATCACATATCACATTTGATCGCCCAGATCCCTCAGTGATCTTTAGATTATAATACTGCACACTGAACAGCAACCAGGAGTTATCTGAAACCAGTTTAATTCTGGGTTATTTTGTTTTGGCTTATCTTTTGGACTTCTGTGGAAGCTAAATTCAGTGGACTTTTTATCAGCCTTTTACGTCAGTTTTCTTCTTTGCTGCACTCTCTAACTATATATTTACAGTACTGTGCACATGTTCTAGACAGGTTTGGAGAGGTTTACTGTAAACTAAATATGCTTTCAAAAATATAGATAACGACTGTTTATTTTTTCAGTTATCAGTTTATCAGTTAACAAAATGTACAGTGAGCGAACAAAAGAAAAATCACGTCAGTATTTTGTTACTACCCTTTGCCTTCAAACCAGCATCAATCCTTATCAATCAAATCTTATAAGTACACAAAGTCAGGGTTATTGTTGGATCGTAGACACAGTGGTCGGCCAAGGAAACTGTGCATAAAAGTGGCAGCAGGCGTCTCTGGGTTGATGAGTCAAAATGTGAAATATAAAGTCTGTAGCAGAAGGCAGTTTGTTCACTGAGGGACTGGAGACCAGTACAATAATCCGTGTCTGCAGGCAACAGGAAAGAATGGTGGAAGTTCCCCACAAGTTTGGGGCTGCATTTCTGCAAATGGAGTTGGGATTTGTTCAGGATTAATGGTGTCCTCAGTGCTGAGAAATACATGATTGGCCCAAAATTTATTCTGCAGAACAGCAGGATAACAACCCAAAACATACAGGCTAGGTCATTAAGAACTGTCTTCAGTGTAAAGAGGAACAAGAAGTCCTGGAAGTGATGGCCTGGCCAACATCATGGAGTGTGTCTGGGATTACATGAAGAGGCGGAAGGATTTGAGGAAGCCTACATCCACAGATCTGTGGTTCGTTCTCCAAGATGTTTGGAACGACCTACCAGCCGAGTTCCTTCAAAAACTGTGTGGTAGTGTACCAAGAAGAATTGATGCTGTCTTGAAGGCAAAGGGTGGTCCACATGGATAATTTGGTTAATGGTTGTAAATCCATTTAATTTCACAATTGTTAATAGAACTGTTCTCATGAACTAATAAACATCAGTTTCTGAGGTTGCTGTGGTGAAGCCCCAGTTTGCTTTGCAGACGCATTGCTTTTTGTGCAGCCTCAATGAAGGGTTTGTGTGCTTGAATTTCTCTTATAGGGATGATGGCGTCTCTGTGGTGCAGAAGCTGAGAGCACTCAACGCACTGTGTTGCCATTAATCCACATATTAATTGTGTATTTCTTCGCATTATTTGACACTGACAAGTAGCAAACATCAACAGCTCCAGGAGTCACTTTTTTGTGTCTCCTAGTAACATTTTGGATGTGGTTTGTGCTACTCGCCTTACGTATCTGTGTTTGCTGTTGAGTATTTGTAGCACGTGTCAAATTAATGACCTTTTTTTTTTTTTTTTTAATTTGCTTGTGTTTTGTCTATTTGTATGACATGTGATTTGCAAAAATTATATCATGGTTAGTCCACATGTAAAGTTTTATTTTGTTAATTTTGAGCCACTCAAAGGTGGACTTACTCTTCAACTACTCTTGTTTGTCTTGTTGCATAACATAGCAACATCGCACTGCAACCCCATACTTGACTGGTTCATGCCAGAAGCAACAAGACTTTCAAACCCAAATCTGTGATGGCCTTCAACAGGTTTCCTTGCAAAATTCAGATAAGAGGGTTAGCAGAGGGTTGGTTGCTTCTTGTGATTCACCTTTCCTGGGATGAGGGAAGCATTAAATTTGTTGGATATCTTGATCTTGTTCCTCCAGGCTTTGGCATAGTCGTGTTACTGCTTCTGAGAATGGCTTTATAAAGCAGTGGTGTGTTTGAGGGCAGGTGGCATCAGTTGTGTGTGTGCAGCCAGTTATCCACGCGTTTCTGGAGGATTTAGTAGCTAAGGTTGTGAATAGCAAAGTGTGTGCGTGTGTTGTATGAGAACAGGAGAGACAAAATCTGCTTGTGTACCACAGGCTGATGTACTTTACAAATGTAGCGAACGATGCATTTGTGCTAGATCTGTTTAAGATTTAACATATGCCTGTGCATCCGGAGAATGAGTGTGTTTAAATTGGCCAGTAATTTCACCCTTATCTGCGGTTCGTTCACATCGTTCTTACAAACTCACCCAAGACTCCAGGACAATACAATATCTTATTTACACAGGAGTGCTTTTTGTAAAATTGACTGAAGGAGCATTATGGGGAGGATTCTTTATTAGAAATATTCTACTTAATGATTGTGGTTGTAAAATAAAAACTAAAATATTTTTTCAGAATGGATAGCTACTTCAGTTTTCCTGCAGGGAGCCAGATGTTTCCCCAACATTTCTGAAGCGAGGGTTTTCTGGCCACAAGACATTTACTCTCTGATCTAAGTTGAATTGTGGCTGGTTGAGACATCGGCCTGCCAGTGATTTACTGTGTCAGGAAAGGAACTGAAATAGTTGATTCTCCAAAAAAAATGTAAACCAGAGAATCCACTGCAACAGAGTGTAATGGGTACTGTTTTTGTGTAACGCTGAGCTTTTCTGACAAATTGCATCATTGAGGTTCTGCTACTTTGTGCTGCTACATTGCATCTCACGATACTAAACAGAAACTTCCTGCTGCTGTGTTTTGTCATCTGTGTGGCTGATATTGAATTACTTGAATTCTTAAAGTGTCAGGTTTACTCTCAACCCCACGGCCGTTTCTGGTGTTTTTGTAACAATGTCTGGAACACAAAAATGTCACGACGGTGATGAATGAAAAGTAATAAAAGCGTCTGTTTGTCTCACAGACAACACTGCAGACGGATGAGGTGAAGAACGTACCATGCGGCACAAGGTAGGTTTGCTTTATTTTTATGGACCTAAGCGGTATCAGATGTGGTGTACAGATTTATTACTCGTCTCATTCATCATGTACCTCACACAGTACATTTTGTGTAGTGTTACACCGACGCTTCAGGAGTCAGAGTGTTACCAGCACAGCTAGTGAACTACTGGCATCGTCCAGTAAAGTACAGCCCCTCTCATTCTGGTGTTTGTTTAAACGTG
This sequence comes from Mugil cephalus, assembly GCF_022458985.1. Taxonomy (NCBI): domain Eukaryota; kingdom Metazoa; phylum Chordata; class Actinopteri; order Mugiliformes; family Mugilidae; genus Mugil; species Mugil cephalus. Next base: position 22,667,669 of record NC_061777.1, on the reverse strand, counting down.
ATGAATGTTTTTTTCTTACAGTGGAGGGGTGATGATTTACTTTGACCGCATCGAAGTGGTGAACTACCTCGTTCCATCAGCAGGTAAATTCAAACATCTGACATCCTTAACCCCCTCCTCCATTTATTTTGGATTCTGCAGCTGTGGGCAACTCCTCTGGAGATAACTTCTTCTCTCTTAAAAATAGCCTGTATCTTAATTTTTTTTTGTTTTTTTTAGTGTATGATATAGTGAGGAACTTCACAGCAGACTACGACAAGGCTTTGATATTCAACAAAGTTCACCATGAGCTCAACCAGTTCTGCAGCGTTCACTCACTGCAGGAGGTCTACATCGGCCTGTTTGGTGAGTATGCTGCAGCGCTGTGTGTGTGTGACTGCTGCTTTAATGTTGTGTTATGATGCATCTGCTGCATTAACAGCATGTGGGACATAGTCCACAGGCACATGAGAGTTCAACACAGCCCAAATTAGCAGCCCGACCCATTAGTCAACAGCTGCTATGCATATGGCTGCTGTTGACTGTATTTTTTTTTAATTCACATTGTTAAAGTGAGTGCGTCTTTATGAACCTGAGACACACAGGGCTCTGCACCTTTTGGTATTTCAAGTTTGGTTTTAGACCGTAAAATAAAAAAATGGAGTTTATTTGACTTTCAGTTTGAAAAGCAAAACCAAAAAGTGCTAAACGAATGCGTTTAACTTTTGTCCCTTTTAATGTATGAAAAAAGAAAACAAAACAGAGCTACACAAGAAAACTGCCGTTGTTTGATTCATATAAAGCCACAAGTTTTTGTAGCTGAAGAAGAAGAAGAAGATGATGAAATGGCAGTTAACAGCAGTCACAGGTTTTATTAGCTCTCTATAAAAATATTTCTGTTAGTCAAAAAGGAGTACAGACTTCACTTCAGAGCAGTACTTTACAATCTTCTGAATCTGGAGAAGCACCAGGTTATTATGCAGGAAACATCTGAAATTTCTGTTTTGAACTCTGAACGATGAATGATTCATCTCCATGAGAGCAGTGTTCCAGATGTAGGCTATGTCCTCTTTAAAGGAAAAAACAGCTTTTCCGTGTTTTTTTTCGTTTTTTTTGACTTGTTGCACTTTTATTTTACAAATCAATGAAAATTACGTCTAATATTGACTTTGTCTTTTCAATGTTATACTCCAGAATAAAAGAAATGATTCTTTTATTTATAGATTTTTTTTCTTTCTTTTTTTGTGGGTGTTTTGGGCTCTTCAAAGTGCCTTGAGATAATCTGGATTGCTATTGACGCTTTATAAATGAAGTGCCTTCTGGCAATGATAATGAATTGATGCAAATTACATGAAGCTCTTAATGGCTTCGCTGGAAGTGTGTGTGTTTAAACCGCATTCTCAGTTCCTGGGTTGTTGTGGAGCTTCATCCTGTGACAGCTTGTGAAAATGTTTTTCTAACGAAACGTACTACAACATACTACGTATGAGTAGTCTGGCAACAACACAAGTCCCATAATTAATAGATTTTCGTCACTGCAGAATAGAGATGAACGTCAAGAAGAAAATGTATTTCACAAGACAGATTGAAATGTTCTTGGGTACGTTTTTATTACTGGGGTATCTTCCAGGTGTTGGTCTCCTGTCTGCCTCGAGGAGACAGATGCCATTGCTTAATACATTATTAGAGTCAGGATACGATAATAGGATTCCTCAAAGTGAAACCAGCAATTTATATAACATAATCCATGTCTGAAAGGGGCTCTGTTTATTTTAGAAAGTTTTAGAAAGTCAGCTCACACAACCTTTTTTTATGCTTCTCCCTTCCAGACCAAATTGATGAAAACTTGAAGTTGACTCTTCAAGAAGATCTCACATCGATGGCACCTGGACTCATCATACAGGTACAGTAATATCACCAGAGAGCGCCCATACGGACGAAACACTTCACAATAAAACTGTCCAGTTTGGCTGAAGCCAGGGCTACTAGGGTTATGAAGCTGCAGCTATCCCTCTGTGTCTGTCTGTGACACGCTTTTCTAGTGTTTCATCATCATTCCTCCAGTTATACTTGTAGCAGCATGAGTATTACCTTATCAATTCCTTATTATTATTCTTGGCAGAGTACTTGTAGATTCATGAAACACGGAATGAAGTCATTTTACAAACTTTCCCAGACCCTCAGTAAAGCCTCTCTCCTGGAGCCTTTATCCTAACAACGCAAGACGCTGTTTCTTCAGGATAGTTAAATGTTGAGCAATATTATGACTTTAAGACGATGCTGAGTGGTTTCTCTCTCTCTACACCGACAGGGTTCCAAACATTTAATTCCTGAGTTTTAACTGCTTCACTGGACGATTTTTACTTTCGCTCTGTGTTTACTGTAAATCCCCTGGCTCAGTTGAAATAACAACCACATTTATTTCTGAGGAAGCAGCGGTTCAGTCAGCTCTGATGGGCTTTAATAGTACAGTCTCTGTTCTTGGGCTCCTCTCCAGTTGGATGTTTTCTTGGACATCCGCTGGAGATGAAAATCTCTCTCATGTGTTTCTTGTTACACTCGTGTTGTCTTCATCTGTCCTGTTAACAGAGCTAAATGTGTCCTTCTCTGTGTGACTGGTCCACAGGCGGTCCGTGTCACAAAACCCAACATTCCAGAGAGCATTCGGAGGAACTACGAGCTCATGTGAGTTTTCTTTTTTCCATGACCCACCAAGCTTGTGAATTTAAAGGAAGCATCCTGCTTTCCCTCTCAGTCTCTTAGAGGATTATATTATATTATTGAAACTATATTGAAATATTGAATATATATTGGATATATTGAAACTATTATAGTTTCAAATTCAGGGATGCAGCACATGTTGAAAGTGAAAGTATTCAAGTCAGGAAGAAGTAATAGTGAGAACCTGATGTAACATGCTGTTCTCATCTGGTCTTTGTTACCCACTGCTGTGTCTGTTTCGTGGTACACAAACCTCTGTGTTGCCTGTCTGGAACATCTTGTAGCTGTTTAGTGAAAGGCATCACAATAACAAGCTCATCCACAATGAAAGGAGACCACAGAGCTCAATATGTAATGTAACATCACAGCAAACTCAATTAAATTCTCATAAAATAAATAAAGCCACTTAGGGAATCACAATTATGTAACAGACATCTGTAAAACTATTAACAAAACAAAATGCATATTCCTTTTAGTCTTTCTATGAGGAATATATTGTGTTTGAAAGGGACGTGGGCAGTGACATTTTTTTTGCAGTCGGGCTCTCAATGAGCTGGTTTTTCCAGTGTGTTCTTCATCCCTTCTTCTACTTCATTCCTACTTGGGCCCGTTGCCAGCTTTTCAGCCACTTCAGGGTGATGAAGCGTTGCCATGATGTGTCATTATGTTGTCATAATGTGTCTATTATTGTCTTCTTTATCTAATTTAAACAACGTGATCATCTAGCATAAATAAACTGTACCCCAGGTCTAGATCTGGGTTTATCCAGGTTTATATTTTCCCAGCATCTGAGCCTGGCTGGAGTTATGTCTTCTTATGCAAGCGTAGGACTTCTGTGGCAGTGGCCCATTAGCTGTGCTCTGTGTTGTGGGTTGTGGTGCAACCTATTGGCCCACACTTGAGATGATGTCACAGTCTCCCTTTGAATCTGTGCCTCCTACAATGACTGATGAAGTTTCTCAAGACTGCAAGAATGCCTTGTGTCTGTGTGAGAGATGTTTATGCAGTAAAACAACCCTTTCATGACTCGTGGGTGGAAGTGTTTATTCTCCTATGCAAATAAATAAACACACATTAATATACATCTCTTGAGATGTAATTAACAGATTTATTCATAAATAAATTTTAGGTTCAAAATGTTACATATCTGAACTTTTCATTAGATCAGAGTAACTTAATCAAGATGAAGCACGTGGAGGTTTATAGCAGTCACGCTGAATCTTAAATCTTCGTGCATGATATGATATATTCAGGATATGTTTAAAATGGCAGAGAGAGATGTTGATTCAGCTGTGTTTTCCCTTTGATAGCTTTAGTTTATGGTCTTGTTATCTATTATTTTAACCATACCCTTTTAGTCAGTGGGCTAGATCAAACAACAGCAACACTTTAGTGTTCAGCTCAATCCAGTTTAACAGCACCACAATCCTCCAAAATGATCATCAAGTCAGGTTACCAGCTTTCTTACGCTGTTTCAACGTAAACCCACAGGACTGAGATCTTAGAATGCTGTGTGTGTGTGTGAGTGTGTGAGTGTGAGTGTGTGTGTGCGTGCGTGCGTGCGTGCGTGCGTGCATGCGTGTGAGAGAGAGAGAGAGAAATGGTACAAAGGTAAGTACTGAACAGGTTAAAAAAAAGGTTTGGCCACCCAAAACTGAAAAATAATGTACATTTCAGAATTATACAAAAGGGCCTTTTTCAGGGAACATGAAGTGGGTTAACAATGTAAAGCTGATCTGCAGCAATGAAGGTTGAATCAGCCTTGAAAGCTGGTGCTACTAATTCCTACAGGTGGAACACACTGTGGTACCAGACCCTCATGAGCATCAGGTGAACAGTATTGTGAGAAAATACTATAATAGAAAAAGGCAATTAACAATAGAAGAGAGACAGACCATCATAACACTTAAAAATGTAGGTCTTTCCTACAGGGAAATTGCAAAAGTCAAGATGTCAGTGAGTACAGTTTTCGTCACCATCAAATGCTCAGAAACTGGGGGAAACTCCGACTGGAAGCAATCTGACAGACCCAAAGCCACAACTGAATCAGAGGACAAGTTTCTGAATGTTAACAGCTCGCTTCAAGCACGGCTTAATAGTAGTCGTAGTAAGCAAGTCTCAGTTTCAACGGTGAAGAGAAGACTTGAAGCTGCAGGTTTGACAGGACGAGCTGCAGCAAGAAAGCCATTGCTAAGATGTCAGAATAAGACAAAGAGGCTCTCCTGGGCCACGAAACACCGCCACTGGAAGAAGGTGTTATGGACTGATGGATCAAAATTTCAAATCTTCGGTTCATCACGCAGGATCTTTGTACGCTGTTGAGTAGGCGAGAGGATGGTTCCACAGTGTGTGACATCAACTGTCAAACATGGAGGAGGAAGTGTGATGGTCTGGGGCTGTTCTGCTGGATCCAGGGTCAGTGACTTGTACAGAGTGAGCGGCACCCTGAACCAAAACGGCTTCCACAGCATTCTGCAGCGCCATGTAATAACCCTCTGGTATGCGCCTAGTTGGTCAGAGGTTCATCAAGATAATGACCCAAAATACAAGTCCAAGCTACGCCAAAACTACCTCAGGAAAAAAGAACAAGATGGTAAGCTTGAAAACATGGAGTGGCCAGCACAGTCTCCAGACTTAAACCCCATCGAGCTGGTTTGGGATGAACTGGACAGAAGAGTGAAAGCCAAGCAACCTACAAGTGCCACACATTTATGGGAACTTCTGCAACAGACTTGGGAAGAACTTTCTGAAGAATATTGGATTTCTATTGTAGAAAGAATGCCACGAGTGTGTTCAGCTGCTACATCTGCCAAAGGTGGCTACTTTGATGAGTCAAAGGTTTATGATACATTTTGGTCTATACATTGATTCCATGATTTTTTTTTCAACTCAAATTGCTTATTTGTTCTATGCTTTCATTTCAGAGTGCAATGACACAATAAACTGAATAATTTTCAGAAAAGAAAATGGAAAAAGTGTGGCGTTGTAAAATGTTTATATATTTTTATATATGTATGTATGTGTGTGTGTACACTTTGTAGATATATAGATATACTTTGCTTGCAGCGTTTTTGAAGTGTTTTTGCAGGATTTTAGAGTTTGGCATCAGTCATTTGTGTTACGGTAACTGGGTAACTAGGGAACTGCACAGAGAAAGTGATGTTTATTATTAAACTTCCAGTAAAAAAAAAAAAAGCTCCAACATTAGCAGTCGGGGCGGGAAGGGGTGGGGGGGGGGGTGCCCTATTCCCTATTCCCTATTCCCTATTCCCTATTCCCTTTTCTCTATTCCCTATTCCCTATGTTGTTGAAAAGTTGCAACTTTTTGATTTTGCTTTTTTCTGGGTGGGAAATCAGTTGCATCTGTGCAACTATAATCTGCAGACTTTAGGTGACTGTACTTTTGGTTTCCATTTTTCGTTCATCTGAAAAGTTGTTTGCCACAGTACTGTTTTTACAGCTTGTCTGGAGGACTGGGCACTGATGTTGTTTATCTTGGAGTGGACAGTTTCTGTGCACAAGTTTAATTTTGAAGGGAACCTTAACTTTCAAAAAATAAAAATCGATTTTGAAAATAACTCTCAGGTGTTAAACAAATAAAATTTTCTTTTTAGCCGATGGCTTTAATCAGTGAGCAGGCAAACAGACGGAAACCTGATTAATTTATATCCTTTTAGCATTAAGATTTCTTTCTCTGAGACTAAAGGTAAAATCCACTATTTAGTGTGGAGACTGAGCATTTAGTGGACATTTCTAAGACGGTGCTAGACTCAAACTTTCTCACAGTCTGCCCTGGCAGTGAGCTGATTAGTTACCTACTCTGCGGTTCTTTAGCCATGTAAAATAAAAAACAAAATCAGAGACACAGGAAGCAGAAAGGCTCCAACAAGACTGCACAAAGTTTGAAGTGAACTGCAGAAGCTTCTTGGATGAGTTACCTTTGTGGATATACCGTGACTTATATAACTGAAAACCTTCACAAACGTGAAGGCACAAAGTACCTGAAAAGACCGATAATAGTAATTCCTCATGTCTGCTAAAGTCCACCACTGACTAAACTCACCTTACCAATGTATATTAAATCACAACTCCCCAGTCACAGTGTGTTTTGCATGCAGTCTCAAGATATAAAATTTAAATGCCGGGACAATCCCACTGAAATAACAGTTAGGCTTCTAAGGATGCAGCACTGCGTATTTGAGCTGATAGGAGATTTCCAGAGAAGCATGTCATAGTTACAGTACTTCATTGTGTCAGCATGAGAGCAAGGGACACAATGTTCACTCGATCCTCAGAGGAGAAAGTGAAAGGAAGTACGTCAGTTCTTTCTTTTAAAAAGTGTGTATGTGTGTTTGCAGGGAGAGCGAGAAGACAAAACTGCTGATCTCTCAACAGACACAGAAGGTTGTGGAGAAGGAGGCAGAGACTGAAAGGATTAAAGCTGTAATAGGTGAGAGCGACTGAATCTGAACAATGATGGTTCTAAACACTATAGGCTGAAACTGAACTAGAGATGCTGATATGGATTCTGATGCCCAAACTATATACTGTATTATAGTGTTTACTACTTAGTCTGTATGGATGTGACATGTCGATGTCAAACTAGACGAAGAATTGATGTCAAATTGTCGAAAATACGCCAGCCGGCATTTTAGGCAGCATCTGAGACATTTTTCAATATATATTCACTGATATTATTTGATCAGCTCTAAACTGGTAAATCTGCTTCTTTGTTTTGTAGAGGCTGAGAAAGTGGCACAAGTGGCAGAAATCAAGTTCGGACAGAAAGTCATGGAAAAGGAGACGGAAAAAAGAATCTCTCAAATCGAAGGTTGGTATCTGATGGTGGAGGAAGAAAAATAAAAAAGCTGTTTAACTTTGGTTTACTTTCATATATCACATTTAAATACAGCCATGGCATACAATATCTAAAAATCAATATTTGACAAAGATAGTAAATGACCATGTGTTTATAAAGCACATTTTTTTGGTGCTTTCCATTCATAATGTTATATATTTACCCACTCAATAAGCGTACACATATTCACACACCACTGCCAAGCACTGGGAGTGTCTTGCTCAAAGATACTTCAGTCCCTGCACAGCCTCCCTCAGTTTTAAGAATGAATTTTAACATCTGTTAGCTTGTTTGCTGCTTTAATATTTTAGTTTGGATTCACCCTTCCCATCGGCCTTGCTGCCATCCACCACATGTAGCTGTTTTCAGTAGAAAAGTTTAGAGAAACCCAGGAACTGTACTCTAGCAGCACCAAAGAAGTTTCTCTCTGGAAAGTGGAAAGTAAACAACAACTTAATGTGCTCTGGAGCCTCTGGTCATGGACCTGCTCTACCTACTGAGCCACAGCTGCACAAGTACAAATGTAAAAAAGCACAAACTAGAAATACTCAAGACACAACACACAAATATTTTGCGTGAAATATGATTCATCTACCCCTTCAGCATGATGTCAAACAGTTGGTCAGAGGTCACTGAAATAAAAAACTACAACTGTTTTAATGTGTTGGCAGACCAAATGTGCTTATTTGTTATGTGTGTGTGTACTGCTTTGCTGTTGGGGTCTGGGAATTATAAGTTTAGGTCCAATGCATATTTGTTGCTCTCTGTAGTCTTCTTAAACCACCTGAACCTTGAAAGTGTTTTTTTGGGATTGACAGACAGTGCTTACCTGGCCCGGCAGAAAGCCAAAGCAGATGCAGAGTACTACACAGCCCTGAGAGCTGCTGAGGCCAATAAGGTAAGGAGATGACGCAAACACATGTTCCACCAAATCCAGGCTGCTCTTTATGTGAGTTACTCATTACATGAGTTTTATTGCCCCTCCTGCAGCTGAAGCTGACACCAGAGTACCTGCAGCTAATGAAGTACAAGGCCATCGCAGCCAACAGCAAAATCTACTTTGGGAACGACATACCCCAGATGTTTGTGGACTCTGCCTCTGCGGGGAGCTCTATCAAGGCCTCCGCAGCCATGGACATTGTTGGTGAGCAGATTCTGGACCTGGATTAGCGAGGCAAGTGGTGGGACCCAGAGGACCACCTAGAGGTGGAGGACGATCTGCTGGAAGGTAGAAGTCCAGCACACAGGCCGGCTGGTTGGTTGGCGGGCAGGTTCTCCAGTGGCCCAAACAAGCTCTACTGGCCAGGGCCTCTATTTCTCAAACATCTTAGAATCACTGCTAGAAATCACATCGGAAGTTTCACTAGGATGTGAAGTTCTCCAGATAATTTGTGTTTTTTTTTAAGAGCATTCCTTTGCATTTACTCTGTCCTGATTGCGAGTGGCATCATCTAGAGGCCAAACTTTAAATTGGACTAAAACTGCTTCCTCTGTGGTAGAACAACGAGCTCCTTTAAGAGCTCTCTGTAGCTCAGCTCCCATGGTCTGTGCATACAGTATCATAAATCCACTGTGTGTTTATACTACACTTTTCATCCATGTCACACATTGAAGAAACTGCAAAATTCTTAATGGAAATTATCGATCTCTCATCCTAATCAAGCTTTTAGGTGCAGTAAATTGAGTCACCAACTTCTAAAATCTTGGTTATTTAATTCCCATTTTTCATTAACTGACTCTTGGCTAAACCCCACTAACCTAATGCTGACTTCAAATACAGTCATATTCACTGTATCTATATTGATAAGACTCATATTTTTTTTATCGTCATCCGTTTTCCTTCTGTGTGTTTGGTTTGACTCATACTGTGCAGTCATCTTTCTGTGTTCCTACACACTCCACTTCAGTACAATTATTCAGTGGAATTTAGCAAACAGTCAAACAACTTCCCAGAAACGAGTCTTGCCGTTACACTAAATATATTCGAAATCAAGCAGACACTGACATGACCTGCATTACTACAGGATAGGTAAAATGCTCCGTCACCGGCAATGGTCCGCCAGCTGTGGTTTCCTTCTGATCTGCTTGAAAAGTATGGGCCCTGGCCACAAATACAGGCTTGATACAGGGATGAAGAATGTACTGTGGTAGCTGCTGACTGTCAAATGTAATATCATCACTGCATTTGTATGTATGTTTTTTTTTTTTTTTAAATGACTTCTAAGCACAGCTGATCTACTGAATGTTCACTGAATTTGTACAACTGTATTAAGTTGGACCACATTTTCTGTATATGTGTGTGTAGCACTTGTTTTATTTTTTATTCACGCAGGGTTACATGTCAGGGCTACATTTGAATGATTTCAGATTAAGACTAAGGCTGGGTTTCATCGTTCGTTTTGATCATTCAAATCAATCTCCCTGTTTCAAAGATCTGTCATGGGATTATAAAACCCTCTGATCAATTTGAAAAGGAGAGAAGAAGAAGAAGCCATCTCTGCCTTCCCTTGTTGGACATCTCGCTGCAGTTTCGCAATGTTGCTTTCACAAGGCCCACCTTGTGAGACCAATACACTGACATTAATGTAGACTTGAGGGACATCCACAACATGACGAGCTCCAACTCTGAGAGCACCGTAACAATACCCAGCCCTGATTATGACACAAAAACCTGCCTTTATGGGCCAGCTTTCATAACCAAACTATAGCTTTCATAAGACAGATCTTAGCTGTGAAACTGTATCATGGAAGTAACATTTGCAGGATGCGTATAGTGAATTGCCTTTGAGCCTATTGTCAGCATGATACAGCACCGGAGGAGAAAGAACTTGTACATGTTGAAAACCACTGACTGAGAAAGGAGTCTGTGAGTCACCGTGCGTCTACAGAAACCTCGACATTATGAGGACTTAAAACCAGAGTCATTAAATGTGCGAACACTTGCGTACTCTGCAAGTCATCAGTAAAGCAGGTTTCGTGTGCTTTCCGGGATGTTGTCAAATTTCTTGTGGCATTACATCAACAACGTTTTGGACCAAAAGTTGCAGTAATTTTCCAAAGTAGGCAAAGAACTGACTCATTTAGTTTTGTTACTCAAAGTGAAGTATTGGTTCCAGATGTGGCGTTGGTCATGTTCGAACATTTCTTCTAATTTACATCAAGTTTTTATCAAGCATTAATATCATCACTCTCTAATGGTGGACCAGTCTGCTCTCAAAGTGACTTCTCGTGTCTTCATTTTTATTCAGACATCACGGATCAGTTAAAACTTGACACAGACTTTACAGGCAAATGTTTTTGCACTGATTTCAATTGTGAATGTACAATCAAGATATTGTCTTACGACAATAAAGTTCAGTTTTATTCTTTGAGAAGTTAATGGCATTATGAAGATCTTTCCTTCAAGTACAGTGTGACATATAGGATGTTTCAATAAAACACTTGTTTTGTCTAATTAAACTTATTTTACGCGTATGATGAATACAATGAAAGTTTCTTTATAATAACATTTCCCTACAAGTCAGTGTAATACATTATTACACAACTTGGTTCATTGTTTTACGAGCTATTAGGGTGGCCCCAGTCAGGAAGTTTGGTAAAGCTTCATTTTAAGCTTTTAATAATATCTCAATTTCCTTAAAGTATGTTGGAAAAGCCAACAATGAGTCTCTTGGGAAAGGAAGGAGAGATGATTGTGTAATGATTACAAGTCTGGGAATCAATGTACTAACTGGTGTGTCACAGAGGTGCAAAGCCACAGTCATGAATGGTTTCTGTTTAGTCCACTGACATTTTTTACTATATTATACTTTTCTATTCTATTATACTATAGTACTTACACTGTACAAATGCATGAATCCAACAGCAGCAGCATATAGCTGTAAATATACTTTTTTCCATCACGTGACAAATAACACGGATGCCTGAGAAGACAGGTGAGGAGGCCAGTGGGTCATTACAGCAAATCAGCAGCGTTTCATCAGGTGCATGGAAATATGTAAGTCAGCCCTGAAATACGACAAAGGTACTACTGCAATACACACTCATCTGAAGAGGCATCTGGTGACGCTGGCGAAGGAATGGTCCACATCCTCTGAAGTGGAGAAGAAGCAGTCAGTTACCAACCTAAATGTTAATGCACTCTAAAGAATAACTGAGAGGACCTATTACAACCACTTAATTAAATGCACTGTTACAATGCAAAAAAAAAGTTATTAACTTTTAAGTACTGAGATCAACTTAATATTGTGTGCAGTATAAGCTGATATTTCTGCATCACTTTGCACTGAACTGGTTTCAAGTTCTGCCAACTTAATAAAATTCACCTGATGACTCAGTATTTTAAGTCGCACTGAACATGCGGTAAAGTCAACATGCAACACAAGCGACATGTATCCTGAACAACACTGATGAAAAGCACATTTCAAAGAAAGTCTAATTTCTTTCATCAATTAATTATACTGGTGTATTTTGGGGCGTTCTCAGTTGTGTTATGACTCGCAGTGCAATAGGCCACGTTATTCATCTTTAATTTGTTCAGCATGTTAATAAAAATATTTGACTGATTCTTGCAAGAAAGAGGACAATTTGCAGCTAAAGAGGATGTTTTTTTTTTTTTTTGAACTATTTTAGGTTATTTGAGGAGTTAATTAACTACATCTTTTGAACATGTTTATTGTTTCCATTCAGGAGCACTCGCCTGCATCATTTGATGTAACATAAGTAGTTTTTTGTTTGTTTTTTTGCCTTTTTTAGTTTCACAGTTGAAATACATTCTACTGGTTTTATAGTTATTTCTAACAGATTTTGTTGTTACTCTTACTCTAAAGTAGTGGTATGAATTAATTCAGCATAGCTGACGGTCTGCAACATTTGATTCTTCCCTTTGTGTTGTCTGCAGAGAAATAAAAAATTGTAATGTAAGCCTTGATAATATCTTTATGGCCAAACTCGATCATTTCACTCCCAAAGATCATTTGGAAAGTGATAGCGATTGCCATAGCTGGTCACCACACCCCAGGATCTGACTTCAAAACAGCAACCACTGACCACTGTTGAAGAGACAACATTCTTGGAGGGAAATGATTTTCCAAGATGCTGTGCTCTGCTGATGGGCATAATGTATGCTGTGGGCCTTGATACGATTTTTAATCACGAATTGCTGATGTTGAATGAGCATTCAACTGGAGGGTCTTTACTGCAGTTTAACAAATTGTTCATGAAAGTTTTACACAGACAACCAAAGAGCAGTTTATAAATACAGCTTTTATAAGTTCGATACTGTGCTTTTCAAAATGTTTGTATTTCAGTTGTTTTTTTGTAAGTATTGTATTGAAATACTGCACTTTAATAATAAAATGTTAATTGCCTGAAAACCTTGCAATTGAATCAATTTATTAATTATATTTATTCATTTGTCAATTTTACCCCGCTCATAGAAAGGCGGTGATCCCACCCTATTGAACAACCACAGACCCATTTCTAACCTATGTATTTTGGTGAATGATCAGATCAAGGAGTTTTTGAGTTTGGATAATATCTTGTCTCACCATCGGTCTGGATTTTGGAAGCAACATAGTGCACTTACTGCTTCCATGAAGGCTGTCACATATAGGTCTGTCAGACCAGACCAAGCCATTGGCTGGTTTTCAAATTATGTCTCCAACCGTAAGCAATGTGTGCAACTCAGTGGTCTCTCCTCCGCCTTCCTTGATGTTACTAAAGGTGTGCCACAAGGTTCTGTCTTAGGACCCACTCTGAGATTTATCACAGGCCACAATCCCCTTACGCATTATTGCACTTTGTATTCCTTAGTTAACTGGCCTTCACTGTCTATGCGCAGACTTTTCCACTGGTACAGTTTTATCCTTGGTCTGCTACCCATGCGCCATCGTATGACACGTGAACAGCCTATGTTTTCAGGACTTACTTTCATTGTTCCCTCAGTCTGAAAAGAGCTTGGAAGAATGGTATTTTCTTACTCTGCCCCATCAACTTGGAACTCATTGCAGCATTATTATAAGCTCTAACACTTGATTCCCCCTGGAGACTTCACATTATTTCTTAAGTGCCTGAAAAGATCTTAGATTTAGACTAAGCCAAACTTTAATGATCCACAAATTGCTTGGTCATAGTAGCTTAGTTGTTACAAAAATGTGAGCTGTTTTATAGCTGGATAGAGTAAAAGAAGTTCTGTAGTGTTCACTATGGCAGTGGCGCTGAGTCTGCTGAAGAATGAGCTCCTCTGTCCCTCTAATGTATGGTGTAGTCATCTTTCTGTGTTCCTACACACTCCACTTCAGTACAATTATTCAGTGGAATTTAGCAAACAGTCAAACAACTTCCCAGAAACGAGTCTTGCCGTTACACTAAATATATTCGAAATCAAGCAGACACTGACATGACCTGCATTACTAAAGGATAGATAAAATGCACCGTCACTGGCAATGGTCCGCCAGCTGTGGTTTCCTTCTGATCTGCTTGAAAAGTACGGGCCCTGGCCACAAATACAGGCTTGATACAGGGATGAAGAATGTACTGTGGTAGCTGCTGACTGTCAAATGTAATATCATCACTGCATTTCTATGTATGTTTTTTTTTTTTTTTTTAAATGACTTCTAAGCACAGCTGATCTACTGAATGTTCACTGAATTTGTACAACTGTATTAAGTTGGACCACATTTTCTGTATATGTGTGTGTAGCACTTGTTTCATTTTTTATTCACGCAGGGTTACATGTCAGGGCTACATTTGAATGATTTCAGATTAAGACTAAGGCTGGGTTTCATCGTTCGTTTTGATCATTCAAATCAATCTCCGTTTCAAAGATCTGTCATGGGATTATAAAACCCTCTGATCAATTTGAAAAGGAGAGAAGAAGAAGAAGCCATCTCTGCCTTCCCTTGTTGGACATCTCGCTGCAGTTTCGCAATGTTGCTTTCACAAGGTGGGCCTTGTGAGACCAATACACTGACATTAATGTAGACTTGAGGGACATCCACAACATGACGAGCTCCAACTCTGAGAGCACCGTAACAATACCAAGCCCTGATTATGACACAAAAACCTGCCTTTATGGGCCAGCTTTCATAACCAAACTATAGCTTTCATAAGACAGATCTTAGCTGTGAAACTGTATCATGTAAGTAACATTTGCGGGATGCGTATGTGGCGCTGAATCAGTCTGCTGAAGAATGAGCTCCTCTGTCCCTCTAATGTTTGGTGTAGTAGATGGGATGGTCTGTCCATGATGGAGAGCAGTTTATCCAGTGTCCTCCTGCCCCTCACTGAGACAAATGACTCCAACTCCCTACCAATCACAAGCGTGGAATGTATACCTGTCCTAATCTCGGCACTTTCAACTCTGTGTTAGATTTGTAATGTTTATTGGGGGAATGTGTGTCTGTCTGCATGAATAAAGGTCTATTAATAATAATAACAATAATAATGATAGAATTACTGGGCGGCACAGTGGCTCGGTGGTTAGCGTTGATGCCTCCCAGCAAGAAGCTCGAGCCTTTCTGGGTGGAGTTTGCATGTTCTCTGTAGGTGAGTGGGTTCTCTAAAATGGACTAAATTGACCCTAGGTGTGCATGTGAATGGTTGTATGTCTCAGTGTTAGCCCTGCAATAGGCTGGCAACTTGTCCAGGCTGTTCCCCGCCTCTCGCCCAGTGCCAGCTGGGATAGGCTCCAGCAACCCTAGTGCAGGGTTAAGTGGTACAGAGGATGAGGTGAGATAAAATGATTCTAATAACCCATATGTTTCCTGATGAAGACATATGCCAAAATATTATTAATTCAAAATAAGGAGTCACATTTAAATTATGTTTGATTTGGAGGGTGATCCTGAAGACCTTAATGGTTCCTGGAAATTCCCCATTTCGGAGACACAGGGGCCCTCAGAGCTGTCCTTGGCTAAGCCACTCCTGTGCCCACATAGAAATCCCCGGCATTTCCACACGCCCGGTAACACACACCGTTCTTGTGCGTGAAGCTACATTCGAGGAGTTTGCATATGTTAGGTAACACAGACGATTTCAATTAGCCTTGTATTAAGAGGGATGCGGAGCCCCTCCTACCCATGAACAATGAAGAAAACTCGATGAGTGTATGCAGGCAAGATCACTGTGGAGGAGTACTACGTAAGTAAGAAAGTAAGAAAATGCTGGCGACGGTAGAGAGGAGGTGAACGTCGTGATGAACGAAACTACCACAGAGGATGCAGCACCTATCCTGCAGGGACTATGGGAGTATGTGAAAGCGGGGCAGGAGGACGTCTTATGCTCCCCTTACCTGCCCGCGTCCTGCGCCTTCTTGACGCACGTCCTGCTCTGCGCGCCTTTCCTCGTGCTGGACGCGCTGGGCAGCGTCTGCCAGCGCATCAGGTCGTGGAGGATTGCAGCAGGATCGGGACCACCGCCGTCTCTCCGACGATGGTTTAAATGTTTTTTGAGAGTCCTGTACAAATACACGTGCGCCGTGCTCCCCGCAACAGCGTTTTTTCAATCTTTGCGGAGCCCCAAGTTGCCGGAGCTCGCTCCGTCCTGCTGGCAGCTCTGCGTAGAAGTGACAGCATGTTGTCTGCTTTTTGACACGTTCTTTTTTATTTGGCACTACACCATGCACAGGTTAGCAGCTTTGTTGTGTTGATAAACTCACTCTCTGGCGTGCCTTGCCCTCACCTGTACTGCGTACTGTTGAACCGTGTTGCTGCACTGATGGAAGTCTTATTGAGTTTCCTTGGAGTTATATTCTTCAGTTTTACACTGATTCCTATCCTGCCAAGAGCAGAAATATGTTGTTGTATTTTGGCATCTTAATGTTTCTTGTTCATAACATTTCAAGTTGAGTGTTTTGTAGAAAGCAATTTGTGCTTATTTCAAGTACTGCGTATTGAAGGCAAAAATTAGTTAAACTAATATGAGGACATTGTTAAGGTTTATAGACAGACAAAAGTTTACAGGTATCATTAAATAATATGAAATAACGTTGGTATTTATTAAAAGAGTCACTGGAGTGGCTTTTAATTTTGACTTGTGGTGAACAAACTTTAAAAGGAATACATAAGCACCACTAATGCAACTCAGCCTATGTTTTAGCAACCCACACTGTGACATCTGTTCAAAATATACAGTTTCAGTCTGAACGCTGACGACATCATCAGGCACATGAGCTGCTGTCCAAAATTGTCCTGACAGCTGTGCCAGTAGTAGTAGTTGCAGTTATAGTGTTAGGGGAGAATAGAATAGAAAAATACTTTATTCATCGCCTGGGAGGAAATTCAAGTGTCCAGTAGCTTGTACACAAACATACATGTTAGATACATCCCATAATATTGCAGTACACGCCAGTTTCCCATCATTCTTAGTTTGCCTTCCCTCTCTTCATCCATTCCCCACACTTATGTAAAGATCTCTGGGCACTTTGAAAGGCTTAGAATCTCAAGTTCTTCTTCTTATTATTGTTATTACTATTATTATAATTCGAGTGTGTGTGTGTTCCTTATTAGGACTCCAAGGTTGTACCGCAGCATCCACCAGGAGCACCACCAGCACCATGTTCCCTTCGCTCTAGCTGCCCAGGATGCCAGCTCAGCCGAGCTTCTGTCTCTGCTGCTGCTGGCTCTGAGCAGCGCCTGGTTGACGGGCTGCCACCCACTCAGTGAGGTCCTCTTCCATCTCCTCAACAGCTGGCTAGCAGTCGAGGGCCACTGTGGCTACAACTTACCGCTGGCTCTCCACAGGTTCCTGCCCTGCGTGGGAGGAGCTCCACACCACCAGGCTCACCATAGTCTGCAAAGCTGCAACTACGCCCCCTACTTCACCCACTGGGATCACCTCTTTGGTACATACCGTCCATTAGTGCCGCCTTCTCGTGGAAAATAGGAAGACCTGGCAGGATACAGTGAAGGATATTTTTTCTGGCATTCATCTGTTCACTAAAAGCTTTTCATGCACACACGTACATGTGTTTTGAACTTCAAATCCTAGAATCAAGACCCGGTGAAAGCAACACAATAAGAATAACAGAAATTAAGTTGATGTAATTCCATAGTAGAATGCATACTGAATTGTCTTAAACTCAAGAAGGTCTTGTGAAAGTGCTCTGGCAGCAGAAGCAAGGGTTTACAGTTGGTCCCACTACAAGTGAATGAATCACAAGAGGAGGAATAATCTAAACATCGCCTGAACTATTGTGCAACTGCTGTTCCCTCCTAACATAAATGTGGACTGTTTTATATGCTTAACATTGCTTTTGTAGAAGGCAGTTACATGCCACAGATTTATGTTGAAGATATTTGCATGTGTGGACATTTCTGGAAAAATGCACTTTTTTTTCTTTTTTTTTTTTTTTGCTTTCCTTCAGGGAGAGGATTCATAAGACTGACATGTCTAAGCACTAATTCTGAAGTACAAGCTCACAGCGGCTCAGTGGCAAACTCATTGATATCAACCTTAGCACTTAGTTCATGTAAAATGTAGACATTTCAGGACAGTAATCTAGAGTGTGTAATAATATAAATGTTTGAAATGAGGGTTTGTCTTTGAGTCACATTTGATGTATAATTTCTACTGTTTTGTTTACATTGGGTTATTCGTGTTTTAAACTAGCCTGAGAATATATATATGATAACAGGACACAGGCTTGGTGTTTTATTGTTGTCTGCTGTGCGGCCGTGTTTAGAGATGTTCTGTTCTGCCACAGTCATCTGTTTCCATTTGAAATATGACTGAGATGTCAAGGTCAAATGTGAACAAACGGCTTTGTGGCCATAACTGTCTTACCTTTTTGTTTTACGACTTGTCATCAACACCCGTGAAATCCAGTAAGAGCACCGCTCTTCAGCTGTGACCCAGCCAGGCGGTTTTACGACTGCCTCTCCTCCGACCACTCGTCTTCTGCTCGTATTTAAAAACAATTTACAGAAGGCGTCTCCTGCACTTCATCACAGCGGTCTCACGCCATGTCAGGTGGATCCAGTTTATTTGTCCCATTATCACAAAATTGCCTCAAGGGGCCTCGAAAGAAATCTGGACAGGGACACATGCAATGTCTTGAAAAAGAAACCAACAGAGAGTGAACGATGAGGATAATTTTAGCTTGTAAACATAAAATATGATCTAAATTTAGACCAAGGAAACTTTCAAACAAAACTTGTAGCGCCGGAACCTTTCGTGAGTCGGAGGGAGAAGAGATATAGATGATAAATATGTATCTGCTGAGTCTCATGGAGAAGAACGAAGATCCAGATCCCAAACATACGTAGCGGTATAGAGAAAACTATTAATCATCTAGCACAGGGAAAAAAAAAAGAAAGAAAAAAAAAAAATAATCATCTAGTACAGAGAAGCCTGAATGAGAGGACATGGCTGAGGACAGAACATGGGGGAGGGAGTTTGAGAAAAAAGAGAGAAAAGCACACAACTTGGACGCTTGCGTGCTCGAGGGATACACTAGTCACTTAATGACTCAGCAGGAAGTCAAATGCAGCACGGTTACAGAGATAAAATTGGCTGCTACCTGTGAGAAAAGTCAAGCAAAACAATAGTGAACAGTATAAACCTGCTAATTGTTAATACTATATTTTTTGAGATTACTTGTAATGAAGAATGACAGCTGAGTCCTTGCTTTTGTCCTGGCTTTCACTCAACTCATTTTCCTGAGAAATCTCTGAGTGCACTATTCCTTGGCATGGACTACGCTACACATCTGTTCCACATTACAGACTCTTTCAGTGCGCTCTCTGAAGTTTTGCAACACCGAATGCAAATTGTTAAAGGGTGCGCGGAGATATTTTTGAATGTGAACATCAAGCAGCGGTTGAGCAAGCGACGCTCTTCCTGGGAAATGAAGAGATCGGAGGATTTGTGCTGGGTGGTGGAGATGCTTAGAGATGGAACGATAAACATGTGACCCAAAACGGAAACAATCAGGCCCCATTACAGACCCCACGTCAGAGTAAGGGCGAGTCATGCAGCTTCGGACGCCACACACCAAAACACACGTTCACAGCGTCGTTCAGCAGCCGACGCCGTCGTGATGTCAGTCGGTGGAGACTCCAGGATCCTGAAGCAAACCGTCTGTACATTGGGAACTGCGCAGATTGTTTACTCGCCGGTTTGGTGCACTCACGTAGGCTAAATCCTTCTTAAACTGCAGCATGAAAACGTGTTCTGATCCAAATGCTTCTGACAGATGAAGCCAAGTCAAAATAAGCGAGAGTGCAGTAAGTATAAGTACAGAGCGCGCTCCAGCAGTTCTTATCACCAGAGCAAACACTAAAGACTTCCCATTTCATCATATTCCCTGAGAGTCTGCAGTTCGGTGACAAAGGCCAGATTCATATTTCTTCCACAGTTCTGTAAATATTCAATTAGTGAGCTCTACATAGCCGAAACCGCCCGTTGTCACAGTAACCTAGGTTTTTGCTCTCTGGTCTGCTACCATTTTTAGACGACCTCAGCTCTCATCTTAAATGAGAGGTCAGTCAGTGTCCAACTTGTTTGCTCTCTGGAACCTCAGTGCACTTGTCATTAGTGGGCTGTTGCCAAAGACTTATTTTAGGAGGCGGTAGTATATTTTTCTTATAAAAATAGCACAGTAAAGGCTATCAGAATCATTGCATAATTATTATTTTATAACAGTATATTATAGGTTATACGCATCCCAGTCCTTTTACCTTTCTCATGCACAAAGCTATTAATGATTAAAATAACTGCGCTTATATTTGTCATTTGTTGCAGAGGCTTCTCAGATTGATATTAGTCAAATGAAACAGCTAGATTGACTCTGTTTGGGTGTTGTTTTAACCAGTAAACACACACTTGCCACAATCCCGTCTTTATCCTATTCGGCTCATTTTGATACACAGCTGTGCGCCACATCAGAGCACCAGTTTAAATGTGGGCTTAGTTACATGTGTACACTGGTTCATGAAAAGAACAACACAGTGCTCTTGGCACATCCAGAGACATTCAGCTGAGTACAGAAGAAGATTGTTGAATCCATGCCTCTGTTTGCCTTTTGCATATTTTCTCTTCGACAGGTTTTCCATCGCAGCTGTCTGCAGCCTGGTAGACGTCAATGTGTGCAGCAGGCCATCCATTCCGATCATTAGCCGGCCTTCCACTCATTTTCCCATGGTTCTTTGTTTGTGTGTCGTATATGAACTATGACCCGTGAGCTGATACTGCTGGCCTGAATGATTTGAATGTCAGCAATGCATTGTGTCACTGGTCTTGCAGCTTCTTCCTAAAGTGATGGAAGGAAAGATGCTCTGACACACTGTCTGTAACATGGAAAATAGATCGTGCACAATTAGCAGTGAAAAACAATGTCAGAGAAGCATTTTGACTCCAAATATTTACACTCATCTTGATATGAGATAATCCTTTTTGACAGGATCCATTTGACTTTTTTCATAACACGGTGTGCAAAACCAGTGAGAGCCAGTGATGAATTCATGAGCAGACTTTTGATTTATGAAGGAATTGTTCTTTATTGTTTTAGAAAATGTTACCATTTCTCTTCCCAACAAAATTCATTTTGTGCTGCAAATGCTTTGTCACGGTTACAAGACCTGGTCTAGACTAACTTAAAAATGTACATATATAGTTATCTACTCTGTTGTAAAAATCAATAAATTAGAACAATAAATAGTCTTTTATTTGACGGAAGCAGCAGAGGTATCAAAAGGCTTTAAACAAAGGAAAATAACTATATTTTCTTTGGGTATCTGCAATGCAACAGTGTGGCCCCTTAGAGTCAATGTTCCAAAAAGACCATTTTTACCATAAACGTGATGAATGACTCAAGGACATATGTCACGGGCAGAGGGTGCTAGGTCAGTGAGTTGAGCCCGTTAAGGTTGTTTGTTGCCCAGGAATGTGAACAACCCCTGCCCCCCTCTTGTCCTGTCCCGCTACCCCCTCACAAAAGTTGCCCAGAATGGCTTCAAGTTCTCCAAGCCTGAGCGGTGGCACTCATGTTTCTCAACCCCCAACACCTCGCTATCGCTGCAGCTCAGGGGAGTGGAAAAGAGGCATGTGAAGTGGGAAACAGGGTTGACAGATAACCCCGCCACTGGGAACCCTGCACAGCGCCCACGTATCAGGGGGCTGCAGGAGGCAGGAGGTGGGCCTGGAGAGTTCATGTCTTGTCAGGTTGCCTCAGGGAGGTCATTTCACTGCGCCACGGCACATGAAGTGCTGATTAGTGTTTGCATCCAGCGGGGAGGCCAGAGATAAGTGGAGAGGAAGACAGATGTCAGGGGAAAGGAGAGGGAGGGAGACAACTGGGCCCACTAGTTCCCACCAGGCCGCGCAGACTGCAGAATGGGTCTGGCTCTTTGGAAAATCTCAACGCACTGATGTTACTGTAGTTCTGCTGCACACCTCTACAGCCTCCCCACTGTCTGGCACTATCACTGCATGTGTTGTATAAGTTGCAATATTTGTTTCTGTCTTATGGTACAAAATATATATTTGTCCACACTCATTCATATGGAGTGCACATAGTTTCATGAATAACGGATGCACACTTCCAGTATCACTGAATAACGCCTGCAGAGATTCCAACAATTGTCCTTCTCTTATGGTTGATCTCCTTTTTCAGCTTCATTAGTTTTGTGTCCTTCCTCTGACTGTAAGACTTTACCAAGAGGTTAACTCTTTGAAAATATGGACTATCTGCAGCCGCACTCAGCCACCACCATGCCTTCAAACTTGTACTTGTACGTGACCACTCCTGTGTCATCCAGGTACAGCAGGGAGATTGGGTCCAGCTTGGTGGGCACACAGCAGGCTCGCGCTGCCTTCTGGGGACTGTTGATGTTGACCAACGTCTGGACAATGGCGTGCTTCGTGGGTGTGACATGCTTCGTCAGCGGGAAGGAACAAATGCCACTGCACTCAAAGGCATCGTAGCCAGTGGGGGCCAGGATCCAACTGTCCCATCCAATGTCCTTGAACTCTACGTAGAGGGATTGTTTTTTGCAGTGGTTTCCTTTGGCATTGCGACGAATCCGGGCTGCTGTGTCGTAGATCAGATTGGAGCGCATTTGGATAAGGTCTTCTTCATCTGGTTCACCATCGTCATCTCCCTCCTCCCTGTTCCTTCCAAGTTCCCCCCACAGCCCGTTCAGGCCAGTCCCCAAGTCCCCAGCCATGTTAGAGGTTTCATGGTCAATCATCTCGTTCAGCTCTCGCTTGTCGTCACGATGATCACTACTTTGATCATCAGAGAAAACGATAAGCAGAGGTTTGTGTTTTTCCTCTGGGCTGGTGTCAATCTTCATGTCACCCTCAGGTGTAATCCTGTCTTTGTTATCTTCTGTCATACTTGGGACACCGTTATCATTAGCAATGCTGGCGATATGCACTTCTAACCGATGCGTCGTGCCGGAGTCAGATTTGCGCCAGCGCTGGACTGCAGCCGTGAGGTCAAAAGCCTCCCAGCCGTTATCGGTGCCGTAGACCTGCCGTGAGGCCAGTTCCACCAGCTCTATCTGTTCCTCTGCGTTGCTGAATGCGTCTCCTCTCTCTGTGTTCGCATCACTCATGTTGCCGTACTCATTGTGTGATTCCAGTTCATAGATGGTGACCTTGCGGTCGACACCAGCGTAGAGGTGGCGGTCAGTTTGGACCAGAGTGTAGAGGCGAAGCTCAGCCGCTGTGACGCGTTCATGATGGGGGACTGACACGTTGAAGAGGAGTGGGTGGCGCCTCACCCCTCCAACACCAACAGCACTGGGAGACAAATCTGAAGAACAGAAATACGTTTTCAGTTTAGAGTTATGCAATAAATCCTCATCCCAAAATACAGGGGATATTAAAGTATCATCTAAATCATAAAGCAATTGAGACTGAGAGAAGTGTCAGAGAGTGTCATTTCTCCAAAATCCTTCATGGATGCTAGAAAACCGTTATTCTCCACTATCTTAATACTTTAACCTTGCGGACCAGACCTTGTATAACATGTGATTGCATTTTGATAATTAAAATGTCATGTGAAAAAAAAAAAAAAAGAGCTCTACCTTCATTTTTGAAGCTGCGGATGATGTTAGCGGTGGGCATGGCAGTGCGGTCATTAGCAAAGCGGTTGTAGAGCTCCATCATGTATTCAGGCGGCTCCTCTCGTGTACTTCCAGGAGCCATGGGCGGAGGGCCCAAGCCAGACAGGTTGAAAGTGCGGAGAAACTGTTCCTTCAGACTCTCCACCAGGCTCTGCATGTCCACGTTGGTGTCCTGATTCAGGAATGAAGGATCCACCACCCCTCCATGACCGTCCCCGAGCCCTGGAGCGGGGCGATATCTCTGATGGGAGCTGGATATGGGGCTGCTCTCTCCACAGAGAGGGCCCCGGAGCAGCAGGGTGGAAAACAGTAGTAATAAAGTCTTGAAGCTGCAAATGGTCCACAGTTGAGCGGCCCAAATGCTCGCCATGGGAGAAACAATCAGCAGCACTGTAATTTATGCACCCTGGGGTTATCTGTGGATGAGTTCATGCAACAGTAACAGAAAACTATTATAATCTCTGCTCGCCTTAATCCAAAATTAATTTTAGTCGTATTCAGTTCATCTGTAGCCTAAGAAAGTCCTGGTATCCTGGCCGGAGCTGCGACAAGTTTCTGACCCTTGCACTGAAGAATGTGAGTCTCTCTGAAGGTGTGTGTAATCCTGATGCTCTCCTCCAGTTCTCACAGCATTTATTTTCATGCACACCTTTTGATGTCCTCGGCGACAGGGCTGTAGTTCCGCTGGCAGGGTGGCCGATTCTTGTCTTTGTCTGTCCGACTCATCTCTGTTGTGTCCTCTCCTCTGTCAGTCTCTCTCTGTACCCTGCTCTCTCTTCCCAGCTCTTTCTTTCTGTCCCTTATCTATGATATGGTGGTGCTTATGGTCTCTTTGCTGGTGTGTGTGTGTGTGTGTGTGCGTGCGTGCGTGCTTTCCCTTCAACTTTGTGTGATGCACATGAGCGTGAGTGTGTTATCTCACAACTTCCTTAATGAGGATTTTGTAAACACTGTCCTGTAGTCTCTTCCTTGTGGAAGGGCTATTTTGTTTGGGTGGGTGCTCCAGAGTTGATTTTCTTCATTTGTTTATTTGCTTTGGAAATGGTGGAGTTCTGCGAGCTGCCGCCTAGGCTCAATGACCGTTTCTTTTTGACAAAATACACCACGGGTCTGTTGATATCGTCGAATGTAACAGGATACATCTATTAGTCGACACTCGTCAAAATGAAATTGAAATGCAATGAGGTGTGAGGCCTTAATGATAGAGGATGAAAGATACTGAGTTCACTTAGAGTCTGGAGAACATTTTAAGTAGTCCATGGAAATGACAGGGCAGTACAAAATAACCATTCCTGTTCATTTCACAAATTAACAATCAACCAGAGCGGTTATGCTAGCTCAAATGTGTTTCCCCTGCCATGTTTAATAAAATGCATGAACTGGTCACCAGAGGCTTCTTAAACGTAAGAAGAGATGAGTCACGTTCACAAGGTCACAAGCGGGGGCTGACAAAGCTTTATGGAGACATTCCTCTCAGTTAGGTAGACAGTAAGAAGTCAAAGGTGACGGCTGCGGAAAGTGGGCGACCCGTGGCTTCAATCCAGAAAGTCATCCTCGAAAGTATTTACATACTCTACATAGTGACGCAGACTATCACAGCTCTGAGGCGACATTAATAAGACTTGAATAACTGCTCCGTTCATCACCTGAGACTTAATCCCGCTCCACAGCCGTTCTTCATTCCTGAGCTTCTTTGTGTGACCTGCAGATACACTCCTGATCCTGGTGCCTCACACAGATGGGAAGGAATGAGCTTTTCCTGCCTCTGCCACTCATCTGCCAGGCTGACAGTTGACAGACGTGCTGTTATCTGTTGCTTTGTTAAACTGCTGCTGCAACTATCACATCATCCTGATGGCCTTTAGAAGGCTTGATAGTGGCAATGTCCTTCTGCACACACAGCCAGGCCCCTCCATATGGTCTGCATTACGGGCCTCTGGGAGGATTTATGAAGGCCACAGTTCCTATTTTTGGACTGAACATTCTAACAGATAGACAATAGTCTTTGTCAATATACAATTTCCATAATTGTATGATTTCCATCTGTTTGGGCAACAATGTTTCGTTTTGTTTTTTGTCCTTTTTAGGATGATAATACATAGAAAAAGAACACACTCCCAGACTAGATGTCGCAACAAAATCCTAGTTGTGTTTAAAACCCAATATACCCGAACTGGACTTCTTTTCAGCTGTAATCAAAGCACAGTTGATTCGTTTATTGGACATTCGGGTTCAGAATCAGAAGTCACTATGGTGACACTGTTAAGCAGCAGATCAAACAGCAACATTAACACTGATTTGTATTTGACTTAAGTCCCATAATTCATCTGTTCAACACTGGTTTTCTGGTTCTAAATGCACATCTACGGTATATTCAGCTTTCTCTGTGATACTGGATAGTTAATGTACAGTGAGTTTTTAGAGGACAGCACTAAACCAGAAGAGCGTAGGACGGACAGTGAGCTGCAGCAATATGACCGCTACTATGTACCACACCTCTCTTTTTAAAAAACTGAAAGCTACGTGATTTTTGTTGCTGTTGGTGTGGCTCTAATGGAGTGGCCCTTTTTGATTGCTGAAATACCTCCTATCTGCTGTCAGTCAAACACAGACCCTGTCCATCGTGTCAGCTGAGCATCTCTCATATTCCGACCATGTGCAACTGTTCTTTCCTCCTCTTAATAATGACACATTTATTAAATATATATCTATATATATATATATATATATATATATATATATATATGTGTTCTGCTGTTTCTTCTCATGGGTTTCCATTTTCTACCCGTATCTCAGCTTTTGATTCATAGTGAGATCAGTTCATTTAGATCTGATATACTTTAAGAAGTCATCTATTTGTATGTGCTGGCATAGGAAGTTTGTTGTACCGAATTTTTTTTTTTTTTTGCATTGACAAAAACACTCAGATTTGCAGTTTTATTAAGTTACCACTAAAAATGAAGCCTCAGATGATGTTGTCCATGTGACGCATAGTATTTGTATTGTCCAACATTATTGTTATAAAGCCCAGTTGTCCTCTGGTCACAGCGTTTGAGCACAGCTGACATTGTAGTTCATTCACTCCTTTTAACTTGCGTTCGATGCCCATAATGTGAATAGTGACATTGAGGACTATTCTTAACAGACTTTTCTCATACAACAGACACAAACTTGCAATAATTTATCCTCTGAGGCCACACAGAGCTCAAACGCAAACAATCCAGCGTCAGGAGGGTCACGATAGTATTTTCCATGACCAGCTCCTCTGAAAATAACTACAGAGACAGACAACGGCATTTAGGTGGGAGCCTGTTTCTCTCTGGTGAGGAACCGTTGAATGTCTGTTTGCAGCTCCTTGTTGCGTTTCTGGGCCTCATCACGGCTGAGCTCAGCATTTTTAAGGCAGATCTCCAGAGCGGCCACACGGCGGCGCTCCTCTTCCAGAGCAGACTGGAGCTCAGCCACAGCGGCCTTCAACTCCTTGGTCTCCTGCTGCAAACTGCAACAGACAATGAGACACAGAGGGTTCCGATTAGAGCAAAGCTGGCATGTTGTTTAGCAGAGAGGCTGCAGACCAAATAAACATCCCTTCCTCACCATTCCCTTTCCATGCATGTAGAACAATATATTATAACCACTGCTTCAAAGAAAAAATGTAACGGGCCCTGTCTGGATCCAGTGTTTGATTCATATGTTCTGGGAATCACGAAGGAGCAATATGTCAGACTCCTCCTATGCAAACATCAAGGACGACACCAGACATTTTCCAAGAATAAAGCTTAAATTAATTGGTTGAGTAACAATACATTGACTGGAGGCTTGTCTTTAGGTTGCAAATAACAGCATCTACAAAACCTGGACACAATGAGTAAAAGAAGCACATTTAAAGCCTTATCATTTAATGTGTGACACTGAACGGTTGGTTAGTGTCTTCACAGCAGTCCTGAGTTGAACTCACCTTTCTACAAGCTGCTGGTTGTCCTTCTTCTCTTCTGATTTGCTGTTGACCTGTGGACCTGAAACACCCAGAGCGCCTGCACTCCTTTGATGAAGCAGCATCCGGATGGGCGGGAGGTCACTTTCAGGTTTTGGGGAGCTAGTGGTAGAAGAACCTGTGTTGTCGCTTCCTCTTCGGGCCGTCAATCTATTCTCTCCCTCCTTGTTACTCGTCTGGGACCCCCCAAACAGCGACCCCGAACTCTTCAGGTCCAGGAGCTTAAAAATGTCCTCGGAAAATGTCCCGCTCTTCTCCTCCGTGCTCTCCTGGATGCGACTCCACCTGTTGAGGGCTTCGGCCTTGGCGGCCATCCCGGTGAGGGGGCAGTTGAAGGTGGGCAGGGTCTGAGTGCGTTTGCGTTGACCCCCGAGCCAGTCGTCTGTAGTAGGAGACTGAGGTTCCTTCACGGGTGTTTGGGGGCTGCAGTCTCCTCTAAGGGGACCTGGACTCTCAATATCCTCCTCCTCTTCCGGAGACTCAGACAAAGATGCATCACCCATCTGATATGAACACAGATGTGAAGATTAATCACAGATAAAGGTGCAGAGGTCTTTTGTGTGTAAGGGGGAAATTTTGAGTCAGAAGAAATGGAGGCAGAAATTAACCGATAAGGAAAAACCAACAGCTGAATCAAGGAGGAATAAATGAAAACTGATTCTGAACAGACATTAGACAGGTTGAACACAGTGCTCATTGTCAGATGTGTCTATTTAATAAATTGTAAATAATATTTTCATGAATATATTGTCCATCCTAAGACCATGTCACCAAAACATTAAGCTCAAATACACTATAGTTATTCAAAGTAGTACTTAATTTGTACTCAGTGCTTTATTTAACACACATATTTTTGCATATATTTGCTGATTCACTTTGTTGACTTGACTTTCTTGACTTCTTGATTTAGGTGATAGGACTGATGACAGTAAATTTAAGTCAGAAGCCAGTTTAGCTTCTTAGCATATAGACCGGAGATAAACACTCTGAGCTGTTTTGTGTCAACCTAGCCTGGCAGTTTAATTAGTTCAACTGTTACTTTTGAAACCCTGGTAACTATACTGTGTTAGGCTGGGCTGACAATAGATGTTGTCAAATCAACACAAACAGGACATGAAACAGCACATTGCAGAGGGTGTAGTACGTGGTCAAGGACTCGTACCTCTGCAGACTCCCAGCCCACGAAGCTTCGCGGAGTGTTCTTTTGGCTTTCGGACTTCTTGGAGGGAGGGGAGTGAAGCACGTCTTTGGAGAGAGGGAACAGAGCCTCGTGCTGTCTGATCAGCACTGTCATCAGCTTCTGGATCTGAGGAGTCGCTGCAAAGAAAAACACACACAAATGTGAAAAGAGGTTCAGTGGAAATTGTTGGTTTGCTTGTTATGGCTTTTAGAAATTCAGTAGGGCAGACATACAGGGAGGCTTTTATTAATGTTGCTCTCCCAAAGCTGTCGATCAAATAAAGTGACTCAAATACAGATTGGATTGTAATTCTGTGCTTAATAAAATTAATAGCAGATCCAGGATGTGTGAGGAGTACAACCCTACTGAGGAAAAATAAAGAAGTAAAACGTGGTATTTTAATACGGTACTTTTATGTCTTTGCGGTGTCTCATGTGACATTAGAGGGCCCAGTATGTTTGATCAGCTCTTAGAAGGCTGCAGATCTGTTCACAGGCTAGTTCAGCACACATCAGTGAACGTCGTGTTCTCACCCTTCATCACAGTGATGGGATCTTCTATCTGAGGCTTAAGCAGGTTGATCCCCATCACAGTGGCCAAGTTCTCCACATTCATCTTGTTCACCTTGGAGTGCAGCTGCACCTCAAACAAAAACCTGAACGCAAAAAGAAGAACAGGGACTTTGTGAAATGTGACAGCTGTGCAGTCAAATGTGTTGCCCAAGGGCACGCTGAGTGAACAACAGTCTTTCCACATATTGGCGTCGGCTCTAACCACTAAGACACCTGTGTTTTTTGCGGCTCCCACTCACCTGCACACATAACTGAGAAGGTTGTAGTTGCTTCTGGGGAGAAGAGCGATTTGTTTTTCCAACTTTTCCCAACCCTGAGAGAACACACGAGACAAGAGCGAGAGATTTAAGGACGTGCACACAAATGTGGATGCACTCCTTTTCTCAGATTATTGAAACTCTGCTAAGAGTAACATACCTCTTTACTGTTATAGTCCAGTAGGTTGGTACAGTCCAGGAAGTCTTGGTACTGAGTCCAGGGCACCACAGGTTCAGGAAGCTCCCGCAGGTAGAGTTTGAGTAGTGACGCCACCGTGTGGACGTCTGTGTCACTGTTGCGTCAACACATTATTCATTATTCGGTGAGCGTGCACCACTAGTATAACCGACACTTCTGACACACCCTTGAACCCTTGCCTCCAGATGGGCCGTACATTTTATAAAAGCTGGAACCTGCCCTCTACACCACAGACAAAAGACAGTCTTTATGGTCACCCTTGACCTGATACAAATCTAACATGAGCTCCATGGATTCTGTTTAGCCTGGCATTTTAATGTTGCTGGTATTGTTGAACATCTTGTACTTTGTTCACTGCGGGTCTTTACTGCTTACCAGGAGTACCCATCTTCCTCTCTAGCACAACAAGATCTGTGTAAATATTTTTCTGGACTGAAAAAGCCTTGACATGGTGGGTTATAGAATAAACAAGATATTTATTTTTTTGCAACCTAATATTCACCACTGAATACAACGCCCTCTGTGTTTTTGTGGGGTTGTTTATTTAGCACCATCTTAATATACAACTGAAGGCCCAGAGGTCCAGAATATACACAAACTGACAAGACTGAAATCATGGGGACAACAACAATTATTCTGTTTCTTTAGGTTTGTGGCCTGAACTTTGCATCTTCCCGAAGCCCTTGTGGGAAAGACATGCAAACATGTGCCCCTCGCTGAGGCTTAATGGGCGTGTTAACCGACGGCGCTCAGTCAGAAGAGCTAATGTTGAGCAACAGAGGCCTCCTCCTCCTGTGTGCCTACCAGAACAGGATGTGGTAACACCTCCATCTCTGAGCAGACAGAAATCAGCTTCTCTGCATCTATCTCATCTGTCCTAGCTTTCTCAGAAAAAAAATGATGCTGCTGCTTTACTCATTCCTTTTATGGCTATAAAGCTCAAACATTTTTCAGTCAGATTTAAAGGAGACTTTAAATGACTTTGGAAATGTTTCTTCAGCACTGTTTAAGTCCTTGTGATGCCACTTTACATTCCCTCTGAGTAGCACTTCTTCATACACACTTTACACCACATTCAATATTAAAATGAATTGTAATTAAACTGCTGGGCTACCTTGGGAAGGAGGGCCTCTCTCCAGCATCAAAGGCATCTCTGAACTGTTTGACAGCGTTGTCTTGACCAGGGAGACGGAAGATACCCTCCTCCTCTAGCCCATGTTCTTTGATGAACTCCACACACTTCTGTACCAGGATCGGCACCATGTGAGCACCAAAGCGCTGCTCATATGTTACAGTGTCCATGAGACTCTTTCCAAACACTGCCGAGACACAAAGAGGGAAGATGGTTGTTCATGAGAGTTTTATTCAATTATTTTCAAATCAAAATTTTGGAGGAAAATCTGACTGATGCGGTCTATATGTTTGAGTCCATAGGAGAGCTATGAACATTCAGCTTACACCTTGATAGCTTAGCTTAGTGGGAATAGCTTAATTTAGCATATAGGCTGCAGACAGTGGCAAATGGCTAGCCTGATAATGCCCAAATTTAAGTAAATCTACCTTTAGACGTTGCTAATCATCACTGTCACATTTTTTTTTTTTTTTAATTCTGTTTTTATAGAAGGCTTATGTGTTGTCTGTTATCCCTTGGCTTATGCCTTATGTTGTTTTGTCTGGGTAGTCTGAATGTGAAATGTTATTTGGCCCCTTGTGTCAGCCCAGTGATGGACTAGAGACCTGTCCATGCAGGTTAGTACTAGGTCATGGATTAATTGGTTACAATAAGCTAACCCGAGACTGGCTCAAACACTTCATATAAAGATAGACTGTAGAGAGCTACAGGGTTTCCTGTAGAGTAATTTTGTAGCTTAGCGTTGCTTCTCCTTTTATCGCTATCTTAGATGAGCCTGAGTTACTAATTCAAATATGGTCATAGGCTCATGGAGCTGGAGTAGGCAGCTGATGTTTGGGCAGACAGTTATGAATACGGCCTTAATTACCTTATTACAGTTTACACAGGTGAGTTCAAACCTGTTCAGATTTCATGCATATGGAAATGAGCTACAGCTACGGCCTTTAGAAGACCTAGAAGGGCTTAATTTCTTAATTTAAAGGGCATATAAGAGAATTGTATCACTGATCTCACACCTTGCAACACAGTGAACGAGTGAATTTATCAATCTGAGCAATTATGACTTTAATTTATACTGTCTAATAAGATTATAGAGTTACTATGAATGTCATACATAGGCTGAGCTGCCATGACAATGAAAAGTTTCACCCAACCTCCACTTGTTGGTGCTCCGATGACTCTGCGCAGAGTCCGGACCCACTCCTCCATGTCACTCTGGGAGTTCGCCATGAACACATAGGGGCATCTCTCTCTGTCCCCTGTGGTACCTGTGAAACGGTGATTATTGTTTTAACACAAAGTTGAAAGGAAGGAATGATGAGATGGTACTGACGGTACTGAAAATGACTCGCTGGACAAAACTATATTTAGGTGCAGAAATACTTACGTGGTATGATCTCAAAGAGGTACTTCCCAGGGTCATCTGAGTTTGGAGGAAGTTCATTAACTTTGCTAGAGCGAAGCTGGATGATTCCCTGCAGACCAACATTCATCAAACACACAGACGCAGATAAAATATATAGTCCACGAGTCCTTTCAAGTCAAGAACCAGCCAAGCATTTTCACATACCAACCATATCCACATCTACAGAACATGACGTCAATATCAATGCAGTAAAGTATTGGCATAAAATGCTACTATTTTTTATTTTATTTAAGACATACGTTTGATGCAGCTATACAACATGCTGTGAAATGCAGACCCACAGCAGATTTTATTTGATTTAGAGTGCATTAATTTTTACTAATCATGTCAATGCAAATACGATAGAGAGGGGTTTCACTTCCTCGATAATTCACACATTCTCTCCACCCACAGTCCCACTTAGTCTTTTTTAAAACTGTAGTCAAACGTACGAATGTTTTTTTCAACTAAAGGATTGCTTCCTTATTCTGGTACAATTAATGAAAGTAAGGGATAAAAGTGAAAACATGTGGGGAAAGAGGTGAACGGGAGCCAACCAGACAACACAGAGTGGTCATCACATTTTAAACCAAAGGAAACAGACTGACCAAAGAACCAGGGTTGTGCTTTGTTCATTCATTGCTATATCGCAGACCAATATGTTCGTCTCATTTGATCTAGTTCTCTGAATAGATGGTCCGGTTAGGGGTTTGTCCTTCGCCACCCAGGAAATCACAGCTACAATGACACTGTGATCTTTGTAAAGTTCGCCCACCTTATTTGCGGTGAGGATGGCTCTAGTGTAGCCGCCTGGTTGGTGGATATTACCTGACATGAACGCGAGGCAGTGGATCAGAAAACAGATGAGTGACAGGAGGCCTTGCGCATGTGGCTTCAAGCATCATTTTTGTTTTGCGCACAGGAAGTGTGCACAGCTAGCCACACAGCTTAATGATTGTGGTGTTGATTGGACGTGATAACTGTCGTGTTTTCGCACAGCTTATTTGTTCATCTATGAATTTAAGACACATTTAGCACATATATATACATGTGTCATTAACACACACATATATGTGTGTGTGTTAAAGACACACACATATATGTGTGTGTTAATGACTATACATGGTAGTTATAATGCAATGCTGGTTTTATTACTTTTTTGCTGTCATAGGTGTAGAACATCAACATAAAATAAAAATAAGTCAAAGCACAGTGCTATGCAGACACATAAATAATTTTGAAATTACTTTAAAATTTGTTGCATGTGTATGAACTGCTTTGGAAGTAATGAGCACGCGTGTTTTATGCTAGTACAGGACAAAATATGACAAAAATGTAACATAAATGAAAAACAAAAATTGCATTTCTAATAATTCTCACCTGGACAGCGGTCTCCTTGTCATCTTTGTGGTAGGTCAGAGTGCTTCCTCTCAGCACAAAGTAGCGCTGCTGCCAGTTCTTGACTAAAGACCTCTGTTGTTTCTTCAGCCAGCCAGCCTTCAGCGGCCTCTCCATGGACCTGGAGGAGCGCGTTGAGCCCGGGCTGTGGGCTCCTTCTCCCGGTATCACACTTTTGGAGCGCGCTGCCAAACACCAGAAAGAACCGGTCGGTAAAAGTAAGAAATCTCCCTCATGCTGTGTCAAAGCTGAAGCTGTGAAATACCACCAAAACATCAACACCACTCAACTGCAGCAGAGCACTTCCTTTTTTTCTTTATGAATATGCATCAGCCTATCAGATATGAGAGACGACTCGTGGCAAGCTATTTTTGTTCCTCATCTGCCTTTTCTTTCTTTTCTTTTTTGCAAGCTGAAAGGAAACTGCTGGTCGGTGCTGACCAGTTTCCTGTACAAGGTACTTGAATGTGGCAGTGATTGTTCTGTATAAATAACACACCGATCAGCAAGAGACTGAACGTCTAACAATAAACTGTAAAGGTCAGAGATTTGAGCTGGACCCAAAACGCTGTGCTATTTTTTTCTTTTTCAACCAGCGGCTGTGAGACTCTGCGGTGTGATGGTTTCATGTTTGAAGTGATGAAAGCAGAGAAGCCGAGGTGTACGTGGCCCAGAGAAGGCAGAGCGAGACAGAGACGGTCAGACTAACACGCAGGGTGGTAGGACTGCACAGATAGCCGGATTGAGATTGGGCCCACTTTCTCAGTTGTTCTTA
This sequence comes from Mugil cephalus, assembly GCF_022458985.1. Taxonomy (NCBI): domain Eukaryota; kingdom Metazoa; phylum Chordata; class Actinopteri; order Mugiliformes; family Mugilidae; genus Mugil; species Mugil cephalus. The sequence goes on along the minus strand of NC_061777.1, from coordinate 22,633,126 downwards.
AATTCACCATGTCTTGTTAGGCAAGATGACAGAGGAGAGGAGAAGAAGAAGGGCAGCGCTGCCATAAACAGGAAGCAGCCAGCATCGTTGCCGGATGCCCAGTGCACTTTGAAGGTCTCCACCTACAAACTTGAGAGTCCTTTGGTCTCATTTCAATAGTACCACCCTCCCCCTGATTAGCGCAAAGTTAAAGTGCTGTTGAGGAACTGCGAGCCCACACACACACGCACACAGAAGCTGATGTAACACCACACCCTCAGCTGACAAACACACAGTTTCTTTAAACTCATCTCAAAAGACGTCTTCATTGACTGCCCACAAAAAGGGATTTACGTCAAGTGCCGCATTTTCACGTCAGGATGGTTGCATCCAAAATGACCTAGTTTGCCACCAAACAATGACCACAAGTCATATCATCAAAAAAACATTGCTGGGACTGAATTTCTGTGATCCTGCATGACAACTGATAATACAGCATGATCACAGTTTGGTTTCTACTTCCTGGTGGATTGTGATGAGGAAGCACACTAGAATAATATTCTAACATATCTTTGGATTTAAAAGATTAAGTTTAATACATTACATTAATGTATTTGTCTATATAGGTAGTCCGAACTTTTGACTGATAGTGTACTTGTTGTAGCCAAGAGGTATACATGAATATGTTCAACAAAGCTAGGCTAGCTTGCTGCTTCCCAGGCAGGCAGACGTAAGTCGTATTAATCTTATGATCCAGCTCAGTTAGGTTCTGCATGAAGAAGCAGATCAAAGGTTTTTTGAAATGGTATTCAGGTTGTTTGATTATTCAATTTGACATTCTCACTGAAAGGAAGAAGGAAGGAAGGAAGAAGCACTATGACTGTACAAGCGTCTCAAAGGCCCACACATACAAATACTGCAAGCAGGCAAAGTTACACGCAAGCAGCCGCAAAGTCAGAGCAGAAACTGACTTTGAATCAGTTTCCTGCTGAAAACCTGCATCACCACAGTTCCACGGCAAAAGAAAAAAAAAAAATAATAAAAAAAAATAATTAGTCACTTATCATGGTCCACAAAACATCTCAAAGGGTCGTGAATAGATCACTAGACATGAGGAAGTTGTTCTTTGGTACATGTTAATAATAGAGAGTGATTTCCAGACAACATGAAGTAGATAAAATGGATGCACAGCCACAGCAGGCAGCTACTTCCTTCCACAGAGCTGAACAACCAGTACAACTGATTGTAAAAAACGATTAGTGCTCAAGCAAAAAGGATGCAAGTCAGGAGCAGGTGCAGAAACTAGACAGCTCCTCCGGTCATAGCCGGTGTGTGGGCCAGCTGTCATGTGAATGTTGCAACAGTTGTGTCATGCCAGCTCTAGAGGAAACAACACCTATTAATGCACTGATTCCACCCAGTGCACGCGATACTGAGCCAAGTATTATTTAGGTCTTACCGCCACACAGCAGCTTCAAAACACATGACTGCACATACAGTAGATGCATACAGGTTGCTCAACTGCTGAGAGTATTTTGAGAAATGCAGGTGTGTTCTACTTCAAACTCTGCTTAATTGTGGAAGTTCTGTATTCAGTTTTAGCCAACAGTGATTGGTAGTGTCAGAAGTAGGTTAAAAAGCACCTCTGGTTATTGTCATCACACAACACACAACCAAAAACCCACAGTGAGAAAACACACATAGAATCCATCGGTAATTACCTCTGTTCAAAACCAATTTACCAACACGATGGGCACCTCACATACACTGTATGCGCACCACACATTTAAATATAAAATGTAGTAATAACTGAAGAGAGTCAAAATGTCTAAAACAGACAGTCTTTTCTTTGACACCATCCCTGGGTGCAGAGAAAACTACTTATATTAGCTGCACTTTGGAGGAAAACACAAGCAAAATGCTCAAGCAGTTTGTAAAATGTGACATGTGAAGGAAAGCATCGCAAGAGACACTGGCTGTCAGTGAACGCAGCACAGTCACCCACCTATTCGAGCTGTGTCACCCTTGAAGGTGCTGAAGTCCCAGTTGCGTAGTTTCAGAGACATTGTCCTTAACTCATAGCACAGGTCAGCGGTTCAGTACACACATGCCCCCCACACGAGCACCCACACACACACACGCATAAATACACACTCAAACACACACAAACTCACGCACACACAAGCCGGGGATATCGCTGATCACACTTCCTACTTCCTGTGTGTTAATGTTTCTTCTTCTTTTCAGCCCTCCACAACACGTTCCCTCATGCTGCCTTTACGTCCATGTTCATACTTGTCCTGATAGAGCGCTGCTCACAGTGTACCCCCGTCCAGGTTGATTCACTCAAAGGTGCAAGGCTCCAGGGCTGCATGTAGTGGTGAAGCCTTCAAGTGACTAATGTTCACTGATGTCACAAGAAAAAAACCACCGGCGTCTTCTTAAAGGAAATGGGCTCGACTGTGTGAACTGCGTTGCTTCACAGGCGACTGTGAGACAAATGGGACTGCTGCAAAGTATTTACAAAGGTGTTGTGTAAGGTGAAAGGTTAGGCGTTTTCTAAAGGCCCAGAGATTACCCTCAGCCCAACGCGTAACCCTAATTATAACCACCACTACAAAATGGATGCAAGGAAATCAGCCGAATGGGTTTCAAAATGGGGAACAAGATCAAGAGGGAAGAAACCAGTCACACAGCCAGCCACATGTTGTTATTTTTTTTTTTTTAAATATCTTTATTTTACTGTGAAACAAGGCGAAGCACATTTCAGCATCAAAGAACATCTTTTCTCTAGACAACGTACAACTGAACACAAACCATTGCACTTAATTCCATAATTACATACTGAAACCTTATAGCTTTGTAAGAGACTCTATAAGCACAAAATAAAATTGTCCACAAAGGGGAGCCTACAGTGTGGGACAGTCACAACTCCCATACATTCCTTTTCTCCTGGCTGGACAGGATGCATGACAGCAAAGTGGCACCGTGTTGATTAAAAATGGCACAGATGTAAACCCTAAGTGCCTTCAAAAAAAAAAAAAAAAAAAAAACGTCAGGTTTCTTGTTTTATTTATTAGTGGTATGTTATATTCTGTGTCTTCGTGAGCAAATCTAAAATTATTTGGAATGTATCAAGCAGCAGTAACAAAGTCGTTCCTGCATCAGTGGTACAGTCGACATGGGCCAAGCACACGAGCTCCAGCTCTCTCTAGTGGTCGTGTGGAAAACCCGCCAGAGAAATGGCAGTACACAGCTGCAAACTGGAAAAAAAAAAAAAAGGATATCGACACCAGTTCTCATTCTGCTTTTCTGCTTTTTGGAAAAAAATTAAATAAAATAAAATAAAAAATCCACAAATAACAAGTGTCCACCTTGATTGAACTTGCTCTGTGTTGCAGAAGCTGACACACGACAGCTAGCTAGGAGGAGGCTAGAAACATCCAACTGTACTTAAGTTACAGAAAGAAAAATACTTCTCTGCTATCTCAATACTCTTTTCTCTATGGCAAAAAATACTAAAGGACACTCAACATGTTCCTAAACATCTTCTTAATAAATGTACAATATAATAACTTTGAAAAGGTTTGATTTCCTTAGTGGATAAAATAAATAGTTTCAAGAAAGACAAAATTAAGACTGGCTGGATGTCACACAAACCTCACGAATGGATTGGCATCGATAAAAATATGAACGGCATTGAAATATAGGGACAAAATGTAAAGCCATGATGAGGTTCATTTCATGATTAAAAAAAAAAAAAAGTCTTTCAAAGTAACAGCCACAATGACGTAAAAGCTAAATCCAGTCATTTGCTTAAAATATAGGTAATACTTTGAGGACAGTATGTGATTAGAGGAGATTTATGGTGGGCAACTCATTTCACAAAGATTCTGTGAAGCTCTAATTTACCGCACACAGAAAACAGCACAGATACAGGTCGTTTCTTAAAGGCAGCACAGACGCTTCACACAGTACTGACCTTCACATCCCTGCTACACTGACTACTGTATGAATGTTCATATTGCTGCTTTCTCATTAAATAACGAGTGCACCTTTATTCAACCTGCACACACTTCATCTGGCTTCACTGACAAGGACAGGTCTCATAGAAACAAAATAATGAAATGTGCAAAAATAGTGCTGATTGGTTTATTAATGATTTTTTTTTTTTTTGGAGGATTAGGTCCAAATACATTTTCTACAGCACCATATCTCCACAACGGCTTAAATTCATTTACAGATCATTGAGCCTTTTGGCATCTACTTGAAAGCTTAATTTGCTTCTGAAAGGATTACAGAAAAACTCTTCTAACCGATGCATGTTGCAATTTATCAACAACTCACTAGGACTGAGTTCAAATGGAGTCAATGGTTCAATCAGAGGTGAAAAAAAAAAGGCAAATTTGAATAAGACTTTGCAGAAAACCTAATCCGGAAAAACAAAGAACTACTGCAAGAGTTCACTTTTAGAGAAAGAGTTCAACTTGACAAACTGCATTTTAGAAGCTCAGACTTCCACACAAAATACTGATTAATACTTCCTATGACACTTTTTAAAACACCCGCCAATGTAACTACACACCGTGTATGAAATTAGTACAGACGACAGGACAAAAAAAAAAAAGAAAAAGGCAAAGGAACCCAGCAGTGAAGAAGCTTCAGCTTATATATTTTAACCAACAGATCCAACACACACTTGTGATTGGCATAAATAACAAAGAATTTTACTGTAAAACACCTGGAAATGAACATTATATGAACAAAGCCCAGTCTGAACAAACATGTACACAACAGGCCAATTTACAACAAAGGTTTTACTAGAATAGTAACATAGGCAGTGGTTTTGCTCTGAAGCCTCAAACACGTCCAGGTCACACCAGAGACGAAGGCCATGTTGCCGTAGAAACCATCGCTGTGCTCTACATGTACCGTCACAACTACTGAGCCCCCTCACTCAACACATGTGAAATCAGAAACAGGCTCCATGTTAAGAGACAAAAATGAACCTTTCTGTTTCTGCTAAACACAGCAGCTACAAGAAGCTGTGGCCGATGTGCTAAAAACAGGGGCTGGAGTTTGTTGCACTGGTTTTCAGTAATCTCTTCAATCATCTTAAAAAAAAGCTTGTAGCATTTCCAAACCGCAAACCGTTGGGAACTAACAGGTTGGATTAAGCGTGGTCCAAACCCAAATACTTCAGTGTAATTTAGTTGTTCATCTGATGAATATATATATAAATATATATGTATATATATCACGTGATTCAATGATGCGGCCAAGCATGAGAGGCTTTGAAACGATGGAAGGCGATTAAAAAAAAAAAAAAAAAAAAAAAAAGACACAAAAAAACAGCGGCAACACAAATGAACATGGCATCTGGCAAAGGTGAAATCAGCCCAAATAAAAGAGACACATCATTAAGATATAATAGAACATAGCAAATATAAAAACCATCTATGTATAAATAGAAATAATCACAACTAAGGAAATTAAAACTGAACCTTGGAGGGGAGCTGAAGTAACAGGGCTGAGAGCAGTGCATTCAAATAAAAAATAATAATTAAATATTAACACACATTAATAGGTATATAGAGGTTATCCTGCAAACAGGTAGAAATGCACAGTTGACCAACATTTTGTTTAACAGTGTTAATAGATAGAAGCTGGCTATAATGGAAATGTGTACAGTACAGTAATTCACAAACTCAACCTGAAAACACTGGTGTCAGAAACAAGTTTCACAGACCGGATGAACAAACACGACTCTCGTGACCAAATCAAACGGAATGACCCAAGGCTGTCGGGTTTTTTTTTTTTGTTTGTTTTTTGTAGTTTTGTTTTTGTGGATGTGTTCTTGCTCACACACAGCGCTGCCAGTCCCCCAGAGCTCCGGGCCTGCACCGAGCCCCTGGGGGCTGCCCTCTGCCTCCGTCCCCCCACCTCACGGCGAGCTGCTGTACGTGGCTCTAGGCGGCCGCCTCCTCCAGGGCTGGCAGGAGGCCTTTCTCCATCAGGTGAGCCTTCAGGGAATTGAAGATGTGGAGCTGCTGATCCACACGGAGGGCCAGGAGCTGTTGGATCACCCTGGAGGGGTTTGGGCCCCTGAGAGAAGAAACACAAACCTTCTATTATAAATGAAACACAGTGAACTGGCAAGACTGAACTATAGTGGTTTTGCATGAGTCATGATTCACTGACAAACACTATGAAGAAAGTCACATTTTAATGAAGGAAGGAAGTTCTGAAAGCCACTAAACACAATAACTAAAAACATTTCTCCTTATTGTCCAAACTTCTCCTATCCACCAGTACATGTTTGAGCCAGAATCTCATCCAGTATGAGAGTGGACATCCCAAACATCTGCAGCATTATAACAGGACAACTCCATTTGATAAACATTACACTCATTACCTGCATATTTTATAATAGAGCCAGCACATCAGTAATAGTCTTGAAGCTGGCCCTGGATACTGTCTTACTCTAGGCTAACGTCACTGACTACTTCCTACTTAAAACTACATTTACTCTTACCTGACACAGCATTACGTTTCAAGCACAAGTCCAAACATACCTGCCAAACTAAACCACCAGCCACCACCTCTCAGTAACAACAACCTGTGAGCTGCAGCATCCACAGCAGGAGGATGTGGCCTGATACAAAACACCGGCTTTGCAAAAGAAACTGTGCAATGTGGCCCTGAGCCCCAGGGTCCTCAGACCTCAAACCAATCCAGTATATGCAGGATGCCCCTGAGAAAGCCTGATCCACTGTGGCCCCTCCCCTACACCCACAGGACCCTAGAAATCCCACTACCAACACCCTGGTAAAACACACCATAGGAACTCATTTGAAGATGTGAGGGAGACTTAAACAATATGAGACGGACCGTTCTCAATGACCCAATGTTCAAATGGAGGCACAGGAAAAAGTTTTTGACATTAAGAAAATCAACTTAAGTTTTATAGTAGTGACCTTAAAAAATATTGTGTAGACTTAAAATATTACTTCCATTAAACGCCAATTACAAACGTGAGAATAAGTAAACACAACATGTAGTGTTGTGAGTTTACCTGATAAAACTAGCGATGTAGACGTTAACGAACGTGGCCATGAGGTACTGGCAGTCAAACCTGTCCATGATGCCACCATGACCTGGGATAGTGTTGGCGAAGTCCTGAAAGAAGAGAAGACGATACACAAGCAACAGACGTTAAAGATTAAAAAAAAGCTAAACACAAAGAACACATTCATGAAATATGTAGCCATTACACACCACAGTACATGCCACAGAGTTAGAGAGAGTGGGCTCATACTGACGTGGGTCCTGAGGATCCACGGTCACGTCCTTACCTTGATCTTAAAAGCTCTTTTGAAGCCGCTGGCAAAGAAGCCGCCAAAGGGTCCCACGATGGAGGCGAAAGAGGAGAGGGCAATGCTGTGGATCTGGAACGGATAGAGGCGAACTGTTGTCTGTGGAGACAAGAAGGAAGTGTTACACTAGTAACATCCACATTTAATGTTAGCACTGCAGATTTACGGGCATTTCTCAGTTCCATTCTTTGTTCGAGCTGAAACTACTGGTTTCCAAAAAAGTGAAGAAAATTTAAACCCTATAATTAATTGACAACAGTAGTGACATAACAGACCAAATGTTGAAACTGTGAAGCTCTGTTGCTCTGTTAGGAATATGTGCTCACTTAGGTTCTGCTGCCACAAACAGGACAGTGTTTACAACACATCTGTTGACACACAGCCTGTAAGCATTGGGTAACCTAAACACTTCTTGTCAAGGTTTTTTCTTTTTCTAAACACTTCTAAGCCACCTCTGTTATGTTTTCTACCTCATCATAACCAAATAGTTTCAACAGGCGGCAAGTTTCACTAATTAAAATGAGGTCTCCCCCAAGAAGACACTGCCCAAAACACGTACTTAGCGCCTTCATGAACATACAATTTTACAGTACCTTTGACTGCCAGTACAAAATATCGTTTTTGAAATGTTTTCTGTCAGAGACAATTTGAGAGCAACAAACTGCGGTCTGAGTCGTACCCATCCAGTGACAGACTCCAGGATGCCGGGCAGGGCGTACTCCTGGAGCTGAAAGAGATCTGACGGTTCACAGTCCACCTGGAAGCTGTTGGAGTCGTTGTTGAACTCCACTGGACACACAAAGTAGCGGTAGCCGGCCATGACGTAGGACAGCTGAGAGGAGAACGAGGTACAGTCATGTTCACTTTTATTTATCGAACCTTAATACAAACTGGAATGAATTTCAAATCTGAATTATTGGATGATCTCTGTATTTGCCGTTTATTTAGATTCATTTGAAAACATGTGCCCACATTGCCTCAGCTGCAGTTAACTTTTCTTTACTAACATTTATGGGTCCTTAGTAAGTTTCTTCCTGTTAAAGAGAGTTTTTCTTTTGCTACTATCACTTATTATTGCTTGCTCTCTGTGTGTTTCAAGCTCTGGGGTCTGTGAAGTATATTAAAACTATACCAGTAACACTGAACTGAATTAACAAAAGCCCGATTGGCACAGGATTAGTTTTACCTGGGGAACTACGGTGATTTGATTTGAGATTGTCTGTGATCGTGATCACAGCAATACTGAATCTAATCATCCATGTCCGTGATTTGTGAAGAGGAAATTACACTGCAAATAACCATAATTCTCATAACACAGAGGTTCTCTGATAATATTAATCCACTGTGAATCGACATCTCTGTGATTGAGGGTTGAGCTTTTACCTTTTCATGACTTTTGTTTGATTTGGGGCTTTTTTCTGCCTCTTGTCAATTATGTGCTATAGGATATATGTGCTATAGGATATATAGGATGTGCTATAATTCAAAATTTGGACAGTTGTCAGTTGAATTGTTGCTGAACTATTTAGATGGATGAAACCATTAAATCAATCACTACTGTGTTCATCGGGAAAGGTGGAACTGATTTAAATACACTCCAGGTTGTTGGTAATTTCTTCCCCGGGATAAATAGTATCAAAAACATATTTTTATCATCCATTATAATTTGCAAAGTAATTAAAACTGTCTCTGACACACAGTGGAGTGAGGCTGAAAGTAGCAGAGACATAACATCATTTGAATAAAACCCAGAGTTTTTTTCCCGTGAGAATGCGCCACACAAACGTAGGGGGTAATATTTGCATCACAGGACGTCCTCAGATAAAACTAATCCAGTGTGAACAGGGCTAAAGGAGTATCACAAAAAAAAAAGAAAGACGACTCAGGGTCTAAAAAGATATAAAAACTTACCATTATGCCAAAAACAATAGTGGAGAAGAGTCCACCAATGAATCCCTCCCATGTCTTCTTAGGTGACAGCTGCAACAAATTCAAAGGATTAATAAACCACCATGTACAGCATGATATTCATCATGTCATATATTTCTCATTAAAATCGAATCTTTGTCAAGACACTAACCTTGATGAGTGGCGTTCGGCCGAAGAAGAAGCCAAACATGTAAGCCATAATGTCATTACAGATCACACAGGAAATGGGCACAATGAACCTAATCAGACAAAGAGGACAATTATCACGTGGTAAAGTTCTATTGATTTGATTAGGAGGAGATAATCAAGATAATGTCATTTCAAAATAATTCGATTTAACGTTGTGATTAGACATTAACAAAGATGTTTTAACTGTACAGTACCAGAGGATGTGAGGCCCTGTTTACTTACCAGATCATCCCTTCAAACAGGTTGTGAATGATAAGGTGAGACTGAGTCACCACAATCAGCAGAGTCACATGAGTCCAGCCAAACTGTGGACACAACACAACACGACACAGTATATTTACACTAAGACAGGTTAACATTCACACCTTACTATGCTCGATAATGACAGACTCTTTCCTTCACAACAGTACCAACATTTTTTTGAGACTTATAACTCCCTTCATGTGAATTCTGTGCACAGAGAGTTTCATCAGAAGAAAAGCAGCAGCTAAACAGTTAAAGCGTGACCAGATAATGACCTAGTTAAATCCACACACTGAGTGGAAAATGCTGGTGATGCAAGTATCTCTTCTCCATAATAAGAACTAAACTGGTACACACAATGTGTGGAAACATTTGTGAATATGAAGCTGAAAACATTTCCACAGTAGATGCCGAAACATCATTGTTTTTGTCTTGCGTGTTCATGTCATGTGTCGTAAGTGGTAGACAGTGTTTTATCCACACAACTGATGTGAAGCAGGAGAACTCTCTGGTTAATGCAGCAAACACAGAAAGACTGACCCAGACATTTTCTATCAGAGCAATCCCTGGCAAGATTCTCCATTATCTTGAGGGCCAGTAATTGAGAACAGCTCATTAATAACTCAGTGGCCTTGAGGCAGGAGGAGAGGGAGACGGGGGCGTCTGCTTACCATGTAGAACTGAAGGCGGTAATGCTTCTTCACCAAACTCAGCACAAACATACAGAAACCTGCAACAGCAGAACAATTCAGGTATGAAACACAGAACTGTGGCAGCCACGAGAAGGAGAATTAATTCAGGATTCAGGTCACTGGTGGTCAAATGTATGATTCAATTCAGATTGACCTAATTCCCGGTTTAATGTGCAGCGAGTAGCTCAGGACTGCTGAAGCCATTTTCACATGAGGTGAGGGGAAAAGGAAGCAGAGAGGCAATCAAAAAACGACTTTTAGTGGGTGAGAAGGAGTCGAAGCAGACAAAGGCCCAGCTTCCTGGACTTAGATGTAACGCAGACAGCGTGACGCTACTAATGTGTACATTCTTTTCACTTCAAGGTGTGACACCGTTAGCTTCACAGCCTCCGTGTGAGAAAGACGTGAAAAAGCCATTCAGTTTCACCCTGAATCTAGTAGGCAAGAGGCAGAAATAGTCGGTGCGCTTCCTTCCTCCCCACATCCTGTTTGGCATCTGCCAGAAGCTTTAGTGTTATAGTATTGCAAACATAGAACCTGCAATACAGGAAGTGGGACGTCTCCTGTTCAGTTAGGGACTGAAATCACCTTATAAGTAACTACAGTGGTAAGATACACAGCTTGAGTTCCCTGAGGCTCATTTATTAACGGTTAATTGGACATTTATACTTATATTCAAAGTGAAAGCCTGAATGATGCATCATTGTCACCTGCTGAGAGAAACCCGACACATCCTGATGCAGTCTCTTCTAATTAGATCAACGTAATCACTAGACGACAGCAGCTCATTTATGTTTGATATGAATGTGATGTTAATAACACAAGATCAAAATCTGCAACATGACTCCGTAGTGAACAACCTCCATCAATAAATTATTTGTAGCCAACAGGAACAGTGGTGACAAGGTCATTGAAAGCTCATCATCAGGGTTTATTTTTTTGTTTGCTTCACAGTGTTTGTACCTGTGAGGTAGAGGGCGAAGGAGATAAAGCGGTGGTATTTGCTGAGGATGCGAAGGGGCTCCTCTCTTTGCACCAGGGAGAAGAAGTAGTCTGTCACAGTCTCACCATAGAAGAAGTAGTTAACACATAGCAGGAAGTACCTATAGGACAAAGGCGTTGGTGTAAATGTACACATGTCGATTTGTGGTGACAGCAGCTCATCAATTCAGTGAGCCAGCAGAAAAACCAGCAGGGCTGAGATATTCACAAATAGCACAAGGAGGCTAAATGTTTTCTCATTTCATATTAGCAACTGTACATGGAATATCTTTTTTATTATTTTCCAGCAGGTTTTTCAGCCTCTTGGCACAGTGAATATCAAGACGCTACTATCTATCACACTACAATGTACAAAACTACCACTAAAATCAAAGAGCACTAAGGATTCACAGTATTTCTGCTATGATGTACTGATTGGTTTAGTATTACAGAGGACATTTAAGATCCAAAACAGGCCAGAAAAACAAACCTCAGGACGTCTGCAATGAAATAAAACATGATACAAAACGATAAGAGAGACGTCAACATGGATATCTGCTACGTTCATGACACCTCTACAAAACGTGTGACTGCTCATGTCTGTGTGTGTCCTCACCAGCTCAGCGTCCTGAACCAGGGCAGGTGGTAGGAGTGATACACACTGTAACCGATCGTGATGATCTCTTGGAAGCACTTGATCTGAACACAGAGGACCTGCACAGAGAAACACTGCGTCACCAGGGAACAAAACTACTGGAGCATCAGGGCTCCGTGTGTGTCCTACTGACACAAAATGGCTGACAGGCCTATTTTCAGAGAACTCCCAGATGACAGGGGCAGTAATGCTGCACGTTACTAGAAAGCCAGGATCCCCATAAGTCCAGAAGATTTGCATTTGTGTGGGTTCACCTGAAAGTGTTGCACAGAGGAACTGAGAAGCCGAATACATCCTCAGCACACGGTGAGTGAAAAAACGGACACGTCTGTACCTCATAGTAGGATTCTCAAAGATCTTCATTTAAATACACATCTGTCACATCTATTGCTTCATGTGTTAACAATGGGGACTGAGCCTTTGGTCCACTGATAAAAGTGGGATAAATGAAGGATTATCTCATCTCTTATTATTTAATATATTTTCATAACTGTTAAATCTGGGTCTGTGGTAATATTGCAGGAATAAATATTAATTACGTCGCTGCTAAAAAAAAATCCAGAAAAGCCAAATTGTCATGAAACGACAGACTACACAGTCAGATTTTTGCAAACTGGAACTTTTCTACTGCAGCAGCTTTACAGTAAAAGTATTTAACTTAAAAAAACACATCTACTTTTATTATGAAGTGCTCAATTTGTCTACAAAACAAGACGACCGTTGTTTCTGGAGCTGCAGGCGATAAGTTGCACAACCGAATCCTTTTACCAGAGCTTTACGCAACCTCACGCCATGTGCCACATGAAATCAAATCACAGTTGATGGGGGTCACTTTTAGACCGACTACTATTAAAATAGCATTAGTATGTTTAACTGCCCCCCGAACACCGTGAGCTGCTATTAAACAGCATTTTATTTAACCATCAGTATCTACTGGACTGAAACTGCAACTGCATTTCAAATTGCCACTTAAATATTAAGAAGAGAGAATAGGCAGTAAATGATTTCGCATCCTCCGTGGGGCAACAAACGTCTGCACAATTTGCACTTACGATCATCATGAGCACCATTGGGCCCAGGTAGATGATGAAGAAGAAGAAGGAGATCATGGCTAGTGTGAGGATGCCTCGTACCCACCAGTTCTTCCATCTGAAGAAAACACAAAGATTCTGTCAGCTCAGAGGAGAATACGGTACACGACAAACAGTCAACAATGGTAAAAGAATAATATGGCAGTTATGTTCATACTGTTCATCAACACACCTTTTATGTGTAGACCATTTTGTTTGTGCCATTGTGATCATGTGTTTTCAAAAATGCGGTAGTGTTACAATACTGAGCAGACAGTGAGTGTTGGACATAAGTTCATGTACTACATGATCAGAGAAAACATCTTTATGTTCAGACATCTAAAAAAATCGTAAGCTTTTATCAGTGCACACAAAACTTCTCCGTATGTTTCTCTTTTTTTCTTCCACACCAAGCATACCTGGATGACAGTCCAGACAAGGCTTTGTTTAGAACCACGGGGGTGTCATCGGGAGGGACAGGAACCTCTGGGACCCCTTGATCTCCCTTGGACTCGCTGTCTGACACCCCGTCCTTTTCCACCTTCAGTTCACTGTCTGAACTCTGACAGAAAGAGGACACATGAGGCGATAGCATCAAGCAGAGACATGATTCTGTAGAAATAGAACAGGTGTAAAAATGTGTCTCATCAGCCTTTGGCTGCGATACAACAAGTCGATGGATGCCTGTTGTCTAGTGTCAAGTCATCAGCGCACGTCTGTGTTTCTGTTGTGCAGCGTCAGTTCCTAACTTAGTCTCCCTCCAGCTTCTATGTCTTTTGTGCAGGTGCAGAACGTTCTGTTTGTGCTGACGACCTGTCGGCTGTAGTGTTTGAAGTCTGTTCACATGCTTTCTGAACTCTTAGCTAGACACACGGTGACGTCACAATCAGTTTTTGTAGTTCTTAGATGTTGATTTGAGGTGTCACTACTTTTTGGATTGAAAAAAAACAGATTTTGTCTCGTTTCATGGTCGATCTTAATGTCCCGTTAACCAAGAATATGGGACATGACTGTATTCACATATGACGGGCAGCACAGAGGTGGAGGAGCTGGAGGAATGTAAATTATATTATTTACAGTCTGACTCTACATAGACTGCATTTACATGCTGACAAGCCTCAAAACTAACTCACATGATGTGGTATCTAGGTTAGATGACTCTTGGTATTTTGTGTTTTTTTTTACGGCTCAAACAAACAACTCTCTGACTCTATTCCCCACAGCACTTCATTTCAAGAACAGCTTTTCACAGAATTTCAAGCTTTTCAAGAATATATCAGCGGCACTTTACCGAGAAATATTTCACTTCTTTAGAGACAAGCTGAACTTTGAGTTGAATTTTATAATGACATCTTCAAACCCAAAAGGGTCATGAAAGAAGTAGAGAATTGTGGCTGAAATAAATACTACAGAATGTGAACAGCTTAATTATGAGCTTGGTGAATGCTGGCACTGTATAAATGAACTAAATGAAAAATACAGTATTAGAGCATTGTTTGATCGTTTGGCTCGTAACTACACATGATGTTTTTTAGGTCACCACACTGCATTTAATTTTAAAGAGTAACAGGTGCAAAAAAACAGTGGACTAAGTCGGTGATACATTAACTGAACATTGTTAAACTGTCTCATTTTGTTACAGATTCAAACCTAGAAAACTTTGCCATCTTCCCAAATCACTTACTGGAGATAGTGTATGTATAGTGTATGACTGACAGACAGCTATCAAATAAACACTAACTCAACTCAAAACTGTTTCCACCAGCTGACTTTAATGTTTCCAATCAATATCTGTTAAAACTTCAAATATGTTCAGTGTCTTAAATGCGCACACAAAGGCTACACATATCATATGACGCTGCAGAACGTGAGCTAGTCAGTAAGGAATCAAGAACTGGGTCCATTTGAGAATTAAAATGATCAAAGTACTAGTGTGTGATCCTTTGGAAAAGCTTAACCAGTGTTGCTGCTAAATAAATGTTTCTATTACTTAACCTAACCCACTAACTAAACATTCTGCACATGGCACGAGAGAGCGTGGGTGTGAACACGGCCTTGGCAGCCTATTGTGCCACTAAATTGAAAGCGCATTAATATTCTGTGTACTTTAATTGATACGTACTCAGACAAACATTAAACAGCATCAGCTTCGTCCCAGTCGGGGTGGACACATTGTAGTAGGCAAACAGCAGCGGGGCTGCCAGTACAGGGCTGCATGTGGGCGGCTAAACACTGCACCAGATCTCCAGCCATATTGTTGATTTTTCAAATCCATCTGTTCACTGATGGACGCCTGCTTAAAACACACTGATCCTTGCCTCTCGTCAGTAACAGCACTGACGAGAATGGATGCCACCGTTACAGTTCCCACGGTTTAAACTGTGATTTTTCTTGAGGCCAGCTTGTCCTTTCACTTTTCACCCCCCCGTGCTCTCCTCTCTGCTGCTGGTGACCAAATTAGGCTCGGAGTTGTCACGTCACACTCACGGAGCAGATGGTCGACCTGCTGGTTTCGTGACCCCCTCTCAGACTGTCACATTAACAACTACACCCTGCTACAGAACCGCAGCTGGATATTTTTCATGCTAAATTCGTAGGTTATTCAGCTTTATCTTAATACTAATAATAGATAAAATATATATTAACAAATAAGTAGTGTAGAGTAACTGTCAGATATTTTATTTAAGATTTAGATCTGGTGGCTGTGTAGTTCAGCTAGCTATCTGAGAATAATGCTTAAGACGGATAAAGTCCAGATGTAGCTATTAACACTGCTAACATTCAGGAGCAGAAGGACTCCAACGCTTGCAATAATATTAAAACTAAAGTGATGATGTATATCTGCAACTCTCCCTTCTCAGATTATAAACACATTAGCAGAGGCACTAAACACACTGACCGATTTCCTGTAATAATAGCAGATGATACAGTGTTTGTGGGCATCTGTTCCAGTAAACAGAACAAAACATTTTATACAAAAGCAATACAACTCGGGCTGACTGTGAAAGAGTTACAATTTTTTCCTGTGGAAAACCTAACCTGTTTAATAGTTTGTATTTTGAGGGGCCAGCTGCTGAATGTCAATTTGAAAGTGATTCAAGTAAACAGTAGGTTTACTGTACTGTTTTTCATTCACATCAACAATGAATCATTTTTTCATTGTTAAAATGTCTAAATTTCACCTTGCAGGTGCAATAAAGTCTACTTTGATCTCATAAAACAGCATAGTGCTGCATATGAATGAACAAACCTTCTTTTTATAGGTTATATTGTGCTTGATGCTGTTGCTTTGTTTTAATAAAACGCTACATGGACAATATTCTGTTGTAAAGTGAGAAAGACCTGGCTGAAAACATTCTCACTTTAATAAAATGAATTAAACTGACACAAGAGCTGTGACATTCAGCGTTTCTCCATCCGTGTTCCTGAAAAAGACTGTGATTAATGAGTGATTAATTTGTCTTAAAGAAATAAAACATGTGTTTTCCAAAATTTAAGAAATTCCTTCGCTGTAGCTGTTTACTTTAACACTAGAAGACTATCACAGTGGCCAAAGCCTGCCAGCTGAGGACAGAAGCGCACACAACACCGCACACACATTTTCCATCCGCTGGTTTCTATGGAGACAATATCCGTCATTCAGGATGCTTGAGTTAAAAATAGACACTCCTTTCACATAAACACTCCTCCCCTTTCATGTTGTCTCCAACACCAGAGGCAACAGTGTCTCTTTTTGTTTAGCTGTTTTTTTTCCTCCTCTCTAATTAATTCGAAAAAGCTGCGTCTGTGATGTGTTGAAGGCCATTTTACCAGGATTTTAAAACGTTCATACCCAGTGTAGTGGGACTAGTGATGTGGATGCCGTGCTGTGCAACTCTTGTGAAATATTTTGAATAGCCTGATAGTGTGGTCTGATCGTTTAAGATGGGTCTCCTGACACACTGCTGGTCACAGCCAGGTGACGCAACGTAGCACTGCAGCAACATTTTGAGTCATACTTAATGTCTATGTAGTTTGATCAAAGAGTGACTCAGTCAGGTTTCTGATGTGAATTTCGTCCCTCTCTCATTTATAAAAAAAACACCTCGTCTAAACCAATGTCATTGTCTTAACAGCATATGAAGCTGATCTAAAAAAAAAAGCAGAGCTAGTAGAGATTTAACTGTCACCTTTCACTTGGTTTTATTGAATCGCTGGTCGTTCATCCTCTGGCTCAACTAAATGTCCTGCAGGAATAAGCCTCGTCATGCAGATGGCAGAGCAAAGTCATTTGTGTTACTCACTTCTCTCCGACATACCGCGCCGTTGCCTGAATTTCCATGTGACCTTATAAGGCTTTTGTTTTTAGCACACATTGCTATCTCGGTTTCCACATGTGCACCCTCATCTGGCCAGATATTCCTGAATAAATCCCATTTCTGATCAGCCACATTTACTCGGTGGAGGGACGGGATATATTCCCTGTTCTTTCAAAACTCAGCTGGCCAGACTCTGCTTTACACTGTCATTAATTCCTCATGTGAGTTATTCTGTTTAGACGTGTGAACAAAGTCGCCAAACTACTATAAAAAAGGGTAACAGGAAAAACATAAAAGTGTCTATATCCAGCAACCGGCAAGATGAAACCGTCAACCACTGTAGCGCTTGCACCTCAACCTTGAACATCCGCTGACTTTCTGACAACCTCAGCATTTTAAGTGTAACAGTGAGTTTTGTCTGTTGGTTGTCATCAATGTCTGGGAGTCGTCATCTGCTGTTTTTCAGGCAAGAGCTCAACAAGAACAGATGCTAAATGCAAGCGTAGCGGCACTTCTTTCCAGCGCATTCACAAGTTGTAAGCAGGTTGTTTCTGTGCAAACAGACCTATAAACACATATTCATCAACATTACACTCTAAGTGGCCAGCCCTGATTGGTTGCACGCTTAAATGATGACAGAACTGTGAGAATATTACATAAATGTCACAATGCCGCAAGGTAACAGCATGACCTGACACATTAATGGGACAGAGTAGGTTGTTTTAAAACACATCATGACCAAAAACAAAAACAAAATAATAATAATAATAATGATAATCAATCAATCGCACGTTTGCCTAAAAAGTCCTAGCACTGAGTGGGATTTTGTGGATAATTGGTCTGCTACATGTGGAGCTAATGCATCTGATGCTTTTAGTTCTTGTCTAATTTGCAGTCACCGTGTCTCCCTGGTTCGGTCCCACATCCACCACAGCAGCATCACCACGCCCCTTTCTGGGCCCCGACTACTCTCTGGGACAACATCTCTTACATCGACGTTGACACAGACGTAGCTTTTATTTCCGTTCAGCTTGAATGCAAACACGAGATAAACTCAATATCTGGCAGCGGTGAGTGGTTTTTCATAATAGCAGTGAGACCAGCCAGGCTAGTGCTGCTACACTTGCAGAGACCATGTCTGCGGGTCGTGTCTGAAGCTAAAGTAAGCATCTAACTTTAGCTGACTCTTCTTCTTAAAACACATATTCAACAGCAACACACCCTTCATCAGTAAAGAGAGGTGACACTCAGAGCTTCAAGCGATTCAGGCTTTAAAGGCGGCGTATGAGACGAGCTGCAAAAAGCCATAGCTTAACATTTCATAATTTACTAATAGCTTGCTCAGTATCCAATTGAAAAAACAATTAAAATACACTTTGAATGTTTTGCTACATAAGAACAGCCATTCGACTCATATATATATGCAAAATATGACAGATTTTAGTGCAGTGTTAACTTTTGTGTTTGGCTTGCCGTTGTTTTCTCAACAAACGCACACAGGAAGAACCGTAAATAGCATCAGCCAATCGAGACTAATACTTGAGTCGCTTGGCGGATGATTTGTGTCGGGGTGTTACAAGCGATTTAAGAGCTTTCAAGTTAGAGTAGCTGGCAACTCTCCAAGCATGCCGCTAAGTGAAAGACGACGTTAAAATGCCAGTCTTTATTAGATTCTGCCATGACTTGTTTTCCAGCCCCAGGATAATACATGTACCATTTAGCTGGCTAGCTAGCGTTAGCATCGCTGTCGTTACCTTGTCCTCTGACGGCTGGTGTTGTAACGTCGGCTCAGTCTCTTTGGCCACACGGTGCCTTAGCTCTGTCATCTTAGCGACAACAGCGAAGCTCCTGTGGCTCCGACACACAAACTAGTTTTTATTTTTTGATTGACAGACCTTCTGCTAAGCTCCCCAGCTAGATTTTTCTAGTAACACTTCACTCGAAGAACCCTGTAATCATCACCACAACTCCACCACAATAAACACGAGAAAGACTTCCGGTTTTCACAATACAATTATTATTGATGATTAATGTAGAAAACTAACCGCGAAAGAAAGAGAGAAGATGTTTAGATGTTTTATTGAAAGCATAGACACAATTTTAAACAAATAACGCACATGTACCTGGAAGGAAGTATACGGTATAAAGATGTACTGTATATACAGTACATAAACATTTACATCCGGATCAGAACTTTCCAGAAGCACATGTGATGAAAACAAAGACAGACAGTGATGGAGGACTTTTAAACACTGGCTGTTGAAGCATGGACAGTCTGTATTTTTCGTTATAAACATTTTTCAACGAACGCTTATGTGTGCTTTTATTGCTAAGCTATAGTTTCCTAATGTTTGACTGTATTCTGGCTAACTTGACTGTGCAGCCTCTGACGTAATGGGGGGGCGTGGGCTACATTCAAGAAAAATACTGTTCAATGTCTGAGTGTTGCAATTACAAAAAAAAGAAGAAAGAAGCAATACAACAACAATTTAAAAATACCAGTTTACAAGTGAAAGTCCTAAAATACAATAAGTATTACCTGCTAAATGTATTTAAAGTATAAATCGTAATGGACTCTGTCTGTAGTATTGTATTTACATGACATACTGTGGAGATGCATCAAAGCAACCAGTATTCATATATTGCAACTGACTGAGGCCGAACTGATTACTGTCAATATTGTTTCATGATATTTGCTGTATAACAGTCAATGCTGTTTAATGGTTATAAAGCCAATCGGCTCAACAGTGAAGTAACTACGGCTGTCACATGAATCTAGATGAGTAAAAGGGACAAGGTCACAGCTGAAATACAATCTATTCAAATAGAAAGTAGCATAAAATTAAAATTAAATTAAAATTGTACCTCAGAATAGTACCTTAAAACACTGCTTGAGTGCATATATTTTGTTGCTTAACATCACTGACATTTATGTTTTCTATTTCGGTTTCTATGGCAGTATTTACCAAATGTGGTAGGTAGGTAGGTAGGTAGGTAGGTAGATAGATAGATAGATAGATAGATAGATAGATAGATAGATAGATAGATAGATAGATAGATAGATAGATAGATAGATAGATAGATAGATAGATAGATAGATAGATAGATAGATAGATAGGTAGACTTCAGTTTACTCCACTGCACTTGTCTTAGAGAACATTCATTAGACAAGTGTGTGTGTCTGTCGGTTTAATGTCAGCTAAAGTCTACTTATCAAGTCCCTCTAAAAGCTAGAACACTTGATTGCAGATTCAGCCTCCTGCCTTTAGAATTATCTGTAATTTGCACCTTTAACACCAAGTGGCAGCAAACGCTCGCTGTAAGTGTGTGTCTGTGTGTCAGCTCTGTGGCCTGACAGCAGCCAGCAGTTATAAATACTTAATGACTTACCGCTGTTGCAGCACCAAGGAAAGGAGGATGAACACTGCAGCCCAAATACAACAGCTCAATAGGATCTGACATGGCACCGTCGGGTGTTCACTTTCTCTTTAGTCACTGATGGATGACCTTAGCAAGCCTGTGAAATGGAGTGGGATAATTCAGGATCAGCAGGGAGAGACAGCTGTCACCAATCACTCAGACAACAGTCTACAAAACCTGAGACTCATCTTTAGGTTACTTTACTGCTTTATATCATTACCATGTACCATGCTACCGTTGCTCGACCTTTAAGTACGACTGAATGCCTCACAATGTCTTTTCATTATCAGGGATAAGAGATTAAATCTAAATCTCTTAATATATTCTGCTTCTGTTCACATTCTTCAGCGTAGTCTTGCTTTGATGCATGGGGAGTTTATTTTTATCTCCTAATTTGGTTTAAGCCTGTAAAATCCTCTGATGTGAATCTTTTTAATATCATCTAATGGTGTCTTTTCTATCTAGATTTAATATCCACTGCCTCCTGTATAAATGACTCTGTTGACAGTTTCCTTTTTATTTTTTTCCTGTTTTTATACTTACTGATTTTATGAAAATAATTAGTCCGGATGTTTAATCTCTATTTTTGTTCTGTATTGTCTCTGTAATTTGCTGGATGTTTTTGTGATCGATTAACTGAGAATAAAATTGAATGAACTAATTCATTAATTGCTGCCTCAGGGCCTCGTTAAATTCCGTTTTTATTATTTATTTCTGTTCTGTTCTACATTCATTAGTAGCTTCCTTTGGCATATGTAAAATAGATTTCAACTATTACTGTTTGTATAGACTTGGTGAATCAATATTTGGTGTATTACTTTACCAGCTGTAGTGTTTACATACACCATTTACATACATCAATCTAATATTGTATAAGTCTCCCTTGTGTCTCTAAAAACAGTTGTGACTCATCAGAGAATGGACATGGGTCTTCTGAGGGCGTCCTGTGGAGTCTGGTAACAGGATGTTATTATTGGGGGCCTTTAGGTCCTATGGGTTGAGAGGAGGGGTCTCTATGGATCATCCCACAGATACTGATCAGTTTGGGATCTAGTGAATTTGGAGGCCAGGCCAACACCTTGTGTACTTTTTTGTGCATTTGAGTTGTTTCTAAGCCGTTTTGTGTCAGGCTGCATCCTGCTGGTGATGGCTGCTGCCATCAAGGAGTGTCATTGCCATGGGGTGGGGGTGTCTGGTCTAGTCTGGGTGGGTGCTACATGTCTAGTAAGTTACATCCACATGAATTTTTTATTTTTTTTTTAACAAATTGTAGACAGAAAACTGCGTTTTGAAAATAGTTGAAAGCATTATGACTGTTTTTGCATTTGAAGGTTTGAATATTCGCTCTGCATCACTGAAGATTTTTTTAATGTCGAAATGACGTTACTTTTTCAGCAAAAAGAGTAAAAAATTAAGAGTGGAAGAGGAATGGTTTAAAAAAATTAGCATGACATCACACTCACATAGCCAGAGATTAGGACTGCAGGGTTTTGACTGTATTCTTCACTTTATTCTTGCTGCAGTGTGATGACTACACAGGCGCTGTGCTCTGTTCAGCTCTAAATGCCCCGTCCTCTGGTGCACAGTTAGGCGGCTATTTCTCCCCGCCTGGCCTCCATGTATCAGACAGCCAAAAATTTTGGCTGGGGCTCCTCAGCAGCTCCTTTCAAAACTGCAGGGCTCTGGGACATCTGCAATGCAGAAGTCTATATATAGCATTGGAGTTACAGGGAGAGAGAGGGAGGGAGAGAGAGGCACAAAGAGACAGAAGTGTGAAGGGAGACAGAGACGGAGGGAAACAATGAATTAAACGAGTGATCACTGAACTGGAGATGTGCTGACAGAAAACATTCAGCTGTTCTCTTAATTCAATTTTCTGTCTTTTACCTGCAAGTTTTTCAGGACAATTGGCAGCTGTGAGACACTTGTTTTACTTAAGAAAACCCCCGAACCACCAACCCACTGTCTACTCAGGTTGTCAACGACACTGATGAGTTTGTTTAATAGTGCTACAGAATGTAACTCACTTAAAAGGGGAAATGTAATTACATGCTTGTGGCAACAGGAACAGGGAAGTGTGGTGTTAAACGCTGAGGTTCAGTATTTATTGCTTTATCTGGAAGGCTCTCAGGAGATCAGTGGAGGAGGAGGAGGAGGAGGAGGAGGAGGAGGAGGAGGAGAGCGGTTCAATTATGCATGCACCTCCACAACAGCAGAATCTGCTGACAGCAGAGTTCGGCACGCACCCAGCAGCAGCAGCACGGCCAAATCAAGGACGTCTCCACGCTCCGGCCAGTGATCCAGAAGCCTGCAGGGCTGCTGTGGGATTGATCGGGCTCCTGAATTTTCAATAAATCTGCCCTCTGACACACTCCCTGTCTGCATCTGCACGACAGAGGTCCATGCTGAGTCATAACTCTCCTTGTGTCACCAAGGCAAGGAGAGGTGAACATCAGTCATGATGTGTTCAGAAAGAAGAGAGAGCAGCCAGGACTTTACTCACAAGCTTTTCAAAGCATCAAACAGTAACTTTAGGTTAAATTCCTTGTTATCTGCATTGATTCTCAGTTATGGAAGAGTTCAGAACATTTAAGATATTGTAGACTCTAACTAGTCTGGCTGTTTGTTTGTGTAGCTTATTTCCATCGTTTCAGTCACAATAACATCTGCTGGACATAGCTTCATATTTACAGTGCCTATGACAAGGGTTTGCCCAATGGGGTGTTTTCCCCTTTTATTGCTTGTACATCGATTAACCATTTATAGGGCACTCACTGAAATACTTGGAAGTTCTAAATTTCAACCCCAGCATGTTATTGTAGAGCCTCACAAGACTTTTTACTTTTGTGAAAAATTTCAGAATTTCTGATTTTCATGGAGAAAAATCAAGATTAATGAATTTAACATATATGGTTCCTTGCCTCTAAGTGGTAAACAAATGTATTTAGACCATTAGAACGTAAGTGCTGATTCAGGCATGAGCGATAACCACATGCTTCTAAACCTCACTGAGAGGCACAGGGACGCAATTTAAAATGTGTGCTGAAATGACCAAATGTGATTCCTTGCCCCATAAAGGGTTAAATTAAATATTCACCTCCTTTAAGTCAGTGTTTAGCAGGTGCACCTTTGACAACAATCTCAGCACTGAGTGTGTGGCTAGGTCTTAGACACTTTTTTAGTCCATTCTTCTTTGCAAAGCTGCTCAAGCTCTGTCAGGTTGCATGGGTTGACGGGGTGAATAAAGTCCAGCCACAAATTCTCTGTTAGTTTGTGGTCTGGGCTTTGACTCGGCTGCTCCACCTGGTTGTCTTTAACCCAAGTCTGTGTGCATTTGGCTGTATATGCTTCAGGTACTTGTCTTAAATCTGCTCCAAAGGCATAGCTCTCTCATTGACTTGCTACAATTATTTTACTATCTACTTTTTCAAGCATCCCATGAGAAGCATTTCCACTGCATGATGCTGGCACCTCCCTGCGTCACAGTGGAAATGTAGAAAAAGATTTTTGTACATTTTTTGTCAGAAAAAAAAAAAAATAATTATATTCACTATGATTCACTTCTAAAAGCAATAAAAGTTGGTTCCTTGTAAAAGCAAATTTAACAAAAACTTTCGCTATGTGGTTCACACAATTACTCAGTCATGTAGTTTTGACATTTGGAAAATAACTTAAGATACAGATACAAAGACACAGGTATGTGAGAAACAAGAAATATGCTGAAAGATAAACTAGACAGTACGCAGACAGTGATATATTACCACTGTTCTCTGTTTCAAATAGCGTCTAATTTAGCCTCCCATTGATTGTCTCAGTGAAGGCGCATCACAATTTCCTTTCCTGAAACTCACATGAGCTCTCTTTCATTGAACGCTGGAGTCAGAAATGTCGCTCCGTTGGCCCCTGCTTTCCTGACACTGGTATTGATTGTCACTTAGCGCTGATAATGTTTTTGCCGCTGTGCTGATTCTCCCTCCCACACACACACTCAGACAGGGAGTAGTCTGTCAGCTGGGAAACAAACAGTCTCAGGTTGTGATGAAGTTCTTGCCAGTGATAGCTCCTGGTGGGCCAGTGTCGTCCATCTTAGCCGGCGTCATCTTTTACCTCTGAATGCAGACAGGGGTGAGCTAATAGGAGTACCCATCCTGAGAGTTTCACCCCTCTTCAGGCACTGAATGCAGACTAAAGGATAAGAAGGCTGCAGGCAGAGTCTTTGTGTGGATGAACACTTTTAATAAAAGATAATGTCATTTAATCTCTTTTAATTGCATCCCACCCCCAGTTATTGAGTCATGTTGCCATGTAGTTTTTAAACAAGAGCATAAACTATATTTTACGACCGAGGGTTAAACTGTAAGACTATCACACATAACAGTATGACCGCCTTCCTAATATTGTGTAGGTCTCCCTTGTGCCTCCAAAACAGCTGTGTCGGTGGTTTTAATATTCTGCCTGGTCGGTGCATGTTCCAATTAGAGTCAAACAAAGGAAAGCACGTCGGTTTAGGCATAAGTTTTGAAAGCAGCTCATACGTTGTCTCAAATGAGTTGAGATTTCAGCTGAAATGTCAAAAGCACTCACCAGTCTGACAAGATGCAAATGTTAAAAATAGTTTCAGTGTTGTTTGAAGCTTAAAAAATGTCAGATAAAGAACGAGCAGTGGAAATACCTTTAATACAGGAATTGTAAACTAATGTGATCTAAGTTGAATAGTGCAAACTGAAAGCAAATCAATCTGTGATATAATTCAAGTATCTTGAACCTTAAAATAAAAACCTTTAAAGTAGTAGGTAGGCAGGTTTAGGTATGGACATACATGTAAAAAGGGGATTATGTCAATAATAAATAAAGCTTTCATTTTTATTTTTTATCTTCATGTCAGAGTCACCTTGTTCTTCAAAGATCATCACTATCATAGTTTATCACTTCCAACAACCTTTCCACCTGAATAATTTGTCCCCATCAGCTTTTTCTAACACAGATAGATTGAATACCCAGTTTTGCACTGAATTCATTTGAAATTCAAGCTCCACGCCTCTAGACCCTGGTTTATCTGAACATTTCCTATTTTGCAGGTAAAATTTACTCAGATAAATTAAATACTGTTCCATTTCACTGCTGTTTAAAGCACAAGACAATTATAATAATCATCAGTTATATATGTTCATGGTACACTAGTGAAAAGAAACTGTCCTGCTCTAAATCTTCATGAAGGTTATGGTATTCATTTTCATTTAGGAGGCTGCAGTTTGTTGTACTATTGAATTGTATTGTGTGGTACAATAACAGGAACACTTTGGTGTTTTTAATCCAGTTTAACAGCACCACAATCTACATTGTCCAAAGTGGTCATACTCTTAACCTTTGTGACTCTGTTTCAACATAAACTGAACATTAGAACCATCATGAAGGAGGATTGAATGTGTTCATGTAGCTTAAATAATGAACTAGCGAGTGTAATTCTTTGTGCGACATTAGCCTTTATTCAGTCCTGAAAGAAATCAATGTGGCTTGACTTGCAACCATTAAAAAGATTTCGTTAAAGTGAAGACAGGGAAGCAGCAAGTGTTTGGTTAATAAATGTCTTTATTTGGCTTTGAGAGGAATATCACTGCATGAGATAGCAGCACGTACAGTCACAGTTGTATAGCAGAACGGTCTGGTGTGTGTCAGAACTCCTCGGCCTCCTCAGACACATGTGAGATGCAGGTGAAAACATGTTTTATTTTAACTGTTGATTATGGTTAAGGCAAGTTTTTTTGTTTTTTTTAATTGAACACACAACAAGCAAAAATCTATCCCATCCAGCAGATATTCAAGCTCTGAGAGTCAGGCCATGCATTCATGCCCGTTGGTTGATTCATTTGTCATAAAACCAAGGCCAGGGGGAGAAGATGATGAACGACAGTGATTGGAAAAAAAAAAAAAAAAAACAATCAGGGCAAAGTGTCAGAAGAGGTTAGGGGGAAAATAGCCCTTATATGTGACTCTGTACCATATAACCATGAACCCAGCAGCATCTGCCCCACCTGCCACACGCAGTCTGAACTGAGGGCCGTCAGTGTCACCTTCAGCTGGCAGACTCTGACAGCGACACTCACCTTCTCCTAGCTTCCTGTTTCCAGCTCTATGAAACAAAAGCACCACAACATCTATGCGGGGAGAAAGAAAACAGGTTGGTTTCACCCGTAAATCAAGACATGTGAGATAAGTGACGAATGAATCAATCAAAGAGGGGATAATATATTCCCAAAATATATATAGCAGCGATTTAAACTCTACATTTTTTCATTCCCAAAGATGCACTTCCTCGAGGAGAAGCTGCAGCACTTCTCATTTCTGACATCTGACAATACCGCCCACTCTCTCAATACATTTGTATGTACAGTTCGTATGACACTGCAGAAAATTAAACAGGGACGTAATGAAGGACTAAGTGCGCAACAGTGGAAAGGAGTGGAAGCATTCACCTGCTGTGCTAAATGTGTGGATGTACCCCGAGTTCAGACGGAAGCAGTTTCTCCGCTACATTCCTGCTTAGCAAGCTGACATTCAGGAGTGAGCTGGTGGAGCTTTGTTCAGTGGTAATGTGTTTACCTTCAGGACTACCCAACTTTTATATGTAAAAATCAAATAGCACCTTAAAAGTTGGACTGGCTGTTTCTCATGCCCAAGGATCTGTGCATTTATCTTAAAAGTCTGTGTGCTGACAAAATCCCTACTTTCAAGATTGTGTTTGCTGTTACAGTGGCTATTGATCGTCAATGGCACATTTATTGTTGCTCATATGAAGAAGAAACATTTCTTTTCCAACGTCATTGGACTTTTGTGGCGTCATGCTAGTTTTCTGTGCTCCTCTCTGCACTGCTGAGCAGAGTATGGAAATAACTGATATTCTTCTGCTGCCCACTCTGTTCCTCTCTAAAGCTCCCTCTCTGCCTAATAGCGCTCGAACAGATCACTTCTGACTTCCAGAGCAAACAGAGACAGAAATACTCGGAAGGTGTGACGCAACCGGAGTGTGCAGAGTTGTGTGTGTGTGTGTGTGTGTGTGTGTGACACAGAGATGTTGTGAACAGAGACCAGATCCATGAGTGACTGGTGGGATGTGGAATGAGTTTAATGAAGATGACGAACATGACACGAGCAGTTTAGCTCTTGCTGTTCTTCCCGGTGGGGCTCTCCTTCTTCTTCTCTTTCTCCTCCTTCTCTTTCGGCTTCTCCTCCTCTTCCTCCTCCTCCTCCTCTCCCTCTCCTTCTCCCTCTCCCTCCTCCTCACCCTCCTCCTGGTCATCTCCCTCCTCTCCCTCCTCTCCCTCGTCTCCCTCCTCTCCCTCCTCCTCTCCCTCCTCCTCCTCTTTCTCCTCCTCCTCAGCCTCTTCTTCCTCCTCTTCGGGTTTGGCTCCGGACCTCCTGTATGCTCCGAGGGTGTAGGTGCGGGCCGACATGTAGGAGAAGCCGGGGTAGCCGGACTGGACCATGGCGCCGCCCACAGAGCTCAGGCGACACTCCTCGCCTTCCAGCAGCTTCCTGCACAGACGGAGACACAGAGAGTGGTGTCACCTCCTATTCTGGTTGTGTTACTTTAATTATCTCACCCTGTCTCTCAAGAGGGATCTAATGTCACTATCAGTGGCAGCACCACTGCTGTTGTGGCGTGTTTGCGGAGATCGTTGTTATCGCATTTGCTGTGTCAGACCGTTATACAGTTTCACCTCGAATCACTCCCCCTTATATGGGTCGCTACGAATGGACGGTCTTCTCCGTTTCATAACCACATTCTGGGACATATTACTGTGTGGATGTAGTTAGGAGTTGTCAAGCCTGGATCAAACTGGATCAAACTGGAATGGGGCTGTTTTGAATTATGTGTCTTAAACTAGGCCACTAGACGCCCCACAAGAGTTCTATAAAAAAAAACAGCCTCAAAGAAAAGCTGGAGCGGATCTGAAGCTCTCTAAAAAATATTAAAAGTTGTTAAAAGGCTTATGGCAGAGACTGTGACATTTTGCGTGTATTTGCGTGTCTTATATATGAAGCTTGATTAAATCCAGCAGAGTGGTTCCTGTTATGTTGTCTAGTGTAACACACCTGTAGGCAGCAATCTCAATGTCCAGCGCCATCTTGACATTCAACAGGTCCTGGTATTCACGCAGGTGACGGGACATTTCTCCCTTGGTGCTACGCAGGGCAGCCTCCAGCTGCTGGATGGTATCCTGCACAGAGACACAAAATTGATTAGAAACAACAACTCATTAGCCAACTTTTGTCCTCATTTTTGTTTTAGTTTTTGCTTCGGGCTCTTACCCTGGCTGGGTCTCCCTAGCATCAAAACGTCAAAAAGTACAAAACCTCCCTACCCCATATCAGTTGCGTACCTGCATCTCTCCGATTTCATTATTATGGCGATCCTCCATCTCAGCAATCTGCCTCTCCAGGGCTTCGTTGTGGCCCCTGAGGGCTTCGATCTCCAAGGTGCGAGCCTGCACCTGCCTGCGGTACTCACTCAGCTCCTCTTTTGAGTGCTTGATGGCATCCTGGTTGCGGGCGGCGGCCTCGGTCACATTGGCAAACTTGGAGCGGTACCAGTCCTCAGCCTGGGCCTGGTTCCTGGCAGACAGGTTCTCATACTGGGCCCGGATGTCCTTCAGGGCAGCAGCCAGGTCAGGCTTGGCCATGTCCATCTCCACTGACACCTGGATGCAAAAATAACAGCACTGACGTTTTAATATGAGTAACTGTTATGAATGAAGTCGCACACAAAAGTTACCTGTAAATAAAAGAAATGAGGTTTAAAATGTGAGTGTGTTTAGAAGTGAGAGTACATTTAGAAAACTGCAGATTTCTCCACTGTCCAAATGTGTAATTATACAGTTTTTATGTGTTGTTAAGACCTCATCTGAGTTCACAATGTTCATTAAATGACAACATCAAAATGGCCTGTATAAAAAGACAAAATATGTCTGGGGACGTTTGTGACTGACAAGATTTAAAGGAACTGGTTTTAAACGTTGGCAGAAGTTGTTGAATTCCAGGTGTCTTAATTATGGCTACATTCCACTCAGGGGTGGTCTTGTTTTTGAGCAGTGTGTTCCACTGAGACACTTATTGGGACTGAGCCATCATAAACACAGATGTGGTTTTCCTGCTGTAACGAGTCAAATATTCTGCCAATAAGCAGGATGGCATTTTTTCTTTATAAGTTTCAAAGATATCAAGCAAAAAAAAAAAAAAAAAAAAAAACTGAGTGCATACAACAATTACATGCATGCATGGTTTGCAGGTGAACGCTGCCCTCTCAGGGTTTTTCTGTGCTGCGGTTACAGTGACACATGCATAAATGTATACGGCGAGTAGCGTGTCGATGAGCTGAGTTGCAGTCCAGTGAAGTGGACTGCTGCAGGACTGATGAATCGACTGCTGACTCAGGCGCCTCCGCTGGGGGGAAGCTTTGCTGTCAATAGCTTGCATGGCAGTAATATTCCCAGCAGAGCAGCTTAGAAACCCTAGAGAAATCTACCCGGCAACATCACTGCGTGACTTAACACCACTGCACATCCGCTTAAATGTTGCAGTGAAGTTTGGAGCCTGCATCGTGAGATCCCTCAGAAATAAAACTCGGAGTAACTCGAGGAGCTTCAATATTTGTACACAAATCGATTTTATTAATGGCATCGTTGGCGAAAACTACTCGCTCAGGGCGGGACATAAACTTTATTTATATATATATTTTTTTTAGTTAAATTTCCTTTTATTTCCACTGTTGTGTCGTTAAGGGCTTTAGCTGCTTGAAATGCATACAAAGCATGTGGTGGTGTGGGCTCCCCTGGGACGACCACACCCCTGGATTATGCGCTATTTCTCCGCATTTTCCTCTCCCCTCTGCCCTCCCCTCCTCGCCCCCATCAGCATCACCTCAAATGGAGGATCTTAGAGCACTTTAACTTTCTAACGAAACTGCAGGCTGCTAATAGTATTTATTTATTTATTATTATTTTTTTATCTGAAGCAGCACCCCAGTAATAGACCGTAATGCTCATATAATATTCCAGTGGATAACTTTGTCATTCTACACAAAAAGGCATCGACGTCCACTACTATCAAAATAAATAAATAAATACATATACAAACTCCGTTAGTCTTTAAAGTTTTTAAGTTTGCACGGGGGCGTGACGGGACACTGCAGGTAGGCTCCGCAGGAGCCCGTTACTTATGAGAGGAGGAGGGAGGGACAGCGCGTGGTGCTGAAACGGAACTGCAGTGCCATCAATTTTCCAGTGCGCAGTGCTCAGACTGGGAAGGACGCAGCAAGGCGAACACAAAACACTGCAACTAAACTTTATATTATTATACTAACTAAAACTTATTAATAGCTACCGAAAACCTATATATATTTTGTAAACAGTACTCCGTGGACCTGGATATTGGATTGAATGTTATAGTCTGTTAAAACCATAAAGGAAATTATAATGACAATGGGCTGATAAGTTGAGTATGATAGGCAAACGAATTCAGGAGTATTATTATGTTTCTGATAATATGACTTTTAAAAGTGGGGGTGGAATAATGCTCATAAATCTGACAAGTGGACCTGACTCACTGGTACCAACTGTGAGCCTGTGCGCGTCAGAGCCGTGTGGGACACGTACCTGTGTGGCCTGCAGGGACGTCTGCAGCTCCTGCAGCTCCTCTTCGTGAACTTTCCTGAGGAATGCGATCTCGTCGAGCAGCGACTCCACTTTCTTCTCCAGCTCCAGGCGCGCCAAGGTGGCGTCGTCCACATCCTTCCGGTAGCCCTTCAGGGTGTTCTCCGCCTCCTCGCGCAGCCTGCTCTCCTCGTCCAGCTTCTCCCGCACGCGCTCCAGCGTGTCGTTCATCTGCACGCAGTCCAGGTGCATCTGGCTCTTCTCGTGCGTCATCTCCTCCACACGCGCCCGCAGCTCGCGGATCTCCTGCTCGTAGAGCTCGTGCAGGCGCGAGGGCTCGCTGTGGCGCTGCCGCAGCAGCGTCACCTCCGCCTCCAGAACTTTGTTCTGCTGCTCCAGGTTGTGCACCTTCTCAATGAAGGACACGAAGCGGTCGTTGAGGCCCTGCAGCTGCTCCTTCTCGTTGGTGCGGATGATCTTGAGCTCGTTGGTGACCGCGGTGGACTGCGTCAGGTCCATAGAGGACTCCTGCATGGAGGAAAAGACGCGGCCGGGCGCCGTCGTCCTGCGGTAGGTGGTGGAGGACACCACGGAGGGGGACCCATAAGTGCGGTGGCTGCTGCGGTATCCCGCAGAGTGCAGGCGGGACGGGCTGCCGCTTCCCAGACCCACGTTACGACCGGACCGGGGGGCATCTCCGAAGATCTTCCGATAGGAGCTGCTGCTGTAGATGTCACTGGAGTAACTCATGTTTCCTTAAGTTTGGTGGAGTCCGGCCGGTGCCTCTGCTCTGTACGGGATAGAGAAAGAGTGTGTGGAGTTCAGGAGTGAGGGTGAGTGTATGTGAGAGAGAGAGAAAGTGAGATGCGAGTGATGTCTGGCCAGGACAGGTGCTTTTATAGCGAGGGAGCCGGCGCATCATTTGACGCAGTGACAACAGAAGATGAGGGGAAACCTGCAAGCTTTAGCAGAAAGCCTCCACCCTCTGGGGAGACACGAATTCACTCATGCAGCTCCGCTTTTCTGCCCTGTAGCTCAGGCGTCACCATCTACAACTATGTTTGAAGTGACATTTTATACATTAGACGCGGTTAAACTAGTCCGACTCACTGATTTCTTTCGTGTTCGGGCTGAATTACATCCACATAAGACCCCTGTAATCTCTTTTCTTTTTTTTTGTTTTCGCAGTACATTTATTATGCCAGTGGACTGTGTCATGTTACCCCATACACACTGCCCGCTGTCATTGCAGCATTTCTTTGCTGCTCCAGCAGAATGTCAAATGGGATCGATGTGTAGAGCCGTGCGCCACTGTGTGTTTCGGTGCCGCAGTCTGCACCCAGCCGCCCTCATCCCTCCGACCTCCGCAGTATCGGAATACGGGATGAGACTCGGGACAGTGGTCTGATTCTCTCACACCCACGACACTGCAGTTTCACTCACAGCGATGAAATGTAGAGACGCCACTTTCCCACATGCAGATCAGATAACTCGCTGTGACATCTCATTATGTTTCGTTGAAAGTGGCAATCTTTATCTCAATATTCAACAACTATTCACTTAAAACAAGTCACAGCAGCAACTGTATTCACTGATACGATGCCCGCTTAAACAAATTTCCAAAGACAGACAAAAGTTTATTCCTTCGTGAGTATTTAAAATGCGTGTTAGGTGCATACTTTCTGATTCTGTCCTGCCTGTGTTGCGTTTAGGCGCTGCGCAGAGCTGTCTCTGGCCTTGGTCCTGAAGGAGAAGGAGAGGGACAGAGGAGACAACCACGCCCATGGCAAGGAGAGGACACCCACCCACCCACGACTGCAACAGATCCAAACACCACACAGGGCGCCTCCAGTGCTCTGGATCGAGCTGCCTGTCTCGTATAAAGCCCAAACAGAGAAAATGTCCAACACAGACACTGCCGAGTCATCCTAAATCACCCCGAACTACTTTTAAATAGGCCGCGTTTTTATAACCAGCCTAATATAAATACATAGAATACACAGAATATACACAGAAAAGGCTATTATATTACCTATTATATCTTTTGACTTGGAGTGTTTTAAATTTGAAATGACTAGTAATAACTTGTGTCGTCTGGCCTAGATATTTTATTTTCGCAAGGAGCAGTAAGATCCCCCTCAAAGCATTTCATTAATCTTGAAATCTCGCCAGGATTAACCGGCTTTAAATATATATTTTTAAATCTTTAGTATAAGCTGGAGGAAACAATGTCATTAAACCTAAGGTGCATTTTAGTTTTACACGAGCATAGACAGTAGGGGGCGCCAAAGCATCAGTGTTACACACCTGTGCAGCAAACAGTTTACTGCTTATTCCAGACCCGCTATACGTTTTAACTTCTCATGCTCTGTAGGTGTAACATTGACTGTGCATTTAATGTCCACTGGGCACCTGTCTGTGGTCAAAACAAGATGATATAGTGGTGAGCCCCCAAGATCACAAGTGCCATATAATGGCACTGGAATGATGTTATACACTGAAAACCACAATATTATATATTATAAAGACAAGAATGAGGATTTGAGCACTTAAATGTAAATAGAATTATCACGACAAAGGACATGAATGAAATGTACTCTTTAGCAGAGAAGCTCAGACTTTAAGTGTGTGTGAGAGTGTGAGAGATGAGGGAGAGAGCGAGGGACCTTGGGTGTCCAGCAATTTCGACTGTCTGAGGTAACAAAAGAGCCTACGGAAGGAGGGTGCAAGTGACTCAGCAGGAAATGACAGGTAGCCACAAACGTTTGATTTCTGTCTTTATCTGTCTCGCTCAGCCTCCCCATTCCCCCTTTACAGTTACCAAACTGCACAGTAATGGGGCGGGCCGCACCTTTATACAATTTATTCTACTGAAAGCACCATGTCATGCAATAAATTCATCAAAGCTCTATTCACTCTGCCAACTGAAGCTTCAAAGACAGACTTTCAGTCCAGTAAGTGCAACCTGGAGGGATTCTGCATCAATAAACAACTACCATATTAATTCAGGGGCATCTGTGCAGTGACTGTGAATAAACAGGACTGCCTCCATGTTGCTTCATGCATGCAGGCAGCACCACCAGTTGGATTTCACAGGCGACGTGCTGCCTTACATGTGTCTTAGATCAAAATAACAGAAAGAGGGCGCTGTTCCCCCAGCAGAAACACAAGCAAAGGTCTCGGGGTTTGTGGCAATGGCAAATGGTGGAACAAGCAAAAGGTTGACGGATTAA
This sequence comes from Mugil cephalus, assembly GCF_022458985.1. Lineage (NCBI taxonomy): Eukaryota > Metazoa > Chordata > Actinopteri > Mugiliformes > Mugilidae > Mugil > Mugil cephalus. The sequence continues at coordinate 22,598,412 of NC_061777.1, read as the reverse complement.
TATAAAATGCATGTCATGTGGAGCAGACAAACCGAAAGGGAGCTCGAGCACACGTGGAGCGATGCCAAGTAATAGACCTGCCACACCGGAGGAACAGCACATGTTAATAATGACCACATTCCATTTAATCCACTCTAACCCCACACTGTTTGTCATGCACCGTGGTCATGGTTTACTGGGGCAGCTAATGAAACCAAGCCACCATTCATTTGTGCCGTGACCCATTCAAGATGTCCGCCATGAAAAATCAGTGTAAGAGCTTATAAAGGAACTGATAGTCGAAGATACTGTATGCAATCAACTGCATAAATTCATTTAGCGGTTTCCATCAACAGCAATAAGCGAGCTGAAGGCTAGAGACAGAGAACTGTGCAATCTACTGTGCAATTTCAAATGTTCAGTGTCTGACTATAGCTGACACTGGTACTGTGTAATAAATACATGCTCATAAAAAACATACAGAGCGGATGGCTTAAACGCCCGTTTTACTGCGTGTAAGGACGATAAAGGCATTTGGATTCTGATTCTGAAATTGTAAAAGTGATGTGTGAAAAGTGTTGAGTATCCCCACAGAGAAACCACTCTGCTAACTCCTACTGCACACACAGCATTGTGATGTGTTCAGAGACCTGAATTCTAATTAGGTGGTAAATGGTTTAGCTCGTAAATCAGTGAGGGAGAAATGTTTTGTTTTAAGATGAAACACTTCTCACTGATGCTGTGTGTTAATGGCACCGTGGAACAAATAAATGAACAAATAACAAATAAAATAATCAACAGTAAAATCAAGACCGTCCATGGTCATTCATCATGAGTAGAGGTTTGTCTGGATAAATACAGTAAGACTTTTGGCACTAATATAACAGTTCTGGTATGGGTTTAGTGTATTATATACTTTGAGCGCTTGTAATCCCTTCTTTTATTTCTGAAACAATATTCTGAATGAAGAGGCTTCCTAATATGTACACATGCTAAAGTAGCCTAGCCACTAGCGTTGCTCATGCTACCTGGGATTGGTTCAGCTTTTTCACTGTTAAACTATATCATGTCATGGAATCACATGCTAGCAGCTACAACCAACGCATGTTAGAGTTTATTTTTGAGCTAAGATGACCCCGTGGACATGTGTGCTCCTACAAAATAACGTAGGGTAAGTTGCAATGACATTTTTCACTCATTCAGCTGAGAATGAGAATGAGAATGAGAGTAAGATGTGATGAGCTGCACGGTCAGCCATAACATTGTGACTACTGACAAAGGAGGTGAATAACACTGATTATCTTATGTTCAAGGCTCCTGTCAGTGGGTGGGATATATTGGGCAGCAAATTAACATTTCTTCCTCTGTCAGATGCAGGGAAATTCCTCATTCAGAGGTCTAGTGGACATTTGTGGCAAAATTTGGACCTACATAATATTAGGTAGGTGGTCGTAATGATTATTAGGTTATAACTTTATTGATCCCCTCTAAGGTAAATTCGAGAACTTTTATGGAGAACTGAATGGAAAATACAGTCAACATAACACCCCATCAGCTTTGTTTAAAGATTTGTACAGACACATATTTAATCATCTCTTACTGTAGTTAATGATAACCTGGGGTTTACATTAGGTGCTAACCATTACAATATCCTTCAACGTGCCTCATTTATACCTGTGGTATTGAAGTTCTTTTGTATGTGTTTAAGTCTTATGAGGAATTTAAAATGTTGTCCAAAATATTTGAAACAACGGAAACATCGTGCAGCTGAGGGAACTTTGGATGCAAGAGTGTTCAGACATTTCAGCGAGCTGACATCAGAGACTTGGTGGACAGTTGCAAAACACCAACAAGGAGTTATTGTTAATAAAGGGTGGATAAATGGTGCACTGATAGTTTTGAAGAAAATCTGTTTAACTTTGTATTGTTCAACTGCACCACCTTTACTTCTCGACCCATTGCTTGCTTCCTCGAAAAAACAACATTTTCCATGGGACGTAGTTAAATTTCACATGACTGTAAGACGGTGGTAGGTTTTAGTCGTTATCTCACTCTTTCCTACACTCATAAAGTTAATATACGATCATCTTAAAATGAGGTGAAAGATATGGAGCTGCAATGAGCCCTGCGATAGGCTGGCGACCTGTCGCCCGATGCCAGCTGGAATAGGCTCCAGCAACCCCCACGACCCTAATGCAGGATTAAGCGGTAGAAGAAGATGAGATGAGATGAGATGAGATGAGATGAGATGAGATGAGATGAGATGAGATGAGATGAGATGAGATGAGATGAGATGAGATGAGATGAGATGAGATGAGAATGAATGAAAGATTCTCCAACATCATGACCCATGCTACTTACTATACCAGCCTCCTGCTCTAACCTTTCCACATCTGCTTTGCCAAATACTGCCGGCCACACTCCTTTACTGTGGTTCCATCTAATTGACTTGTGAACATTGTTCTGTAATGAACAGTCACTCAGCTGCAGTTAAAACAAGGCGCTGACAGGAATTATTCTAAAGAAGGCTTATTCCCACATATTGGTATTAGATGCTCAGTGCTCCTTGAAAATCATCTTCCATGCAATGCTGCACAGGTTAACATCTACTCATTCCGTGGTGTTATTTACCTCATGCATATAATGGCATCTCCGTGGAGGCCCAGACACAAACCACTCTCCTGCAGCACATCTCCTTTGAAACTCCTCTCTCTTTGGTGCTTTGATATGCCAGGTGTTGCTCACGAGCACGGAGCGAGAGTCCCTGTGAAGAGCTTTTCTACGCGTCACCCCGCGGTCCACTCAGCTCCCTCTGCTTTTGTTCTGTCTCGGATCTTATCTGATGTGCACTCTTCACTCCGGTCCCCCGAGATTTCCCTTCCCCGCATGCGGATGATCTCCTCCATCTGTTTGGACACACACACACAAAGTACACGTATACACTCAAACCTCTATCCCTTGATCTACGCTGTCAGCTGTGATGGGAGATCATTGTGCGCTGCTGTTGTCACTCGGCCACGGGACCGTGCTGCTTTTGGCTACTGTTCTGGTGGCGAAATCCTGCTTTGATGAATTTGCTCATATTGGATGAAAAGTTTCCTGCTGAACGGAGAGATATCTGACTGGATGCGTGCCTTCAGAAAACAGGCAGAGCCACAGTCTGACAGCTTGACTGAGCCTGATTAGCCTGTTCTCCAGCAGACAGTTGGACTTCTCAAGGTAGTATAACTATATCAAGTATAATTATCTTTTCACCATCTGCGGAATGTTTCCAACATCTCGCTCATTTTATCATTTAAAGACAGAGACTATTTTACATACATGCTTTCATCTCATCACGCCTGGGTTACAGCAACAGCCCCTTTTCCCTGTCTAAGCACTAAATCGATTTCACGACTCCAGACAGTCCAAAATTCAGCTGCCAGGATTTTAACCAGAACCAGGAAGAGGGATCACATCACTCCAGTTTTAGCAGGTCTCCACTGGCTGTCACTATATTTTAGAGTCGATTTTCGTGTCTTATCGATCGCTGTTGAAGCTCTTCATGGCTGTGCCCCGAGCTACATCGCTGACCTTTTAGTATCATACAGACCAGCACGGACCTTGAGATCCTTGGGCAGAGGTTTACTGTCTGTTCCAGGGGCCTGGCTGAAAAAGCCAAAAGTGACTGTGGAATGATCTGCCCGAGGCAATGACATCAGCTGACTCTGTGAACTCTTTTAAATCACTATTTTTTTTTCCTTTTAACTATTCTGCTTTTATGAACTTGGTGATGTGTGTGTGTGTCTGTGTGTGTGTCATGTGGGTGTGTTCCCTTGTATCAGGTGTCTAACTGCAAGTTTGCACGAATGTGTGTGTGTGTGTGTGTTTGCAGGTGATTGGACGGGGCGGTGCACGGGAGGCGAAGGTCATGGTAAGCTGGGTGTGCAGGTCCGGGATAAGCCGCTGGATTTGACTAATCTGACAAATGAGGACGTGGAGAGGTGGTCAGTAGGCCTGTGACCCTGACACACAACCGCAAACAAACACACTTAACTTACGCCACTCCGTCAATAGCATTGCCATACACGCACAGGCAGGTACACTGTGTCAATACGCTCAGCCGGAGCATGTTGTACTCGACTCAGGATAAGCTGCATTGCAGAGTCTGGCTCTTGTTTCAGATGTGCAGATTAAATGCTATTAAATGTGTCTTTTGGTGGATGCTGAAGAGCTTTAGACAGATACCTTTAAGTAGCCATAGGTCACAGTGGACCAAGACACACTGCTGGCAATAATTAAAATAAACAACAATTAACAGTTTTGTTTTGCTATTTTAACAGCTAAAATAATTTTCTTGGCTATCATGAAGCATCATAGCATTATGAATTGTTTTTTTGTTGTTTTTTTATTTGTTTATTTGTTTAGTTATTTAAAAAAACGCCTCTGGGGTTTGACAGTTGTCACAGTTGCTTATGAATATTAACAAACCGACCAACACTTTTCCTAAAACCTTTTTAGCATGCACTGCTTGCTCCAAATTGAGCAAGGTCTAAAGTCAACTCTCACAGCCCATCAAAATAATTCCTGGTGTATGTTAGTTTTGCAAAAGTGTTTACAAAGTGGGAATGTACCCACCATTTAATTGAGAGGCGTTTCAACCACACAAAGCAGAGGCGCAGCTCTTAATCGCGGCAAATGACTCACACATGGCGAAATTGACTATGCGTGGCTAACTGAACTCATGGATCAGTGTAGCATTAGCTTAGCACTAGTTTCAGAATGAGGGGTACAATGATATACAGTGGTGGAAAAGAAAGTTTTCGTACACCCCATGCATTTCTGAAATGTTGCATTAAGAATAACTTAGGTCTTGGAGTGAAATCCAGTGATCCACTAATGAAGGCCGTGATTTTTATTAAAAGAGATATTTTTGTGTTGCCGTGCTTCATGTCTATATAAAGCCAGTACTTGTTAAAGTTCTTCAGATACAAAAACAGCTAAAACAAGGAACCTAACACAGGAAACACACCGGAAGATACAGATTCTCAGCCAGAAAGGGTACAGCTGCCACCAGATCACCAGGAAATACAGATGCAGTCCTTCATCAGTTGGATGCACTCTGCAGAAATACAGATGAACCAACAACTTGGAAGACAAACCGAGATCTGGATGTCCAAGGGTCATTTCTTTAGCAAGAAGTTCCCTCATCCTGATCCAAACGTGCAGGAACAACCACCGAGTGACGACTTTTAGATCATGACTTAAGGTCCTACAAGGCTGTGAAGAAGCCCCTGATCATGAGAGACAGAGGACTGGACAGTCGGGAAGTGGAAGAAGATTCTGTGGTCTGCTGAGTCCAGTTTCCAGTTTTATCTGTACAAAGATTTCATGATAATATTTAATAGTGTGTAAAATGTTAAGAGTGTCCAAAAACTTCATTCTACCATTGTATGTATATATGGCTAATGTGTGTGTATACAACGATGTATACATACGAATATGAGACATACACTGTCAGATGATCAGTAAATTACTGAATTGAATATGTTGGGAGCTTTTAGCTCCTCACACTGGCCTCTGGTTTAGCTGACATAGTGTTCTGAATATTTCATTGTTTTTTGCATAACTGAAGTCTTCACCTTATAAAATATTTCTTGAATTTTAATGGTGCAAGCTAATTTTCGACTTTACAACTAGCTAGTAAGAATTTATGATCAATAGGTCAGGTCAACAGGGCGTCGGATGTAACTCAGTTTTGAAGCGGTATTACAGAGGTGTGGAATTGAAGAGAATACGATTGAGGGAAACAGGGGACGTGGGTTGGACTTGATGTGGGGGCAAGGGTCTCGACGCTTTGGTTCCTCTTCTGGTTACTGTAACGAAAGAGGCAAGGGAGGGGTCAGGAAGGTCAGGAGAGGGGGCTAGACACGCTTTTATAGATAAGCTTTGGGATGTCAGGCTGAAATAGGAACAGATCACCTGTACAGACATTACATTGCTTGTGATAGCAGGAAAAAGAAACACAGGTGAAACCAGAGAAACATTGCGCATTCCTTTCAGATGAGCCACTGCAAGGTATTGTGTGCCCAGCTCGGTGGAACACTTCAAACATCTGATGAGGAAAAAAAAAGTGTGAAGTGCATATGGGCGTGGGTGCAGAGCCTGGAGAAGAACTGCATCACACCCAGAGCTGAGCCCTCAGGCATGGCGGCCCCATCCAAGACATGTGATAGGTTGAAATGCTGCTGAAGGAGGTGAAGAGTTGGATGCTCTCCATGGTAGAAAAAAAAAAAAAGAGAGAGAAAAGAATCTCCCTTCCCCCCTCAGCAGTCAAGACAGCTCCAGAAGGGATGCAGAATGCTTTTCAAGATACCCCTCCCCCTCCTTCTTCTGTTATGGCTTTGTTGAGCAGCAGTCAGATGGCTGTGACCACACAAACCTGGGATTTGGCCAACAGATTACTGCGAAACACACAGGATGGCTGGCGAGGATCAAGCCCTCGTCAAGGCTTTCTTTTCTTCTCCTAGCCAACAAAAAAATATTAATGTCTATTGAAGCTCTGACTGAAAATGATTCATTGTGTTGAGATTCTGGTGGGTTGAGATCCTCGGTTAAAGCCCTCATTAGTCCTCTCAGTGTAATTACCGCCGGAGCTTTTATGTCCTGAGCCGCAAATAAAGACCACGACTAGAAGGTAGGTAGGTAAACAAGGGTTTCAAATGTTTTATTTCTTTAATATCACTGGCAAATATAAATTGCTGCTCCACAACTCATTGTCAAAGGGTTACGTCCCCACATTTGAAGTGATTTATTCAGAAGAAGTGTCCAAATTCTCCAATTTCTTAAAAAGTAAGTGCACAAAACGTCCACCTTATTCAGCAAATAGACTTTTGACCCTTTCTGAGGAGAAAGGCGGCAGGTGACGACGGCGACGTCCATGGAGCCGTGTGTGGGTTTAGTGTGTAATGCATGAAAGCACCATGCCTGAGACCGTCACAATGAAGAGGAATGACCTTTGTGATACATGTCGCTATATCGTTAACACTCATACACATCATATACACTTCTGCTAGGTCGTACATTTGTGTCTTGTTTTAAGGCATTCTTAGCCACATCGTATGCAGAGACAAAATGTGCAAAAACCAAATATCCACAAGAATGCGAGTTGCCCCTGATGCTGAGAGCTGTAGCTTAAACAACTGGTCTGACTGTAGTCTTGTTCTTTGAGAGATTCCACACCTGCGTCTTAAGGCAGATGCTGAGAGCACCAGGGTCTTTGTATCGGGGGGGTGGGGGTGGATGGGGGGTCGGGGATGGGTTGGCAGCGGAGGAGCAATACTGGCGTGTAGCTGCTCCTATGTTGCCCCGCCACACACACACACACACACACACACACACACACACACAGACACACACACCTGACGTGCACCATGAATGCCAACGCAGCATGTGGAGGAGGGAGTCACGCTCTCACATGGCTGATCGGCAAACGCATCCGTACAGGAAATGAGCGCACTCGCACATACACACACACTCAGGTAGACTGGCAGAACACAAAACAGGTCCCGGATGAAGGGGGAGGGGGGGGGGGGGGGCAAACATGAGACTCCCATAGACAGACATTAATGCTCAGGTTAATACATGAAGTCTTCATCAAGTGGGCTTTTGTGTGTTTTTTTTTGCTTTTTACTAGTAAACAGATGAAAAGGAAACCCGAACAGAAACAGCCTTGTATGTATATATGTGTATATATATATATATATATATATATTTGTTTTTAAACCACCCACCCTCTACCACCCCAAAAGAATTCTCTCTGAAGACAGTGACGAAATAAACACACACATACCGTATACACATGCACGCACCGACAGATGGCATCTCGGTGAACACACCACACACCTGCCCACTCGCTACTTTTCCATACATTGCCCCCTTGTTGAGCCTGGCTACACACTTCCTCTGACATCTTTTTTATTCAACTTGACAAATATAAGCAGCATTCCACACTCAAGAGACTAAACAATCTATTTTTTAATCGGGTTTTCTTTAGTTTTTTTCTTTTTTTTTTTGGGTGTACCATCTTCATGCTTTAAACTTGGAGATCTGGAAGTGGCGCATGCACGAGCAGGGAGCTTCCTTTGGCACCGCGCTGCTACGCTGCAGAGACGAGGACGTGTACATTCAGAAACCTGCCGTCCTCTCCCTGCCCGCCGCGACGCTGGACCACGCGAAAGGCCTCAAATCTCACCAGGCTGAGCAGCCATTTTGTCTGAGGTTCCCAGGCACGCAGATGGAAACGGGCGACGCACGAGGAACTGTCGCCAAACTCGACCCGGCCACCGGCCCCTCTCACTTTTATGCTTTTTAACTTCCTATTTTTTTTTTTTTAAAGGTTATTCTGATTTTTTTGTCTTATTATGTGACCATTCAAAGGGCAAGATGGCTTGAAACAGCTAAAAACTGGAACCAACCACAAAGAAAACGTTTTATTCCCTAGGAGCACCGTGCCAAATTCAACAGACACCAAAGCCTCGAGGCACAAGAAACATGTCTAAATACTCTATGGATTGACTAGGCTGTGCAAACAAACTACATATTAGAAACTCTCAATAAACTTCACGAGGAGAACATAAGCTATGACTGATTAAATATAATTTCATAGACTCATCTATATATTTAGTATATCTAATAAATACATTTTGCGGACATAGAGATCTTTCTGTAAACTATTTACATTAAAAGGAGTACTGTCTTTTGCAGAAACAATAAATAGCTAAGAAGGCAAAGGAGAAAAAATTTCACTTTTATTGCTTTTCATATGTGAACACGGAGAAAAGAAAAAAAAAAAAAAATCAGGCTCTTCTCCACGTGTTCCCACAAAAAAAGCCAAAGCCGGTCGTTCTTTTCTAGGGTGACTCGACCTTCTCTCAAACCCCCTTCATAGATAACCGGCCGGAACATCCAACAAAAATAATAACCCTCACCCGTCCGTCCTCTCTACATAGTGGAATGTGCTCCAGTCTCGCGACTGCTCTCAGTAGAGAGGATTTTCCCTTCCTGTAAATACCTGGTGAGCAGGGCAGTGAAGGAGTAGTGTACAAGAATGTACCAGCACCTGCCAAAACATACCAGCGTTCGGGCCTGGTGGCTGGCGTTAAATGTTTTTCCGAACCCCGCTAGCAGCCACCGTCGCCACCAGGCTCGGACGTGACATACACACACGTGAGAAAAGGACCCCCTAAAAAACGCCACCGTCATCAGAGAGAGGCAGAAAACATCAAACCCACCCCCCCAAAACCCTCCCGTGAGCCCCGAACCCTTCACAATCTCATGCTGCACAATATTTTTTTTTTTTGTTTGTTTTTGTTCCTTTTTTTTCCTCTGAATGGCAGGTGTGGACATAAAATTACAGGGTGGGTTTTTTTTGTGAGGTTGCCTGCCAAAGCCTGGGTACTAAGGGACGTATTGCTGTCGGACCCGACAGGTTAACACCGCACACACAGTCTAGATTAGTGTCCACGAATTCTGCTGACCGACGTGTATTTCGAAACACTCACTTCATCTGGTAACATTTCTGCCGTAGCTGCAGCGGGGGGCCTTTACGTTTTTTAAGAGACGGTGTTTGAAAAAAGATGACAGTTTCGTTTACAAAAGCAATTTTAAGTGCAAAGTACCATGCACGGATGGTTGACTAGTGAGCGGGGCAGAAAAAGAGCCCCACATCATGTCAGTGTCACACCTTTGGGTCTCACTGTACGACTGGGACCAATGGAGGGGTGTGTGAACATGTGTGTGTTAATGCGTGTGTGTGTGTGTGTGTGTGTGTGTGAATTGAGGGTGAAATCTCATAAGTGCTTCCCATGGCTCTTGAGGCATAGAAAAAGAGGCAGTGGGACATTGTGTGGTAACATTCTCTGGCTGAAAGTTGGATTTCTGACAGACGGCGGGGCGGTGGGGTGGGGTGGGGGGTGGAGTGTCTTTAAAATCCCGCTCGTTTGATTGGTGCGGAGCAGAGCAGGCGACACCCTAAAGACTGACCGCTGATGATGGGCTGGATGTGGGCGGGTGTCTCAGAGGTGTTACAGTCTGTATGGAAGTCATCGTGCAGACACACAGTCTGCGGAGGCCTGGCTGCAGGGAGAGGCCTCAAACTTGGTCAGTCCTGGTTAAGAAGGAAGGGGGAGAGGAGAGGGGGGGGGGGAATCTGAGCGGGACCGAGGAGTGGTGAGATAATCTTGGGACGGGATTGGCTGAAGGGAGGAGTTGGGTGCTGGATCAGCGACCAGTGCTGTTTATAGGCTGCAGCCCAGCTGCTTGACCATCTCCTGAGTGTCCTGCAGGCGCAGCAGGCTGGCGCTGGAGTAGCCCTCATCGCTACAGCTGCTGCGCAGGCTGCCCCGCTCATCCCCTGAGTCACTCACACTGCTGGTGCTCCACTCTAGGTCACCCAGCAGGTAGTCTGTCCCCTCCACGTCCACATCCAGGTCCTCTGTTGGAACAAGACAGCATGGTTATAGGGCTGAATGACCAGTCAGTTTTATCTCAGAAGGACACTCATGTCACTAAGTGAATCATTCACTGTGCTGTGTTTGAACGTGGGTTAGTGTTTCTAGTGGTCACCATTAGTGTGCACATGAATGGACCTCTTTTGTGGTAATCGCAACCTCGCAAGGGGAACTTTTTTTTGCAGACATTTTCAGGAAGTGAGTTCATAAATTCCAGGGACTAAAGATTACTGCCTCCTGTTATACTTTTACGTTTGCTCCATTAAGTTAAATGCTAACTTTAACTGTTGACTTTGACTGGTACCCTCTGTGGCTTCTAGGAACTGACCGTTGCTCAATAGTCTTCTTGTGTCTTACAGCTGTTATTAACACTGGACTGTAAAGTCACCTCATACTGCCTCTGTCTGGACCAAGAAGTTACATTTGAACTTAGAGCAAAGACTACAGCCAATATACTTCTAATCTAAAAGATGACAATTCACACCAGTAGGGGGCAGTAGTCTGTGTTCAATATTCAAAAGGGGAAACAGGAAGTAGTACTTTTAGTTGGTTTGGTTTGGCACGGCCCTGAGAGACAGGACTGTTATGCGGTGATGGTAATTTCAGGTATTCTGAATTTCATAAATCCTGATGTGCCAACAATATCTGGCTTTATTGATTTACCAACCAACAAGACTGTTTACTGTATTTTTAAAGAACTCGAAAAAGGAAATACCAAGTCTGCTGCTATTTTTCTCAATAAAATGTAATAAGATAATAAATCTTTTATGTTTTTTCCTGGAATTACTTTTTTACATTTTATTTCAGCAAGACAGGTTTGTAGGACTTCTCACTTCCTCAAGATGGGCAAGTCAGTAGAAAGGACAGAAATGGACAGTTGTGCCAACTTACCCTGGTCAGAGTCAGACTTGTCGGAGGACCTGGTGGAGCCTGTACTGTCCATACGGGTCCTCTCTACTCCCAGCTGCTCCAGACGCCTCCTCAGGTGTCTCCGCTCCCGCTGTAGCTGCTCCAAGGTGTGCTGAGCTTTCCTATCGCTTTCCTCCAACCTCTACAGGGTGGGACGCGGTAGAGCACATTAGGAGCAGCTGTTACTGTCAACAACAACTTAGACACAAAACACTAACACTCTTAAGCCAACCACAGAGGTCAACAAATTGCCCTCTTCACAACTGATTGGGTGAGTGTTGCATACCTTGATGTGATCTTTGGCCTTCATCAGCAGGCTGAGGGTGGTGTGCCTGTTAGCATCTGGTCCCAAGGGAACGAGGGATTTCAAGCGCTCTAAACACAGCCGTAGATGCGCCCGTCTGCAGAGGGTGAAGAAGAAACAAAGATGGAGGACCACGGTTTAAAGGGAGAAGGACAAAGAATCTTCTTCTCTGTGAAGCAGGCACTGAACACCAGGATGGAGATGGTGATGCACCACACTGGGCATCAACCCTGCTCTTCAGGAAACCTGAGGCTGAAATCACAGCTGGTTCTTCCAGCTGCATATACAGCTTCATGTGAGCAGACAACAGCGGTCTGATAAACTCACTTCACACCCCCACCCGTAGCCTACTGCCCCAGACACTGATAACAGTAGTCACCTGAGGACATTGAGAAATAGATTTAGTGAATCTTTAGAAAAATCTGTGTATTTTCTCTGAGTTACTACATGTGTGTTTCTGACACAAATGCTCGAGCCATTCATCTACACTGAGAGCTAGTGAGTAAATGGTTTCTTGATATCAAATGATGATACCGTCCTGAGTATATTTTCATTTCGTCAGCTGTTGCATAAGACGCGTCATTGAGTGAAGGAGTCCGAACCCTCCCTAGACAAGAAAAAAAACAAAACAAACAATATGTTGTAAAATCGAAGATCATCCGAGACATATGATCAGATCTGAACTGATTACTAATGTCGTCTGTCCTGCAACAGCCCCCGCACATACACAATTCACATTTACATTCCTCATCTCCGCTCCGCTTCCTCCTGCGCGGATCCCAGCCGCTCTAAGGCAGCAGCCTTGCCAGTTGCTAAGGTTTGGTGGGTGTTGGTGACCACTTGACCTGGCTGTTACACAACACACACCTCCAGCTCCAGCCTCGTCAAGAGTGTGTACGTGTCTGTGTGCCTGTGTTCGGCAGAGTGAGTGGGCGTGTGCGCGTCAGACGGAGGGTACATATTTTTATTTTTTTATGTTTTTATGTTCGGGGCTGGCTGGGTGAGCTGTTCATTTACTGTCTGCTCCACGCCACCCAGATGCCAACGTCACCGCAGAGAAGACTTCTTTCAAATTCGAGTTAGTGTGAGACTGATTTGACTGCGGGCAGAGGACACGCACGCAAATATATTCTTACCTCTTGCCCTTTAAACACACGCACACACCCGGCGAGTGAAGCCCATGCACGCACATACAAAGCAGCACTAAGCAGCTGAAGCCAAGAGGCTGTTTCTTAGCTGACACAGTCCAAAGGGCACGCAGACTGATATTACATAATGGAAATGTCCTCGTCTGTGGTGTTCTGACATAGTGAGGGATCAGCGGGGCTAGTTAATGTTTGTTAAACAACACTGATGAGCAATCAAACAGCGGAGGTCACATGGCACTTGAGCGAAAAGGAAACACTGCACACAAGTCTACGTCGCTTTAACACAGTGCTATTTCAGCAACAGGTTATTCTAGTTCAGTGTGTCAATGGGTGACATGCATGAACGCTGCCAGAACCTACATTTCTCTGGCCTCACTTCACGCTCGTGCACTCGGTCCAGCCGTTATTGCATTTAAAAAGTACACACGGCCTCTCCGAGCGTGCTCCGAAATGACGTGAATGCGCAAGTTGCATTTGCTGCACAAGAACTGCCGCTGCTGTGCCGTCCCTTTCAACCAAAAATGGTTTCTCTTGCAGCAACCTCTCACTTAAAAAAAAAAAAAAACTACAACCAGGTCACCCAGTGAACTTTGCCTGACCAGCAGTAAATCACCCGTCTTCACTCTGACCGCTGAGAGAAAAGTTCAGTCCTTGTTTGGGGACACTTGGATGTAAAATGGTGTTGCTGGTGGTGCACACACACATGCACACTCCTGTTTCTGTTCGTAACGGCAGAAACTAGTAAAAAAACAAGACTTTTAAGGTGTGGTGTGATTTCACTTGAGGTTGCTCCTCTGGCTTTGCTAGCAGTGGTTTGAATGACACATTTTCTATTTGGCCCTGATGGCTTTTTATCCCAGTCTACTGCTGGGAGAAACCAGCTACAAGCTATCAATGTTCTCAAGTGGTAATAATTTGGACTTTCTGCTGGGTTTGAGACGTCTCCATGTACTTAATCCTGCACACACATGCAGAAGACTAAATCCCAGGCACAGGCCTCAGTGCTATGTATTATTCAGGCCGTCCACTGCTGCTGCGGATTTGGATGAAGAAGCACAGGAAGAACCACTGTTAGTGCTGGAGACTCAGAACAAAGAAAGACTAATATTCAGATTCAAAAAGCAGCACATTGACTTTTCATATAAAAGACACATTACTCATACATCATATTAATCATATGTGTGTGTGTCTATAAAAGCTGCAACTAACAGTTCATTTCAGTGACAGCTTTTCTTATAAAAATGCCAAAAATGTTATGGTGTCCCACAACTCAATGAGATGTTTATAAAACCAATTTATTACATCAACACTGGATTGATCAAACTCTATTGATACTCTTGATGCTTTCATATGTAATTAAGAAAATCAGCACGTTTATGATGCTGAAACCAGAACATGTTGGGAATATTTTGCTTTCAAGAATGACCAAAAATATTATTTGATTGAATTAACCGCTGCAGCTCTAAATCATTTCCACCAAACTGATTATTACAATCAAATGAAAGCAAATCAGACGGGGAAATGGACTGATGAATTCGCACAGCCTAAAATAGAACACAAGCCTCCCAGCTCCACAAAATGCTGTCAAGCGCCCGCTCGGTTGTACGTTATTGAAACAAGATCAGCTGCTCCTAGGAGCCAAAGGACACACTGAGTCACCTGATACAACTATGAAACCTCATTTGTCTCATCAGTGTCGGGAGGGCACAGCAAAACAAAAAAACCCAAAACAAAACAAAAAACCTGTGGTTCAGTGACTAGAAACCTTTTTAAGCAGCCAACCATCATTATCGTTACCAATCTCTGTCATCCAAGGACCGGCTTAGAAAGAATACAAACTATTTCCTTTCCCAGAATCCCTCTTTTGGGTTTGTTGTTGTCAGTGTAGCTAATCTAAAAGGAACCATGTTCCTTGTTGGGACAGTGGTGCATGTGAACATCTCATCCTGTTGAACCTTGGTTTTCCTCGTCTGAACAGCTCTGTCAAAACCGCTTTACTGCTACTTAACCGCATATTACTATACTAACTACATATTAGTTTAAAAAAAAAAAGAAGAAATAGGAAAATTTTACTTTGACAAGTAAATGCTTAGTTGTTGCCCTAAACGGCACAAATAACTGCAATAATAATTGTATTTGTGAACTAAGAATCTGTTCTACAACCTCAATCAACAGTATGAAAAAAAAAGAAGGAATGGACACCTTGAACTTAAAGCTAGGTGTGACTCCATACGAAGTAACAACTGCAACCAAATAATTACTGGAGCAGGATTTTTTTGTTTCGCTGCTCTTCCACAGATGCTTTCTTTTGTGGAAATCATAATTGTGAACCAGCTCGTCTTGTCCGTCTCCTTAACAGTTCAGAATTCGTTTCTCGAGAAAAATCTTCCTCCCATGAGCAAACACAGTAATCAGGTTTCACAGGAAGTTTTAAAAAACCCCCAAACATTTCATCTATTGTTAGAAACTTCTAGTAACCAGACTGGTTACTATGAAATTCCTTCATACATTCATCAGGCTTTGTATGAAACCACAGGGTGTGATAGGAGGAGTGCACACCCACTCCTTTCCTACATCTCTCTCTATTAATCTCAGCTCTCTCTCTTCCTCACACTGTAGCGCTGGTTGACACCTTGAAATGTTCATAACAAATACATTTTGTTGGTGGATCAAAGGTCATACCGTCCAGCTTTCCAAAATGTTTTTTTTGCTCCATGTACTCCGCATTTCTACTAGCTTTCCACTCCACTTTGATGGCATTTTATATATTAATCTGTAAAGCATGTTAATGGGTTACAACCATGTATTCCAATGTTAAATTATTGGCTCTAATGTTAATAAATTTCAGACGGTGACACATCAGGCTGATTTTCGGTGTTTGTGGCCCTAGTTTTTCCTGGTGTTTGCAGCACTGTTGGCACTAGTCAGACCACAACCAGCTAATATTAGATCTTCAGGTTTCCTGGAAGAATTATTTCCTCGATCCTTTCCCACTGATCAGGCATAACATTATGACCACCGTCCTAATATTGTGTAGGTCTCCCTCTCTAAAAACAGTTGTGACTCATCAGAAAATGGACATGGGGCTTCTGAGGGTGTCCTGTGGTGTCTGGTAACAGGATGTTGTTATCCCACAGATACTTTATCAGTTTGGGATCTAGTGAATTTGGAGGCCAGGTCAACACCTTGTGTTGTTGATGGTGTTTTTTTATTTGTTGCTAAACTGTTTGTGTGTGTGTCTGTGTCAGGAGGGTCATTGCTATGGGGTGGGGGTGTCTGGTCTGGTCTAGGTAGGTGCTACACGCCCAAGAAACATCCACATGAATGGCAGGTCAAAAAGTTTCCAAGCAGAACACTGAATTGTAACAAGATGTTATTTACTTCTCCTGTCAGTGGTCATAATGTTATGCCTGATTGGTGTACGTGTCAGGTTTTTCTCATTTAATTGTGGTTTGATCGTCCTGCGTTCTACAGAATAATTTATTCTCTTTTAATTTTAGCTTTCACGTTGCAATTCAGGATAAAAACAAGCCCGTGACAGTGATTCTTACTAATCTGATATGAGATAATATTTTCCAGCAACAACACACAATTTAGGGGCACATCCTCAGTGGTGACAGTGGGGGAGTGTTACGAGTGGTGTGAGCTCATGTTATGAACTGAGGAGAAGCACAAATATGTACAAAGATATGAAGATTTTTTTTCATACCTGTTCTTTTCCATTTCATTGTGCGTAGACCTGTGAAGATAAAACAAAAACACATATGAGAAACCGTACAGAATAACAGAGCTGCTGGGTATGTTTTCGCTTCTTGTGCCATCACTGCGGTTCAGGGCCTCAATACAGGGGAGTAAGCAAGTGAGAAAAGGCTGCGTGAGAGTCTACGAGCAGTGAGAGCGGTGGACAAAATGAGATTCTAGGACGAACGAAGAGTAGGCTGGGCATCCTGGTGCCCGAGCCCGCTCCACTGAGGAAGCTTTTTTAAGGAACGCACCCGCACACAGATACGTGATGAGGAGGCCCAGGGGTAAACATAGTAACAGTAACTAGAAACAGAAGCCCGGACTAGACGAGACTACTGTATGCCCTTTCATACAGCCTAATTACCCATTGTGCATGAAGTGATGAACAGGGTGGAGGTGAGGCACAGCAAAATGAATGTAAGATGAAAGCTGGTGGTGCGCTAGTGGCCACCATAACTCCTGCACTGCAGTTTCAAAGCGGCGCGTACACACAGCGGATGCAGAAACGGGGTCAAGTGTACATTTTGGTTAAAAAAAAAAAAAAAAAAGTGTTTTTGCCTGTGTGAGAAAAGGTTAGCAAGACGGAGGGGCAGAAAAGGAAAGAAGAGCCCCTCTACATTCCTGACCTGTCCTCCACCTCCACTTGACCCTCTAATCCCGTCACCACAAGTCCCAGAATAGCCTCTGCATTTTCAGGTCTATACTGTTACCTCCACACTGTCGCCATATTTGACAACAACTAACCTCAATTACAAGCCTTGAAAGGGATTTCAAGCCCTATGAGTTGATGCAGAAAAGGCCACGATCTCCGTCATGTTGCGAACTGTCATGTGTGCAAGGTATCAATCTTGTTTCACCTTGGGTACTCGGTATCTCACTCGTCCGTCCAGCCAGTGTACATTCCAGCACAGGGCAGACAGCCGCTGGTGACATAACATCGGCAGCAGGGAAGTGATCCCACTTATTCAGGCTAGATTTCAGGCCCTGGAACACCTCCCACCTCCTGCCTGCGTCCTATTACCCTCTGCCCCTCTACCCAACATACCCCGGCAGCCACACTCTACAACAACTGGTATTAAGTAATACAGAGGAAGAGCAACGTTCTTCATTGTGTGCGATGGACCTTAATGAATAGTTTGCGTTGTTGCTTCCTATAGTGGCAGATTTACCAAAAGAACCACACTGATATAGTTGGATATTACATAGTATGACACTATATTCCAGTGCGTCACCAAACTACTATAATATCACGTAATAATAATTCAATCAGATCTGTCTAACTAACCGCCTGTAGCAGGAAATAACTTCCTCCACTACAGATCAATGTGACTGCTGAATCAGTCAATTCATTAGTGGTATTACAGAAGAGCAGAGTGATAACTGACATAAGAATGGATACAATTAATACCGACTCAAAGATCATCACCAGCTTGTTCCGGTGTGAGAATATTTAGAAAAGAGTGTATATTATATGTTTTACTTCTGCGTAACGGTGAAAACAGTTTCTAAATGACTTTCAGTTTAAACTTGAGATGTATACAGTGTACATATTCCATATATCGGCCCAAAAACTGTATACAGCAATACCAATATATTTGCAATGAGCTAATCTTGGTCTGTAGACACAAACATTGAGGATGCATGTCTCAGTCTGTCTGAAACCCAAATATCATTTTAAGAGAAGTAAAACTGTTTGTAGATCTGAGTATCCTACTTTGTCTTACATGATCAATGAAGTATTGATGACATGGTACTAACAAGTCAAAGTGACGACAACCTGCCTAATCCTGTATGGGTCGCCCTCCAAAACGGTCACTCTGTGGGGAATAGATACAGGACTTCTCAGTGCATTTCCAGGTGTTTCTAAGCAGCTGTTTTTTGCTATTTGAGGGCAGTGCAGTCTGCCAAAACAACAACAACAAAAAATAAAAAATCTATCGGGAGAATGTGGTTGCTACGGGGTGGGCATGTGTGTGGCACCTGTGGTGGTTCAAATGTTTTGACTTCACATACACTGATCAGGCAAAACAAAACAGTTCTGACTTCTTCCTGTGGTGTCTGATCAGTTTGGGATCCAGTGAAGTTGGAGGTTAATATCTTGTGCTGTTTTTCATGTTTTTTGAGTTTTTGAGAACATTTAATGAAGAAGGTTAAGGAAACTTAGACAGTGTCTTCTCTTCAGCCTGGACTTCAAGAGTCTTCTGGTACACAAAGGTTAATATTGTATATCATGTCCTATCATTGCAGGACTCATTGCTTCACTATTCATCACTAGGTTTGTGTTTTTCATTCATTTAAAGCATATATTTATTCCAGTTTGTTTATTCTATGTTACTTACTTTAACTGCGCTTTTCCACTCTTTGTTGTGTCTTTGTTGCCTGCTCTGTTTGCCCTTAATTGCCCCCTGGGGACAAATAAAGTTTTTCTGAATCTGAATCTCAGCCAGGTCTCCCACATTAGCATAAACAACAACACAGGGTGTTGAAAGGCTCAAGTGCCTGCAATGATGTCAAGAACACGTTTATTTTTCTACACACACAGTGTGTGTGTGAGGTGGGGGATGGATCTCTCCATCTCTGTAATGGAGGAGCTGGTGTTCTCCAATGACTGCCAAGACTGAGCAGGAAAGACACAGAAAGGAGGAGGAGGAGGTGAGGACGAGAGAGAGAGAGAGGGATGAGGGGGAGGGGGAGTCACTACTACTGACACACATGCACACGTACACACCAGAAACATGGTGAGTCCCCTCCCCCAATACTCACACATCCATGCTTCAGGGAAAACACAGAAACTGGAGGGGGTTGTACATAGTGGGCTGAGTGACTTCAAATAAACACACGACCTGCATGCCTTACATTTCACAAAATCTTACCACCACCAACAACAACAACACAACAACACTTATGATGATCAATCAATGGCCCACTCTCCTGGCAGATATCAACCCTTTCCCCAGGAGGCAAATTCAGTCAGCACAAGTGCTGGTCTGCCTATTAATGAACACGAGCCTAGATCACATCGGACCATATCAAATCATCTAGGCTCTGCAGAAACCCTTATTAATAACAAGCGCCCTTAAAAAGCAGTGGGTAACAGCGGAAAGTGCTCCCAACTAACGCGGGTGTCACTGCAGCTTAACACAACCTTGTAAATGAGAACAGTAGACGCTGGGTTTGATGACGGAAACGGGGGCAAAATCTCCAGCAGCTTGAGTCCACTCAACATGCCAAGCTTGTCCCATGTTCACTAGGCACATCTAAAACTGTAGTGCCACCTAAGCATGTTAAGACATAATCTGAGCTGGACGCATGTTCCTGCTGAAGTGGACACCCTGTGTCCTTTAGATCATCACACAGTAACAACGTTGTCAAAGTCAAATGACATATAAATCAATCTGATTAATGACAACACCGTTTCAAATAGCAGGGTTTTCCATGTGTCTACACACAATTAATGAAACACCATCTCCTGTTTGTCCCGTACACTAATGAGGTCAATGCAAATATTCATTCTGAATTCTTAAATTTGCAGGTAACAGTCACTTAGCTGATTTAGAGAAACTAAACTATATAACTTAATAATCATTTTCAGAGAAAACACCCACCGTTCATTGGTTGCAGCTTCTCCAGTGAAAGGATTTGCTGCTATTTATATCTCACTGGTTATATCACTGGGTTTTGGACCGACAGCCAAACAGCACATGACACTGGAATGCATATATATACACAGACACTACCAGTCAAACGTTTGGACACAGCGTCTCATTCAATACAATGAGAAAGTGTGAGCAAACCTTTGACTGGTAGTGTATATATACGTATATGATGAATATTAGAATATAAAAGATGAATATAAAAAAAGGCAAACGGTTACTAATGGCATTCGACACACTGATTTGTGCAAAATAGGATGTGATTTACTACTGGTGCCATACACATCTGAAGCTATGGCGTCCTCAAATGCCTGTGTATAGTAGACTAACTTTAGATTTACACGCTATGTATCACGGTAACATAGCGGCTTATGATGTGTAAAATGCAAACGGCACGTACTGTATTTATGTGTGTTCTGCATGCTTCACCTCTGTGCTCCATGAACAGGTCACTAAGCATGGCACACGGCCAGTCTGTGGACACTTTGGTTCAGGGTATCCCTCAAACAAACGAATCCAAAACATGCCACACGAACATGTGAAAGTAACATGTGACCGCTGTTGTACAAAAACAATTGGATCCTGGAGATGTTTTACCACTCTTCCAAGTGGCTTCTTTTTCTAGCTGCTCTGAACAGCCACACCATCATCAGGTGATTTCAGACTTCATAAGTTCAGGACACTCTCTGAAGGTAACTACACACAGGCCACCTGAGAGAGCTACATACCTTCAAGGCCTTTTTCTGTTTGCATTTGCACACTGGTGACGCTAAAATGATGCAACAGCTGGTTGGAGGTTGGTATAACAATGTGACTTCATGTGTTTGATCATTCAACATACAATTACATGCTTCACGGTTTCCCTTGCGCTATAGAAACACCTCACCTAAAGTAGAAGGTACTTAAGAGCCTGTAACTAGTTTGTAGATCTACAGTTTGATCAGTCACAGTTTCTGCTCGTTAGGCCCACCCATGTATAATGGTGAAGTAATACTAACATTTCATTTCATTTGAAAATCCACACAATTTACAAGTTAAGCAATGGTGGTAAAGAAACATAAGTAAGGGCCCAAGTAAGGGATGGATTATGATTGTCTGTGTTGTGTGTTGGGTTACACAAGGTAAGAGACCTAAATATAAATATGTTCCACCTTAGGTGTCCTGCAGGCTCACTTCCATGAAACAGAATAGCAGATGTGGACCAGTGGACTACCTCATGAAGGTTCGGCTAACAGAGTATACATACAATCTGAATAGGTTATTATGCATTATTTCATTTGCATTTTTACACCAGTTATGTTTTTTTTTCATGTGTCGCCATTCACGTTTTTTTGTAATAGTAATAACTGTAATAACACCCACCTGCACAGGACCATGGAACTTAACTGCAATCTAATCACAGAGTACACAGTGATCTGTGGGGTAAGGATGCAACATATGTCTGTCCTTGGGTGACTGATTGATGGAATTTAGGTTGCAGACAGTGAATGCACTAGTGTCCACTCAGGGGACTGGTGCTGAGAACATGCCCCCTCACTGAAATGTCTTCTGCAGTCACCTTGACTGACCCAGTTTGCTTTACCGAGTGGTCATTTGCTTTAAGCCAGACTGATGTTTGCTGCTGTCAGTCACGCGCTTTAAAGAACACAACGGGAAGTCTGAACGTGATCTGAAACCCAACAGATTCACACACGCAGCTTATAATAACATAGCATCTTTTTAGTGCGGTATGCATAAATTAAATGTCTGAAATAATTGAGCGTCAGCATACATATCACCGTGAATTTAGCAACAACATACTGGTGTCGTTAGAGTCTTTTTGTCTCAGGCTTGTAGAGCTATGTTCACTCAAAAACAAATGATGACAAATGACGAGTTGGAACAGAAGGAACATTTTTAGAGGCCGACATTCATTAAGCGTACCAACAGACACTCCAAAGGCTTCCTTAACTGGAAAGTTTCGTGAATATGTCTGTAAATAAATATGCAGATACAGACTTGGCTGCAAGACAATTGGGTGGTTTCAAATTCTGTGCTAGTCTGTTTTTTTTGGCATGGCACCTAAATATATAAAAACAAATCAATTAAAAGTAAATTATGATTGTGACTTGAAAACAAACACCAGTCTGGGAACAATGGCTTAACCCTGCAGTCAGTGAATGCACACTTGAAGTGGGGATGAGATGGGTGGCTCGTTGCAGAACTTAAAAAAGGGCATGAGAACCCGAACAGCCTTTACCTGCTACTTGTGTTTTTCTTGCTTTTGCTTTTCCTTTTCAAGCTTTCCCTCTCTCGACTGCTGAAGGGGGGCATGGAGGCATAACCGTGTTCAGCTTCTGCAAGCAAATAAACAACAGAGTGGTCACATGTCCCAATATCTGGCAATGCAAAAATACAGACACAGTTAAATGACGCCAGGCTGCAAAATGAGCCACATCTGATCTTTTGGAATCCGTGCGCAATGTCTTGCACCGAATCTTTGGTATGCAATGAATGGATTTCACACAGGATCTTTATACAGTATTTTCTCCCCTCAGCCTGGACCATGATGTCATCCTGAACTGAAATAAACCCCACTAGCAAACCACAACAGAGGGAAAGGAGGGGCCTCCATGAAAACAATGTCTCCCTGCATATCTGACTGCATCTGCCACATATACATTATTTCTTTTATCAGGAATGCAAATGCATCTTTGTCTTTGCACATGTGCACCAAACATGTCCATTATGATCTAATGATTAGTGGCTGTTTAAGGGGAAGTCGATGCAGCCTGCAGGACTGTTGTGCAAATTAAAAAAAAAAAAACATATATAAAATATATTTAATGCACGGACCGATTACTTGATGAATTAAAGGATAAGTAAACAGATTTTAAAACAGCTTTTAAATTATACAAATGCTCACAAATTGGGGGGAGGGGTGTCATTGTCATTTCCCGAGGGCAAAAGGAAAAAAAAAAAAAAACAAATGTAGCAAATAATACAAATACACCTTACCTCGTTCCCTGCGATCAAGGTACTCAGCTGCTTCGATCAACATCTGCACCATTCCGACCGCCGCCATTTTCAACAATAACACTGATATTATAACAATCCGATGAGGGATTCCGTGACTGTACACAGCCTGCTTCGGGTCTGGCTCTCTCTGCCTTTCTCTAGCACCCAGGTATTATGTTAAAATGCGAGAGGTGACGTTCAAAAGTCGCTCCTGCAGCGTTGGGCTGTTTAAAAGTTAAAGGTCGTGAATGCAGCACAACACAAGCCTCTTCCTCAGTGATGGTTGAAATGATGGTTTATGAAAGGCTTGTTGTTAGCTGGCTAGTCAAAGCTGACG
Source organism: Mugil cephalus (assembly GCF_022458985.1). Lineage (NCBI taxonomy): Eukaryota > Metazoa > Chordata > Actinopteri > Mugiliformes > Mugilidae > Mugil > Mugil cephalus. The sequence goes on along the minus strand of NC_061777.1, from coordinate 22,574,851 downwards.
CCAACACTTCTTCTTAAAAAGATAAGCTCACTTTGCTCCCTGGCTAAATATCGACAATTCTGTAGGTAGTTCTTCGAGGAAAAGTGGCTTGTTGACAAAAACACAACGGACGGTAGCTTGACGTATAAAAATAAACCGAGTGCTGTTGTTTTTCAGGAGAAAAAAAAAATGAAGTTGGCTAGCGTTAGCGCTAATGACAAGTTGTCGAATAAACGATGGGAAGTTCTTGATTTCTAAATCATAAACCTTAAGAAATTAAATAAAAGCAGAAGACTCGCTTCTATAGCTGTCACACACTTGTCTGGTGTGAAGTGAATGTAAAAAAAAAAAAAAGGAAAAAAAAAGGCTAGCTGTCCTAAAGTTCAACCGAAGATGTCACCCAACCTTATCGGTTCGGGGCTATGTGGCTGCCTGGCTGGTTTAGTGCTGGTTTATCGCTGATAACGCGTAACACGTCTGGCTGGAAACGCAGATAACGACTGACATCAACTGAGGAACAGTGACTGTTTCTCAAACTGCTTCCAAAATAGTGGCTTGTTGATCTGGACGGCATCTAACTACTGTACTTCACCACAAAGCTGCTCTGTTCAGTTATATGATTGGATACTGGAAATGTCAACTCGTGCTCCTATTGGCTGTTTTAACCGTCAATTACCAAGAGGATTCAGCGTTGACTGCCACTGAGGGTCTGGTTCAGCCATTTTGGCTCTCATTCCCAATTGCTGAAAGCACACTAGAAGGAGCCACAATGGACGTCATTTCTTAGCTGCTTGCTAGTTAACTGTGATTGGTTATTTCCACATAAACCAGTCAGCTATTGGTCCTCGACGGCCACGAGCTAAAGTGACAACGCCCGCTTTTGACAGTTGACACGCCCCCTCTGCCATGCTGTTCCACGGTGTCTAATGATGATTGGCTCTCGCTGTGTTGTTTGCCTTATTTCGTGTTGGAAGATTGGTCAGAATCACATGCTTGCTTACTATTGGTCTCCTGCTTCTCCAATCACATATCAGAAATCAGCGCAGGCGCACACCTGCTGTTTTCCGAGACATGAAAACAGTCACAGGGTTGCCTCAAACCGAGACGGATGTTAAGTTTAAAATCGTCTTTCACCTGAAACTACATTTTATTCTGGATGGAAACCCACTGAATAGGAAATTTGATTACGTTAGATGGCTCAGTACCAAAAAACAAACAAGCATTCACTAGTATAAGGAAAATACACTAGCATTAGCAAAAAGAAATACACTAGCATTAGCAAAACGCACAACAACAACGAGGGCAAACAACTAAACAAACCATCATTTCTATGTGCAGGATGAGTTAAATATGGAATGCAAGCTAGACTGATTGTAATACTCATGTCAGATTTCTTTTAATCATTGGCATAGTGTACATCATGAATCATATACATATCTTTAAGACAAGATTTAAGACTGCAACATCATTTTTAAAACTCTTTTATTTCAAATACAAAACATGATGCACCTTAACATAAAGCTCAGTCTCCTACCATTACTCTGTTGTGACTTACTGCAAGAACTACTATGTACATTTATGTCTTCAATCAGAAAAAAAAAGATATATAAAGAAATGCTGCATTGCATAAAATGAGTCAGGTATAACAGGGGAACACAATGCAAATCCAAAAGTATAAGGGAGAGCGGACAAACTTCTCAGGAAAGTACAACGGGATCAAGCAATGAAGTCCAGCGGTCTGTTGAATCCACCTTTTCTGTTCATGTACTGCCTAAAAGAAATAAATATATAAGAAAACATTACATCACTGTTTCCCTCGCAACACTTGCAGATTACATCATCGAGCACCAATGGGAGTGTCAGGATCTCTGCATAGAAACACCTGCAGAGGTGATTGGCTACTTTAACTGTGGTTGATAATGTGAGTGCTTGCTGTTGGAGGACTGACGGTGTTAAATGAGCAATATTACCAATAACTGGGGCTTAAACAAGAACACCGAAATGACTAACATTTACAAAAACAAGGGCCTATGCATCATCTGGAAAACTGTCTGTGGAGTGCAGACGAAAAACCAGCCAACATGAAAACGTTTCTTTTTGTTTAATGACATACCTGTATTTTCTCTTCATGCTCACATTGATAGCATATGCATTTACTGATCCGTCCGTTTTCTTCCCCTGTTTTGACAAAAAATAATAATTGTCTCTCAAATATTACATTTCAAGATGATCAGTAACATATTATGAAATGCAATTGGCTCTGCTTGATTTCAATTCATGTTCATAGAAAAATGGGCAAGGCTAAGGATTTCAGTGAATTTGAAGGGACAGTTTATGGTGGCTAGATGACTGGGTGAGAGCATCTCCTAAACTGCAGCTCTTGTGGGATGTTCCCGGTCTACAGTGGTCAGTATCTATCAAATGTGATCCAAGGATGGAACAGTGGTGAACTAGGGATGCTCACTGGTGCATGTGGGGAGTGAAGGTTGTCCTGTGTGGTCCAATCCAACAGATGAACTACTTGAGCTCAAATTGTAGAAGAAGTTAATTCTAATTCTGATAGGAAGGTGTAAGAATACAGATTACAGAACATGAGCAAAGAACTGGACCACTGAGAAATGCAAGAACGTCTAATGAACCATGTTTTCCTTTACATCCATGGGTAACTGGATGTGTTGCTTACTTAGGTAACACATGGCACCACGATGCACTATGGGGAAAAGGCAAGCCAGGGGAGGCAGTGAGATGTATTGTTGTGGATGTTTCATTGGAAAAAGGTATTCTCTGATGGTTGTAGCCTCTTTCAGCAGAATAATTCACTCTGCCACAAAGCAATAATGGTTCAGGAATTATTTGAGGAGCACAACGAGTTTGAGTTGTTGACTTTGTTCTTTAAATTCCCTAGATCTCAATCCAATCGTCTGTGGCATGTGCATGACAATCAAGTTCAATCTATGGAGGACCCACCTCGCAATTCACGGGACATAATGTATCTGCTGCTGGCATCTTGGATATACATTAGTTGTTATGATAAACAATAGAAACATTGAAAAAAAATAACGTTAGCATATTCTCCAGAAAATATTTCAAGTTGAGACCCTTTGTTTGTTTGTTATTTGTGTTTACCAGATAACACACAAGCAATGAAAGACTGTCATAATGCCAGAAGGGGGTGGGGTGTGGGGAGGCAACATATGGTGAGGGACAACTACATTACTAAAAAGTTCCTTCACAGATCGTAGTTGCTGTTTGGACATTGTAATTATTTATATTGCAACAGCAACTGGTTTATCTACATTTCACCAGTGAAATTGACACAGACATACTGTGTGCTTCTTTAAGATCAGTACATTTAAAATTTATTTGAGCTAAACTGCACCTCCTTGTGGCTCCACAACACAGTACACCCCGTAATCTCACCTTGGTGGTATCAAAGGAGCCAAATCCCATCAGTTTCATCATCTCAATTTCCTCTTCTGTTTTGCCCTCCATGTCCTCCGCTGCAAATTACAAAATAGATTTTTTTATCATTCTGATTACAAATGCCAAGGGCACTGAAAATACATTTGCTTCTTAATACGTGTGCATATATGTTGATCGCCAAATACCTGACATCTGTATGGGCTTTGCCGTCTTGTCCTTAACGTCTTTGCGGTCATCATCACGTCTGTCCTTTTGTCTTGAAGGAGAGAGAGAAGAGGAGCGATGGCGTCGAGGAGGAGACCTGCAGAATCAAAGATGGATGCAGAGGGGTTATCACAACCACTTAGAGCTGACACATCTGCAACTACATTCATTACTTAATGGTTTACTTCAATGTTTAAACCATTTGATTAATGTGCTTTTTAAAGGAAAATAAGTAAGATAAACACAATGTACTACACAGAAGGGAATAACTCTTAAACAAGCGACGGAGGTGTAAAGCATTTTCTTTCTTTATTTTTTTTACCTTGAACGTCTCCTATGTGGAGATCGTGAGCGAGATCTACGTCGCTCTCGGTCCCGATCTCGAGAACGAGAGCGATCTCTCTCCCTTCGCCTTCGCTCACGCTCCCTTGAGCCTGAGCGGGAACGTCTTCTCTCTGAGGGGAAGATATATCATGACATTAACCATCCATTAGGGGAATTTCAAACAGCATACTGTTACCTATATATTCTTGCTTTGTTTACTTAAGCCAAATGATGGCCTTCTCCACTTGAGCCAAGTACTCCACTATTTTCTGAAAGAGGTGTTAAATGAAAATTCAACATCTTTAATACTTAGCTTGTTGTGAAATACTGAGGAACTAAACCATGCAGCTGCTTGCAGTTGACTAGTTAACTGTTAAATCATGTCTGAACCTGTGAAAATGGTGGGCAAGGTGAAAATGTCTGTATTTCATCAATGGCTGAGGCAAAGGCTTTGCAGAATTCCTTGAATTAAAGGTGAAATTCCATGCTTTGATCAAATCTCAAGTGGCTAATTTTAGATAAAACGTGGAAGCATTATGGCACATTAATGTGATATAATTTCAATCATAATTACATCTAAATAGGAAGAGAAAAACAAACAAGAATAATGTTTGGGAAATGGTAAAAATCAGGAAACGTACAACAGTAACACAATAGACTTAGCTCACATGTATCTAACTTTACAATTTCACAAACAAATACAAATCTGATGATTGTCAAGACCCATTGTGATAATAACAGCTACAACTATAGCAAGGAGCCTTGTTTTAAAAAAATATAATTATGTTTCATATGTGATCACATATTGGAATTTAACTGTGAATGGTTTAAATGAAAGAAGGCCAGGTTTCTGCAAATGAAATATAATCCTCACTTAAGAGTTCTTTTCAAGCTTACACGTCAATATCAATGTAATAAATAAAAGAGAACTTGGCGTGTATTGTACTTCCTATTATGGAAACTCCTTTACCCGTCTAGGAGTTGCTTTTTTGTTTATTTCTTTTTAAATTAGAAAGTACTGTTTGGTCTGTGGCAAAGGCAATTGTAAAAAAAGTCAACAATTGTAGGTAATCTTTTTTATCATAATAATATCCATAAATGCATATTTACAGGTCATTTGTACGTCACGAATCAAGAGTCTTTATTGTCATTATGAAAACATAACTAAATTTTTGCAAATTTTTAGACTCCCGGCTTGAAAGGCACGCATGTACGTTAAATAACACAAAATTACAACACTAATGAAAAGTATAAAGCACCCAATATGTACACAGTTAGGTCGTTTGTGTTCATATTCCTTGTCCGTCTGGCATAAGGTCTATAACGTTAAAAAGCGTTAACGAGGAGCTGAATGCTAGAACTTTCTATTAGCTATCTGAAGAACTCACCGTGTCTGCTATACAAAGCGGCTCAATGACATTTTGTTTCGGGATGTATATTGAAGCCATTAGTAAGAAGAGCGTGTTTACGCTAACACAAACAGGACTTTCTTTTTACAATAGAACAGAGACAACAACGTTATGAGAGCAAAGCAGTTAGCCGCACTAACGTTAGATGCTAAGCTAAAGGAACACAAGCTAGTCGCCCCTAGCGTCTTACCTCGTCTTGGAGGAGTCCGACTCCTGCTCCTACCCATTCTACGAACAGGTTAAATTATACCACCGTAGATAAATGTATTTCTAAACACTAAACAAAAACTGCAGATAAATTAAATGAAAACCGTGGTCTGTTTGTATTTCACCGACGACCGCTTGTCTCTGAGCTTCTGGTGTTGTTCCGTTATGGTTGGTGTCAAACTTCCGGTATGCCTCCTGGAAAGAGCGCCACCTACCGATGTAGAGGTTAACCCGCCTGTGCGCTTTGTCATGGCGACTGAAGCGGTTAAGAAAATTGAGCAAAAAATACGTTTTTACCCACAACAGTTGTGCTTTATAGTATTTAAGCAACTATTGTGTATTAGTTGTCACATGAATAGAAGTGTATGGAGTTTATCTCACCCTTAGAATGTGGCTTTTACCTATTTGATGTAGACATAAGCAGTGGCAATTATTGTAGAGTGTAGTGCATTGACCAGGGAGTTAATGAACAAGGGGTTTTATGATCGTCATTGCAAATTATGCTAATGGTTGCCATCTGGGGCCTCCTTTCTTTTTTTCTTTTTTGATGGAGCCCCACACAGTTGCTTGGTTTGCATGTTCTGACGATGTGTCCGTGCTATATCGTCCCACATCCACAAGGTGATATACCTTTTGGAATCCTCCTTTTGTAGGATTTTATAAACATTTCACTCTGCGAGGCTAGCATGCATTAAGATGTTGAATAGAGATATATGAGACAAATAAAGGGTGAGGCAGGCAAGGGGAAGAGGACAGATGAAAAGTAGACACCCAGCTGATTTTAAATCAAACTTGATCTTTAATGACTGATACATGGTAACCTTGCAACACTCACTTATACATTCTAATATAAAATAAATTAAAAACCATGAGCAAACATCACACATCAGCGTTTTGATAACAGCTACTGGCTCAAACAGAAAGAAACTACTGTTAAGAGGTATTTTGCACACATACACTGAAAAGAAAATGAGAAAAGTGGAATGTTTAGTACCATCAGTACCTTCTATTACTGGATTTAAGACTGCATTGACAAGCAACAGATTCTTTATGCTTTATCCTTTTGGTTTTTGATAGTAGCGCTCATAGCGGCTTGTTTTGCTGCCAGTATGTTTTTCCTGGTTCCTCCCTGCTGTAATAACGTCAACATCTGTACACAAAACCAGCATTCAGAAGAGCACAATCAATAGCTATCAGTATATTTCTAAATGGACTGCACCTGTGCTCACAGAGTATACCTGCAACATCTATCTGATAATTAGAACCAAATCATGACTAGAAGATGAATAAGATTATCAACCAAAGCAACGTCCTAGAGTCTACAGATGCCGAGTGCCTATACATGGATGGGGGTGGGGTGCATATTTCACGGGGACTTTAATTTCCACTGTGTCTTCTTGCAAAGTTGTGGATTTGAAAAAGAAAGTATGAAACTAATTCGACTGCACAGGACCCCAGCAGTGACTCCGGAAAGGTATATGTCTGAATGCCTGTACAGTGAAATGATGGACTGATAGCACAGCAGGTGTAATTAAGACGTGGGTAATACAGGGACTGTGTGTGATCAGAAGTAGTGCGTCAAAATATTGGGCTGTGTTTCCGACCAGGGTCAAATACTATGTGAAAGTAATTTCCAGTGTTGAGTAGCAGCAGTAAAGTAAAATATGTAAAGGTGAATTTAATGCACCGTGGTTGTGACTGACATCTTAGATGGCTCTTTGATCTGAGGCGGTGGACTCCGTCTGCTACTCCGTCACACACTAGGAAGTATTTCACGGCAGTATTTCACCGAGGTCCGCTGCAGCTGAGAGAGCGTCTCAGGTCTCTGCTTTCTCTTTCTGCTTCTTGCTCTTCTTCAGGAACGACGGCGGCTTGAACTTCTTTTTCTTCTTGGATGGGGACTTGGAGGGCGAACCTTCGGGGGTGCCGCCCTGCGGTTTGGCGGGCGGAGCAGCGGGCGTGGAGGTGTCGTTGGTTGAAAGAGCCTTCATCCCTTTCTCCAGTTCCTCTGTCGTCTGCTTCTCCTCCTCGCCTCCATTCTGAATGGCCGGGGAATCAGCCTTTTCCTCTTCTGCTCCAAGCGTTGTTTAAAAGAAAAGGAGAAGCACGGAAAAAGAATTACTCATCAGTAAATAATCAGTAATCAGAAGCATGGTCTCTAGGCGGGTGGAGCTGCAAAGCTACATGCTAGTCACTGCAGATGAACATGCTTTCTTAATGAGAAGTTGGTTGCTATTTGGTTTATCTGTACTTACTAGTGAGACAAGACCAAATCATCAGAAGTGTGGAGTGAACCAGTGTGGAGTAACAAAGAAAAGGACAAACACACAGACACAGGACAGAACAACAGTAGCTAGAGAGACAAATGGATTTCCCTATGAAGGACTGAAATGTTCCAAATGTAAATTAAACCATAGTCAGCAGACATTTTGACTCAATAACATCAATCTACTGTTACTGATTCTTAATGTTTGTTTAAAATGGTGAACTTGCTGTGTTTTTTCTATTACGTGAAGTCAAAATGTCTGGACAAAGATGAACAAAAGCCTGTGTTACTCCTTCATGGGACTCCAGTGTGTTCCCGTAGTGAGGCGTGTCGAATATCCAGAGAAACAAGGGCGCCTTCTTTGTAGAGAGAGGACGCCGCTGAATATTTTAAACGCTAACAACGCAAATGAGACACCGTTCACGTCTACTGTAATCGGAGGATGTGGAAAATACAAAGATAGAGGTATCAGAATATAGCTGCAGCATTCAGAAAGATGTCACACTTTGAGTTGACAGACAAATCTGTTTATCAAATTATAGACTGGATCACTTGCCAGTTCATTAGGTAGACTCATTAATGACCGTTATAATGTAAAGTTTATGTTAAAAGACCATAAGAAAGGTTGTAATTTAACTGTATGGTGAAGATACAATATGTGGTTCTGTTAAATAGGTGGAGTGGCAAATGAGCACCACATTCCACTTTACCACTATACCACTTTCTATATGGTGCAACACTTCACCAAAATAACCAGGAAAAAAGAAGGTCTTCTTGCAGTGCCAATAAAATATATTCAACCCCTTGGAAATGTTTGATTTCATGGTCCACATATTTTGGCTTTTTTTAAAAAAAAAAAAAAAAAAAAAAGTGGCTGACCTGATTCATCTGAGGTCCAGGCAATTAGGTGTGCTAATAGTCCCTGTAAATTGTGACATGGAGATCACCTGAGTGCAATGTGTGCAAGAACTTGGAGCAAAGAGGAAAGAAGTAAAATGAATGTGTAGTATGGTGTGTTTTTAATTAACTGATATAACTATGCAAAAATCTTATGTCACTGTGATAGTCTAGAAATGTTCTTTTCAAAAGAGCCAAAATATGTTGATCATGATTCCGTTTATAAAAGCAATGCAACAGGAAAACATCTGAGGGGATGAATACTTTTTACAGGCACTGTAGTATTTACTCCTGGAGCTTTTAATCAAATCTTGAGGTCACTAAGGCTTCTACTGGTGGCCATGTGCTGCGTGAGCCCCAGAAAACAGTGGAAGTTAAACCTCGTATTTGGCTATTTTGTAAAACTACTACTTGTAAGGCAAAGAGCTAACTTTATTTATTACATTTATGTCAAATGAAAAGGAAATAATCAACAGGCAAAACCCTTTGACAACAAGACAACATTATATTACCACATTGTCAGATTGCGTAGGGCCACCATACAGGACAGAGTCAGTATGTGTGTTCATATGAGGAGGAGTAACACGGCTGTCAGTGACTATATGAAACACATGAGAGGGCAGAAGCAGCACTGAGTCACGCATGAGCTTGTGTCAGACTCGGAGCAGGACGCAATTTGACAGGCAGTACGTAAGGCAAGCTGAGTAGAGGGTCAGCGCCTCACCTGACGGAGGAGGGTGGCTGGGTGGAGGGCTCTTAGCGGGGGAGGTAGCAGGGGTAGACTCCTTGTCATTAGCCACCTCCTCCCCTACTCACACAAGCACGCACACAGACACAAACGGACGGTGAGTGACAGTGAGGGCTCAGCTGTGCATCAGGTTAGACACGTGAGGCAAAGGGAAGTGAACAGTTTACACCGCAGGTGACGTTTGCTTAAAGGTGCTGTGTGTGGCATTTTAACATATGTCATAAACAAACAAAAAAAAGATCAGAGAAACCCTGATCTACGGTTAATTTTATAGCAAAAAATACCTCACACTAAAGTGAATCAGAATCTTCAAAGAATAGATGAGAGAATGAAAAAAGGACATTTTAAATGTGATATTCTGGTATTTAAAATGATCCACACAACACAATTAAGAAGGTTAGAAGGAGGTATTAGATGTGAAAGTGAGTCGCTGCATATTAAACCGCATTTACTACACAGCTAAAAATATGTAGACACCACCATGGCAGCAGTAAATGACGGTTTATCAGACAAATTACGAAAACAGCAACAACTCTGATTTAATTCACTTCTCCTTTGGCTTTAGCGCAAATGCAGTCATTCATCTGTTCACTACTTTGCCCAACAACATTTTCCTGCTTTCTGGACCAGTACTTATATATATTTAAATCCACGTACGCTAAACAGTCCGTGTGTGGGCGTGTTGGCTGACTCAAACATCAAGCAGAAGGCCCTGTAGCAGGCTATAGAGCTGAAGCTAACTTTCTGCATGGAATATTAAACTATAAATTATACAGTATATAAGATACATCAGCCTATTGTGTAAATATTCTCAGTCATCCAGGTCATGGTACATTCGTAGTCAAATCTACAACAAAGTCAAGTGGATCTTCAGGTGTTGGTGGACTGCTGAGTCCTGACCTGAAGAGCTGACTTCCCTGTGTTGAGTGTTTGTGAAGGGGTCTGTGCATTCTTTGCTAGATTTTATTATTACTATTAAACCTTAAAATATCCAGGTAAATTTCATTGAGACATGATGACTAATTTTCACATGTATTTAGATATAGTCAACCTCATTTACCTCATTTTGTGGCAGCAGTATCTGTATTTAACATGAAATGAGACCTCGTATTGGATGTGATGTTCAAGTGTCTGTTCATTTTTAGCCATATAGTGTATATAATACACTTTATAACTAAAGAAAGTCTATTGTAATAGTGTTTATGTACTTAAAACAGTGGCTTATTCAATGTTAACAGACTTGAAGTAACTGGAATGGACTAAATGGACGAAGCGTACCATCGGTGCCTCCATCCTGTTTCCTCTCCACTTCCTTGCGGTACTCCTCCAGCTCCTTGTCCGTCAGCTGGTTGAAAGGGTTGGGGGGTTCCGGCTCTGGTGGGACTTTGGGTGGGCTGACCGGGGACTGATGGATGCACAGGCAGAAACACAAAATCACAGCTTTTAAGACTAAGTGGCAGAGATAAAGAGGCACAGAGTGAGATATTTGGCAAGCAGAAAGACTGCAATCTACCGGAGGACTGTCTTCTGTTATGACGCTGGCGAGGACTTGAGACTGTGGCCCAGCTGTTTTCATGTCCTGGCGATTCTGCTGTCGGATCTGAGGAGGGAAAACACCGCTTTTATGGTACTATTCATTCAGCATGACAGAAACAATGACGGGTGAGAGGAAAGTTACCTTGTTACGTGTCTCAATCACCTCTCGAGGGTTGGTGAACAGAGGCACAAACTGGTTTGGGTTCTCTATCTTAATGGCTGTGCTGCCAGATTGTGTCATTTCCTCTGTCTTCTGCCACTAAAGGAAAGAAAACCAACATCAAAACAGCATCAAAGAGTCTATGACATAGACTCACAATAAAAGAGCCTTTTGAATCCTTAAAAAATATGTAGTTTAACAGGACGTATGTTTTGCCAGCAGAGGGCATACTCTGCACTGCAGGAGTCATTCCAGAGATGGTGGGCTTCCCCCTGCAATGCAGAGAACAGAAGAGAGAGGTGGGTGGGAGGGATTGCAAAGCTCCTCCCATTTGATGTAAGGCAACCACTCTCATATTGTTTTTTTGTCTCTAAAGGAGTCATCACTGCAGCTCTGCTTCATTTTTCCTCTATGGTATTTGAAGGTAACAACAGGGGCCCCACGGTTGAATCAGAGGGAGAGCTGTTGATTTTGGATGCAGAAATGTAATGTGTATCAGAAAGATGCTTGTGTGTCCACCATCTTAAACTTAGGCTCTGAATTTTAGAAAGCCTCTGGCTTTTTCATCTGTCCTTCCTCTTAGCTTGCTTTAATTTCCCTCCTGGTTCTTATCCCTCTACTCTCCAGAGCTCCTTCATCATTTTTATCCCTACACATTCAAACTGACACAGTCCACAGTCTATATCTAGGTCACACTGGCCACAATTTAGTTACCTGACATGTTTCAGAGTAGGATTAGCATATTTCTGCTATTATTACAATACTAGTGTGGTCCATGTGTGGTCAGTGTGTCGAGTACTATTTCCCCAGATTCATCCGCATCCTTCCTCACAGAGCCTCACAATGGTGCGCTGGTGTCCCGGGCTGGCTTGGTCCTGGCTGACTTTCTGGTAGGTGTTGGGGGTGTTGAGCCATCGGGTCCTCTCCTGCTGCTGGCGCTGGGCAAAAGGGTGCTGCCTCATAGCCGGGTGGACTCCGTCGCCGTCAAACTGGTGGAAGACCGTGACTGTCGCCGGCACCTCCACCTCCCTCTTCGTCCGCGATCGCTCCAGCAGCACGGGGAAACGGTAGGCGTAGCCGGTACGGTAGCCCTGAAACACAGCAGAGGGTTAGCAGCAGTCTTTCCCACCACTTTGCTGCACTACATCATATTAGGTTTAGACATAACAGTATGGTATTGATTTAAGTAGTATAGCACTTATCTTTGTGAAAAAGAAAGCCACATTTCTTAAACTGATTATTTAGCTCCCAGAGCTGTAAAGTTTCTGTGGTTTGTACTTTTATTCCACATATAAGAGAGATGTATTTAATGTCTTAAACTACTCCTGATGCCAGCTGAATATTTGATGCTGCTGCTCTATATTGAAAGCTTTCCATCGACGGTCCCACGTGAAGGCTTTTATGCTTTCATTGTAAAGCAGCTATAGCAAATGCAGCAGTATTTGTTAAAGTGCCAGTGATGCACTCACGTGATGTATGATATTTGTGTGGTTGTTGGGAGGTGTGTGAGTGTGTGTGATAGGTTTGTTTCACGTAAATGAATTCTCTTGCTGTTCTGTAGTGATCTTGAGCAGATGTATTTGCTTTCAAGATTTGCTTGGAAAGTTGACTTACTAACTAATAACTGATTAACTGACAGACAGATTTGGTTGTACTAAAGTGACTGACACACCAAACCGAGGAGGCTAGGGAGGGCTATAAACCGTCATACAGATTTGGTCTCTCCTGAGTCATGCTAATCAGTTGCTCTACATTTTATTCGTTCTAGATGATCATGCTGTTGTGACAATATCCCTGTTTTTAATGTTAGGATCATGATGCAAATGTGTGCTTCTTAAACCTCTTAATTTTTTCTACTGTTAAAGCTAAACAACCAAACAAAGTGATCTCGCTGACTCGACTTATTCAACTTTCCAGCTCTGAATCATCTGAAAAGTTGGTATTAGGGGGTCAAACTAGTTCCGTACTAGTCAACACTAACAAACCCAGGATCACAGGCATTCACCGACGACCCAGTACAGACCACAGCCTGGCTTCGGTTTGTTGCATATCCATGAGTGATATTCACAAGACAGACAACAGTAAATAGACAGTAAATACAGTCAGGTACAATAAAAGTGGGTTTTCAGTGAGATATGTGGATCTTTTCTGTGCGTTCTGTAAGAGGATTACTTTATATTGTGTGAGGTTAAAGAAGCTGTAGCCACAGTGAGCTGGCTACGGTAAAAGCCTTTTAGCGTGCCACACTTTTATTTCCCACACATCAAACAGATAATGTATCTAGCACTTTAGACTCACAGTGTCGTAAAGTTGCGAGATTAAAAGAGAAATGTTTATAAAAAGGTTAGAAAATCTGAAATATCCTGACTTGCCGTCCATAGCATGGATCAGACTACAACATTAGATCTAACACGTCCTATACTCAGACTGACTTCCATCCATGCTCTGTGCCAGAAGGTTTAGTTCTCCAATCAGACACAGAAATCTGAAGGGAAGTGAACCTAAAGTCTAAACTTGGTGAGTCATCCCTTTGACAACAACACGTGTCTGCTTCCTACCAGGTTATCCAGAGTTCTCATGAGGGCCTCAAACTCATGCTCCCCGACACGGCTCTTATGCAGAGGTCCGAAGGTGGAGCCGGCCCAGCCGACGGTGCCGGTTGGGTTGGGTTTGTGGATGGTCCGATCCAGCAGAATCAGGTTCTGTTCTCCACCGGCACAACACAACGCTGACACCTGGTAACACAAGCAAGCACCATTAAAGTGAGAGTCTCCTCAGTGCCATGCACAAAAAGCATCTACACTCCATTTATTGTGAATGAGGAAAATATAACCTTGCTGGAGTTTAGGAGGCTCTGTGACCTTACTGTCACCTATTTGCTTCTCTACAAAGCACTGCAGCGTTTCTTTGGCATGTGACACTCCTGTAGTGTAATATACTGCAGTGCAGGGCTGCTGGATGAATTACAGTGAAAGGGTACCAAGAGAAGGGCAACTGCCTGGGTGTAAAACTGGCATATACATTAGCTTCTGTGCAGTTTTCCACTCATACACACCCACACCTGCTATGGCAGCACTTTGTCAGTGTGTGTGTGTGTGTGTTTGTGTGTTACCTGGATCTGGCAGGCAGCCTGGATGTGGTAGATGGTGTAGAAGGCCTCCTCCACAGACTCCCCCAGAGCCACGATGCCGTGATTCCTCAGGACCAGAACCTGGGATGCATCACAAAAGAAACTTATGGAATAAAACCAGATCAGATGTGACCAGCTGCACCTGCTTCAATAATTAACTACATCCACAGCCACATCACCTTATATCTTACACTTCATTCCTTATTAAATATGAAACAAAAGTGGGGGGCAAAGGCGCAGCAGCTACTGAATCAAGTAATTATGTATGACATTTAGTTTTGTCTGTTGTGGGCTCCTCACCTTGCAAGTGGGTCCTAAGCTCTTCTGCAGCTCCACTCTGTCCTCCTCCTCCTCCATGACTCCATTGTAGTCATAATAGGCCACGTCACCAACCAGCAGAGCCTCGTGGGACAACGGCAGGAGGCCACACTTCATAGCTGAAACCTGGAGACAGTTAGTTGTCAGTTGTGGCAGTAAAGGTCATGAGTAAAGTCTTGTATTCACATTAACTTACAATGTGCAATGATGTTAGAGCTTTAAAATGCATTTAAAATGTAATTCGTTGTGTGTTAGTGTCTCATTCAAACCAATAAGACGTAGCTGTAAGCTAAGAACAGGCTCCACCTCAGACTGGACCCAGACTCACTCACCGCGGCTGTGGATGGTGTGTGGAGGTGAAGCAGACAGCGAACATCTGGCCGGGCTGAGTAAATGGCCGAGTGCAGGCTGAACTTCTCCGTGTCCACTCCTAGGTTGGTGCTGCCTTTCTCCACCACTTCACCCAGGATATTCACCTTTACCTGTGAAAAGGTACAGTACTATAAGCACGTGTCTGTCGAAAAGATCAGCAGCGCTGCTTCAGAATACATTAACCATAGTTTGATGGAGAGCTTGGGTGGCAACATAAACAATATATGCTTAAACCACTGATGTTCTGATACAAATGCTGTTTTCTGTGTTATTTGTAGCTGAATGAATATTAATTTTTCTGTAACTTGCTTTAAGACAACAAGACGTTAGGATCAGATCCTTAAAGTCCTGCAAGTTGACAGGTGAGGCCTCCATGGATTAGACTTGTTTGCTCAGCATCAAGAGATGCTTGATCAGCTTGAGATTTGGGGAAGTTAGAGGTCAAGTCAACACAATGAACTTGTTGCTCCTCAAACCATTCCTGAGCCATTTTTGCCTTGTGTCAGGCTTTAGGCCACTGCCATCAGGGAACACAGTTTTACATGGAAACATGATGTAAAAGAGATTCATCGGACCAGCTTCTTCCATTGCTCTGTGGTCCTACCACCACCTCTGGTGGTGTAGGAACCCACCACCAGAATGGGAACAACGCACAAGAACTACAATTTTGATGATGCTCTAATCCAGTCGTCACATTTTGGGCCTTGTCAAAGTCCCTCCAGTCCTTCCACTTTCCCATTTGGCGCATTACTATCCCAACCACTGACAGGTGCTATTTAAACCATACAGTCATATGTTGAAAGTCCTGACTCACCAGACTGGATCCAGTCACCTCGCTGTAAGTCAGGCCATCTGGCAGCACCAGGAAATGTTCCTGTTCTTTACTCACACGCAGCTGTAAAGGAGTAAAGATGAGTGACAGTGGTAAGAACACAACCTTATGACCCACAGCCCTCACTATTGGTCTACGGAGATCTCTATCATCTTCATAACCTGGCCCCCTGCAGCATTTTTCTTCTGTATCTATTGCTCAAAGTGCAGGTTCACGTGTCCCATGCTTCATCTTAATCCTATTCATACAATATGTAGATTAATAGCTTTTCTATGGTCATGTTTGGATCTAACTCACGGTGCATCAATACTGCTGTCAAATGGATCAATGATTCATTACAGGTCCATTCTACTACTTCTTCAGTCATCAGCCAGCTCAAGTCGACTGCATAAGTAGATTAATCCAGAGACAAGCTCAAGCTCATCCTCTATCGGGCCCTAATGACCAATCAAAGCGTCTTTCACAAGCTAAAAGAGAATAAAAGGAACGTAATGGAGGAGAGGCAGTTTAAAAAACACAGACCGTGAGACGCGTGTGGCTGATCTGGGCCCAGCCGTAGAGGTCGAACAGGCGATGGGTGCTGGCCAGCTTGCAGCGCATCAGCCTCTCGCCCTTCACCATGCTGCCGGGCTCCCAGCCATGCAGGTCGTTGATGGGCGTCACCATCATCATGTCTGTGCAGCGACGGAGGAGGGAAAGCCAGACAAAGACAGTGGAATGAAGACGATGATTAAGTAGGAGTGACTGATGTGTTTGAATGTGCACATGTCAACACAAGCATGATTTTAAAAATTGTACACTTTCTTTATTGCGTCTGAGTGCTGATTACAGGGACATTTTTCCTTTTGTTCGTTTTTTCAGCCCCTCCCTCCCTTTATGTACTCAAGAGCCTCAACAATGAAGCTATTACGAACGTGTCTACAGCAAAGATACATGTTCTCTTGATTAAATTATTGCTGCTGTATGGAAGGCAGATCAGGGCTTACGTCGGTTTTCATGCTGATAACCCTGATTCTCTCCCCAAAGCTTTTAACCAAGTTATGGAAAAATATAACACATCAAGAAATTATCTTTTTCGTTATTTTCAGGTCAGAGATTTTGTTATGAAAGAAACATCTCTGCTTGCTGATATGAATGTCACACAGATAGAGGAACAAGTACATCTTACTCAGGGGAAATGCTTCCATTAGAACCCTTTATGCCTGAGGTCTGAGAGATTGCTCAAATCTCAGCACTCGGGCACTGGGAGTGATCTGGGAGAGTTGTGATAACTGAGGAGACGTGGGAGGACATCTGGGATAATAACAGTTTGTAACCAGACAAGAGCGATGCAATCTAAGTTACTGCAGAGAGCGCATGTTGGTGAAACGTCTCTCCAGAAAGGATGTCTCTCCATTTTGTCAGAAATGTAAGACAGAAATTGGTGATCTAACTCACTGTTTCTGGTGCTGTGCAAAAATACAAAAATACTGGTGTGGTGTTATGTTTGAAATGTAAAATGTTTCAGAGGAAGGAGCTTGAACTGGAACTGGTTTCCCTCGTTTTGGGTTTTGTCAGTGACCGTGTAACTGATATATATCAGAAAAAAATAATGGAATAGATACCTCTGGACTTTACCCGCCTTCTGCACTCCAAAACTAATATCTTTCAATGAATATGGAAACCATTTTTTGACTATATTAATGTAATATTTCTGCTATACTGAAGAATATTTGTATAAAAATCTGCATTAGTTATTTCATTTTTTTTCTTTCTTTCTCTGTCTTTAGCTCCCAGTGTATTTTACTCTATAACGCATAATGTACCTGTAACATTTACCTGGAACCGATTATTTCTGTTGGGGGTTTTGGTCCTTGTGTTATTCCCAGCTTGTGGCTCTTTTACTGTTTTGTCTGGTCCTTTCTTCTGTATGTTTGTTTATAAAAAATAATAATCATAACATAATATCGCTGCTTCTCATCCAATATATGACAGTTCTTTTTCCTGCACTCGTGACAAATGGTGGACTGATACTAATGCATTTTCGTTAACAGACATTTCTCACAGAGGACGTTCTAATGTGTCACAGCAAGAAAAGCCCAGGTGGAACTAAAACCATTATTGATGACTCAGGTCCACTTACACCAAACACTGAAAGGTGGCCAGGGACCCACAACACCTCCCACACTCATCTTACTGCCAGCGCACATTCACCGATTCTCTCAGGGTTGATACTGTTTAAGTTAACAAGCACATCAGTGGTAGAGCTGCTTCAAATCGATCTCTTATTAGGAATACAAAGAAACCTGCACTGTACATGTACTGGATGATTTTATAAATGGTTTTATATAGCATCTCTACACTGTGGGCGTACATGGGCTCCTTTGTAACATCAGTTAATTTTATCAGTTGTTGACTGAGTGCAGAGGTTGACTAGAAGATCATCCTATTTTAACATCAGTAGACACAAAAGATGCTCCCACCATCTTATTTCCCGTGTAACAATCAAAGGGCACAAACAGTGCACAAACGTGTATACTCTGCCTGCTGTAGTTTGAAAACACATGTCTGCAAACAATCAGGCAGTACAAATGACCATTTGACATCATCAACCCCTTCTCATAATACACAACAACCAAGAAATTATCAAGAGTAATTCAAAAAAACTAATAGTAATAAATAAAACATGAGAAATGTTGGAAACTGTGTGCACACCTGCTGTCTTTTTGCTATGATCCGTGATGATCAGAGACAACACATAATGAATAAGAACATTCAGGGTAACAGCTGGTTGCCTTATATCGGATAATAGTGATTCAGGCTGACAACAAAACACTCGGATTAACTGTTTGTTCATGTGACATCAGAATAATCCCAGGCTGGGAAAAGTCAGAAGTGCAGCTGTAAAAGCCTGGAAGCATTTTGGCACACGACTTATCGACTTGACGTCACACATGAAACACGGCCGAAGTCAATAACACTTCCTCAATCTTGTTTAACGTTTTCTGGGCTTTGCTGCCATGTACATAGTACTGACATGACACTGCTCCCCTGGTCTGTTTTGTTGTCACACAAATGGTGGATAATAATGGATAACACTGATCCATGCTGACAGCGAATCATCGGGATTAGTTGTTTGTGTAATGCCACAATGGGATGGCAGTTACAGGTTCAACATTTGTACAATGTGCGCCCACCTCCCACAAGTGCCTCAAATGACACTGTGACACCACAAATCTTGCGTCCATGTTGTTTCCATTCTGTGACTTAAAAGCACATAAACACACCAAACGTGCTTGAGTTGGACGGCAGCTCAACGATGCAACGCTGCTTCTCAAAAGTAACTTGCAACAAATCCAGTCGCGAACAACGTGCAACACGCATGAGGTCAAAAAAGTTGCCATTTATTCGAAAGTGTACTCAACATATTAAAAGTTTATGCAAAAGGCCTTTAATACGTACTGGAGGGAGAGACTGGGAGCGCAGCTGGGGAGCCATGTGTGGCCATGAAATCAGCCAGCTGCCTCAGCGCCCAGAGGTTAGATGAGCTGCCGCCTTTCTTCATCTGCTCCTGGATCAGCACGTCCAGCTCCTCTCTGAAAGACTAAACACACACACACCAGATATCAACACACGGCCACGCATATACACACCTAAACCTATGCCGTCAGAAGAATTTGCTCTAATCGCATAAAAATCGATGTGGGCTTTGAACACATGCGCTGGTTAACAAACACTCCTACACACTACAGGGGTGATGGTGAGTGAGCATATTTGATGAATCAGCTTCTTATCACAGCTCCTTCCAATTCTCAATCACCCTCCCTGCACATGTCCCTCGGCGTCCACTGCTGCCCTCCCTTATGCACAAGCGGCACGTAGATGTGCACTCAGAATGGGGTCCAGCTCTGACTGCAACCCAAGCTGTCAACCGCCATTTGAGAACAGATTTATTTGAGGAGATAATTAAATCGAGGGAGGAGGGACAGAAAGAGAGAGAGGAAAAGGAAAAACAATAAATCGTATAGAGACGAATCTGACCGGACTCTGGAGGAGGCTGGAGATGCGCTTCTTATGCTGGGGTCCGGAGCCGGGGGTGGAAGGCTGAGGAGACTGGATGCCCTCGGGGACCCCATCGCTGGGGCTGCGCTGCACCGGGGTGCCCTTAGGGGTGGGAGACTTGCTCATCTTCTACTGTTTTTGAAGTGGGTGTCTTACAACCTGGGGTGGGTGGAGAGAACTGTAAAAAAAAAAAAAAGAAGAAGAAAGATACGGTAAATAACACAACAACTAGCTGGCAAATGACGGCTGGCATTTGGTCTCTGGTGATTTTATTTGTATGTTGCAGCATTAATTGCAGAAAGGGGTAACACGAGTTTAAACAAAAAATACTTCAAATCAAATGTGATGCTTGAAATTGCTGCGTTAGTAAGTACAAATAAATTACAGGGGGTTCCATAAGCAGACCACTGAACATCCAGACATCTCAAAGTCAGAACACATATGTATATGTATGTGTAAATATGTATGACAAGCTCTACTTTTCTCTTTACTCTCCACATTAAAAACGGATCCTTCGGATGCTGCTTTCACAAACTGTGCAATTCATATAACAAAAAGCCAGCACTTATTCAGAGACTGGATTTTTTTCCTATAAACCAATATCTGCTAAGTCATTATGATCCATTACCAGATGTAACAGAATGAAGACTGAGGCTCTGAACCGCTGACAGAAAAATGCAAATGTTCTTGCATGTTCTCCTCAGTCTATGGACTTGTACGCCTGTGGGGACATTCCTGCACAAAATCACAAGCTGTTGTGTGATCTATTACATGACAACGTCATAGGCTTTAGGCTCATGATTATGAATTAGCCTACGCAAGGAGCCTTCGCTGTTTCAAAGATTTCTACTTTTGTGCTGATGCATTGGCATTGTTCTGTAATTACGTAGCTAAAAAGCAAGCTAACTGCCAGTTAGCTGTGTCGGCTTCCTCTGTGTATGCTTCAAACTATGGCGACTCCAACCAAGCAGCTCACTGGAGTTGAGGTTAATAAATGCTGATCAATTACTTTTACAGAAATGGCTGCAATACAGAGAGAAGACGCTAGAGTGAATCACATGCAGGGGGCATGAAAGAGCTGAGCTTGTCCGGCCATTAGAGAAAATGCATTTCAGTTAACTGAAGAGTGGCAGAAATATCTTCAAGAAACTCTTAATGTCCAGTTGCCATCATTTCCACTTTTTTAGTTTTTAATATACTATAACCTAGATGACTGAGAACCTTCACAGACATTTTGGACCAATCACAGCTGTTGCAGTCTTAGTTACATTTTAGAGAAGGTGGCATGAATCTAAGTAGAATTCTAACTACACAGGAGACACGTCTTGGATCGCTGGGAAGTGAGAGTGAAACACATCTGTGCAATTAGCACTTACTGCCAGACGTGCTGCAAAAGAAAGCAAACACGAGATCTCAGTGATTGCCACTTGAAGTTATACGTTATGTAAAAAATGACGAGCCCTTCCCCAGATGGGATTTAAAGATTAAAGAAGCGGTAGGTTAAAAAACACACGACAGAAAGGGATAAATTAAAGAACGTAGTTAAAACACACGACGACAAGGAATAAAAGACAATAGTAAATCACACGATTGCCACAACAATAAAAGCCAAAAAACAGCCACCACTAAACCACCAGCCAGGCAATGACACTCCTTGATGGCAGCAGCCATCCCTAACAGGATGCAGGACGCAACTGAACAAGTATCTGTGGGATGCACTGGAAGGAGCCTGATGGCTCTGAAGGCCCATTCACTGATGAGACAGAACTGTTTTGGAGGCACAAGGGAGACCTACACAGTATTTGGAAGGTGGTCATAATGTTATGCCTGATAGGTGCATATAGGACATATACTTCTAAAGCGGCAGCCACAATGTTTTTCAGACTATAAAGACTTATACTATAAAGGCTTATCCTTTATTATTATTATTTCACTTACTTTAGAAGTCAAAGTGCAGATGGGAGTAAGATGCCCCGTAGTCGATGCATTCAAGGTGCACAAGAGCACTGCTGAAGGATCCCACGGTGCACATCAGTAAATACAGAGTCTGAAGAGATCCAGCCAACATGATCAAATATTAAAGAAGTATCCATTCAATTGAAATACTCCATACCGTAAACTTAATTCAACTCTAAAGACTTTTGTGCGATAAATAAAAACTGAGTTCGCTGTAAGTACAAAAGTAAACAGCACGGTGGAAGGCACATTAAGCCTGGATTTTCTTGCATTTCCAAATGGCAGCATTAACATGAAAAACCTACCCTTGCATTAAGGATGCTGTATTCCTCGGGGCCCTGGCCGGTAGAAGTGCAGAGCTGTACGAAATGCAGCATTAGCAGTGAGAGCTCACATGCAGACAGCACAGTCAGAGCCACTAACAGGAAGTTAGAAAGCGATACGGCTCGGTAATTGGAGAACGAGTGAAGAGTTACCGTAAGGATCCACAGAGGAGAGCTGGCCCCTCCCCGACCGACACGCACTCAACTCATACACTGTCCTGCAGGGAGCAGATAAGGTCCCAAACACCACACCCTCCCTCCTCTGCTGACTAACTGTCTTAATTACTCACTCACTCACTCACTTGATTAGTTGCATCAGTAACACAACAGTCTGTATAACCTTAGCTGACATGAACTCTCTGCACCATCCCTTATATATTTCTAGCTCTCAGGGAAGACATTTAATGTGCTCATTCCAAGGATGCAAGTGAAAGAGATCAGATCCATGTGCATGACTACACCTCGCTGCACTGCAAATGTAAAAACCTTAACCTTTCTGAATAAACGGTGCACTTTAACCTGACAACATCACACTGTCAAAAAGCATCAGCATTAATCCCTCCACATGGAAATGAGCATCTGAGACCAAACCAAAGGTGTCGGAGTACTGAGGAAAAACAGCTCTCCCAATTCAACATTGAATGATCTGGGATATTTAAGTGAATTCAGATAAAAGTCATGTATGTTGGTCTGCAATCATTCTATAAAAGCCCCCCCCAAAAAAAAAATCAGCAGCTCTCTCTTCCTCTTTCACAATAGTGAATGCTTTAGATTGTATATGACTCCATTTCCCTCTGGAGGCAGAGAGGGCCCAGCTGCTGACAGGCAGCAAACAGTAAGACTCCCTCTCTGGGGAGGGTCCTAATGACTACTGGGGGAGACATGGAGCTCTGGCTGTTGGCCCACCATCCTCCACCTCTTATCTTCAGTCTCACTGTAATGGCTGACTGTGCTGCATCATCACCTTACTTTCTTTCATAAAAGCTCAGGAAGTAATGGAAATGATTTCCTGCCTCCACTCTTCCAGCTGGCTTGAAACCAAACACTCGGATCAGATTTTCAGGATCAATTATGTGGACACAAACACATTATTCATAAACTTCTTGCTCTCTGAACAAAACCATGCAATAAAAAAGAAGTAGCTCTTATTGCACCTGATATTCAAACAGGCACGTACTGCCTGCTGGTACATCTACTAAGTAGGAGTGGGTTTAGGCCTCATGTGATTGAACATCCAGCTCTGGATTGTTTTTCTCCAGCTCTGCTTTCATTGAATTCGTGTCATAATGGCCAGTGAAGCAGTTATGCACCTCGATTGCAACAAATCAATATCTTGTCTTAACAGTTTTTCAAAAGAGATAAAGCTGAGGAATTTTGAGTTTTTACTTTCTAAACATGGCAAACAACCCTTTCATAATCTATTGTGAAACTTGTTTAAGCGTGAGGTTAGAAACAAATATCTTCAAAGTACTGCAATTTCTCCTCGAACGCATGGGGTATATTTGAAACATACAATTTACTGAACAAACTGAATTTATGAAACACATACTATCCAATATTTCTGCTTGATACAACAATTAAAACACAGGTTAGTCTTCACTAAACCTAATTATTATGGCATATTTACATTATTTAAAAGGGAGACTTCTCGATTATATCCCAATATAAATTAACTATGAACATAGTGTCTTGCAGAAATTCAGCATATACCCAATGAAAGTGCATTAATGCATTGAGGTATAATAAACAATGTTGTCTCTGCTTCCTTTAATGGGAAATTTGGCATCGACCTTGCAGCCTAAAGCTTAGTGACTGAGTTCATTTAAGTGAAAGGAGTCCTTAAGTAGAATCATAACAGCAACTCACTCCAAATTACACAGGTAATGAAAAGGTCTTTCTGTGTCTTAGCTTCTAATTATTACAACTTGTTTAATTCGGTTCAATTCACTTTATATGGTGTCTAATACAACCACGTTGTTTTGAGGTAATTCTCAGAACATTCACAGCAAGCAAGGAAAGCAATGGAAATGTATGCAGTGCTTAATAATAATATTATATAAAACAAGCAGGTATAACGTAGAAAAGTATTGGCCCCAGCACAGGGCCCTGCAGACCTCCAGAACTAATTTCCTGAATTAGTTCAAGAATCATCACTGATATGGACAGATTGGAAGACGATTCTTACCAGTCTACTGCAATAACTCTTTGCAGTTTCTTGAGGAAAACTCTGTGACCAGCAAAGTGTCAGCTGCATTACAAATGCGCAAAACTTAAATATCGCAATAAAAAACTGGTACTGGAAATGTCTACATTAAAAAAACAACTCTCAAATATCGCTAAAACATTTTTACACTCTCACAAGGGGGTTTTTCAGACATATCAATATAAAAGTGCATCACAAACGTGCAATAAAGACACCTTTTTTTGCATATACCCATCACCAGCATCGCTGGACGTGACACATGAGGTCATATGATCAGTTCATTTGAAGTCCATTTTCCTCAAAGTGAAGTCTTGTGTGACAAGAAACTGAAGAGAATTATGGGATACCGTGAGACGAGATTTAATGAGAGTTACAGCTACATTTGCAAAACACCTTTAAATGGAAACACGTACAAAGTGTACTTTATCGAAATTTCGAAATATTGCTTTTATTTTTGCTCAAAGTCTAATGTGCATTTATCACAATTTGACTTAGACAATGTGTTCTGTATTATAACACCACCTTTTTTACTACAGTCTACTTTCTTTTGGTCTTCTTTTACTCTTTTACCAAGAACATACATGGTTTTAGGAAGTAGTAATTAGTGTTTGCATATATATGACTGAATGGTCTTGTTGTCCCAGAAACAAGGCTGGAGAACAGGGGAGGTTTTGATTTCTCAGCTGCTTTCTCCCCAAACTCTGGAACAATTGACTTCTGAACTGGGGGAAAGGCCCAGACACCGTCTGTTTTAAAATCCCTTCTTAAAACAATTGTTTTATTTTGTGGCTTTTAATTCTGCTTTCGAGCTGCCCTTTTTATTGTGGCAGAATGTATTTTAATCTTAACACCTGACTGTGATCCACCCCATGGCCAGTATATTCCGTTGTGCAATAGGGGATGTAAAAGGGGAACTGCAAAACACACCAATATGTCACACGTGGGAGAAAGAGAACAGACCTACAGATCTATTAATCAAGATCGAGCAGCGTGCAACATTGTAAACCAGCACAACAATGTTTTCTTGGGTTTCGTCGGCATCCTCCGTTCCTCTACCCCGCGCTCCGCATGGCTGCCTAGCAACACTCCTCACGCGCTGCAGCATCAGGACCAGCACCAGCAGACACGACCTGCTAATGGCCTCCCGCTACACGCAGAGGCGGTCGGCCACAGCACAAAGCTGCGCGACCCTCCTCGCAAAAGAAACGAACAAAGCCACATCCCAAATGACCAAAAACGCGCGCCGTGTCAAGCATAATGAGTGTGACACGGTCACAGTCTGGGCCAAAAAGGGTATTAGACACTACAAGGCTAAAGCAGCGGAAAGAAGGAGCAGCCATCGCAAAATATGGGACCGTGCAGCCATTGAGCCTCTGTCTGCAGAGAATCAGCCTCGGGAATAGAAGAAAGGCAACATAATAAACTGCTGTGCGCAAAGGCACCGATATATTTTTTTTATTATTATTTATTTATTTATTTTTTAAATTATTACAAGCATGTACTGAAGAATTTATATTAGAGAGAGGGGTCTAGACGCATGTACGACCGACAACAACATGAAGGGGAATCGCCGTGTCAGACACCATGAGCGAAATACGCACACCCCACTCATGCACGCGTCGGGGAGGAACCTGCACTACGCCCTGTCGTTCCACCATGATGCTCGACACAACACAAACACCATCACTAGTGTACTCACCTCAGTGCATCCTCAGGACCGAGTCCGCTGTGTGGGTGCGGCACACCCACAGCCCGGGGACGTCCTCAGAATGAAGCAGAAAGCGCTAGTTAATTACAACCAATCTGTCCGCGCTGGGTTGCGACACCAGAGCTCCTTTGTCAGACTGTTTTCAGGGCCTCGGCTGATATCAAGTCTATAGACCCTGGCGTTTTGCATCGCTCTGTGCGCCTGGACCAGCCCACTGCCACGCCTGCCTCAGTCTAACACCCGAACAGCCCCCCTTCAACCCCCCCACTCGTCAAAGAAACTACAGCGGCAATCTTGGTCGTGCACTTGGTTATTGTGTGTGTATGTGTGTGTGTGTATAAAGCACAGTCCGGAAGGATTTCTGAAACGTGTCCTAAAGCGATGTTTAGTTGTTCAAGCCAGTGTTGAAAAAAATATATAACAGGCGCCACCCTCAGTTTTAACTGAGAAGAGCATCTTAAATAATTGTCATATTTATAGGAAATGTACAGCATTCCTGGGAAATTTATACTTCAAAATAAATTAGAGCAACCTGAAACGAGTGTCCATACCATTTTATGTGTGTGTCTGTGATCAGAATTAAATTCTCTTCAAGGTTATGTGAGTCACCATGCACTTGTCCTCACCTGAAGTGACTGATTAAACTCGAACGTTTTTGAGGGATTCACAGCCGCACTACTAAGAGGCTGTGAAGAGGTTGACAGCAACAATAATGGAGCTGCAGACTGGCAAGTACTGGTTGCTTTACCCCTTCACATCCACGCTCAGATAAACTGCAGTGATTGACTCTGCAGAAAGTTGGCGACCTCTGTACACTATGTGCCTCGGCATCCGCTGACCCTGCTATGTCATTTTACGTGGCCTGACACTTCGTTCCCAATCACTTCCACTTTGTTATGACACCAAAACTCATCCTGGCCATGAATTTACAGAGTGCAAAAATTATGCTGAAGATATTAACTGCAATTTTTCCAGTAAAAGTAACCACTATTTCTCAGGTTTACACGGGTTTAGTAAGGACTGTAGACATAACACAACACAATACTGAAACATAGAACTATACAGAAATTGCACTTCTGTTTCTTAAGAAATGTCTGGGTGTTCATTACGTGCTTTGTAATAGTGTCATTAATTAAATGTAAACACTTTTGTAATGTTCTTGTTTGCATTAAAACAAAGACCCCCTTTTGCCTTCAGAACTGCCTTAATTCTTCGTGGCATACTTTCAACAAGGTGTTGGAAACATTCCTCAGAGATTTTGGTCCATATTGACATAATAGCATCACGCAGTTGCTGCAGATTTGCCGGCTGTACATCTACGATGCGAATCTCTTGTTCCACCACATTACAAAGGTGATGGTCTATTGGATTGAGATCTGGTGACTGTGGAGGCCATTGGAGTACAGTGAACTGTCATGTTCAAGAAAGTAGCCGTCAGAAGATGGTACACTGTGGTCATAAAGGGATAGACATGGTCAGCAACAATACTCAGGTAGACTGTGGCATTTAAACAATGATCAGTTTGTACTAAGGGGCCCAAAGTGAGCGAAGAAAATATCTCCCACACCATTACACCACCAGCAGCCTGAACCATTGATACAAGGTAGGATCCATGCTTTCATGTTGTTTACACCAAATTCTGACCCTGTCATCCGAATGTAGCAGCTGAAATTGAGACTCATCAGACCAGACAATGTTTTTCCAATCTGCTATTGTCCAATTTCCTCAGTCTCAGTTTCCTGTTCTTAGCTGACAGGAATGGCACCCATTGTGTCTTCTGCTGCTGTAGCCCATCTTCTTCAAGGTTGGATGTGTTGTGTGTTCAGAGATGGTATTCTGCATTCCTTGTTTGTAACGTGTGGTTATTTTAGTTACTGTTGCCTTTCAGTCATCTCAAACCAGTCTGGCCATTCTCCTCTGACCTCTCACATCAACAAGATATTTTCGTCCACACAACTGCCGCTCACTAGATATTTTTTACCATTCTCTGTAAACCCTAGAAATGGTTGTGCGTGAAAATCCCAGTAGATCAGCAGTTTCTGGAATACTCAGACCAGCCCGTCTGGCACCAACAAACATGCCACATTCAAAGTCACTTAAATCCCCTTTCTTCTCCATTCTGATGCTCGGTTTGAACTTCAGCAAGTTGTCCTGATCACCTCTACATGCTTAATGCATTGAACTGCAGCCATGTGATTGATCAGCTATTTGTGTTAGCAAGCAATTGAACAGGTGTACCTAATAAAGTGGCCGATGAGTGTGTGTCTATGATTCTGGCTGTAGGTGTCTGTTAGTGTGTTTGTTTGTGTGTATGTCGGTGCAGAGCTCCGTCCAGTAAAACGGACGAGAAGCGGAGGAGAAGCGGAGATGCACGATGATGAAGAAAATGAAATGAAATAGCTTCACTTGAATTAGATCAGTAACGTCATTATTTGTTAAAAGAAGATGGGCCAGATGTGTCCTACAGGAAAGGTGACCTAAAATGACTTTTGCTGTTTTTTGGTGAAAGTTTGTCACGTGCAAGACAAATCATTAGAAAGTGATCTGTCAGTGCCACTCCCTTTACCTTGAAAACTGAAGAATTACATAATTCTAATAATTCTAATTATGGACTGGGAACATTTTTTCTGAGCTAAATAAACTTTTTTAAAGTGTAATTGTAAATGTCAAACCTGAAAATGTTATATATCTGAGCACATGATAAAAAAAAGTGAGACTTTCAGAGGGCGACAACATCGTAAATATAAAAGGATCTTAATATAGAATATGATGCACTGCTGTAGAATGAACTATCCATGTTTATAAAGTAGCTGAATCTTAAACGCAAGGTACACAGAAGTTAGCAGAATTTTTTGTATGAAAACTTTGTAAATTACAGGCAAGACAGTTTACTGCACAATACATTTACCTTTCATTCATGGAGCTTCACTGAAATTCACTGAGGAGTTTTTCTAGTATTTTTACAGAGTGGTATTGACAGTACACTATTAGATTAAAATCAAAATTTTATGCGAAACAACTTAACATATTTACATTTTTTATTTTTTACTAAATAAATGGAAAGCCTCGAGTTTGACATAAATCTGCTGAAGTTGTAAATTCAAATGTTTCCAGGAAATAGTCAACAACAAACTTTGAAATGGCTTGTTGTGGAATCTGGTACACGTACTGATGGTCAGTTGCTTGTTGCGACTCATAACCAACAACGTTCAGATGTTTTCAGCTCGAACACAACATATAAAACTGATAATAACTATTAAAATAGACACAGTTCACTCATGTCATGTCATTTGCATATTTATTAGACAAAGAAAGAGGCAGACATTGAAACATTGCGTCAGGTGAAGGAGTACGGCAGAGGAAGGTGTAGTCTGGGTTTTGTGTAGGGTTGTGACTTGGTGACTGGTTCTCGGGTACGCCATGTGTCGGGTCAAGTGTGACCATCTGGTCTGGTCCATTGGATGGAACATCATGGACGTTTGTCAGTGACGGCTCATCACCGCAATCTGCAATGGTGTCACACACTGCTCCTTGACTGTTCATGTATCGTCTTCAAAGTCAGAAAAAGAGAGTCATCAGTCACTTACATTTTATCAGAACAGTTTCACGAGACATTACTTCTTAAATGCACACTCTTGAAAATGTATTTGACTGGTCACAAAGCAAGTGTTGTTTTTGGTTATTTATATTTTGTCTTTTGAAATTTGGTGGAATTAGCAAGTGGTGCATTTAACGTGATCCACAGAAATATTCTCTTACCTTCAACACCAGGTCGAATCCTCCTCCTCTCTCTCTTTGTCTTTTTGCACTGTAAAAAAAACCTAGCTGACTTTTTCTTTGTTCCCACCATGAGGTAAACCTGTTAGTTCTCCAACCATGTGTTTAAAGAAGATATGAAATGGTTTACTGTGAACTCTGGTTCACATACCCATGGTTCCATCAACCATCTTTACACATTATGTAAAATCTGTAATAAATAGCTATGGAAAGAGAAACAATTCAGTCATGTCGCACAGTTTGCTGTAAGGTTTGGTGAAGAGCAGGATAAGTGTAGGAAGGCGTAGTTCATGTTTTGTGTCTGGGTGGGGTTAAACCACTGGTGGTACTCCCCATGGAGATATGGCTGCTGGAAGTTGCCACCAGCTGGTAGTTGTGAAGTACCAGTGAAAGGAACACACTCCATGACAGTTTCTGAAGACTTTCCATCTCTTGATATTGGCTGATAAAGTCAACGTTGTTTTCAGTAACAGCTTGATCTTCTAGTGTCATGATTTAACTATGAATTAGCTGAACATGAGCAGAGGGAGCAGAGCTCTATGCCTCTTCTTAATATCTGGCCTTCTCCTCTGGTGTTACAGAACTCGACTGTGAAAACAACAACAACAGAAAACAACACAGTCAGTTCACACTCTGACATACTGTTATGAAAACAAAACAACATTACCAAACTATGGTTAAGTTCATATAACTGTGGTTTGTGTAAAATTAAGAGTACACTAAGCAAACCATTTATCCTAGGATTCTGTTCAGTTCAGCCACAACATAAGGCCTGTGCTCCTTGTGGTAAACCAAGGCATTTAGCAGCTTCTTTATGTAGGGAACCCCTTCATCCTGGTCCGTCCTCTTTCTGTGACAAAAACAGAAAAAATACAATGAAGTAAGAACAACAAAATATTTGTTCTAATATAAGGTTCTGACTGTGACCAGAGCCATATATTAGAGAGGCTCTGCCAACTCAAATTATGGGCGCCATGTTTGCTACATCGGAGGGAAGATTCTACAGTGTAGCCCTATGGGGCACATATGCTACTGAAATAAAGTTCATGATACAGTTATATAATCAATTTGGGCTTACAGTGCAGACTCTCAGCTGTAATTTGAGGGTATTTACATCCAAATTGGAGACGGGGTTTAGGAATTAAAGCGCTTTACTATGTAGGTGCCTCTTTTTTAAGGCACCAACAGTAATTTGACAGTTGACTCAAAAGCTATTACATGGGCTGCATGGGCTATTCCCTCATTAATCCTTCATCATGTGAGCAGGTAAAATGTCTGGAGTTGATTCCAGGTGTGGCCTTTACATTTAGAAGCCTCAAAAACAGAAAGGCCAGATTAGACTTTGTCAAAAAAAAACATCAGAAGACACCAGCCCAGGACTGGGTCAGCATTAGATCGTCCTGTACCAGAATATCAGGAAGAAGAAGAGTGTGCAGAAGGCCTGGAACAGTTGATGCACACCACCAATGATGCATGGGCATGCAGGGCATCCAACAGCACTGGGTCACTAGTGGTTATTGATGATGTGACAGAAAACAGAAGCAAACCAGATGACTTCTGAAGTGTATTAGGATATATTTTCAGCTCAGACTCAGCCAAATTCAGTGAAGTTTATTGGACAGTTCTTCATAGCACCAATAGACAATGACCCAATACATACTGCAGGACCAGCCCAGGAGAAAGGCTAAGAAGAGAAATATTCTGTAATGTCCAATTCAATCATCAGATCTCCACCCAATCAAGCTGCTTTTCACTTTCTTCAGACACAAATTAGGGCAGATAGACTAACAAACAAGCAACAACTGAACAGAACTGTCAGGTGCAGTAAAGATCTGGCAAAGCGTCACAAAGGACGAGACCCAGTGTCGGGTGATGTCCATGAACTCCAGACTTCAGGCGTTCATTGCCTACAAATGATTCTCAGCAATACTTAAATGAACGTTTTATTCATGGTAATGTCAATTTGTCATTTACTTTTGAGGCCCTAAAATGAGGAGGCTTTGTTTAAACATAGTTGCTATTCCTTAAGGTTTCATAGGATATTTTTGTTTAACCACATGAATTAAATCTGCTCTTTCACTGCATCTCAGTTGTTTCCATTTCAAATCCAATGTGGTGCCATGTAGAGCCCAAATCATGAAGATTGTGTCACTGTCCAAATATTTCTGGGCCTAACTCAATGTTATGCTCTGACGAGATCAAAAGTTTACTTTCGACCCGAAGGTTGATTTGAGTCAAAAACACAGCACATCTCAGCCTTAAGAGTTGTCATGAGTCATTTAAGGTTTAGGCTGTTCTTCTGTTTATTAAATAAACGGTGCATTAACATTTAAAGATCATGCATTTTATTGTCAGTTTGCTGCAGAGGTTGTATTCACTTTAAAGCAACCTGAACAAGGAGAGATTTTTTCATAAAGTTCAGATAACTTCTTCACTGCAGCAATCTGAAAACCACTATTACTAATCTGGAAATATGTCTGAAATAACAGATAATGGATGAAATGAAAACACAAACCATTTTTTATGAATGTTGATATTTCCAGATATATTTGAAATAAAGATAAGCAGGTGACAGTAGTTTGATAAAAATCAAACATGAAATTAAAGCTTTTAACAAGAGACAATTTAATTATAATGACAACTTAACATCATGAAATCCAAAAAGGTCGTGGAACAAGCTCCTTTCTTCAAAGTACAGCTCATTAAAGCTGATAGTATTACATCAGTATTTACATAGTGAAGGTCTTGGTACAACCAATGTGTCCAAGCTAAATAAACAGTATTTTATACAACAACAAACTGGGGGGGAAAAAAAAAAAAAAGAAAAAAAAAAATCATTAAATAAATTAAAGAAACTAAAGCCGTCTTGTACATTTCATTTGAGGGCTGCCAAGGATAAAGATTGTAAAAATGAAAAACATTCATATTCAATTAAACAAAAAAACAAGTTAAGACAAATAAAAGACTGCTTTCTTCAAGATAATTCCTTTCTTCAAAGCAACAGGCCCCTACAAATAAAAAGACAATTATTCCTTTTGTCAACAACACAGTTCCTTAATATCACTATATTCAGCGCCTTGCTGATCATACTGTTAGTCTTGATTAAAGACATAGGCTCCATCTCAATCACACCCCATTCATTAAATATCGCACTACACTGTCATTTTCTCCAAGGTTTCATTAGTGTCTGAATTCTGAATAAACACAGCTTTTATTTTACATGATGCCATCGAAAATTTAAAACGCTTCCACCACAAGAGGGCAGTACAACAACACATTTCAAATTAGTGGAGGAAAAAAGTTCAGTTTTCTCCACTGATTTAGGTCTAAGAGCTCACCACTAAAAATGCAAGCAAGGCAATTACTTCATCAGTGGGAATGTTGGTGGCATTTAACACTAAACTCTTTTATGACCAAATATAAGTCAGCTACAAATTACAAGTGAATTATGCATTATGCAAAAAAGTCAGAAAAGATTTCTAAGTGATATTAATCTAAGAACTGTATATTTTGATTATCTGAACTGACATGTGAAGAATAAGCAAAAAGGTGAAAAGGAATAATATATTCAGGATATAATAATAAAAATAAATAAATAAAGTAACAAAGACAACAACAACAACTCCAAACCTCTTAACTTTTGGAGCAACAAGTGTATCCCAGCTAGGTGCTTTGGGGTTCCCTGGTAACATAAGTGGTGTCACTGACGCTATTCGCATTGCATTCCTGTATTTGTTGTGCGATTCGTGTTTTCTGGAGTTATACTGCAATCTCTGGCACCATAACAAATGGTCGTGTGACCATAAATAATTGATGAAAAATTAATTGAAGGACACGAAACCATCTTTACAGCGCGCCTTTAAATTCATCACAGCAGTTTTTGCCATT
The DNA here is from genome assembly GCF_022458985.1 of Mugil cephalus. NCBI lineage: Eukaryota > Metazoa > Chordata > Actinopteri > Mugiliformes > Mugilidae > Mugil > Mugil cephalus. The sequence goes on along the minus strand of NC_061777.1, from coordinate 22,541,150 downwards.
AGACCTTAATTAAAATGTCATCCATGTGGTTTTGTTTCATTAACCAATTATCCATTAATAAATGACCATTTGACATTTTACAGCCACAGTATATACTTTTATATAATTTACACTCCACACTTTATTACTTTTGTTTATTTTTAGAATTGTATAAAAAAATTATCAACTTTGGTAATGCTGTGACTTTACTTTAGAAAGCATATCTGATATGACTGATTTGATATTCATGCATTTAAAAATGAATCCAACCTGGCAAATTTCCGGTGTGGCTCCAAGCCATCTGCTCTAAACACCATTCAGCAGGGTTGAGACATCTGTGAAGTGAAAAACGAAACTGCTAACATCTGAGTTCCTACGTTCGTACAGTGTGTTTATGATATTTTCTGTTGCAGTCTCTGCTAAATTAAAAAGAAAAAGAAAATTAAAACATCTCAGTTATTTGAGGACAGAGAATTTATGAGGAATCTTCTTTTCACTTCAGACAGATTTCCTAATCTGAATGTTCCATTTCATCGAGTCACACACGTGCTCCAAGTCTGTGTCGAAGCCACACAGATGTTAAACCTCAATAACAGGTGATGTGAAACCTGTGATTATGGTGTGGGAACTGTGAAAAGGCAGTCATGTCTTGATCTAAAGCGCTTCACCTTGAATTATCCAATCAGATGAGGAGACACTTGTGAGGACAGTTTGAATGTTTCAGATGTCAGGGCTACACTGAATACAATCAAATGCTTTGTGTTGATTGCCAGTTGTAATTGTACTCTGCTGGATCGTTTCGGCAATTACACATGTGCCTGATTGCCTATTGTTTGCAGGGTTCCTCTTCAAGACTTGTGTGTAAAAGCTGCCTGTCTCCTGTTTGGAAGGTTGCACCATTTGTCAACAGTGCGTATAAAAAGCAGTTATTTAACAAAACTAGATTATATAAGTGTATTATTATATTATAGAAGTGTATTTCTCTGTTGAATATCCTAGTTTTCTTGAAGTTGCTTCACCACCCATGTGGCTTCTTCAGCTCTAAATGAGGTTAGGTTAGGTTTTAATTGGAAAATCTGTGGGTGGTGCATGCATGAAAGGAACTTAACAAGGGTCTGTTAACACAACACTCAGGACATTAGGATAAACGTGGCAGTGACCCCTTTGTCTACAATTAGCGGTGATATATATATATATATATATATATATATATATATATATATATATATATATATATATATATATATATATATATAGACACACACACACGCGCATATAATTAACACGACCAATGTAACTGACAACCTTCACAGAAAACTCTGTGTTCCACATCAGCAAAGAGAGCTGACAAAACATCCAGCAGATAAATAGTCAGAGACCAGAAAGGAAACAGTTTACCGATGTCTGATCAGGTGCTACTTGGATGATGAACTGGTATGCAGGCATCACACAGTGTTGCAACACCAGCCGGCTCATATCTCCGTCCTCTGTTACCAGTTCAGGGGACATGGAGAATCCATCTTCAGCGTGCTCCTCTGACATGTTCAGCAACTGTCAGGACACATGTATCAATTAATTAAGTAGCCGTCTGCATTGAGCTTATAGGGAGACGTCACATTTGATATGCATTAAGTAAAAACTTTTCCATGCAGTTAGAGAAAGAATTAATAAAAGGTGTAAGTCCCTCCATATGTTCTTACTCAGACTCATGACAAAGCTAAAACAATGCTTTTGTCTTAATATTTATCGCAACGGCCGAGACGGAACTCAAACTGTGTGGTTAAATAAGTCAAACACAACATTTAGCCATGTTTTTGAATACAATTTAAATTATGTGAAAATTTAATTAAACAACTGAAAGAGCCCTTCGGGGTCTTTGCTTTCATGGGGAAATGAAATAATTTTAGTTACAGACTAAAGAATTTGAGGACAGAAACAGTAGACACACAACAATAAAATCATTAAAGTCTATTGAAAAAAAAAGAAGATATTTATATCATTTTCAGAGAAGTTAACAGAGTAGCCTGTCAGACTGCCAAACACTCATCATCCAAATAATAAAAAAGGAAGCACTCTAGCAAAGACAAAATGCATTAATGAGAATTTAATTTCCTAAACCTTAATTTGTAAATAATTTATGTCAGATGCCAGTCAGCCATTTTCTATGACGCAACAGTTAACAGAAAGTGCTCAAAAACATATTTAAGAGCAGTAGAGAATGAGACATGAAATTGGTCAATGCTGACAGTGTTGCTGGTTTATTGAGAGTCCATAAAGAATAAATATTATTTTTATTGATCCCTCATGGGGAATTTCCTTCTCTGCATTTGACCCATCTATTATACAGTGGTGCCTACAGTTGGCCTCAGGTAGACCCTTTAACCTCCAGGCTGTGGTTTACAAATCTGCAAGACTCAACAGAGATGTTAGTGAGGAAATGTGTGATAATAATTATAGAATTTTGACTTTGCATATTTGAAATATAAAAAGTACACAATCTGGTGTATGTTTTTTGTAATACAAAACACAAGTAGTACACAGAACTTCAAATCCTGCTCGCCAGTACTCATATTTTTCTCTGTGATTAGCAACGCCAGGACTTGACTGACACACTTGCAGTGAAGGACTAAGAATGACACCTGTGGACCACTGAAATTTTGAAGTACAGGATAAACTCTTTTTTTGAGGAAGCTTTTACATTATTTTCTTTCTCTGAGTTGTGAGTTTGCCTCTGGATTAATATGTTTCGCTATGATACACTGACCAAGGTCACAAAGCTATTTCTAAAGATATTTTTTAGGTCTGTTGGCTGGGTATTCTGTTAAAACGTTCCAGCTCTAGACATTTCATGTAATAAGGGCAAAAATACTTTCACCTTGTTATTTATTTTACACAATAAAGTATATTCTGTTATTGAAAACTAACATGAGAATGTTAAAGGAAAATATTGGATGCAGCCATTTTCTTAATGCATTTCAGAGCAATTTGGCTGGCGAGCATATGGGCCTATGTGCATTTCATTGAATTTGTTCATTGTACTTAACAGGGTTACACTGTGAACTTATTTTCTAGAAGAACACATGTTTATGAATCACTAGGGGAGGAAATTTAGTTTATTTACAAAACAAAAAATATTTTTAAAAAATCTGATTGGAAATATCTACATCAAATTATTGGGATTGGATGAGAGGAAAATAAATAAATAAAAATCTTGATCAAGATGTCTCTGGTGGAACGTGGTGAACAAAGGCTTAGGGAACCAGTTTCAATTTTGTATATTCTCTTTTTATTAAATGTTCTCTTAAGTAGATGAAGAAACCACAGTTAAACAAAAACATTATAGTTGGTCATATATTTGAGAACAATGGACCAATGTTAAAGATCTGTGAGAGGCAAGATTATGGGAATCTTTGGTTTAATCTGGTATGACAACTATGTGAAGCAATAGTTAAGACTAAACGTTTCCGGTAACAGATAATCAGCCTTTCTCATCAGTTTAGAGGAATTTCAGGCAGTTCCTTTGAACAAAACAGCTTCAACTCTGGATTCTTGGGAGATTTCTGCACATAAAGTGATCTTTTCCATTTTTTCAATAAAGAATTATGATTGAATGGCTTAGAGCTCATTGTTTTGTCAAAAATGGTAAAGAAAAACAGATCCAAATCAAGACACGTGTTCCACACATACGAATGAAAGATTCTTAATGCAAAATGCAGCATTTTCGTCTGCTTATATATTTGTTATTTCGGCCTCATTCATCTACTTTTTTCCAGTAAACTTCAGGTGTTTCCACGTGATCCTCACATTTTTAAATGGGTAGCAATGTCCTATTTGTAGAGCAGTGGTTTTCTCCTACAACTCATTCATATATTCATGATTCTTTTGATGGTGTACATTAACATAAATCCATGAGAGTTGTAGTTGCTTTGAAATTACTTGTTGAACACTTGTTCCTTTTGTGACCTTGCAGACTACGTAAGTGCTTTACCTTGAGGCAAGGTAACAACGGTTGTACATGTGTACAGAACTTAATGTCTGAATTTTAAATGGTGGAGCATTCACTCTTTTTACTCTTAAAATAAAACGAGAGGCCGACCCACACCTGACTTTCCCACTGGTTAAAACATCCTCACTTTATTGATATCTTCCTATCAGTCCCTGAGGTTCACATTTTTGTCACTCCTAGGTAAGTAATATTGATTCATTTCCCTAGACAAATCAACACTTTTGTGAGAAAATGTGGTGATATTTAAACATGTATTCATAAATACAAAAACACTAAGCATCATTGTAGAAAAAGACACGGCTGTAGCATCTGTCGCAGCCACACAATGGTTAGACTCCAGTACAGTTAAAGTTCACATAGTCCAACTTGTATGAAACTACTGGTCTTAACCAGACAATAGAAAAAGACAAACACTTACATCATCCACTCTCCATAGGTCATTTCCCAGGCCTTCAGTCTGACCATAAGTGATTGCATTCTTTAGGAAATCAGTCCCACTGCTATCATCCTAAGAAACAGAAAAAAAAACACTAGCCAACACTTCAAAATAAGTGTCAGTGCTGTCCTTGGGATACAACAGAGGACACTTGTTATTTGATAGAGTCTCGCTGAATGCAGTACTTACACCATTAGTGTCCTGTAAAACTGCAAGAAGCAATCGGATGTATTCTGTCGCAGCCTTAAGAGTATCCACTTTACTGGGTTTTCTGTCTTGTCGCATCAGTGGCACCATGCGTTTCAAACGGGAGAACATTGTATTCAAGTTCCGGATCTGCAAACAAAAGTGCAAAATAAAAAGTATGAGGTGTCATACCCACAGTGTGGCACTGATGACCGGAGCAAATCCTTCCTAATATTCCACAGCTACACTTGACGCAAAACAAATACAGCAGATGACGCTGAGGAGTTCTACAGGGCTTGAAGCATTCAGAGGTTTGTGCCATGACTTGGATGACTGAGAACCTTCACAGACAGAGCATTTAAGCTCTGTACTGACAAACGCTGACATATCACGCCAACAGAAACAACGGAGAACACAGTCAATGTTTGAATGTTTACACATTTGGTATAAATAACCCAGTATATACACATAAAACAATTAATCATGATATGATATATTCCAAACATGAAGCCAATGCACGGCTGGATGAGAAATGGATGATAACGCTGTGCTTTTAAGCCGAACTCCACTTATAAATATTGTCATTTTATAGGACCAGGTTCACTGTCACATACACAACTTTGAAAATATAATGATGGACTGTGTCTTCAGTCCCTGGTAGTTCGACACACTTACTAGTCGTGTAGCGGCTACGAAAAACAAACAAACATAAACAGACTGTGGTTGGCTCCTTTAGCCTTAATAAATGTAGCCGTTGTCGGGTAAGAATAAAAGCCAAAGTTGAAATATGCTTCTGTTGTTGGTGTTGGCTAGTATGTTAAATAATACCACAGTAAAGGCTTATACAGGTATAGCTTAGGACAGTGTAGGAGAAGGACAAGTGGCCGAGTTACTCGCTAGCTAATGAACCACAAGTTAGCTAAAGTAAGATTAACAGTTCTTTTATTTTCGATGTTCTTTTAATAAGGTTCAGACCCAAACCGAACTTTATTTAAGAAAAGCACTTTTTCTTTTTTTTTTTCATGCATTTAAAAACATAAATAAATAAAACTCACTCTTAGGCGTTCCTTGGCGTTGACTAACTCTCTTTTTTTCACGGTTTCGTTGAAGTCCTCAGCGATGAAGTAAACGCCCTCCCGTCCTCGTTTGAACTTCTCGATGTTGCTAAAAACTGGGAGCGAAGACTCGCCGGTCAACCGCTTCAAAATATCGCCCATTGATTCTTCCTCTGGCACCTTCATTTTTATTTTCTCCTATGCCATAGCCTCATGACAAGTGAGACGTGAGGGCAGAGAGAGGGCAGAGATAGGATCACACCTGTGCTACCTGTTTAATTAGCTCCCTGCAGCAGCAGCAGCTTCAGGTGTCCATCGTTTATTTCATGTTCATATCACAGAAGCTTTTGGTATTCACAAATATCTATCTATCTATCTATCTATCTATCTATCTATCTATCTATCTATCTATCTGGCTGGCAGAAGCCTTAATTAGACTACTTGATACCATTTGCTTGGGCAAAATATGTTCACATTTCCTCCACTGACTTAATTATCTCCGCGTTTGGGAGATAAAGCATTCCTGTTAATGTGGGGAAGGAGGCCTTAGTATCTAAAATATTCTGTTCAGATGTTGAAGTGTTTGTTGTATCCCCTTCTTTTTATGCCACATTACTTAGGAGTGAATGAACACCAGGCCTTTATAATGTTCAGCATCCAAGAAATTTCAGGTGTTAATATACATTTCAATTAAAAAGTGTATTATTGCATATCTATGTGCTTTTTGAGAACAGTATTTTGGTGTAAGTGTAAGGGGTATGTACCCCTTCTCTCTTTTGAAATTTTAGCATTTTCCCTGTTACTAATGCTCGTAGCTTCTTTGAAGCCACTACTTCAATCTTTAACTAGTCTTCTTTAACTCACACCAAAGATTTTCATCCAGGTATCCAGCAAATGATATAGCTTTTCATGAAATTCCAAGCACAGCTTCTGATTTTGTGCTTACTGTAAGCTAACACATGTGAGCTTTTGAGTTTGTTAGCACTTCCATTAGTTAACTCAGCTTGCAGAATGTTGTTCCCACCTTAAAATCAAGTAAATTGTATGTTTATGACATGTATTATTCTTAGGCAGACCTCTGCTTTAATATCTATCTGTCTCTTTGGAGTAATACATGAACAGCCATGCATATATACACCTTGCACAGGAGATCAAAGCTTCACAAGAAAATGACTTGATCTGGCTCTAAGTTTACTATTCTGTCTTTTTCCCTTTTTCCAACATTTATGGTGTGTGTGTATTGCTTGTATCACTGTCACATATACAGCACAAAGGACTTAAAACATATTCAAGCTCTTAAATGGAAAGGTTCCATTCCCTGCCCCTGCAGGGAAGTCTAGAAAGCCCTCTCCTGATCCACTTCTACAAGCTCCTCTGGAGGAACATCCCCAAAAAGCCTCTCCGGGGAGGCGGCCAGGAGGTATCCTTACCAGCTGTCCCAGCCACCTCAACTGGTTTCTACTCTGAGTTCTACTCTGAGCTCGTCCTGTGTATCCAAGCTCCTAACCTGATCTCCAAGGCTCAGCACGGGCACCGTGAGCAAAAAAAATTAATTTCGGCCACTTGTATTCATGTTCTTGTTCTTTCAGTCATTACCCAAAATCTGGAACGTAGATCCGTTGTGAATTGAGACCTTTGCCTTTTGGCTTCGGTCTCTTTTTACCACTGGACCAGTTAAGCACCCGAATAACTGTGGACGGTGTGCTTAACTGCCTGTCAATATCCTGCTCCATCCTATCCTCACCCATGAAAAAGATTCTGACGATACTTGAAGTCCTCCAGTCTCTACTCTCCTCCACTCTTGACTCTTGATAATTTACTCTCGTGGGCAATTCACCCTTTTCTGACTGTGGACCATGGCCATGGATTTGGAGGTGCTGATCTTCATCCCAACCGCTTCACACTCGACAGCGAACCGCCCCAACAAGATCATGTGCAAAAAGCAGATGTGACATTCCATGTCCCAAGAGCCAGCTTCCATAACTGAGGATCAGACCGCCAAGGCCCGTGCCTTGGTCTCCTGCCTAATCCACATTGCACTGAACCCTTCATGCTCCTGATAGGACAGCTTTCACCTTGGAGCCAGGTCTGGGACATACATCCCTTACCTCAGTCAGGAAATCCTGGAATGTCAGGTGTGGTCCCATTTTACATCTTCTGTCTGACAAATATTTGCTTAATCTGTAATTCTTTTCTATGGAAGCATGCAAAGCAGCCTTTCCTGTTTTCTTGCAGTCTTCAGGTGGTTCCAATAGGTGAATATACAAAATTTTAAAGTTATAAGTTGATAAAAACAGTAGGTCACTTCATCTAATATGTGTTCTGCTCAGAGCAGCCATCTGCATGTTTCCTGAACATTATGACAATAAATCATGTTTGGAGGCGAATTTTGGCCACCACTGTGTATTCTTTCCTTTGAGAACAGACGGCTAATTCATATTGCACTGTCGTTTTGTTCATTGGTTGTTGGGAAAATCTAAGCAGTTTTAGGAGCTGCTGGCTGATTCCCGAGATGAACAGCAAGCATGTTATCCATTCTCTGGAATAAGGGAGTTTATCCCTTAAGATGGTACCAAAGCCTCCTTTACCTGTTAGGCTTTAAAGTCTCTGTAGGGCCCTCTACACTCTCCTTAAACCAGTGTTTCCCATTGAACGTATCCAATCACAGAGGGGCAAGCTTTTGCCAGAACATTTTAAAAAATGGCTCGTGACTTTTCCCATTTTGCAGAGATGACACAGCTGTATTAAGTTAGCAATAACGACTGGCTTCTCTAACTCTTCAGTCTAACTGATTGATCAAGTGAGTGAATGTCCAACTTTTCAGAAAAAAATGTCAGGGGTGGCATATTAATAGATATACATGTAATATTCCTTAAACACATTTGTCATTTACAATGAGTTCAGTGGTGTTAAGATAGTGAATTTGTTTGCTGGCCTTATCTTCATTCTCATAAAACTGGTACCTTGTTTGTGGGAGAAGTTCAGTTGTATATTGTATCGTTAGAGCGCCACTGCTTTGTCAAAAGTATAGATTTATCAGATGATGAAGAGGAGGACTGAATACAACCTGAAGTAAACCTCACAATGAGATCAACTCGTGTTATGGGAAGACTATGATGGACTTTGAATTTCAATAAAACTTGAAGACTGTGTATGTACATAAGATGTATATAGTTCTTTTTTTTTCTTTCTCTCTCTTTTCCTGTATCTGTCTGAGGGTTTTTGTTCATGTGTCTCCACGTGTATGTCTGGTTGAGGAGGCACATGTTTTTTTAATCAGCAAACTGGAGAGAAAATGCAATGTGGAGGTTGCAGCATCAGAGCCATACAAGTGCTTGTCTCTGGAGGCCTTGTGAAAAATGCAGATGCTACATATTTGAACTTCTTGTGTAACATCTCATCCAGCCCTCTGTAATTTATTCAACATAACTTGGACAATCCTGCTCATTATACTGTATAGCTTTTGATAGAAAGGAAGAATAAATGAAGGTTAAAAAAAAGTGCTCTCTCCTTTATGGGCAGCCCTGGAGAATCTTATAGACTTGAAAACACACCAACCTAGTTAATGTTATTGTTGCTGCTACCACTGATGATTTTAAAATCTGAGAAAAGTTTGTGCCAACATATACACGATAGAATAACATGAAAGAAGATAAAAATGTTCAAAGCACATGTTTCCATTTCATTAGCTTTTAGATGTCTGCCTCAATTTGTGACCAAACATGATTTTCATATAAATTATTCATCTGATACATATTTCACTGCTCACTAGGGGTGGCCTCTCTTGCTTTACGTCTGTCCACCTTAGACTAGCTGACAGGTCACAAGCTCTCACATTAACATTAACTATATTTAAAGCTATAATTAAAGCAGAGATGCTTTTGAAAATAATGCCATGAACAGTTTTGCTCAGTTCATTTCATGCAAAGCATGAAACTAATTGATCCCCGAGATATACTTGCACAAAGCTTTTTTTCAGATCCTTGTCCGGTGCTTTGTTTTAGCATCTTTGATAACGAGGTGATTCTCCTGTGGACTGAGGTTGTTTTAAATTGTTTAATTCTCTCTTAAAGTAATCTCATATTGCCACAGTGCTCAGCCTATTTTGTGCTCTGGTGTTATTTTGGTACTGAACAAACAAATATAAATAAATAATATAATATATATAATATAATAATATAATGTAAATAAATACAAATGCTGTATGCTGAAAAAAATGAAAACATGCAAAGCAGCTGCCAAGTGTAATGCAGTAAAAATCACAAACTAAAGTGAATATGCAGTCAAAGTGAATCCATGTTACTTTTGGTTTCAGGTGTTCCTATTATTTTGTCAATGTTCAACACTGCGCAGCCAATCAGCGTCTTGAGATCCGGATGACGTAAACAAGATCATCAGACCAGGAAGTTGGAAGTTTCCTGCTAGGCGACTCCTACTTTTAACGAGTTTTAATTTAGTATATATATTTTTTTTAGAAAAGCAGTGAGTGGAGCGTGTTAATTATTGTTCAGTATTTGTTGTTAAAAGTGTCCGTCTTTGTAGAATAAACTTTTTGGAAGTCAGTAAAGCGGGAAGACAGAGCTGGTCGTAAAGTCGTCACTCATCATTAACTTAAGATGTTGCCCTCAAATCTGCTGGCTAATTACTGCACCGAACTCCACGATGACCAAGCAAATAAAGTAAGTACCGTAATAAAACACTCGGCTGGGTTTTCTCTTGGGTGTGGGGTGGTATTAGGACATGACATTTGAACATACCGTCCTTCTCTGAGGACGTGAAAAATGGAGTCAAACACGCTAGACTGCTAGCTTCTCTGTACCTTAATTATTACCACTTCTGTGTGAAGCATCAAAGAACTGACAGCTCTTTGAAGCTCTTCGGAGTATTGAAGTTCATTAAATAAAACAGCCGGCAGAATTAAACCTTGTCTATCTGTATGTCTAAAGGCTTTATCAAAGAAGATATCATAAAGTCTATTAAACATGCCACAAGCACCACTGAGCACATTTTGCCTCAGTAAAGCAATAAAAAAAATGCTGCACAGTTGGTATGGCTGGATTCCGTTTGAGCTGTTTTGAGTTTAGGTTCCAGGTGTTATGTTTCATGGCTCTACATCTATGACAAGACTGCGCGATCCAGGGCATTGTGTCAATAAAGTTTAAATAAAGGACTTGTTTCAGTTTTCTTAAAGACTCGCTCTTAATGACTGTTGGTGAGTTTAAGTTTTTATTAGGAAAACTATGGCTGCAGATATTGTTTTATCAGAGACATGGCTTAGCAAAAGCACTGTAAATACTGACACTGCTGTTGTTAGCTACAGTGTTTCCTGTACAGATATACAGATAATAGAGTGGGAGGTGATCAGTTGTGTTGTGTTGTTGCTGCTATTAGAATTGCTAAGTTTCCTAAGATGAAGTCATGTTTGATGCATAAAAGAAATTTAAAGCATTTTACTGAGCAGGGATTTTTACATGATTTATCTAATTTCAACTCTTACTGGTGTTGAAACAGCCTGGAAATGTTTCTGACGGGTCCAGTTTCCTTTTACCAGATACAGAGGTGAGTATAAGTCCTGGTTTTCTCCCGAGCTTTCAGGTCTGATTTGGGAACGTGATCTAGCCTGGGCTAAAGCAAGAACTCTAACTCTGATACTGATTGACCTCGACCTTGATCTAGGTGACAAATTCACTTTATTAATTAAAAAGACCAAGTCTGAGTGTTGCTTGGGGACGGGCGATACGGGCAAAAAAATGATCACAATAAATTTTGCCATTCTGGTGATAATGATAAAAATCACGCAATAATAAAATAATTCCAATCCATGTGAAATGAGACCAGTTATAGTCAAATAAGCTGCTTAATTACTGGCTGTAATAAGTTGTGGAGAAAGCTGTAGTGACTAATCAAACAAGTCTGAAATGTGAAAACATCCTTTAGATTCTTTCTTTCTGTCACTTGCTTTACTTATCATATGGAGGGGAATGACTGAATGCATCTGCTATTTTTGGCTGAGTTTTATATGTGTGTGTGTGTGTGTGTGTGTGTGTGTGTGTGTGTGTGTGTGTGTGTGTGTGTGTGTGTGTGTGTGAAAAGTCTGGAAATCAGCTAATATTCTGTTTTGGTCAAAAGGGGAGATCAGATGGTATTAAATAATTACGTACCAACATGAAACTTGCCAGCACTAGCCAAAGACTCTTGTAAGTGAACAACTCCAGGAGTTACTTTATAGTCACTGTATCTTATCTACATCTCAGTCAGAATTCAGGAAACTACACAGCGCAATTACAACAGCCTTGAAAGTTATAAATGATATTACAGTAGCCGTAGACAATAAGCAGCACTGTGTGTCACTTTTTATAGAGCTTTCTAAAGTGTCCGACACAGTTGATCATAGTATACTGAAACTGACATTGCTTAATTCAGGTTTGCATTTTGTCTGAGACAACGCAAATCAAACTTGATGACCCCACTTCAGATGTGCTGCCTGTCTGTAAAGAGGTACCCCAGGACTCAAAGCTTTCCTGAATTTGCAAACTGCTTTGGATGTTGTGCAAAATACCCCGTGTCAATAGAAACTTGTCTTGAACTCATGGTTTTCACAAATTCAAGGAATTTACCAGTGAACCTACCATCGATTGTCACCTTTCAGGGCAAAGTCCTCAATATTGTTTCTGCTTATAAGTATCTTGATATCGTAATAGATGGGCTTACTTTTAAACCTCACATTCAGCACCTTGAAATTAGGTTTTTACTTCGGAAATAAGTTTTGTTTTTCTTTTGAGGTGAAAAGGGGACTCGCGGCTGCTTTGTTCATGCCTGTACTTAATTATGGTGATGTGTTGTACATGCATGCTTGCTCCCAGTGCCTAAATGCCACCGCACAGTTTATCATGGTGCATTGAGTTTCATTACCAGCTGTAGATCTCATACTCATCACTGCACCCTGTAGGATCAGGTTGATTGGTCTGCATTGCCCACTCATAGGCTCATTCATTGGTACACCTATAGTTACAGGGCAACTCTTCCATCATACCTCTGTATTGACATTTGCAAAAAGTCACTAGAAACTATTCTTTGAGGTCACAGGACATCTTAATGATGTTCCTGAAGTAAGGAGTCCTTCTATCTGGAATATGTTTTATTTATATTATTAAATAATAAAATCCCAAAATTTCCAGTGCGACACAATAACAGAGCATGTGGGATTTAGGTAAGTCAAACTTCTTTGACATGAAAGTCCCTTTATTGTAAAGGTCTTTAAATTTAGTTATCCCTTTGTCAAACCAAGTTCAAAAAGTCAAATCAGTGCAAGAGGGCGGAAACAGGTGACTGAGTACAATGGGGGAGAAGTCTGGGGCCCTTTGGAGGCCAAAGTTTTTCTGATTTGAATCCAGATTTTAACAGAGTTGCTACCACTGGGTTTGAGGTAAAGTTGGAGGAAGCCAAAGGGAGTTGGGAGAAAGTTTAGAGGATTCAAATTCCATATCTGCCCATACAGGATGCTCTTTGTCTGCTGTGTTGCTATTCCAGTATAAAAGTTTATGAATATTACAAGACCAGTAGTAGTCTAAGAAATTGGGCAATGCCAAGCCGCCAAGAGTTGGGAGCTGAAACACTAAGCTGAACATGCGTGGATTGTTATTGCCCCAGATGAAAGAGCTCATTAGTTGATATAAATAAGGATGGGGATATGTGAAAAAATAAATAAATATATATAGAAACTTGTGCAACCATCTCTTTAGTTTTGCTGGCGTACAGGGAGACGTCGTCTTGGCACCAGCTGGTCACTGCTCTTACCTCCTCTCTTTAGGCCGTCTCGTCATTGTTTGTGATGAGGCCACGGTGGTGTGTTGTCAGCAAACTTAAAGATGTCATTACAACTGTGCTTGGCAGCACAGTCACAGGTGAACCGAGAGAACAGGAAAGGGCTGAGCACACACCACTGCGCTCCTCCTGTATTTAGGGTCAACAAAGAGGAACTGTGGTTGCCGATTGTCACCACCAGGACGGCAGTCTTCAATATCAAGTTAGAAGGGATGATGGAGATGAATACTGTGCTGTAATCCATTAAAAGCATTCTCTCATATGTATTTCTGTGTTCAGTTTGAGTGACAGCGGCATGTGCTCCCAGTACAATGGGATTATCCATGGACCTGTCGCTCTAAACTAAAGAAAATACAAATCCACAATAGTTCAGTTCAGTTCAATTCAATTTTATTTATACAGTGTCAATAACAATACAGATTGTCTCAAGACACTTTACAGAAACCGACCTGAAACCTCCAAAGCAAACCTGAGGGCGACAGTGGCAATGAAAAACTCCCTTGGTTGAGTTTTTGTCAGGGCAGCCATCTTGCATTTCAACAGGAAGCTGTAGGGCCAGATACTGGCACTGAGCTGAGCTCCCACTTAAACTCAGCTTTGATTCACAGTATTCCTCATTGGATCTAGTAGACCTCTTTCACACAAGACATTTTAGCTTGTCACAGTAGGAAAAGCACAGGTGAGGTTAAAAACATTAATTCTGTCTTTCTTTTAAGTACTGACAGCAAAGCATGAATAAACCCATACCTTTACTGCTATGACATGTCAAAATGTCTGAATTGAAAATGCTTTTCTTGATGATTGAGTTACAACATAAATACCCGTGTTGTATAAAGTACTACAAGTTACCCTGAAAACTTCTATTTCTTAAGTTAAAAGTGACAGTGTCTATGTATGTATGTATCTATATATGTCTATATATTAATACATACTGAGGAAAGTCTCAAATATACAAAAATCTTTTTTAAGAATGAACTTAAAGATTAAGATTTATAGTAGAAAGTCTATTCATTTATTTTTAAAATCCACACATAGTTGTTAATAACACCTGATGTTTCATTTATGAGAATTTTTTATAATCCCAATGTAATTTCTATGTTGTGCTGAATATATCTGGTTTTCAGTTCAGTCTGATACAATTTCCAGTGTAATTCATAGCCTTTGTACTTGGGTAATGCTCCCCTTGGGTCTTTCCAACTGATTCCTTAGATATGAATGGCTCAATGGAAATAATATTCCCCTTTGTCCTGCTATTTGCTCCTCAAAGAGCTTTCTGCTTCATGCTGCCATTTTCTTTTCTTTAACAGGGATGTAAGGTGTGTATGATTTTCTTCTTCCTCCAATCTACAATCTCTCCTTTAACAACTGCTCACTCTGTCTGCCTGCTTACTTTTACTTAAACCTTTTAATTATGAGTGAAAAACCATTAAAAAAAATCCATTTATATGATATAAAATTAAATGTATAAATTCAGGGGTTGTGCAAAAAATAAATTCTAAATGTTTTTATACACAATCCCCTCAAACACGATTAGACAAATGAACATGATAATAAAAAATATTTTTTATTACTTTGTCAAGTCTGGTGTCCATAAGATTTTAAAACCAGCCGGTGTGGCCGTGGCACATCAAAAGTAGGAATTAAATCAACACGTCAGAACCACAGGTCTTTAGTCCTGTAGATTGATTCATTTCAGGTGGATATGAGCTTTCAGATATTCATTGGAATTATGTTTTATTTTTGGAAAACATGGCTGGCCTCTGCACTGGTCTTAAAAAAAAGAAGAAAAAAAAAAAGAGGACCAAAGAAGCCACCTGGGCCCGTGGGGTCCACATATCTAAAAAGTGAACTGAATCGAGCTTGGGTCACCTGCACTCTCTTAAATTCAATGAAACAGTCCCCACTGCATTTCGACAAGCCAGCGAAAGGTGGCATTTTGAAACTAATATCGAAATCAAAACACCATTAGTGATGAGGTTCTTTCTATATGTGTTATCTTGATTTGTAGCATAGCATTTTAGTTCCTTAAAAATGTGCTGTGTAATCTCCTTATTGATACTTTAACCCTCACCATGTGACTTAAGTTCCTTTTGCACTATTTACAAATACCTATTCTAGCTGGATTCCATTTATCATTATTCTGTTTTTGGTATTTCAGTCCTTCACCTTTTTAGTTATACAGCACACTATTCACACAAAGTTGGAGGAAGCCTGTTAAGGTTTTGGTGAATTCATTCAATTTCCAAATCATAATGTTCCACTGTATGCAAAGATCCTGTGTGTGTCTATGCTGTCTCTTGTCCTTACAGTCACTGTGTTTGGGGTTTGGAATTAAATGGAGCGTATTATATTCAAACCATGACATTGCAGGCTTTGGTTCTATAGGGGAATCGCAGCTTTTGTAGCATTTCCATTCGGAGGAATATTTCATAGTTAATAAGTTCCTCAATTCCCCTGGAAGATAAAAAGGGATCAGACGCAGTAATTCAACCTTGCCGTTGCATACACAGTAATTTCTATGGGCTTATTGTTTGCAGCCATTATTACTGGCAACCATAAAGATGCCGCCCCCGCATTTCATTGATTTTAGCTCAAACTAAAGAGAAATCTTCTGACTCATCATTGAGCCCCTGAACACACCTTCATGCTCAAAACATAGATTTGTATTGATTTATAGTACCTTCATTTTGCTCCTTTGCTCTTACACTTTTCAAAACAATGCAGGGCTGTGGTGGTCTGTTCTTCTCTGCTGTCCTCCACTGTTGTCTACTTTTATTGATGATAGTTCAACAGCCTCAGGCCGATCCATGGGGGGTTTAACTCACATAGAGCTTAGGGACAGCTGTGCATCACCGGTTTTAAAAGACCTTAGCAACCCAGTCACTTTACTCTAAGAAAAGGCCAAAATAGGTTTATAAAGAATGGCAGAAGGCAGCAACACATGGGTCCAAGTCACCAGTGGTTTAGCTCCATCAGAAACATGAAGCAGGCGCAACTTTGTTGAAGTCACTTCTTAAATGGCCCAGTGGTTAATGATTTTAGCGAATGGTGCGAGAGCTCATTTTTAAAAATCAATGTTCTTAAAAACCAAAAAGCTCATTATTTATTTTAGGAAAAAGTCTCCACCACATTCCCCTGTTTTTTTCATGGTCAGGTGGTTGATACTGTACAACAGTATTATTGACAGTAACCTCAAATTTGAAGCCAAAACTGATGCAGTTTGCGCAGAGGTTTACCAGGGCATGTGCTCTTATCAATTGCTGAGAAAATTTGAATGTAGACACCCCTTTTATGAGGATGTTTTACTCTTGTTTTATTGAGTCTGTGTTAAGCTTAGCCTTTTATCTGCCGGTTTGGGTCCCTCGCTGTGAAAGACAGTGATGAATAATATAGTGAAGATATGTGGCAGAATTGCAGGTGCAAACTTTGATGAGCTCTCTGTTTTGCCAGAGCTGCCAGGAAAACAGAAACTGTCCTGTCTTACTCCTCTCAGCCGCTGGCCTTTCAGTATAGACTTCTGTCGCCTGGTTGCCAGTACATGGTACCTAGGCTTACAACAAACACAGTCAAGAAAGAATTAGTGCCTGTTACCTTTGGTCTAATTAATAATTTACTGTGATGACCTGTCCCTGAAACTTTGGTGCCTGAAGTCTGTGGTTGGACAACAAATTGCCCCAGGGAGGTAAAGTTAACTGAGACTAAATGTTCTGTGAAAACATACAAAGTAAATAGATATTATTGTTAACTCATTACATGCATCCTGTTTCCAGTCCACGTACTCAATATTACTGAGCAATTATGAATAGACTGTGTGATGCCTTTATGAAAGACTTTTGACTTTTTGAGCCAGACAAAGACTGGAGAGGTCTGCAGCAAGATAACGCAGCCCTGTGGGGATAATTCTGAGACTTGGTGCTTCATTTAGCTCTACAGAGCGGCACTAAACACACCTGGGGCCAGTCTCTGTCAAAAATTGCCATACTGACTCATTGCAAACCAGACATTGCAGCTTGAGAAAATAAAAGAGGTTCTTTGGTCTTTTTTTTTTTTCCTTTGGCTTAATCAAAAGGTATACAGAACTTGTTACAAATTGTTAAACTAAGCAACATATAGGTTTTAATTCATGTATTTTTTATTTATATTTGTAAAGTATATTTGTCAAATCTTAACAATACATCGCCTTTTCTATTTATGTAGGTGGATAAATACTTGCATCGTTTCCAGCTGTCAGATGAGACCATTATGGATGTGTCCATAAGATTTCGTCGAGAGATGGACAAAGGCCTGTGCAGAGACACCAACCCCACAGCTGCGGTCAAGATGCTGCCCACATACGTGCTCTCCACTCCTGATGGATCTGGTAATACTCTTTCAAACACAAAGAGCTTTATGTAAAATGTGCCCACTGAGCACAAGGTCAGACCTTTTAGACCTTTTTACAGACTATTCAAGACTCTTGCTTGTCTGCGTGAAATCTGCTGAAAAGCTCTTACATGAACAAGACCAACTGAGATTTTTCCATTGCTGAAATTTTCGACTTCATACAGAATAGTAAAAGATTTGTGCTGCAAAATAATGATTCTGTCTGGTACGTCAAAATAATAATGACTTTCTGAACCCACTGCTTTTCACAAACAACCTCATTTCACTGAAACTGCTACAGGTGTTTCGGGTCAACATCAAGATGCCTGCAGGTGTTTCACTGGATTAAGGCGTTCCTTGCTAACCAGCTCTGACAAAGGCAATGGCTTTCTTGGAGGGTTTGTACTGCTTTGCCCACTCAAGTCCTGTGCTGATGGCTTCTGCGATGGTCTTAAGGACTTGGTCATGCCTTCAATGGTATTGTCCTTCTCCGAGTGCTGTAGTGCAGCTGCTGAGGATGTGCTTAAGTGTTCCTCGCGTGGAACACAGAAGGCATGCTGGTGGCTCTGCTATGCCCCATGTGTGCAGGTTAGGTGGGCTTGGAAGCACATCATAAACTACCTGGATAAGGAATTTCATGCGTTGAGGCTCAACTCTCCGGATCTCAGTCCAGGTCACCTTCTCAACCGCGTCCTCCCATCTTGTCCATGCTCCCTGTTGTTTCATCCCCAGAGCCTTGCAGGATCTTGTCTGAGCCACTGCTGCTCTCACCTCCTCTTGTACAAGGTGTCGCCTCTCCTTCCCTTCTTACCACTGCCTCATGGACAGCTTCCTCCGCCTTCCACTTCCTGCCAGTCCTCGTTTGGATTCCAGCTTTGGCCACCTTCGAATCACTTCAGTCCCTCTACTGCACCACTTCTCTTGCTTTTGTCACCTTAAATTCCTCCTCTGAGGTTTTAATGGTAGTTGCAACATTGTTGTTGCACCCCTTGGGAGCAATGCTGCTCAAGCTCTTTGGTAGTCCAAGCCTTCTCCAGAAATGATCGCTGACCTTCTTCTCTAAGGTCTTGACTGTAGAAGAATGCCATGTTGATAAACATGAGCTTTGAACTTTCCAGGTAAGCCAGACTTGTCCATGGATTTTAACCAGCAGTTAAAATCCAGTCAGTGCAGGTTGACTGGATTGATGCAGTGTCTCTCATAGAGCTGTTGAAAACCTTGCCCAAGATTTTGACTGGGTTCTATTCGTCAGGATGTCTGTGCCTGTGTTGTAAAACTGGAACACCCAGGGGCCCACTCCACCAGCTTTTCAAGTCCCTTCATAATCTACTGACAGCCTGCGAGTGATTCTGTCATGACTGTTAGGTCATCCATGAATGCCCTGATTGGTGGCTGTTTGTCCGGGGCCCTCTGCACTCTGGCTCAGCAGATTTGGTGAGCATATTCATGGCTAGGAGTACAGTGTCACAGAGGTAGTACACCCTGTGATGATGCTTATCTCCATCTTGTGCCAACAAGATGTAGTTGCTCCTGAAGAAACACTCATCCTGAAGCAGGGCCCTACACCTAACTTAAGATAACCTGTGGACTTTTTATTTAGTAGTGGCATTGCTAAACAAGAGTTTACATTGTACAAGTGTGTTGTTTTGATTAGAGCTGAAAGGACAAATCAATTCATTAATTTTCTATTCAACAGAAATTCATTACGTTAGTAATAAGTTTTACAGCGGCTAAAATAAGTATTGAACACATCACAATTTTTCATGGTGAACATATTTCTAAAGGTGCCATTGACATGGAATTTTCACCAGGTGTTGGTAACAACCCAAGTAATCCATACAGTGAAAGAAACCAAAACAAATAAGTTCAGAAATTAAGTTATGTGTAATAATGTGAAATGACACAGGGAAAACCTTCACTGACGGTGGCATTGTCTTGTGTGGTGAGCGTGCATACAGGCCATGGCTGCTCAGTGCATTGCTTATTGTTTTCTTTGAAACAATTGTACCTACTAATTCCAGGTCTTTCTGAAACTCTCCACTGGTGGTCCCTGGCTCTTGGACAACTCTTCTGTCATATATCTTGTGAGGAGCACCTGGTCGTTGTCGGTTTATGGTCGAATAATTTTCTTTCCACTTCCGGATTATGGCCCCAACAGTGTTCACTGGACCGTTGAGAAGTTTAGAAATCCTTCTGTAACCAGTGCCATCAGAATGTTTTGCAACAATAAGTTTGCGAACACAAGGAACATCATCAGATGTTCCTTGTGTGACACCTTGGTAATGACACGCCTTTTTATAGGCCATCAGTTTGGACGTAACCAGCTGATATTCATTTGCACTGACAAGAGGCAGGACGGTTTCTGATCACTGATAGGTTTCAGCTGGTGTCTTGGCTTTCCATGCCTTTTTCCACATCCCTTTCTGCATGTGTCCAATACTTTTTTTTTTTTTTTTTTACATTTTTTATTATATATTATTATATATTATATATATATATTTACTTACTTAATTTCTTAATTTCTGAAGTTATTTGTTTTGGTTTCTCTCAATGTGTGAAATACTTGGGTTGTTACCAACAGCTGGGGAAAATTTCATGGCAATAGCACCTTTACAAATATGTTTACTATGAAAAAATACTTCATTTATGCTTTATTGACTGAGTTTCAGGTGTTGAATATAAACACTTCTTATAATATTTTGATTATACACAATTGATTTCCCTACTGTGTGTGCTGTATGTAATTACTATATTTTTCTTCAAAGAACAAGGGGAATTCCTTGCCCTAGACCTTGGTGGATCCAACTTCCGAGTACTCCTTGTCACCGTCCAAGCTGATGGCGAGAAAAAGGTGGAGATGGAACATCAGATCTATGAAATTTCTGAACACCTCATGAGAGGCTCCGGTACTGAGGTAAGAACTATGTCACAGAACGGACAATTGATTTGTCTGATCACATCTTACCTATGTACTATATACACTGCCTAGGCAAAAAAAAATCACCACCTGAATTTAACGAAGCAAATATGTACGAGCCTCCTATTGGATAATTACTGCAAGGGCAACTATGTTTTAGTGGCAACAAGTTATTAAACACCAACTGATGCTATGAGTAGCTTCTCATTTCTTGAACAACCATATGGGAAGACACATCCTGTGGTCGTGGAAAAGATGTTAGTCTGTTTGAGAAGGGTCAAATCATTGATAAAACATTTAAGGAGATTAGAGCAGAATATACTAAAACTGTCCAACGCATTATTAAAAACTGAATAAAAAAAATGGATAGTGGCGAACCAAAGTCTTCGAGGAAGAAATGTGGTCGGAACAAAGATCCTGATTGATCAATTAAACGTTTGGTGAAATCAAAGCGAAAAAAAAAAACGATAGCACAAGCCAGGGCTATGTTTAATAGTGAAAGTACAAACATGTCTACATGAACAATGTGAAGGGAACTCAAAGGATTGGGACTGAACATGTGTGTAGCCTTGAGAAAACCACTAAGCATTGAGGCTTACTGGTAAAAAAACAAACAAACAAAAAAAAGTGATGCTCACATCATGCCTAGTGTCTGCTGTACCAGCCTGTGGGGGCAGGGCTATGATGTAGGGCTGGACAATTATGGAAAAAAATAGTAATCACGGTTATTTTGATTGATATTGAAATCGCAATTAATAAACACGATGACTCATTGATTTCAACAGAAGTATTTATTAAACCACCAAAACTCAACTTTAAATATAACATTTTATAGCATTAATGTCACAGCCTCCATTATTTCTCGCTGTCGCCGGGAGCCAGTGGGATATTGAGTGGCATTGTAAAGAGTGTCCTCAATGGAGGACTGTGTTGCGGTGGTTGAAATTGACGTGCTTTTTTTGGGTCTTTTGCTCCTTCAATACTTTGCCATAGACCACTTTATGGCAGAAATTTAAATGGTTAAATAAATTTGTCGTTGCTTTGGGGTGCGGACACGACCGCGTGACAAGCTGTGCAAACAGTCTCCTTCTGCTCCACGTCCGACAATTTGAATCCAAAATGTCCAAATGACCGAAGTTGTCCTGCCTTTCTTTTCAACTAAAGGCTCCGGCTGGCTTTCTGCCATGTTGTCAATCGGTGTTCCACAATTGATCTGCACACGTCACACGCTTGCCGCAGCTGGGTGCGTTCACGGTGCTTTTACAGCGAGGGAACATGAATACATGCCATGTGGCACATTAATCATTTTTCTTCAATTACAGTGTTTTTATGATCGTGAAAAGCCAAAATCCAAATCACGGTCAAAATTTGAATTAATTGTCCAGCCCTACTATGATGCTGCAGTTGCTCAGGTCCAGGTTCAGCAACATTATGCTCAAAGAATGAGGTCAGCTGACTACCTGAATACACTGAATGACCAGGTTATTACATCAATGTTGTTTTTCTTCCCTGATGGTACGGACATATTCCAGGATGACAATGCCAAGATTAATGGGGCTCAGATTGTCAAAGAGTGTTTCAGGGAGCATGAGACATTGTTTTCACACATGGATTGGTCACCACAGAGTCCAGACCTGAACCCCATTGAGAATCTTTGGGATGTGCTGGAGAAGGCTTTACACAGTGGTCAGACTGTCCCATCATCAATAGAAGATCTTGGTGAAAAGGCTGGATCAAAATAAATCTTGTGACTTTGCAAAAGCAGTGTCACAGCGAATGCGTGCTGTAATCAAAGCTATAAACGGTCCAATGAAATATTGTGTGTGTGAGACCTTTTTTTTTTGGCCAGAGAATGTATCAGCATCAAACTATAATCTGCAGCATCAAGACAGAATGAGTATTTTTGTGCATTAACATTATTATTTGTAATAATAATTTTTCTACGTTTTTACCACATCTGCAGCCTTTAAAACATTTTATATGATATGTTATACTTAGCGTAGAGCTGAATGGAAGCTAACTGGTAAAAATACACACATGTACAAATTGTACGGGACAACAAAGAGCTTCATAGAATTTTCATTTAACTGTGCGAGCAAATGAATAATGCAATAAATTGTAAAGCGCTTTGAGTGTTTATGATAAGGCATTGTATGTTATTATTATTAATATTATTGTTATGGCCCTTTAATTGAATCACCAGCTGAGCCACAAGTTTCTAGGTAAGGCTCGGTGTTATAATCCCTAATAATCCAGCACAATACTTACTTTCAGTGGGTTAGAGAGGTCTTTATTTAGGCGGAGGAAAGAGGTAGAGCGAGGGAGAACCAGGGAGAACCACAAGATTGGGCTCCATACTGTTCCCCTATGCCCATTTTTTGAAAAGAGGTTAGTATATGAAAATATAAAAATGTAAATGTAGCTGCATGTTCATTCTTAGTCTGTATACTGTGCTTATTAGTTTTAACCTTAATATTTTGTTAAAGTTTACTATAAGATTCTCACATTTTCATTAATGTTGTAGAATATTCTAGGACACAATACAAAGTATTATATTAAATGATGATGTTCAGCCTCAAAATTACAGTATCTCGTTCCCATGCAATGTTCTGCTGAGAGACCTTTAGACACATACCACCCACCTAAATGACTTGGCAGTTTCACTCCATAGCAACATCAATAGGCAGCCAAAGGCAGCGGCCATCCCCTGCAGGACAATGTGTCTTGCCACACCAAAACAAAAACGATTTAGGAACAACTCAAAAACTCAAAAAAAAACAAAAAAAAACAGCCTGAGGTCTTTACTTAGCCTCCAAACTCCCCAGATCCCAAACCGATCCTGTATGTGTGGAATGCACTGCAACAAACCCAATCCATGGAGACCAGCTGCTTTGGCAGCTGAAGTATCTAAACTTTACATACTTTTCACTTTCACTGTGTGCATGTGTCTTTGGATTCGTTTATGATGAAAATTAAACATGCAATTTTTCTTGCTTGATAAGAAAACTGACCTTTTGTCTCCTGTAGCTGTTTGACCACATAGTTGACTGTCTGGCAAACTTTATGGAGAAGATGGGCGTCAAAAATAAAAAGCTTCCACTGGGCTTCACCTTCTCTTTTCCCTGTCAGCAAACCAAGTTGGACGAGGTGAGTGATAGCAAAGATTTTTTTTCTGACTATTTCAAGTAGTAGTAGTATTTGAACTGTACATGACAACCTAACTGCAACTGACACTATGAGCTGGTCACTGGTGTTTGATGGTCTGTTACCACAAACATTGGAGTAAAATTGAGCTCCTGATGATTGTCAGTGGTGGAAGATGATTTTCTCATTTATACTTGTGAACACAACTTTTGAGT
This sequence comes from Mugil cephalus, assembly GCF_022458985.1. Lineage (NCBI taxonomy): Eukaryota > Metazoa > Chordata > Actinopteri > Mugiliformes > Mugilidae > Mugil > Mugil cephalus. The sequence continues at coordinate 22,517,026 of NC_061777.1, read as the reverse complement.
TTGCTTTCAAACAGAAAAAAGAGCCTTTACTCTCTGACTGACTTGGTGTGTCCTTCTAGCTTGCCGTAGCTGTATTAAGGTCTTATCGGAATGAGCCTAGTATCAGTCCATAGGGATTTCATCCATCTTTACAGATACAGAAAAAATGTTTTTTGTACACTTCTGTCCATCACGTCATTAAAGCCCAACCAAAGGACTGGATTAGCACGGCTGCTCAATTGAGCAGAGTGTTATAGATTGTGGAGCTGCACTCGTACATGAGGACCAATAGCCCTCTGCTGTCGGCTGCTTTTACTGGCAGATGTCAGTTCATCCCCCACTTGAGTTATTACTTTAATATATTTTCTAAGCGTTCGTTTGCTCTTTAATTATTGTTTGATATTCAGGTTGTGCACATATGCGGATTCCAATTGAAATACAGTAATTGAAACGACATTAAAGTTCACAGTCTGAGCTTTGATATGAGGTGATCTAAAATGCATTCATACTGAAAGAATTCTCTTTGATAATAAGAACTCATATTATGCCAAGTACTTAGGGGTTCAAAAGCAGTGATCTTGTGAACATGAAGTTAATGAAATCATATGTAAGAGGTCAGATATCTTCTCTGATCCTTGTTACACATTTGCTCTAAGAAATTTGAAATCAGGCCATAAACTCAATTGAAGATTTTCCACCTCCTTAAAGTCTGCTGATTGTTGTCCACTGAATTTAGATGCATTTTGTTTTAGCACAAAGATTGTTTGAGTACTGTTCTGCTTTCATCCTGTTGATTCTGTCAGCAGTGAAATCTTCAGTAAAGGCTAGTGTGCACCACCACGTTGAAGACAGATGAAGTAATATGCATTTTACCGTGAGCTGTTCCTTTACTCCTATTCCACTGTATCATTTTAATCTTATTCTGTAACTCTGCCGGTTTCTTTTGGAGGGATTTATGAAATACACTCATAAAATCTCATAACATGTTATTCTTGGTTATGCTGCTCATCCATGCAAGACTTGTGTTTTCATTTATGCACCTGTTATTTTTTTTCTATTCAGAATGAAGCCACTTGATGTTGATATTTTACTGATGGATTTTTGCTTTTCGTTGCGTGCATGGTTACCTCATTCTCTCACATGAAACCAGTTGTGAATTGTTTTATGTCATTTTAGATAATCACTAATATGCACGTAGATTAATCTTCTACTTTGGTTGAGTCACTTTTTACTTGATAAGGCCTGTGTAGCAATACTTCACAGTGTGTTTTTTTGTTGTTGTTGTTGTCGTTGTTTTTCGTAATCATTACTGCATTTTCTATTTTCAGAGTGTTCTGATATCTTGGACCAAAGGCTTCAGGTCTAGTGGCGTAGAAGGAAAAGATGTCGTCAGCCTTCTGAGGAAAGCCATCAAAAAACGAGGGGTAAATATTACTAACATATATACTAAATAGATTCATGGTACTTTTATTTACATTTTCATCAATTGCCAAATGTGTTCCAGTTTACAAAGATCTTGCATCATTTGTGTTTGCTCTGTGCACAAAAAATGTTTTATTATATAATGTTTTCCGAGGTAAACTTTCAGAGGATTTAGGGTGCGTAATGTCATTATGGTTGAGATAATCTGAGGAAATCTGTGGAAAGATATGGGTAATGTCTGTGGTGGTCTCTGTAGTTCGTGTTTGTTGTAGTACAATATGTACTAACTCATTCAGATGTAAGAGGTTTATACTTGTTCTCCTGACAGTAGCAGTGACTACTAAAAAACACAGTATTTGTGCAATTAGTCAATTAAGTAGTAATTTTGCTGTCATATATTGCTTAAAGTATTTCTTTTGCTGCTTAATCAGTTTTGGAGTAAGCTTGTTCTGGACAATAGGGCAAATAGACTCCTTTCATTGGATAACATTTCATTTATTTCAGTAATGGAAATGAAAAGCCTCACGGTTCTTATTTTACTTTCAACACTTTTTTTGATTGTCCCATTAGAACAACCATACATTTGTTTGCAGCATATGTTGAGAAAGGTTGCAGAGAGCCTTGAAGGATGTATCCAAGTGCATAATATCTCTAATCCATCTTGGAAAGTTGGGTGGTGTTTGCTCCTTTCATGTGAGAAAACTGAGGCGTCTTGCAATTAAGGAAGTTAAGCTATGACTATGTGACCTTTGCCTGTAAGGGAGCTAGTTTCAGGGATGAATCCAAATTACGCACATATTGTGTTGGAAGCGATGTCTTTCTGAAACATCTTACTGTAGTCATTAAATGAGAGGACCAGAGCATGTGTATATAATCTGCTGGCTGGCCTTTACAGCATGGGCATGAAGGGTTCACAACAGGGAAAATCTTCACCAGTCTTACATTAGTCAAATGTGCTCTAAGGACAACTTTAAGTTGTATCAGGCTGTGCCGAGCACAAGGGGAGGATGAATATATTAGACTAAGCACTGTCTCCCATTGTCATTTCCTCTCCAAGGTCATTTCCCTTAGTCTACTAACATCTAGCAGAGAGTAAGTAATGATTTCCCATACAGCGTTATCAAGAGTAGAAATCAGATAATTCTGTCTGTTGAAAATGTCAAATTGATTTAAAGGTGTTCAATTGTTACTGAAAAGGACTAATGTTAGTATTTATTTTGGATCACACTGACTTTCTTGTCTTGTAATACACCATTTGACTTCATTCACTTTGAACTTGTTCTTCGAGAGAGTGGTCCTCAATTGTTGGAATTCATGTTTTTGTTGTTGGTTTTTAACCCATTTATTTTGATTCCAAGCTCAGCTGTGGTTGTTTCAAGCCATGTTGTCTTGCGTCTGCATCTGTTTGTTTGTAAGTGAGAGCAGTGAAATGTCATCTGCAAAGTCGAGATCGTCAAGTTGTTCTGTCAGATGCCACTGGATGCATTTTTTTTTTATTATTCCTGTTTGTTACATGATCCAATCGATACATAGTAGGAAGAGGAATGTAGAGAGGAGGAACCCTGTCTGACACCAGTGAGCACCTCGATCTTTTCATGTGCTGGTGCTCTCCAGTGGAGCACTTGACACTGCATAAGAGCCATAAGCTCTTGCATGTCTTTTCAAAGTCAATGAAATTGACAGAGGTAGACAGGCGTGTTCCATTCTATGGGCTGCTTGATGATGATCCTGAGGGTGACTGCCCAGTGATCTGTTCCGGAAACCAGCCTGATTCTCTCTCAGTCTTTCATCAGCCCCCTTCCACAGCCTCTCCAAGATAACGCGATTGAACACTTTGCCAGGTGTTGATAGCAGCACGACCAGAGGGATTACTTTCGTCCTTACAGTCCATTGGTGTGATCTCTTCCTCCCATATCTGTTTGATAAGCTGGGGAAGCATAGTGAAAACAAAGGAAGTAATCTGGACGAAACCTTGGTACCATGCACGTTTTGGACCAGATTATCTGGAAGAGTGAATTGGGGGGATAATTTAGACCAAAATTCAGTGGAGCACAATTTAACTGGAATCTCGTTGCAGGACTTTGACATTGACATTGTGGCAATGACCAATGACACAGTGGGAACCATGATGACCTGTGGCTATGATGATCGTCACTGTGAAATTGGTCTCATTGTGGGTGAGTAGAATGTATACATGAATTTAAATGAAATGGCAAAAATTAGGTGAGTAAGTGTTTGCCTTCATGCCAGACAGCAGAGCATTTGAATACTGTTGCTGTCATAATGTCAAACGATGCAATAAAAATACAACATACACTGTCATTGTGAGTTGTACGTTTTGGATAAGAAGTAATTGTTATGGTAACATCCCTTTCCTCAAGGCACCGGGACCAATGCCTGCTACATGGAACAGATGAGGAACATTGAGCTGCTCGATGGTGACGAGGGGCGGATGTGCATTAATACAGAATGGGGAGCTTTTGGAGACGATGGTGCGCTTGATGACCTACGCACCAACATTGACCGTGAAATAGATGCAGGGTCACTCAACCCTGGCAAGCAGCTGTGAGTGTCTTACTAACTTGGTATTACATAAAACATTCACCAAACTTCAGACAGGCTTGAATTATAAAGATTTCACTTCCAGTTTCCATTCATATTGTCAATAGATTTATCCTGGGGGATAAATAAAGCATTGATTAATGCAGTTTTCTGACCTGCTTCTGTTTTAGCATTCAGCTGTATGCTGAGTCACTGAAACAGAGACATGTTATACTGTAGCTCTTGTAAAAGACTGTGTGTGTACTTGTAAATCTCACCTCATTCAAATGAATATGTTCCGCACTGAGTCAGTTTAAATGTTATAATCTTTGTTACGGCTAACATCTTAGCTAACACTACACAACCTGGCCTGTGTAAACCAACCAAATTGAGTTAGTCTACCTAATCAGGGTATTTGTTCTTTAGAGACTCTTTGTCATGAATCCACTTTGGTAAGGATATCCTGGGTAGTGAATAATAGTTTCAAGTTGCTGTGACTAGACTGCAGTGATGAAGATTTGGTGTTTGTTGTAGCTGGAGGGGCCAAACATGTTTGTGTCATTTATTAGTGAATCTGTCTGGTGCGCTATTTGGATATTTGAGACTTGAACATTTACATTTTTGTGCTTGGTTACTGCTGGTAACTTTGTGTTCTCTTCTTCTATCAAAGTGCAAATGAACTAAAGCACTTTTTGAGACCACATACCTGTGATCATAACTCATGAATGCAAATATTGAGTTGAGCCATACAGAGACACATAGCAGCTGCAGTAAGTGTCAGTCAGACCTCAGTCTGATTTTTTTTCTGTAGGTCATTGGTAGACAAAAGTAGTTTGTGTGTGCAACATGTTGTTTTTGATAACAACTCTGAAAGAACTAGACATTATCACACGCTTAGATGGCAGAAAAATAGAAATATTGAACTGTTTAAAAAGGTCCATCAAAAATTAATTAAAGCCAGGATAGACTGAACCGTGGAACAAATTTGGAACTGCTGGAAAACCTTTAAGACCGGCTACTATAAAGTCAAACAACACAATTGCAAAAGTGGATATGACCCCACAACTTTCCGTTACAAACTGTTGCCTTTCGGCTTTCGACAGACCGGTTAAACGCTTGCATCACTGCAGATGCCGCTCCGATACGCCTGTCGATCTTACCCTCACTCGTTAACAAGATCCCGAGATACTTGTACTCCTCCACTTGAGGCAAGATGTCCTCTCTGACCCGGAGTGGACAATCCAGACTTTTCAGACTGAGGATCATGTCCTCAGACTTGGAGGTGCTGATCTACATCCCAGCTGCTTCACAACAAGAGCTGAAGTTTGCAGTTTGATGAAGCTAAGAGGACTACGCACAAACAGCAGAGATCCTTCGATCTCTGACCTTGACACCCTCCACCACCCCCGCAGCGCCTAGAAAATGGAAAAGGGCAGCCCTGGCAGAGGCCAACCCTCACTGTGAACAAGTCGGAGTTTCAGCCAGCTGCATGGACCAAACTTGCGCTCTTTTGGTACAGGGACTGAATGGCCCTTAGCAAGGGGCCATCCACCCCATACTCCCACAGCACCCCCCACAAGATGCCCCTGGGGACACGGGTTTTAAGTCATCCACCGCCCCGGTCTGCCATTCCAGAGGTGCTGCCCCTAATGTGCATGCAATGTTGCGGAGGCGTGTCAGGTAGGACAGCCCTACAACATCCAGAGCCTTAAGACGCTCGGAGTGGATCTCATCTGCCCCTGGAGCTCCACCGGCAAGGAGGTGTTTCACTACCTTAGTTGCCCCATATGTGTTGGTGGGATTGAGGAGCTCCTCAAAGTATTCCTGACACCGCCGGACAATAGACCTAGTTGACAAACTTCTCCCATGCCCAAGTTTTTGCCTCAGCGACTGCTCTGACTGCGGACAACTTAGCCATCCGGTACCAATGGGCTTCAGACCAACCATGCCCAGTAGGTCTTCTTCTTCAGGTTTCAACCAGAAACCTTGCAGCCACAACTCAGAACAGCCGCTTTGACAATGGCGGAGCGGAACATGGCCCATTCAGACTCAATGTCACCCACCGTTCCCACTGACCCGTTTTTCTTTTGGGTCTACCAGGTCTGAGTGGTGTCCCCCCCGCCATCTGCAAGATGGCATCATGCAAGAACACAATACATAATTGTATACATGATTGATGGTTTGTTGACTCAATTTTCTGTATCAAGTAATGTGGACTGGAACACATCACTTAAAAACAAACTAATATCTACAAAGCATCTACATGAGAATAACCCAGTCAAACTTAAATATTAGCACATGAAAAAAAACCTGAAAAGATAACTCAATAAGGAACTTTATTAACACCCTAACAACTCAAAGTCTTGCTTCAAAATTAATGTAAATGGGTAAAGCCTTTACCCCCGGTAACAAACTCAAACTGAAATTACACTGTCCCTCGAATAAATACCAGTAAAATACATAAATTAAAGAGCACCCTTCCTTTAGGGAGAAACAAACCTCTACAACATAAAATACAAATTAAAACTACAGGCAGTGTTGCCTAGGACCTTCTGTGTCCTTGTGTGCCCTCCTCCTCCTCCTCATCCAGCTCACACAGTCTGCATAGAGACAGGGAAGAGGATAGTTAGTTGCCTGATGAGAGTGCTTCAGTTTATAATGGACAATTAGTGTGCATTTGTTTGGCGAGGAGAAATTGCAGGACTATGCAGGACTACCTCATTGAGGGGCAGTTGCCCTAAGCAGCACAGCCAACACTGAGGTGAAGTAACCCTGTACAGAAAATAAAAGAGGAAAAGCATACTATGCATCACTACAAGTCTCTGTAAAATTGCACATTTCACAATTCCCAACATGAAACAAACGTAAATTTAACGGACGCTCCAGTGATTGGGGGAGGGGGTGTTGCTGATCGGTCAGCGGGGGAGGGGAGGGCATCATAGTTAGAAGTAGTTTTGAAATTCTGCACAGACACATTTTCAGATCTCAAAAACGAGAAGATGTTGAGGGAAAATTGATCACCCTGCTTAAATACTTGCTTTCTCTCTGCCAGCCCTAGCTAGCTGGCGCCCAGGTTGTGTTGGCAGACTATCTGAGACAGAGCGCCATTAGATGAATCATACACATTGCCAACAAATAAACTGACTTTGGTAAAATAATTTTAAATGTACTTACTTGGATGACTTTACACTGAGGAAACACCTTGACTTATTTTCTGTAGCTTAGTTTCCGTGCTTTTTTCAAGTTGAAGTCGTTGTAACTCTTGTTACGTTGTTGCAATGGGCAATAACTTGACAACAGTAGTTCTTCTGACTAAATACCTTTTAACAGTGTAGTGTGGAAAGCACTGTTACTATATTAAGAGTGTCTCATTTGCACAAGTTAATGAATGAGTCATCCACGAAGCTCATGTTACATCCCACTGTAATTAATATTAATTACCTTTCTATATCCTTTTGAAACCAGAATAAGAATAATATATCCTGTTATTACAGACTATTGCTGTACAAAGCTTAGTCTTAAAGCTAACCCACTGCACTGTTCTCTATGTCTGAGACACAGACAGGACTTAAACAAAGTTAAACTTGTGAAAATGCTATTTTGCATCAGGATGTTTGTTAAGTAACTTAAGAAGACAAGATACAGTAAGTAAGTAGCAACTTGTGAACAAGCTCCAGTCTTTATTTCCTGTCCTCATAGGGAGACAGCTTTGATCTCAGTGCTTTATAGACTTCATTCAGATTCATAGAGGTGACATGTTTTCTCATTCTTGGCTTGCAGGTTTGAGAAGATGATCAGCGGGATGTACATGGGGGAACTGGTGCGTCTGATCTTGGTGAAGATGGCCAGAGATAAGCTACTGTTCCAGGGCAAGACTACACCACAGCTTCTCACCACTGGAAGCTTTAAGACGAGCTACATCTGTACCATCGACAGTGACAAGTTAGTATATGTGTGCGTGTGTTTGTTTGAAATTTTTGAGACACAAAATAGTGGTGAACTAGAGAAGACAGAGAACTTGTTAAAAGAAATTATAATGATAAAATGTACAAGCCAGTTATTGTGACAGTATATTTTTTATAACTGAAAAGACAGAAGAGATAAAGAAAAAAGATGAATACACTAAAACAATGTGAAGAAAAAGTAAGGGAGATGTGCTCTGAATGGCAAAATAAAACTTGAAAAAACAGGTCTCACATTGCACACATTCCTTTAAAGTGTGTGTGCTCCCTCCCTATGTCCCCAAGTTTGTTTGCTGCAGCTGAAATATTCCCATGGCAGGAATGCTGCACTCTTTTTCTGGTGATGTCTCTGTCAGTGGGTAAAACTTTTCAGTGCTCATATTCAAGTTATCATCATTTTTACCACAGCATTCAAAACCATATATATGTTTTCAAAACATGTCCAAGAGACTTCTACACATCATTCTATATGTGAAGATGATTTGCTTCCTCTACTAGTCTGAAGCCATGAGCATTCTTAACACATGTAATTGTGTTAGAATAATTACCATCAATTAAGGGTTTACATTGCATCATTTGTACTGCAGAGTGTCACTTCATTATTTCAGCATTGATAATGCAACACAAGTATTTACATGAACTGAATGTATGATCTCTGAGGATCTAGTTTATTTTGGACCCACAAACAAATAACTTCAGCTTGTCTGTATTCTTGATGTAATTTTTTCGATCGCATGCTTAGGCTTGCACTAAGCAGTCACAGTCGTAACCATTGCGATCTGTTTTCTGCTTCACTCACAGAGATGAGGAAGGTGTGGAAAGCGCCGAGAAGGTGCTTCGCAGCCTGGGTCTGGACCCATCGGTTGAGGACTGCATAGCTACGGAGAGGGTGTGTCAGATAGTGTCTACACGGGCCGCACACTTGTGTGCTGCCGCTCTAGTGGCAGTGCTTCGACAGATCCGTGATAACAAAGCGGCTGAGAGGTTACGTACGACTATCGGAGTGGATGGCTCTGTTTACAAGAATCATTCAGAGTAAGTGATCCCCATTTCTGTTATCATGGTTCTCACACACACACTCACACCCTCGAGCAGTGGACCTTTAATTGCTTTACGAAGTGGATTTTAGTGCCTGCAAAATAAATTGAACACAAGCAGTAGCAGAAATTGTGTGAATTCACATCGCAGACGCGTCTTCATGTCATGTTTCTATATGTCTTTGGACTGAGGAACGTGAGGCTGAAGGAGTACGAAGACAAAAGACACGTGATCACACTCTTTTAGACCCTGTACATGATGAGCAGTCACTCAGGGAAACAGACAGTTTACATAATGCTTATATGTGTGCTTCCAATGTTCATTCAGTGGTAAAGAAAACGACATAAAAATACATCTATAATAAGGGAGACATTTATAGACCTTTAAGTTGGGTGGAATTGCTGTCAGCTAAATTGCTTGAGCACATATATGGGCGACGTTCTACTTGCCCAGTATAATTGTGAAAATTATGTCCAATTTAAAGCATTTTCCATGTATGCATCCTGTCAAAAACTAACTTGGGTGTGGACTTTTTTCATTCTAGACTTCATTTCTACTGAAAGTGAATGTTGAACAGAGAAAATAACAGCCAGATAAAGAACCTGCAAGTTCTGGCTGATGAAGAACTGTAAAGAATTGTACGATATATATGTGTATAAAATGTAATGTTAAATTCTAAGTAGACAGCTTTTATTGCCAGATTTTTCAGGGAAATGTTCAAGCTGACTGAGTGATCCATTACAGTCTTTATAATAACAAATGAAAAATATGACTTCTTTCTATAGGTTTTCCAGGAGGCTCCACAAAATGGTGCGACGTCTTGTGCCAGACTGTGATGTTCGATTTTTGCAGTCGCAGGTGGGCAGCGGGAAAGGTGCAGCTATGGTAACAGCAGTAGCCTACCGTCTCGCTGCTCAGTATGCTGAGCGTCAGCGCATCCTTGATACCTTGCGTTTGAGTCGTGAGCAGCTGCTGGAGGTAAAGAAGCGAATGACTGAGGAGATGTTGCGAGGCTTGTCAAAGCAAACCCATAAGGAGGCGAGCATGAAGATGCTTCCCACCTATGTCAGATCCACTCCAGATGGAACAGGTATCTTTAAGTGAAAGCGATCTACCTTGTTGTTGGGTTAAGGGTTGTCTTTTCTGTAATGTGTGTTATTTTCTGAATTTTTGTCCTTTTCAGAGCATGGTGACTTTCTGGCTTTGGACCTCGGCGGCTCCAGCTTTCGCGTGCTTCTGGTGCGAGTGCGTAGCGGAAAGAAACACAATGTGGAAATGCACCAAAAGATTTATAGTATCCCACAGGAGACCATGCAAGGCACAGGGGAAGAGGTAATGCATCACTGGAGATTGAAGTACTTAAGTTTCACCATCTGTGTCACAATGAATAATTACAACCAAACCCACTCAAGTGTTCTTTCTACATGGGATGAGTTTTTTTCTGGTGCAGCTTTAGAACATGCTTCATTTCAAGGAGGAGCGGTTTCAAAAGGTTAAATGATCTAAATTCTGTTCTGAAATTTGTATATGTAGCTTTTAACTTTTATCCAATAAGAAGAATACGATTATTGGGAGGTAAAGAGCAAAAATCTAACCAAAGCTCAAATGATATCTTGATGGAGGATGAAGGTAACAGATAGATGCTGTGTAGTGTGGGAGTCAATGATGATGGAGGACTCGATAAGTTGATGGAGGCAGGACATCCAGTATTATGTACCCTGTCTACACATGATGTAAACAAGGCAATGAATTGATGAATTAGGACTGATTGTCTCACAGGACATGGACAAACTGATAAAATGTAAAACTGAGAGAGAAGTGATCATTCTTCAGGTGTCCAAAAGAAGTAATTAAGATAATGGAACATCAGAAAGAGTGTTAAAACAAATCTTTGCTATTAACCTTACAGAAATACTGGGCTTACTGACCTACAACAGCTTTCACTGGTTATTTATTGTGTAGAAACATGTCTTGTTTTCATTTGCACCAAGTAGACCTGCACAAAAGACAGAGTACATTGTTCTTAACTTGACTTTTCTTTATTTTCTATCTGTCACAGCTGTTCAGCCACATTGTGCACTGCATCACTGACTTCCTGGAGTACATGGGCATGACAGGAGCATCCTTACCTCTGGGATTCACATTCTCCTTCCCCTGTAATCAAAGCAAACTGGACCAGGTGATGATGTCATATAAGCTAAGATCTAAGATGTATAATGACAGATTGAAAATATATATAAGAACCTTAATTTCATATATCACTCATTCCCAAAGAAGGGAAGAATAAAGAAAATAGTGAATCATACAGTTCAATCTCTATATTAAATGTAGATTATAAGTTGTTTACATCTATTATCTCTAAAAGAATTGAACATCTCTTGCCTGACTTAATTAATGAGGATCAGACAGGGTTTATAAAAGGTCACCAAACTCAAAACAACAGACGGACTTTACATATTGTAGAACAGATTAATAAAAAAACATCTAAATGTGGTTCTGGCCAGTTTACATGTGGAAAAGGCCTTTTGATAGCCCTTTCTGTACCGAGTGCTAGAGAGGCCGGGCTTTACTTGTCCATTTGTCAGGTGCATACAGACTCCTTATAGAGACCCTACGGCTAGAATAAAAATCAACGGCCAGCTGTCAGGCAGCTTTAAGCTATATAGAGGCACTCCCCAGGGCTGCTGTCTTAGCCCCGCAGTTTTCACAATTTTCATTGAGCTCCTAGCACAGAGTATGAGACGAAATAAAGGGTTGAGAGGAATCAACATAGCAAGTGAGGACCACGTAATAGGACTCTTTGCAGATGACATTATCATCTATCTCCAGAATCCTAACCTAACACTGCCTAGACCCATGAAGACTTTAGACGAGTGTGGTCGAATGTCAGGTTATAAATTGGAATATATCCAAGACACAAATACTCTCTTTTAATTACACTCCGAGCAAGGATATTAGGCTGAAATATAATCTAAAGTCGGAAGCAAAATCCATAAAATACTCGGAGTGTTGATTAGTCAGGATCTTGGTAAAATATATGAAATAAACTACAAAATAATAAATGATAAGATACAGGAGGATATTAAAAAATGGTCCACACTGGGGTTAGATTTTACTCCGAGGATTGAGGCAGTGAAAGTGAATGTGCTGCCAAGGCTGCTGTACCTTTTTCTGTCTTTACCTGTCAGAATCCCAGATTCACAGTTTTCAGGGTGGGACAAACAGTTGTCAAGGTTTATATGGGCTGGAGCAAGGCCAAGGGTAAGATTCAAAACACTTCAGATTGACAGAGAATATGAAGGTCTTGCAGTACCACATCTAAGGTAATACTATTATGCCGCCCAAATGAGATACCTTGTTTACTGGTGCTCTCCAGAGTACCGAGCTAAGTGGAAGCACATTGAATTGAACATGGTTAATCCTCAACCTCAAAAGGTGTGAAAGAACATACACACCATAAGGGAGAAAATTTAATCATGGAGAATGCGTTAGACAATTGGTATGAGATAGTTAAAAAATATAAAGTGGAAGGAGACGGTAAACTTTTAATTTGGCCTTCTCAAACATCTCAGTTTAGCCCCGGAGAAACTGGCATCACATTCACAAGGTGGAGAGATAAGGGGATTACAGCGATGTGTACACTCCTAGAGGGGAAAACTTTCAAATCTTTTGAAAAACTCAGAAGAGAATTTGATTTGGATAATGGCGAGTTTCTGCAGAAGGAAATTAATTAACTGAAATATTTACTACTGCATATAAATGTGCACCTGTAAAGATTGTCTCTAAGCTGTATAGAGGTCTACAAAAACAAAATGGAAGAAACGCATGTATGTGAAATCCAAATAGGAACTAGAATTGAACATTAAACTGTCCGAGAGTGATTGGCATTCTATCTGCAGAACCCAGAAAACTTCTACCAGCTCTAAAAGACGGAGAGAGTTTGGATGGAAGAATTTAATTCGCTTTTTCTTCACACCCAACATCAAAAATAAACAATTAGGTGAACAGCAACAATGTTGGAGAAACTGTGGGCAGACGAGTGCCAATCACACACACATTTTGTGGACGTGCGTAAAATCGCACGGGCTCTGGGATAGAGTGGCTCAGATATGGAAGAAATCTTTTCCTACAAGATACCCAGAGACCCCCAGATACTGTACCTGGGTCTGGCCCCAGAAGGAACTATCCAAAAGAAAAATACTGATCATGTAAAAAGGCCTTAACAAGAAACTGGCTGAACAATGACCCTCCAAGCCCAGGACAGTGGCTGGTTATTGTTGAAGAGATTCACTTGATGGAACGACTGACTTATTACCTCAACATGAAAGCAGCAACATGAAACCCTGGACCAACAGTGGCACAAACTGATTGTGTGTATGAAAAAAGAAGGGGCTAATGCTTAACAGACCCAACAGATAGTGAACAAGGCTGCAGAAAGAGTGGTGTACCCCACCACCATTTATTATTTGATGTTTTCCTCTTATTTTTCCATTTTATTTTATTTACATTTCCCCATGTTGCCACTGCATTGTTGTGCAGTTGACCTTGTTCATGTAAAGGAAAAAAAAGCAAATAAATATGGGACATGATATGGGACAATTATATTCCAGAGATTGTTCTGTATTTGTTTGGTAAGTTTGATGCTATTATTCTTCGTAGCAGGAACACTCACAATACATTGTAATCTCTTTCTAGGGCATTCTCCTGAAGTGGACAAAGGGTTTCAAAGCCAGCGGCTGTGAAGGGCAGGATGTTGTTACTCTACTTAAAGAGGCTGTGCGCCGCAAACAGGTCAGTGCACACAATGAAAATACTAAACTTTTATGATGAAATGTGCCCTGTGAGGGTTTACTTAATAGCGCTGTGTAAAGGGAAGGGTCAAAGCAGCTTAGAGACTGTCCTTATATCTCATCTATCACCCTTGTCCTATGTTCAAGCCAGGAGAGCTGCTATAGAGACCCACTTACACTGTAGTCCACTGGTCTTTGTCCTTTCATCATTGTGTGACCAAAAAGAAGCAAATGATTTCAGTAAAATATCACATAAGGAGAACACATCTCATGTTGTCAGTCTGAGTGTGGCTCCTTGAAGAAGTTGTGTATTATTTGATTCCAGATATAGGTTCTTTATCGACCGCCACATTCACTTTATATTTTCTTTATATTGCCACTCACATAAAATGGTTTATGGCTACTTTTGAAAGCCTTTAGTTAGTTTAGTTAGGCTTTATTGAAAAAAAAAATGGATGACACCCACACAAGGTTTTTGCTTTCTTGTGTTAGATGAACCTCTGCTCAGATTTATTGCTTTTCAGTCACGAACAACTTCAAGGCACCAACAGTTTGAGTGTTGTCAACAAAGTTAGCAAGAAAAAAATCTTTTTTTTTTTCTCAAACCAACTGAGATATACAACTCCTTAGTGCATCTTTTGTGTTTATAAATAGTTTAACGGTAAAGTCAGAATTACTAAATCAGGTAAAAAAAAAATAAAAATAAAAAATGTTCATTGTTACGGAAATTTAAACAATATCACCAAGCATTTCACAAACACGTTTGTATGCCACATAAAATTTAAATAAAAACAAAATTGTGTAAAACTATTGTTGCAAATTATCGGCGGCCTTCAACAGATGGCCTGCAACTCCTAGGGGGTCCGCGGAGGTACTGCAGGGGGGTCGCAAATTCTTTGGTTGATTAGACATTTTTTATACATATATAATTTATTTTCCCGCCACAAATTTAAATTTCTTTAAATACACATTAACATGAATCCAACATATTTTAGTAAAGGGATAGGGTATAGCTTAACATTGAATGCAAAATGATAATAATAGTGTATATTTATAAATAGTTTAATATAGAACACATACTCTATAATAGGTACGGGGGCCCTACTTAATGTCTTCATCAGTTTGTGGTCCTTGGCCTGAAAAACGCTGAAGACCCCTGTTGTAAATAATGGACTCTGTGTCCTCAGTCAATAGAGAGGTACCATCACACTTGTGGACACTGTTTAGAAGCCACCCTCTAAGATGATTACCACACATTGTGACAGTCAGCCTGCCCACAAACCTGCTACTCATCCCCTGATGCGCTGTGCAGCACCGATTCACCATGGCCTTTATGGCTGTTTTTCTATACATTTTTTTTTTTAAATTGGTCTCATCTGTCAGTGTGTGGCCGGAGAGACGGAAACGTCGGTGCTACTATGTTCAGTTAGTACTGATAGTGAGTCATGCAGCCCTCACCAGTCATACCTCCACAGGACGTATTTCTTCTGTTTCAACCCAGACCCGCAAACGACATTCTTTTATCCATGTCCCTCTACATCCCTGTCCCTTCCCTGTGGATTCAAAACACTTCAGGCCAGTGAGTTAACTGACTGACTATGACAAATAGTTCTACCAATACTCGGGTACGAGTCATTTCTTTTATTATTTCTTTTATTACTCGGCTTTATTTGTTCTTTATGAATTTTTTGTTGTTCCTGAACAGCTTTCATTTTTGCACTTTGCATTTTGCAGTTTTTTTTTGTTGGGAATTTTTTTTATGAACTGAACTTTGTGTTGGGACTTTTAATATTGATTCCACTAATACAGAACTGTTTCAAATGTGTTGGAGTATATGAAATAATAATCATAATAATAATGATAAAAAACAACTTAAAGACTTAACTGACTGGCAAAAAAAATCATCTTATATGTCAGGAGAGAGTCCTGGCTGGCAACAAGAAAACTCCCCCCACACGTGCCCACAACTCTTTTACAAACCTCTTTACTGAAAGAGCCCTTCTTCTAAACTGGTCTGCCTGCTATCAAGATCTGTCCCTCATTAAAAAACATTTGGCGGAATATGAAATGCAAAATATGAGTCACTGAACAGTTGAATAACTGAAATCCTATGTCAACCCAGAATGGAAACATTTTGCTTTCAAAACCGCACATCACTTCTCAAACGCTTACACGGTGTCGTCAAAAGAACAGAGATAATGGCCCCGGTTTCAAATTGAATATGAGCATATTCTCCTCACTTTCAATATTTGATTCATTCTCTTTGCACCATTTTCAATTAATTATAGTGTGTCAATGATTTGTGAAGTAATTCATTCTGTTTTTATTAGGGTTGTATGAATTACCTGTATTGTGCTAATTATGTTCTGGAGCGAGTGTAAAGCACATTGATCCGCTAAAATAACAGTTAAGCAACTAATGTGTGATTCCAATATAATATATTTTCTTTACATCACTGTTACAAATTTGAGGGTTTTTCATGCTCAAGTTAAATGTAATGGATGTTTGTGACTAAATTAGTTTTCTCTGCTTCCAGGAGTTTGACTTGAGCTTTGTGGCAGTAGTTAATGACACAGTGGGAACCATGATGACCTGTGGCTACGAGGACCCCAGATGTGAGGTGGGCCTCATCGTTGGTAAGTTTGTTTAGTTCCCACCCTCCTCGTATTAAAATAAGTTTGGTAAAGGGATAATATTTGTATATAGTTTTGTATTGTATTTTTCTGTTTTAATGATACTACTGTGTTTTTAATCCAGGCACAGGAACCAATGCCTGCTACATGGAGGAAATGCGGAACATCGAAACGGTCGAGGGGAACGAAGGTCGTATGTGTGTCAACATGGAATGGGGAGCGTTCGGAGAAAACGGTGAACTAGACGACTTCTGCACCGAGTTTGATCGGGCTGTCGATGAGAGTTCTAACTTCCCCGGGAAACAGAGGTACTGGATGTGCAAACTGTGACACAGTAAATCTATTATTGTGTCAGACAAAAAGAACATCAGGGCTAGTAAGAAAAAGAATGCCAAGTTCAGACAGATAAGGAGTCGGAAACAGATAACAGCTGAGGCACTTTGCATTATGTCTATAAAAAAGGTTCTATAAATGTCTATAACGCTGCCAGTTTTCATTGTCCACAATCATACATCGCTCCATGAAGTTTCAAGGTATTCCATCTTCTTCAGTAATAACCTGAAGAAGATAAGACGGAATCATCCAACAGGACCATTAGTCTACAGGTCCTGTCAGCACACTTGGACACACAGGAGCTGTGGAAACACAAGCAGTGCTAAAATATTTATTCACAAGTTAACATCGCAGTTAAATCCACATTCTATTATCCTCTCAAATGATATACAAATCCCATATACATGGGATCACATACTCTGTAAATGACGCCTCCGTGTTGCGGTAAATGTTGAAATCATCCGGAGAGAGCATCCATCCCCCAAGTTCCATTTGGCAACAAGCTCTTGTGTTCAGTCCACCACAAAACGGGTCAAAATGGCTACTAGTCATGTTAGTAACTGAAATAGTACTTGGTTAGTTTAAGACAATTTTAGACAAATGAGTGACAAATGTTCATAACTAAACTAAGGTTTATTTGTGGGATGATCAATCCCCTGAATGGATTATAAAGACAACTCTATGGATATAACAGCTGAATATCCACATTCAGTTTTCATAATTTCATAGATGCACTTTTCATACACAGCTGAATGGTTTGAGCTTTTCTAAACTATGTTTAATCGGCTCAGTGTGCCACAGGTAGACTCTTTGCACTTTTTAGTTCATTGTGTTTCTTTTTTTTCACGAGATTGTACATAATACCAAATAAATTCTGTGGGAACAGAAACAAATTCATTGTCGCCAGACGTTGCTTTCCTCGTGGGAGAAGCCAATCAACAGTGCTCTGGTTTAATGAGGCGACACCTTAATGAGCTGAAAACATCCGACCAGATATTCCACCTAAACCCTGAAGCAGTTGTGCACAACTTGACAATATTTGTTATTACAATTTAGTAGTTTGATAGAATTGAAAGTATTATTATTGATGTGAATCTCGTGTGTGTGGTTGTGGAAAATGTTCAGTTTGTGTCTTTTCTTGAAGGTATGAGAAGATGATCAGCGGCATGTACCTCGGGGAGATCGTGAGGAACGTGTTACTGGATTTTACTGACAAGGGCCTGCTGTTCAGAGGCCAAGTGTCCGAGAGACTGAAGACCCGGGGCATCTTTGAGACAAAGTTCCTGTCACAGATTGAACGGTGAGTGTTACTGACTGTCGGCGAGTCCTCAGCTCACACGTCCATCAAGGTAACATTGTGGTAAGAATAACATGAAATCGAATTATCTGCTTGAACCAAAGCTTGATCGGATTTATTTATTTTTTTTCCTACATGGAGATACTTAATGCAGTTAGCATCATAGCAACATGGTGGTTCCCAGTCTCTGTCTCCAATATATGCTGTTTTGGATGACACCTCATTTCTCTACATTCAACAGAAGGTGAAGGTGGAGATGGCACAAATACCATGACTCATACAGTCACAGTCACCACGTTAATGGTTAATGCACCAGGTTGAAAGAATATAGAAATATCGAACATAGAAAGCATCAGCACCCTTTTGTTTTTTTCTCTGTAACAGTACACAGTCACCACATTGTTTGCTCTGAGCTTGTCTGTCTGAGAAAAGAACATACTGTGCTTTTGCATCTTTCAAGCAGTCTTATTACTTATGTCAAGGCAGAATAGAAAAACATGTGAGGCTATTGTGGTTCTGTAAGAAGTCACTGTCAGAAATAATCTACTTGTTTTGTGGTATATTGAGCCTTTATACTTGGAATCCTTCTTGGAATGGATCAAGTGCAGTAAATATTATTAACATATTATTAACATTGTGTGGGAACCTCTGGTACAGTTGCTTTCAGATGAGCCTTTTCTATAATGTGCGGCTTAGGAATAAACATAATTTACGCCATTTATTCAAATGACTCTACTGTTATTCTCACACAGATGTGTCAGTAAGCACAATACCACGCTTAGACATTTCTGTCATCTTTTATTGTTACATTGGCAAAGAAATACTAGAATTAATTCATCAAGTTCAGTCTCAAACTTGTGTTACCGTTCAGTGTTTAGCTCCCAGGTGCAACCTGTAAACTCACCTGTGACATTTAAACCACATAAACCACATTGCCTGGATATAGAAATGTAGATGCCACAGAAGCACAGCAGCCATCTCGTTTAGAAAGACAGATGTGTCAGTGTCTCATTAATCAGTGGGAAAGGTGTTGATAGAGGACTGTGATTAGATGGGAGCCTCTGAAGACATTTCCCTAGAGGACAGCTGCAGAAAGAAATAATGGAATGTGGAAATAAAGCAATGAAGGGGATTTATTGTTTGATTTTCATTTCTGAAAAAAATGCAAGTGAGGAATTGATTTACTATGTAATGTTTCAACAAAGTTAGCAGATTTTTGTGTTAAACAAGCTGACTTAACTATTCCATAGTCAAAAAGTCAGCAAAACACAGTTAACAGAAAATAGTTTAATTTCAGAGGTATCCAAAATCAATAAAAGAAAAATTATTTAGGTTAAAATAATGAGCTAGTTGGTATAATTTATTTTAGTTACCTTGCTCCATTTACAATGATTTCCCTTTTTCAACCAATATTAAGCTTCACTGCAAAGAAATAGCTCAATATCATAACTCATAAGTTGGAACTCCGTGCAGAAAACTTTGAAGTTTCTAAGGAACTAATCACCCTTGGATCTTTGAAAACCTCTGTGAAAGACCTCAGGGCATTATTATCTTCCATGTATTTTATTTGTGTTGTGTGAGTTTCTGTCTGTTGTTATTGTCGAAACTCTCCTAGGCTGCTGTCATGGCCAGGCTTCCCTTGGAAAAGAGGTCTTAGTATCTCAACAGGATTGACCTGGTTAAATAAAGGCTAATAATGGCTTACATTCAAACATAACTGAAGATTAACTCGATTCACAGAGAGTTATTTACCAGAGAATATAAATTCTAAGGGACTCACACCAAGTAAACTCATTATAGCACTCACTGAGTGTTTTTAAATGAACACTTTATACTTTATTCATGTCCTTTAAATATTTAGTACTATAGCGATTTTAATACTATGTCACACAGTATTAAAAGTGCCACAGCACTATAAGAGCTGGGGTTTTATATCACAAACCTTTCTTAAGAGACACTCATTGATTGGGAGAATATGTTCATTGTGAGACCAGATACACTGGAAAAATAGGTCACTGCAAAGTAATTCTTGAAATAAGTGATAGAGTATACACTGCCTGGCCAAAAAAAAAAAATGTCTCCATCAAAAAAAAAAAAACAGTCACGCTGATATTTTGTTGGACCACCTTTAGCTTTGATTACAGTGCACATTGTATGGCGTTGTTTTTTGATAGGAAGCTTCTGCAAAGTCAAGATTTATTTCCATCCAGTGTTGCATTAATTTTTCACCAAGATCTTGTAGTGATGAATTGATGATGGGAGAATCTGACCACTGCACAAAGCCTCCAGCTCATCCCAAAGATTCTCAGTGGGGTTAAGGTCTGGACTCTGTGGTGGACAATTCATGTGTTAAAATAATGTCTCATGCTCCCTCAAACACTCGCTCACAATTTCAGCCCCATGAATCCTGGTATTGTCAACTTTTCTATAGTCTCATGTGGCGCTGATACACCAGGTAAAACTCCTGTGTATATTGTACATTTGGCCAATAAGGAGAATCTGACTCTGATTCTGATTCTTGTAATATGCCCGTGCCACCAAGAAAGAAAAAATGAATCCAGTATATTCATCTCATTCTTTGGGTATCATGTTGCTGAACCTGGACTTGAGCAACTGCAGCAACCCCAGATCACGTCTTTCCACACGGTTGTTTAAGAAATGAGAAGCTACTCATTGCATCAGTTGGGGTTAAATATTTATATTTTCTTTATTCCTTTTTCTTTTCTTTAAACAACACAAAAAACAAACACATAAAGGAGAGGCACAACCCAGTTAGTACTAGACATCTACAAAACCTAGGTTGTGTACTCTGTGTGTTTAAGTGCCTGCTATGTTGTGTGGCTGCATAATGAAAGTGGTGAATTTATTTCTTTGTTTATTTAACAGGGACAGTGCACAGCTCTCAGCCTTATCAGAGTGAGCTACTAGCTAATTTTCATCTGCAATCAAGATGTTAAAACAACATATGCATATAAGGAAAGTTGATTTCAAATGGATCTAAAGTTTCTTAGGTTGAATTTCACAGTATTTCACACCTGCTTTATGTGTTTCAACTGTGAGTCAACAGCAATTCCCAGATATTTAAAATGTGACACTGTTTGGATCTTTTTCCCTTAACAAGGTTGCTCGGCATCTTTGATGCCACGGGCAAAATACTGATGGGCCTATAATTGAAGGTCTTAAAAATGGGAACTACGACTGCAGCCTTCCATGCACCTGAAAAAAATGACTGTTTTATTGACATGCACACGTACACAGTGCATATACACGTGTATAATATTTCTCAGAAATGATGTATTCAGTAATATGATGTGTCTGATATGTAGAGGTTCTTTTGTGAAAGCCAGATCTTTTTTCCAGTTTTATTTTTGGTATTGTAATTGTTGCATCTGTCTTACATTTTAGATGCTCTGCTCTGCTCTGCTCTCAGAGTTTGTAATTTTCATTAACCACTTGACATTCTTGTGGACTAGTGTTTGAAATGATGCTGTTCTTTTGGAACAGGTGGTGAAGATGAGTGATATCTTTATGCTTGCATGGTGGCAAGTGAACTGTTTTTGTTGTACAACTGAAAATCTGGATTATGCAATGATGGGGTATCTACATGGTGATAGTGAGGATTATGTAGTTTTTGTGTACATTCCTCCACATGGTAATATTTCTGATAGTAATTTTCTCTACGTTAGGTGGAAGGAAGGAAATCTCTGCAGCTGCAGTGTTTTTGCATCGATTTTGTTCAAGGTCTATCAGGAATTGTTGTGATTATCATCATGTATCCATTTGACTGTGTATTGTAGCTAGTTTGCTAAAAAAGTAATATAGAAATTTTGGGTGCTCCTTGGTCACTTTGTGTTTTTTTCCTTTGTAACACAGAGATTTTGGGTTTCAGTAGAAATTTGGAGTTAGTGGGTCAAGTGATTTGAACCTGTGGTCTGTTGGTCGATGAGACCATCAGGAAGATATTTGACTCGGAACAGCACGTCAATAAGGAAAGGAAGTAAAGACTAAATATATTGAAGTAACAAGAGCTTGGGGGCATCCTCTGTAGCTTGTTGACTGGATACCCCATGAAAGGAGGCTGTAGTCTGCAGATACAGTTCCAGCCTCTGCCCTTTCCTGTGTGTCATCCCCTGTGTGTGTCTCACCCCATCACTTCCTGTCTCACTCTGTCAAGATAAAGGAATAAACAGCCTAACAACTAGATAATGAGGTGGAGATGGTGGGACAAATGACTGAATGACGAAAATGAATTTCAAGAACAGGTACTCAAAGAACATGAGCAAACAGTGTATTGGACAAGTGTATTGAAGTGAGATTGAAATGATGCATGAGAAATGTAGAGAATGATGAAGTGAATGGAGAACCAGAAATAGCACTAATCGGCTGTGGAATGCAGATACGCGCTGAATGAGTGAACAGATCATCCTTATTGAATTTTCACATCAGCTTCATTTAAGGCCTTGAACCTTAATGTTTCGACAAACCACTGTATCACGGTGGTTGGTTGTTACAGACCTGGAATAGATTCACTGCACTTCTCAGAAAAGCTAGAGCTGAGTTTTGCTTATCTTAAACCACAGAAAATCTGAATGACCCAAGAAAATTCAGGAGAACTATTAAGTAATTATCTAGGACTAATATTTGAACTGGTCTCCCGCCATGCTCAGTGTCAACTTATGTGATAATCTCCAAAAAACAAGAAATGTTAAATTGTTTCAATGAGCATTCACTGATTCTTCTGTAATTCTCTTGCCCCTGTGGGGGGTATGAGCCTTTTATTGATGGAAAAACCACTGTTGATAACGGTTTCAGTTTTAGCCCTCTCTCTTTTTCTCTTGAAAATACTGAATTCTCATAAACTGGCTGCAGATTTCGTAGCCAAACTCATCTCTTTAATCTTCCATTGATTCACAAATAAATTCCAATCTGCAGTGGGGTTCCCCAGTCTTATTTACTATTTACATCAATCGTGTGAGAGTGATGCATTGTTTTATTGAACGTCCCACAACCCAGGACAGAGTTCAGAAAAGGGCATTCATGTTTGCTGCCCCATCTGCTTGGAATGAGAGGTTTAATTTCATTTAATGATTTTATAGATCTTGTTAAATTTGTAGAAGATGAGTCTACCCACATCTGCAAGTCCTGCCCAAATCCAAGTATTCAATACTTGCATACTAAGTGCTTTTGTATATTAGAGATTTCAATTTTTCGATGTTTTTGATTTTCAGATTTTTCATCTGCTAAAAATTTCCAAAATGTTTTCACAGTGGATTGATTGTAGATTGATTAAAGAAAAAAGTGTGCAGAAAGTGAAAGAGTCTGAAAACTTTCTTCTACTTTTCATCCGTGACCTCACAGAGTCTGTATAGATTTTATATTTGCATAATCACCTCATGATTGTCTGAGCTAAAAGACAATTATAAAAAGGGCTGCATTCAACCAGCCTGTGTCAGGAATTCACTTAGGAGAGAAACATTGAGTGCTATTAATATGCAGGTGCAACTTAACTCATTAGTTCATTAAATGGGTGAACTAATGGCCCTATGCCTTTTAAGCAGCTTTTAAACTGAACAGCCGAACCTCTACTTTTTCTATGGATGAATGCAGTTTAGCAGTGTTTTGTCGACGTAATAGCACAACGACTTAAGTTCTCTCCATTAGGTATTTTTTTATCACATTATACGTTGTATGACCCTAAGTGCTGAAAGCAGCGCACCTTTATGTGTACAACACCTAACTGTCATTCTCTGTGATCCCAAAGTGACCGTCTGGCCATGCGTCAGATTCGCTCGATCCTTCAGCACCTGGGCCTCACCGGCACCACATGTGACGACAGCGCACTGGTGAAGGAGGTGTGCAGCGTGGTCGCCCGCCGCGCCGCCCAGCTCTGTGGTGCAGGTTTAGCCGCGGTGGTTGACAAGATACGAGAGAACCGCAACCTGAATCAGCTCTCCGTCACCGTCGGAGTGGATGGTACCCTTTATAAGACGCACCCTCAGTAAGTCACATGCAATTTTGGTTGTATTTACCCGTACATAATTAAATATCATTAACATCAGAGAGTAGGCAGAGACATTTCCATGCACCTTCTGTTCAACACTGAACATTTTCTTATTCTTTTCACTTCCTCACTTTTCCTGAAGTTTCTCCAGCATCGTGCAAGAAACGCTGCAAGATTTGGCGCCGCAGTGTCAGGTGACTTTCCACAAGTCGGAGGACGGAAGTGGAAAGGGAGCGGCACTGATCACCGCTGTAGCATGTCGGATGAATAGTGAAGGACAACACTGAGCCCTCCCCCCCCGTAGACCACTGGATAGGTAGACACAGATCTACTATGACTGTCTGTTTGAAATGGGTCACCATCAGTAGTTACATATAATCTGACCTAAGTTCACTTTGCTTTTTGTCTGTAGTGTCTATAGGAACAGTGCATTTTTAAGCACTGACTGTTACAGGCCCAATTTTTGACTTTCAACTTTCAAGAAAAAGCTTACACCTTATGCACCTTTAGGATAAGTGCCTGTCATTAAAAGACCAAAGCTGAGCATGAAATACACTGTCACTATCAAAGATAGGTTAGAATCAAACCAGGAAGCAAACAACTATACTTTGTAATGCCCTGAGGTGTGATCTTTGCATTTAGAATACTGTCTGTCATATCCGTCTCAATTAGACTTCATCTCTGACTAAATCTGAATAAAATGTAATTGTTACAGTGGATGAAAGATTTCATATTACTTGTAAAAAATCAAGCACAATACTGTAATTAAAATACTTTTCTTGCTGTCGTAACCTTTTTTTTTTTTTAATTCTTTGATTTAAAAGTTTGAGCAGATTGGTTATGCGGGCGGCCTGGCCCTGCGGCATGAATAAACAGAAGGATAACTTTAATATTGGTACAGTTACAAAGATCGGGAGAATGAATAAACATGCACAGAAGGAGGCTGAAGCTTTCAGAAAAACACACGCTGAGTCCAGCAATGGAGGGTCAAAAACAAGCAAGAATAAGTCTGGTGTTAAACAGTGCATAGCTGCCAAGAGGGGGAAGAATGCCAGCAATGAACCCAGGAGAGCTGGCAACTGACAGGGAAAACAAATACTTAAGAGGTACATATTCATTTATCCTTATGGGGAATTGTCTCTTTTATACTGAATCTGCATATTGAATGCAGATCTCCTTGAACCTCACATTTTAAAAACTGAGGTATCCCCCCTTCACTGTGACATTCATCCACCTTCTCCATTTTCTTGACTAATGTAAAATAAATAAAAAAATAAAAAACTCCATAGTAGAGGAGGGTTCTCTGAAACACCATCAACATAATTTGTTCAACTTTGACATAAAAGACAAATGTCAGATTGACTAATGTGTTTTGTACCTGAGCATGAAACATTGCTACTAGTATAAACAGTTACTTTTCTCACAAACAGTGGAACAAGTCTACCCATCCCCTGTCACAACTGAAACTGAAGCATTTTTAGAGTAAAAATATACAAATTAACTGCGTACGTGATCCCGAATATGTGTCTGGACAGCAGGAATATCCTCTGCAACAAAGATTATTGCAGAACGTGTACATGTATTTAGAGATGACTAGTTTGATTTTGTGGCCGTGCTGTGCTCAGAGTAGAAAACAATCAAAGACGGGGGTTTCTCCACCTCTCCATGCCTGTCGACGGTTGCCAGGTGTTGGTTCGTGATGGCTGCCAGGGCTGTTGCTACGCTGTGGGTGGGGTCTGGTTGGGGGACTTCTCGACTCCGCAATCTCTGTTCAAAGTCAGGACTCAAAATTACCCCAAGAGCTCAGATAACTCATTTAAGAGGGCAGGCTGGTCGCAATTTGGCCAGAAAACATCTTGATGATCCCCAAGACTTTAGGGAAAATGCTCTGTGGACTGATGGGACAAAAGTTTAGTACTTATCGTACAGAACATCATAGCGACGGTAAAATCTGGTGGTAGCAGTGTAATGTTTTGCTGCTTCAGGACCTGGAAGACTTGCTGTGATAAATGAAACCATCAGTTCTGCTGTATGCCAAAACATCCTGCAGGAGAATATCCAACCATCTGTTTATGACCTCAAGCTGAAGTGAACTTGAGTTCTGCAGCAGGACAATGGTCCAAAACACACCAGCAAGTCCACCTCTGAATGGCTGGAGAAAAACTAAATGAAGACTTTGGAGCGGCCTAGTCAAAGTCCTGACCTGAATCCTATTGAGATGCTGTGGTATTACCTTCAAAAGGTGGTTCATGCTGGAAAACCCTGCAATGTGAGTGCATTACAACTGTTCTGCAAAGACGAGTGGGCCAAGATTCCTCCAAAAGACTCATTGAAGTTATCACAAACACTTGGCTGCAGTTGTTGCTGCTAAGGGTGGCCAAACTTATTAGGTTTAGGGGGCAATCACTTTTTCAAACAGGGCCATGTCGGTTTGGATTTAGTTTTAGCAATAAAAAATGTCATTTAAAAACTCCATTTTGTGTTTTCTTGTGTTATCTTTGACTAATATTTAAATTTATTTGATGGTCTGAAGCATTTAATTGTGATAAACATGCAAAAAAAAAAAAAAAAAAACACACAAAGAGACAAATAGCCATTCATACTCAATGCACGCCTCAAGTCAATATTGAATCGCCAATTAATCTTGCATGCACATTTTTGACTGTGGTAAGAAGCTCCTGCAGCTACAATTAGAACAAGCAAATTCTACACAGAACTTTCACGCCGTGAGGTGCCAATTCTAACCAGTGCACCACCATGCCACTCCATGTACAAGTAAGATTTTAATCTAACCTCAATAATTGAAATAATAATGAGAAAACAAAGGGAACCTTAATTACTTATCTTGAGGGTGATCAGTAAAGGACAAGGATTAGTAGCGCACTTAAGGCTGGGAAGTTCAATTCTGTTCTGATTTATTTATAATTTTTCCTTAAAGCAATTCTTACCCTTTTTGCATTTTTACACTGTTATTCTCATTCTCATCTTCTATAACTGCTTGTCCAGGGGACGAGCGAGAGGCGGGGCACACGGCAATCATAGCAGGGCCAACACAGAAAGACAGACAACCATTCACACTCACATCTACAACCAATTTAAAATCACCAGTGAACCTAACAAGCATGTCTTTGGACGGAGGGAGGAAGCCGAAGAGAACCCACATAAACACGGGGAGAACTCAGTCAGATTCGAACCCAGATCGCATCCAGCAGTTATCAATATTCAGTTCTCATACATTTCTTTTGTCTGTCCAATAGTTTTATACGCTCCGAATAAAGTGATTTGCCAACCTTCCTGGCTGTCATCAGTCACCACATCCCTCCTAGTTGATACCACTGTCACCTCTCTGGCAGTGACGAGAGAATTACTTTGCGCCTATATACGATAAAGTTAACAAAATATTATGTTAACTTTGTGAAAGGAAGAGATTAATATACAATGAATGAATTAAATGCCATTTATTAATTCATTGATTAATAAAATATATAATAAAAAATGTAAATAAATGAAATTCAATTAAAATTCATTTAATTCATTATGTCAGTGTTGACTCATATCATGAATTTATTTTATCTGTCACACTGGCTTCTCAGTCGCACTTTACATCTGATTCGTGAAGTTCTGGTAAGAACATTCCAAGACACTAGGTGGCGGTGTTCGTGCTTCCACTTGTTTGGCGATGGAGTATCAAGAAGAAGAGTTAAAACTGAAGAATTATTATAAAAAGGCACACAACCATGTAGTGTTTTTTTTTTTGTTGTTGTTGTTGTTTGTTTGTTTTTTTCACTGGGTTAATTTTCTCTGTTCTCCGTTTTTGGCGGCGATTGAGCCAAAAGTTACAGCCCCTCCACACATGTGCCGGATGTTGGTGGTGCCATTTTGCACAGAGCCTATTAGATGAGTACCTCACGTCACCTTTATGTGTCGGTGAATGCAAGGCAAAATGTCAAAAACCTGTCCAGATCTGCTGGGAGAAGCAGCCAAGCTCTTCGAAGAATTCCAGCGCCATCTCAACCACAGAAGACATCTGTCCAAGGTATGTAACTTTATCCAGAACACCAGCACCTATTATCTAACAATTTAAATTCAACATAGATTTAAGTGGAATTATACAGAGTGATGGCCGCATTTTATTTGAGTCAGGCACAGCTTGAAAGCTTGGTTTAAAAAAAAAATAAAGCTTAGATTAGCCATCACTGGGTGCCATACAGGGGAAACTCTTCTCCTTTTAGCAACGCTCCATGAACACAAATCCACAGACAAATTGGCAAAACATGAACACTAATATTACGGGGATCCATTGCACTTAATATATGTTCATTAATCCCACGAACACTCGAACCACTTTCTGAACCAGTGCGGCTTCAGACGTCATCGGTAACGTCACTCGCCCTTAATGAAGCAAGCCTCGATACGCGCTTCATAGAAGAATTTATTGACACACGCTCCAAAGTCTAGGCATCGTACAGCCCGCCACTAATTATACATAAATAGTTGGATGTGATAGGTGGCTAATGCCGTTGTCTTGTAGAATAGAATCATATTGAAAGAGTACAGACTAATTTGTGTCTTTTTCAACAATTAATGATGCAGTTTAAAATTCTAATCAACTGTGGTGAGGATTATAAGACGTTCAGCACCAAGCCAAGCTGTACGGAGGAGCTACACACACACTTTCTGTTGTTTGGCTGACCACAGAGCTGACAAAGTCCCCAGCGTTCTGCTTAAAGCAGAGCTTCTTACTGGCGGACCTGGTGAGCAAAAGGTGACATTTTCAGGTTAGTCTACCTATTTACAGAAGTATTTCCATTTACAAAACCTAATATCATTTTACTGTTAAAGAAAAAAAAATTGATTGTGATTGTGATGCTCATTTCAGTCAATCCCATAATCTTCCTGAACCTATAAAGAGCATTAGCATGGTAAGTCATGCAGGTAGAACTGATTTCATATGTCATTAAATGTTTTGGGTTGGCTGTGGGTCGCTATTTTTGAGAAAATACTCACTAAATGTATCAATGTACATTGTAGAGCTATGTACTTACCATGACTCGATACACATAAGGTATACCTGCATAGATTTTAATTTATTAATGACACATTTAATTAGTTAATGAATGGTGTATTTATTTATTTATTAATTTGTAATACTTTCAGTCATCCATACATGGGAAGAAGGATTGTGTGATGTCAGGCAGGGGGAAGTTGGTGGAACTTTGGAGGGGGGCGGAGTTCTTCATGTTCAAATTTGTGCTTTGCAATATGCCAGAAAGATAAGAATGTCTTTAAAAGTGGAGTGTCTATATCCCCAACCTAGACTGGGAGAGGTTCGGAAGCAGGTATGAGAGTGGCCAGAGGGGGCGTCCTCTGCTCTTCAAGACTGCTTTTACACAACGGACTGGGAAGTGTTTAAGCAGGCTGCCACTAACAACAACCATACAGACATTCAGGAGTACAGGGACCCCGTGACTTCTTATATCACCAAGTGCATTGCTGATGTAACCCATACAAAGACACCATCACTCAGGCTAACCAGAAGCCATGGCTGACAAGGGACATCCATCAGCTGCTGTGGGCCAGAGACGGCGCCTTCAGAGAGGCTGAAACTGACCTAAGAACAGTGAGAGCCAACCTGTCCTGCGGTATCAGGAAAGCATAACCGGATTAAACACAGAAGATAACCTCCCATTTCAAAGACATGTGGAGCCTCTGGCAGGGCATTCAGACTGTCACTGACTATAAACCACAGCGCCACAGTGCTGGAACAGCAGCACCTCTCTGCTCAATGACTTCAGTAGCTTCTCTGCACGCTTTGAAGCACAAAACAACACACGCCCAAGGAAGACCCCGTCCCCTCCCCGATAAGACTCTGTGTGTGTCTGCTGCAAGCGCCAACCTCCGGGCAACAGGTCCAGACAACTTCCCAGGTGGAGAGGAGCTTAAGGATGTCTTAAAGATATCTACAACACTTCTCTGAGACAAGCTGTTGTTTCATCATGTGTCAAGGCCGCAACCATCATACCTGTACCAAAGAAACCTGACCCATCCTACTTCAATGACTGTCGCCCTTTGGCACTTACCCCCTTAAACATGAAGTGCTTCGAATGGTTAGTCATGTTCTGACCACGTGGTGCAGAGACAACAATCTCCTGCCGAATGTTGGCAAGACCAAGGAGATTGTTATTGACTTCCGGAGAGGCTGCACCCAACACCCACCACTGACCAACGAAGGTGCTGCTGTGGAGAGAGTGAGCAGCGCCAAATTGCTGGGGCTGAAGACCTCTCCTAGACGACCTACACTGCATCACGGCGCCTCTACTACTTCTGCAGCACATAGTGAAAATAACTGGAAAGATGGGGCCCCAGTCCTCTCCATGCAAGACACATACATCACCCGTCTCATCCTCAAAGCCACCATGATTGTGACCGACGCCAGCATCACAGCCTGTTCAGCCTCCTGCTTTCTGGGAGGAGGTATCGGAGCCTCCTTTCCCTCTCCACAAGCAGCTTCATCCACCAGGCTGTCAGGAAGCGAAACTCTCTGATCCCTAAGACTCTGGACTTTCTGTCTTACAGAAGGACTGTCTTTTAGCACTAATACACTATATCATATAGAAACGTACTGCTGCTATTACTGTCTTTAGCATGTTTACAACCTCACACAAAAAACATATACACTGTGAACTTTTTTATTTTATTTATTTTTTAATAATACTAGTAAATGTCCTCATCCTCTGTGCACTTTAGTTATTGTTTAGTTTGGTGTTAGGATAATGTCTGTCTTTACCTCTTCACTGTGGGATAGTAAGAAACTTTTTTACAATTTCTTTTTAGGTCTGGAACATGTGAAGAAATTGACAATAAAGCTGACTTTGACTCAGAGATGGTTTACTGTTCCTATTTACTTTAGGTACTAGAAACAGAATATAACGGAGCTTGGTCTTGACCTGAAGCCAGAGAAGATATGCCAATATGGGATAAATGTAATCTTTAATTCAGTATCCTGTAAGTACTTTTCCTGGAAATTGAACAATTGAACAACTGAATTGACAATATCACAAAGAATTTCTGAAGTTTTTTTTGTACAAAATAATAAGTTTCTTCTAGATGTAGAAGTAGATTCGTTGAAGGTAAGTATTTGGTCATAAATAGGTATAAGCACTATTCTCAGGTGGAAATGAAGAAATTGGCGGTACTGTTGCAAACCAAACTCGTGTGTACTAAAACAACTTGAAATAAATCACTATGACAGTGCATTTAAAATCAATAAATTAAAAAAAAAAATCAATAAATAGGGAGGCTTGGCCATTTGAATGAAACATCTGCTTTATTTGTTGTCAGCCAAACAGCAGACAGATCGTATATGTATGCCCTTTTATATTGTATAATTTGTAAAGTAAAATGAACACACCAAATTTCCTACGAGATTTCTCCAAACACACTGTGCAAATCAGTATCTCAGTCTTAATCTTATCTCAAAGAGATCCTTTAGATATTTTCCCCTCAAGCAATCTGCCTGTGATTTGATATGCTTTTGTTTTTTAAGTCTGTTTCCTCTGCAGCGTTTTTTTGTTTGTTTGTTGTTGTTTCTTTTTTTGAGTATGGAAAGCAGTTTGAGGCACATTCAGGAGAATTTTGCTACCCAGACTAGATGGAGACCCATTCATAGAAAAAACAAGTTCAAGACCATCAGAAGAGCAATATCTGGAAGTAGAATAAGCGTAGCAGTGCAGTTCATGAGATGGATTTTATTCTTTGCCTCATTAATGAGGTCATCACATCATTTCAAACTGATAATACTAATGATACTAATCCTGAGAAAATAGAGGTGCCCCCACATTACTGACAGTATCTGACAGGGAGCCCCCCAGGCGCACAAACAGAAGGGGGGTAAGGACAGGATTTGTGGGGTGTGAAGAGCCAGAAGAGGGTCCAGCACTGGATCTATTAAAAAGATACTAAAATCTATTAAAAAGACATTTCCTGCACTGACACCGTCAACTTATCCACTTCTGATGAACTGGTGTCCCACTACAACACTGAACTTCACCATACCCTCGACATTCTCTCTCTATTAAATACAGGATCTGTTTCCTTCTCCCTCTCTGCCCCCTGGTTCACACCCGGACTTAAGATTAATACTTTATTGATCCCCATTGGAGCATTGGGGAAATTCAAACATGAAATTCAAACCTTTGGCTCTTGAAAGCCAAATAACCACTCGTTGCAATCAAGGAATGCAGAATGCCATCTCTGAACACACAACACATCAAACCTTGAAGAAGATGCGGCTACAGCAGCAGAAGACCACACCGGGTGCCACTCTTGTCAGCTGAGAACAGGAAACTGAGACTACAGTTCACACAGGCTCACCAAAATTGGACAACAGAAGATTGGAAAAACGTTGCCTGGTCTGGCAGGGTCAGAATTTGGCATAAACAACATGAAAACATGGATTCATCCTGCCTTGTATAACGGTTCAGGCTGCTGCCGGTGGTGTAATGGTGTGGGGGTTATTATCTTTGCACATTTTGGGCCCCTTAGTACAAATTGACTATGGTTTAAATGCCACATTCTACCTGAGTATTGTTGCTGACCATGTCCATTCCTTTATGTCCACAGTGTACCATCTTCTGACGCCTACTTCCAGCAGGTTATTGCACCATGTCACAAAGCTCATATCATCTCAAACTGGTTTCTTGAACATGATAATGAGTTCATTGTACTCCTATGGCCTTTACAGTCACCATTTACTAGCAAGGTGTACCTAATAAAGTGACAAGTGAGTGTATATACAGTAAATCGATGCTGATTGGCGTCCTCCCTATGTGTTCTTTACATTAACAAATATGACATATTTCAATTGTGGTGCTGCTGAGCCACATGACGTGTGGTTATTGAGGCTGCGCAGCGCACCTCAGGGTCAGAGGGTGGGTCAGTGACAGACAGGACCCAAAAAGTCCCACAACTGTAAAATATAAAATATATAACAAAAAATGAAAAAAATAAAAAACTCAAATCATGTAGCTTTAGCTGAGAATTCTCATTGAATCTATGACAACCAACTACTGTGGATAAAAACAGAGTTATAGCCTAAGTGTCGAAATCATTAGAGGAATCTAATTAGATCCCGGATTGTCTGTATGCACCTCCACCAGTGTTCTGTCCAATTTAGAATTTTTCTGGTTCTCATCCTCACCTGATCAGTATGTCTGATGGTATTTAATTCCAGTTTCGTCGCATCATTGTGGTTGGTAGAGTAGAAAATGATTTTCACCATAGTCCGTCTAGACTTAGACAGACTTTATCATTTAGATTTCCATCCAGGTGAAATTTCCGTTGCAATGGCGCAGAGCACAGTAGGAATACTGCTCCGAAACAGTATATACA
This sequence comes from Mugil cephalus, assembly GCF_022458985.1. NCBI lineage: Eukaryota > Metazoa > Chordata > Actinopteri > Mugiliformes > Mugilidae > Mugil > Mugil cephalus. The sequence continues at coordinate 22,483,640 of NC_061777.1, read as the reverse complement.
GTATTTAAGTATACAAATTTAAAAACTTTGTACAACAAAGATAATATAGGATGAGGATAAATATAGGATACAAATATTTTCATTTTCTATTAAAATTGCAATGTTATTAAAACCATCTATGACACGCAGTGGAGTGAGGCGGAAAGCAGCAGAGCCTTAACAATTAGAGTTTGTTTATACTGTGCAAATGTGCCACATGAAACACAGACATGGGGGTAATATCTGAATCATAGGACGTCCCAGGTGAAACTAATCTTGTGTGAACTGCAACACAACCAACACCTGTGCCCTTTATTACTTGTAATCAGCCATTTTACTGAAGAAAGAACAGGATCACAACAATGTTAAAAGATTTCTTTTTCAAGCAAGCTCTCTGCACAACAGATGCTCCGTGCTGTCCGCGTGTCCTCATCAATTCCTTCACCTGTACATTTTCTTTCATTCTCTTTCTTTTTTCACTAGATATTACTGGACATACAACTTAGAAGGCTCCTTTGTGCTCCCCGTCTGTGTTTGCAATGAAAAAAAAACATCAGCTTGCGCATTGCGTTCGCCCATTTCCTGTGTCACTTCTGCCGTGATTTTTTGATGCAAAATGTTTTTGGAGACCAATACAGCTATCAGCCACGCCTGCTGATGGAGAATTGTGTAGTGTGAAGAACCCACAGGTCTCAAGGCTCCCCACCAGCTGACAGAAAGTCACATAGTGTGAACAGCACGGCAACCCAGCACCTCTGAAAGTGAACTTACTTATATGTGCCTCTCTGTTCCTACATTACATCTACTGACTAAAGTGTCGTAAGTATTGATATTTTGATTTGTGAATTGATTTTAGAACTTAAAGATCTGTTATCGGACGTATCAATATTTCAGTATCGAGTTTCCAAAGACCACAGTTCTAAATGTATTTTTTTAGAGGGAGAAATAATCAAAGCTCGAAGACCAAGGTTGTGTGACACTCCAGGAGGGTGGGTGGATTAAAGGTATATGTTGTGTTGTACCAGGACATAGGAAGTTGTGTATTCCATTTTATCCAGTGGAAAGACTTCAGAGTCCTGTGGAAATCTGGTGAGGAATGTAAGGTAGTTTCACCTTTAAAAGGAAACTTTGATTAATTACCAAACCGGCAGGGATGTTTATTGGGAGGTAGTGTTACTTTCGTTTAAGTAAGGTTTTTGTTAAAGGCATGAACAACAGCATCAAGGACACGCTTTTTGCTGCATAGTGAACACATGGTATATTATTAAAAATTTTCAGTATTAGCTCAGAGGTGAGCATTCTCCCTCCGCCGACAACAGACTGTCGTCTTTGCATTTCCATAAAATGCAGTCTAATTAGTGTTACTGTACTTGGCTTCAGCCGGCATAGTAATCACTACTCAGACCCCTGTAATGAGTCATTTGAATGGCACGTGGCACACAAAGACATTAATGAGATAGACATTTGTTTTAAAAATGGTTGGAATTGATTTTGTTAGTTAATTATTATTAATAACTAGTTGAAGACCAGTGCAGTCACTGACTATGAAAGAGTGGGACCCGGAGTTCACACACGTAAAAAGCCTCCTTTATCTTCTTCTTTACTCTTTCTTTCCTCTGCATCTTTTTCTTTTATTGCAGTTATTAGGCATTTTTCTTTTAGTTGCTCTGCCTCTGGGTCTTTTTATTCTGAGGAGAAAGAGAAACTGAAAACCTTAGATATCTGTTAGTGACTGCGGCATCACACCGTGATAAATATTTTATATGCTGTACTCTCAGTATGTGCATATTGCATACAAAGCTTTGTCCTCTAGATATACAGTAGTGTACAAAAGTTTTAGGCATGTGTGGTAGGAGGGGAAATTAAACTAAGAATGCTTTCAAAAATATACATAATGGTTGTTTAATTTTATCAATTTACAAAATGCAAAGTGAGTGAACAAAAGAAAAGTCACATCAATATTTGGTGTTACTACACTTTGCCTTCAAAGGCTGTCAGATACTGTTGCCTATAAGCATCAGTCCTTATAGGTACACCTTATAGGCACAAAGTCAGGGATATTGTAGGATCATAGACGAAGTGGTCGGCCAAGGAAATTTAGTGCAGCAGATGAAAAACACATCAAGCTTATTTCGCTTCCAAATCTGAAGATGTCCGGCTGTGCCATCAGCTCAGAACTGGTAGAAACCAGTGGGACCCAGGTACACCCATCTACTGTCTGGAGAAGTCTGACCAGAAGTGGTCTTCATGGAAGAGTTGGAGTCCTCTCACATGGAAACAAGGCAAAGAGACTCAACTATGCACCAAAAAATAGGAACTGGGGAGCAGAAAAATGGTGGCAGGTGCTCTGGACTGATGAGCCAAAATAAATACTGTAGCAGAAGGCAGTTTGAATGTCTGTGTCTGCAGGCAACAGTGAAGAATGGTGGAGGTTTCTTGCAAGTTCAGGGCTGCATTTCTGCAAATGGAGTTGGGGATTTGTTCAGGATTAATGGTGCCCTCAATGCATAGAAATACAGGCAGAGATGTATCCATCATGCAGTACCATCAAAGAGGAGTATGACTGGCCCCAAATTTATTCTGCAGAACAGCAGGATAACAACCCCAAACATATAGGCAAGGTCATTAAGAACTATCTTCAGTGTAAAGAAGAACCAGAAGTCCTGGAAGTGATGGCCTGGCCCCCACAGAGCCCTGATCTCAACATCATGGAGTGTGTCTGGGATTTCATGAAGAGACAGAAGGATTTGAGGAAGCCTACATCCACAAAAGATCTGTTGTTAGTTCTCTCAGATGTTTGGAACGACCTACCAGCCTAGTTCCTTCCTAGTAGTTCCTACTTCAAAATGTACACACAGTTTTTGAACACTCATTTTTGAAAGCATTCTTAGTTTACAGCATGTTTTTACACCTAAAAATTTGCACAGTACTGTATAGCAGATGCATTGACAGACAGATAAATAACGCAAATTCCATTTCATCTCAGTAAGCTTTGAAGAAACAGAGTACCTTTCTGAGTTCAGTTGCCGTTGTAAGCTCATAATTGCGTAGAAATTATTTTCCCTTGCAATAACGATACTCACTAATGTTCTCACATCCTGCTTTGTAAGGTCAATATATGTAAAAGGTGGCAAAAACCATAAGAAGCATTGAATGACAATTAACACATTCTGAAACAACACAGTGTTTATCCTGGAATTTGTGCAAAGTGGAACATTTTCATTGCCGACATGTGAAACACATGACTAAAGAGCACTCCGTTTCTCCTTGTACACAACCTAAAATACAACTATTATCCCATACGATACCTCATGGTGTTTAAAAGGACAGGAGTGGGTATAGGACTTTTCCACCACAGCCAGAGGTGATGATTATAATTTATCAGAGCTATGCAAGCAGTACACACAGACAGCCTTTGAATAAATAATTTATTTGGTAACCATCCTACAGGAAAAAGGAAACAGGCATGCAAAATACACAGATCACGAACACATTAAACATCAACACATAATGCAGACTGCAGCATGCCACCTGGCACGCACAGCAACAATTAATGTATGCATTTACATAAAAGCCCCGAAATACAGACGACCAGGATAGCATACAGTTTTTAATACCTGGAAACGTAGCAGCTAATTGTCAGCCCATGTTTGCATGCCTTTCCTTCAGCACCTCAGCCACACCCACAATGAAGTACAGCAGTGTCACCCACCAGTGTTAATGTGTTAAATCTGATGCGCTAGAAGGCGCAGTGTGAGGTAGGTCATATATAGATTGTATGAATTCACTAGGATATAAATTAACACATTTTTAGGAGAAGTCTCATACTAACACTATAGACGGGTTTCTTGTGTACAAACAATACTAGGTGTGCGCGCAACCAGGGCGCAAAAGCTGGTATCCATGTAGATGCCATATAGACGGGTTTCTGTGCAACGTCACCGCACACATGCATGAGCAACCAGGGGGCAGAAAGCGGGACAACGTCTGACACGACCCCCTGCGTCCATATTTGGAGTAAAGCTCATCCAATATGGCGACGTCCATAGTATATACAGTCAAAGAATAACACACCGTTAGGACCTTCAGGACCCCAATCTGCCCTTTTAATGGCCTGGGGCCACAATCTTCTCTTGATCTTCTCTCGGTAAAAGGATGAGATCCCCTTCGGGATATTAAACAGTTTCCATCCATCCTTTTGCCGACTCGTGCAGTTCACAGCACAACAGCTCCTTGACATTTTCTTTCCGCTGGTAAGCAAATAAGAAATGTCCATCTTTCTGCCCCCTGGCTGCGCGCACATAATCGTGATGACGTTACACAGGAACCCGTCTGTATGTATCATTCCAGGCTCAGCAGGTAGAGCGGGCAGAGCGGATTGTCCAAAAAACCAGAAGGTTAGCGTTTCGATCCCTGGAACGTGCCAACTGCGGAAGTATCCTTGAGCAAGACACTGAAACTGCAGTTGCTTTTAGTGTGTGACAAGTAAGGCAACCCCGTAAAAAAAATAAATAAGAGCCCCCCAGATATATACCATTTGGCATATTTTACAATCCCAACCACACACCTATGTGTAGAGCCCTACAGTGCATTGACAATAGTCCCTCAACTGGTTCTCTGTTATAAGTAGGCGAGGGGCAATTTAAGTGTCATCCAAATGTCTGGTGTCATGGACTTTCCCTACATACTTTTACCCATCATCCTCTTTGTGGTTTGTCTCTCTCTATAACATGTCTCAGCTCATAAATATCTATCACTTCAACCTACACACAAACAGGAAATGTAAACACTGCTGCATTGTTCAAGGCTGCAGCTGAGCTTCTAAGGCATGTCCTCACAAAAGTAGCAATATAAAGAACAATAGAAAAAGATGTTTTCAACACCACCAATAACAGAACAGGCTTTCAAATAAAGAACATATTGATTGAACGCTTACAGCAAGTATAAAGAACAGGAACATATACAGTAGGTCAAAGTTTTGCAATGCGAGCCACAAACATAATTTGCAACATACATTCCTTCTGAATTGACATCAGGCAACAATGAGTCACTTCACTAAAAGAAATAATGTTAAACATTGTCTTCTGACATTAGTAACACAGTCACGTAAATTCAACAGCAATAACAAACTACAGCCACTTGTGGACAAACGTGATTTTCCCATGACATATCGGCTAGCAAACTTTAAGTTTTTATAGCTGGAAAGAACACATAAAATCAGATCAGAAAAGTATGCTAGTAAAAGCAGACAGTGATTTTACTTGCACAACAACATAATGAATAATAAATGTACTGCAAATGTGCAATAACAACACTGCACATGTTAACAAAGGCACGACCCGTAAACACACTCAACTTAGACCACACTGATGCGTGATTAGACACCACCAAACACAAGCATCTTAAATATTACTACTTTAATATGAGGTACTGTGCAAAGGTTTTCTCTTAGTACTTAGATGAGTACTACGCATTGGCTCATCAGATAAGTACTGAGATATACTGCATGTCTTTAAAAGCCCCGAATCACCAATCAAGAGAAAGAATGTAACCATCCTCTGATTGTAAATACTTTGTGCCATACCTTGCATATACAATACATTTTACATGTTTTAATATATTTTCTTATATTGTTATTTTATTCTATTTGTGTTTTACTCTTTGCACTATCACTTCAACAATCAACTGCAGCGGAATAATTTCTTTGAAGGTTTGATAAAGTGATTCTGAGCGAAAAGGTCAGATCCAGTGTTGACTCATTAGGAAGTAATATTTTCTTGGTTATCAAAGGTTTACACTACCTCTCTGAATCCAGTCTGGGGTTTTCTGTTCTGTAAAAGGTGGTCACATGGGGCTTTTGTATTCTGACTGGACTATTACACACATTATCAGATTATTAATCATATTCTAGCATACTTATAAACATCTCAGGTCTCTGAGTACTTGAAGACAGACGTTCACACTATAAGTGATTATGTCTACTTTCACACCTTGATGGTGGCTCTAAACCCGTGTGCATTTCTTCGCCAAGTTTGTTCGTTTGGGCTGGTGTGAACACAGCAGTTGCTCTCCGGTCTGTAACAAATCAACCGAGCTGAGTCCGGTTAAAGAGTGTGATCTCATCCTGCTGGCAATTTCTCCCCGTAGCGATTCATTTGCAGCGTGAACACGTTACTCAAGGCTTGATACGCCTACCCTTGTAAATATAATTTAATCAAGCAATATATAACCTTGAGTTCTATGTATTCTGATGCTCTGTCTTCCGAATAATTATTTTCTGATTCCATGAAATCCAAATTAATCTCAACTCATCTTCTACTACCAGTTATCTTCACTAGGGTCGCCGGGGTTGCTGGAGCTTATCCCAGCTGGCATCGGGCAGGCGAGAGGTGGGGTGCATCCTGGACAGGTAGCCAGTCCATCACAGGGCTAACACAGAGAGCCAGACAACCATTCATACTCACACCTAAGGTCAGTTTAGAATCAACCTAACGAGCATGTCTTTGGAGGTGGGAGGAAACCGGAGTACCCAGAGAAAACCCAATCAGACACAGGGAGAACATGCAAACTCCACCCAACAAGACCCGGGTCAGATTCAAACCAGTCGAACCTTCTCTGAAATCCAATTTTTTTCACAGAATTATAACCAAATGTAATTTTGTAGGCATGTAGTACTAAGGGATAAGGGCCTTTTAGAACTTTGTCTTTTAGAACCATATGAATCCTAATCAAACTAGGGTTAAATGGAAAGCTCACAGGATATTAATATAGATTTTATTTATTTATATATATTTAGATTTCATCTGTCTACTGCCATTTGTACGAGTAAATAAACAGTAAATAAAATCTTGTGTTGGCTTTCAGCATCTAAAACCTCTGCACAGCACTGTATGTGTTGAGATAAACTCTTCTTTGATCACTTATTTGGTCATTCTTTCATAGAACAAAGTATTACCTTTTTGTATTAACAAAATTCACAATTACACAATTAATTTAAATTCACAATTTATATGGCAATGGTGATATATTTCTTGCTGTAGCAGATCCCATTTATTTGTCAAATAAGTAGCTTTGTTCTAGTTAAATTCTTGTTAAATTCCATCAGTGATGGATTTGAGCACGTTTTGTCTTTTTTTTTCCTATCACAGTCATAAACAAAGCACTTAATTTAAGTCATTTAGTCTGGAATAACAACACATCCTCTAAAATATGAGATGAATCTGCTGGTAAAGAAAATAATACATATATAATAATATATGTATAGTGTAAATAAAACATAGCTATCTACATGTTTGTTAAAGGTGCTATCATTAAGCTGCATCTCTTTTAGTCGACCATGTGAAAAACAGCAGACCGGTTGGCTTCTGCATAATATTTGTTAAAAGCGAGGGGAAATACGTGTTGACATATCACTAACAAATGTTCACCTTACAGCCTGTAAACCAGCCAGCACAGTACTGTAGAGAGAGGGCCTGAGGCTGCATGTCATCACTAGGAGTGGATTAGGAACATTAGATCCACAGTCTCTCCCGTGAATTTTCACCATAAACTCTTCTCACTTCTCATGAGGCACTATTGACTTCTGTCTACTCACATTTAATAGCCTGTTAGAGTAGCAACACCGTTGTTAAAATGTAGAGCTAAAACTTGCTGTATTTGTCATTATATTCCAGGTAAAAAGTCTGACCTTTATCAAAAGGATGACCCAAACTGGCGCCACCAGTTGGAATGACAAGTCAGCACAGGTCATCTGAAGAAACAAGGCACAACAATGCCATATGTGGTAGCTTGATATGAATTGTATTATTGTCATTACACTAGAAAATTAGTAGAGCTACTGCTGTCAACATTTCAATTACCTGGCAAGAAATGGACTGTGAGAACCCCCTATAGCAGTGCTTCTCTAACTTTGTTGGTCACTCCTCACTGCAGTAACCCCAGTTCTCCACTGGATGCATGTGGGGCACAGGCAAATCAAGTCAATGTGTTTCTTACAGTGTGTTTCAGAAGCATCCCAGAAGCGCGTTGCTACACCGCTAAATATAGGCGGCTGTTCTATTTTTCAATACAATCAATACAAGCAGATTGAATCGTTCAGGCACAAAGTCCATCACTGGAAAACTTGGTGGATCCAGGGTTATTGTCCCCACACTTTGAGAAGCACTGCTCTATAGGTAGGCGAGTCCTAGCCAGGCATTTGCTGCATATCATCCCAGTGGTCCCAAAAATACCAAAAGTAATATCTAAAGAAATCTTGGATCCTTACACTTACACATTTTGACAGCTTCTCATAGATCTGCAGTTTTCCCTGATAAGGAGAACTATGGTACTTTACATGTATAACAGCAGTAGAATGGGCCTTAAGGGCAATGCACCTGGAAAAAAGGGATTTTGTCATAAAGTCAGCATTTTCAAATTTCAAATTTGGATGTGATCATCATGGTGTCATGTGGCTGGCAGCTTGCAGTTAGTGTAAAGTTAGCATGCTTCACATTCACAGCTTTACCTAGGCTTGTCATCTCAACTCATGTTCATCTTCTACCACCACTTATCCTCACTAGGATTGCAGGGTTTGCTGGAGCCTATCCCACATGTCATCGTGCGAGAGATACTAGGCATGTCATTCCAACCAAATTACTTCTTTACCACGACAAGACACAACCAAAGAAATGTTGCATTAGTAATAAAGTGACTGGCTGTGGTGAGCTGATCTTTGTTTTCATACAGCAACACACAAGTATAACAGCTCTGAATCAAACTGAGGGTTGTTTACTTGTCAACAATATGAATCCATGTCTTTGTGACCATTCATTAGTTTCGAAGCTGCCTGCACCGTTCGAAAGCTGCACTAATGTTTGGTTGGACTTTCATGGAAACCAATCCAAGTGCGTAGTGTCTGTTGGATATTTTGGGGGGCGACTGGGAGATTAGAGTGCTGAGACAATGGGCTGCATCATAAAGTGAGATTGGCTGAGGGGTTACGCTGTCTGTTTTCTACCCATATGTGAGATTTAATGTAGTACATTGATATTTATCCTTTAATTCCAGCATTACACTTCCAGTGTCACCTCACTTGTAGTTATTTGTATGTATCCTGACTTTTCCTAAGTCCTTGTTTACTCACCATTAAAAAAACTCTAAAACTATTAGACATCGTTCTACATGATGTTTAGATCACTATCTGGGTATTGTACTACTCTAGAGTGATATTACTAATGACCATATTAACTTAACATATTAACTGGTTTAGACCAGTATCTGGGCATTGTATTACTCGAGTGATTTTACCACTGAACATATTAACTTCTGTCACCTACTTAATTTAATTTCATAATCTGCTTTTCATCTTTTGAAGCAATGAGATTGGCTTGTAATTATTACAACTCTCATTTCAGTCACATGGAGGACCTCTTCTCCTGGTTGTAAAATCAACCGCTGTCAGAGGGAGGTAGCTGTTTAGAACCGTTGTGATTATAATTTATCCAGGACCACCAGCGTTAGTCACGGCAATCTAACAGTCCCACCCTGCTCTTGTAGTAATTGATATAAGTGTGCAGCGGTGTGGGGGTAGGCAGTCTGTGACCTCTTGCCTTTTTTCATGCGTCATCTTTCTCCTTTCATGAAGAAAAGTAAATGTTCAGCACTGTGACCATATCCTACAGCCTCCTGTATGGAGCCAGAACACTGGCATTGAAAATAGTATTTGGCATTGTAATAAAAGTTGTCTGTCTTTTTACAACAGATAACCACAACTAGATTCCTCCTAGGACAAATGACATCAGTTTTGCCATTCATGTGTATGGGATTCAACATTACAGATATCTACAACTGAGTTGCAGATATCCACTGTATGAATTGCGGATATTTGTAACTGAATTACGACCAGTTTAAGATATCTACAATTTGATTCCGACTAGTCATAATTCCAATTCAAGATATTTTTAATTCACCTCAGTTAAAGATATATACATGTTCCTTTTCAGATATCTTAAATTAAGTTTTGACTAGGCAAAAAGATATCTGTAACTGGAATTAGGAATATTCGCAATTTAATTGTAGATATCCATTATCAAGTTTTAGCTATCTTGAACTGAAGTTTGATTATAGATATCTGAAATTGGAGATATCTGTAACTTTCATTCCGCCTAGTCAGAATGTAATTACAGATATCTTGAATTAGAGTTTTGACTAGGCGAAATGATGTTGCAGAAGGTACCGCCTACCACTTCAAGGGCGAGCGGGTTGTTGATAAAGATTGCACTTGTGGTGACCAAGATGGCGGAGCAGCCAGGAGCTGGCAGAGAGGAATGTGGAGAATACATTACTGGCCTCCTCATTTTCTTGTGGTTTTCTCAATAACAGCCAATGCCATCCTACCTCTTTCTGAACCGACTTCTTCTTTGATTACGGCATGGAGGGGAAGTGACGTATTTCTGGGTATCTAAAATAGAGAAACGTCATGCATGATGTTTGAGATATCTTTAACTTTCATTCTGCCTAGTCAAAAGTGAATTACAGATATTGTTGATATATTTAGAAACATAGTCAAACAAAACAGTTATTTGCCTGTATGAACACATGACCATAAGATGATCCCTCTGCAGGAACCTGATTGGCTGGCTGGTGTGAAAGGCAATAAAGAAGCCTGTAGAAGCCATTTAGTTAGTTTTAGTTTAAGATTTAAAGTGAATTTTGCTTTATTATTTGAAAGCCAACTTGAACTGTGTTGAAGCCAATACATGATGTTGATGTTTAAAAGTAAACGACTGCACATAATATTTTATTTTGAAACTTAACACTCACAAACACTCACAAACACTCACATTGATTCATAATAACCGTGAGCTACTGCAGGGCCGCGACCACGCCGCGTCTTGTGGAAATCCGGGGTTAGAGACCTGTCTGCATTCGCCTACCTTTGGCCACATCTTGTCTCTGTGAGATGGGTTTCTCAGCAAATTCACTTGTTTTGTTGGATGGATTTGCTTTGTTGTCTTGTGTCGCTTTTTGGTACAGATTGCGAATGACTAAACAGTGTTTTCTCTTGACTTTTGATTTTGACGCATGTGATTGCACAACTACACTTTCATTTTCTTTTGAACTTTTGTTATTTACTGTTATTGATTTTTGATTTGTTATAAGGTGTATCATTACCCCCCCCCTCCCCCACCACTCCTGCCAGTAAGTTGAAACTGAAAAACAATACCAGAGTGAGATTAAGAAAAAAGAAGACACCAACTTTTGTTACAATGCCGAATATTATTTCCTATGCCAAATTTTCTTTTCAGTGCCAAAGATTAAAGTCAGTGTTCTGACCCCATACTCCAGGATCATTTAGAATTGCATGCCCATAAAATACTGACTGCAACATAATTCATAACTGCATTCCCACAAACAGAAAGGATTGTAGCACATTAGTTTAAGATCGTTAAACAACATTTGTGCTTCATTTTGTACCGCATTTTTCACTTCGATAGAGGTCATTTATTGTGTACACTGATAAAAGTTGAGGTAGTCCAGTGACTTTTTGTCTGAATTATTTCATGGTTTTGTTTAATACCGAGGATTCAAGCTGATGTTTGCAAGTGTGTGAGGTAGATTTATGGTCATTCTTCAAAAGGCACCTTTCTCAAATGACTCCTAAAAGTCTTACATTACAATATCGTTTACTTTGCAACAGAGGCACCAACTAGCATACTTGCTTTCGATCCGGTGTCACACTGACGTTAACAAGCTCACCATACAAAACGAATACAGGGGAAAACAGTTGTATAGTAGTTGAGAGATGAAGAAGGCATGGCAGACCAAATGTGTTCCTTACTTTCTGATGTAATTTCCATTCAGTCACACCAGAAAGGTGTTAATTGAATGTACACAAATGAAAAACAGTTTTTGTTATGCAGTCAGTTTTGTTCCGTCATATTCCAAACTGGCTGGTTTTAGTTGTTGTCAGATACACCAAATGTTATGGATCATCCACTACTAGCACACAGAGTATCTGAAATAATTTGTTTTGATTAGTTTGAATCAGAAATGATGCAAAGAGGAATGAGATAGAGTTTGACTTCTGGCTGATATATACAAACTGTAAATTGTGTCTGTTTGTCGGCCATTGCATTTAACAAGGGTTTCTTTGACTCGGCCAGCCTATTTTGAGGAATCACAGGTATTTCTGACCTTGTTGAAGGCATGTGGTTTGCTAAAATGATCTAATGATTTAAGTATAGTGACAAATTAAGTTATATCATCTTTAGTTTGCAAGTTGGGGATACTTTGAATGTTTGCCTTTGTTAGAAGTGCCTTCCCTCTTTGTTCCTCTAATGTAAAACTTAAAACTGCCCTTATGTTGGTGACCAATTGAAACAAGTCGTACAGGGCACATAGAACCAACCTCATATACAAAGCTGCCTTGAAAATAGTTGGCAGACATTAGTAACCATCATTCCACATTTTACTTATAACACTGTGGAGCTGTGGGGTAGTGGTTAAAGAAGCAGCTTCGGAGCAAAGGTGTCCATGGCTGAGGAGCCCAACCCCCAAGTTACTCCCCCGCTACTCACAGCCTACACTGCTGTGAATGGTTGGGTCAAATGTGTTTTCTGGAGCCTATCCCAGCTGTCATTTGGTGAGAGGCGGGTAAACCCTGGACAGGTTGCCAGTCTATCATAGGGCTAACATGTTGAGGGATCAATGATGGAACTGTTCTATTCTATTCTATTCTATTCTATTCTATTCTATTCTATTAGCTCAGTAATAATTATGTCTTTGCAGGGACTGAAGTGTTAACCGTGCGGCATACTATGGCTTTGTTTGATTCATATCTTGTTAGTGTAAATAATCAGTTATCCCATGCCTGATAGACTGAGACTCCCAGCGAACTGGCCTTTTCTGACCCTTCTCCGTTGCTGCTTTTGTTACGAACAGCTACCATTTCTAAATCTTGGTTTGAAAGACTTTTCCCTGAGTGAACCACCACACATTCCATCCTCACATTCTTCTTCACCACCACTGCGTCACTCAGTTTGTTGTCGTTATGGACTCGATTCCTCAGTCCCAGTACGAAGTGACTGTGATTGTTGGCGGAATCTCTGAAATTAGTACCTCCACATGGAGCTTGCTCCAACCTTCCTTTCCTTCCCCACCTGGCTATCCTGCTCCACAGCTGGCACTGCACAAGGCAGCAGAAGGGCCTGGACTTGCACACCGCCTGGAAACCCCTCTTAAAGTTCTCATTGTAGTAGCCGTAGATGATGGGGTTTACGCTGGAGTTGGAGAAAGCCAGCCAGTGAGCAAAAGGGAAGATGTAGCTGGTCAGAAGGTCCAGCTGATCCCTGTCCAAACCCGCATAGTCTGTCATCATCATGAGTGTCCACAACGGCAACCAGGACAGCATAAAAAGCAAAGCCACCACGATAAGCATCTTTATCACCTTGATCTTTTTCTGCGATATCATCAGCTGACCACGTCTTCTGCCCGCTGCCTGGACTGCGGCGTTGGCCAGCTGAGGCTCTCTGTTTGCGACCACAGAGGAGCACAGTTTGACTCCAATGCTTCCGTACATCAGTGTGATTACTGTGAGGGGAACCAGGTAGATGTGAGCAAACAGAACCGCTGTGTAGACCTTTCGCATCTGAGGGTTGGCAAAGTTTTCATAGCAGGTGTACAAAGGGAATGTGTGATTGAAGTCATCATTGTACACCATGTAATGGAATGGGACTTTCTCCACTGTCAGAGCCACCACAGCAGGACACATGATTGCCACGGCTAGCACCCAGATTGACACAATGGCTGCCTTGGCAACGAACAGAGTCAGCTTGGGTTGTAAAGGATACACTATGCAGCGAAACCTGCAGGAGAAAAATAAAGAAAAACACTGGCACTAATTAGTCGCTAGACATAAACACCAATCAGAAACAAAATGTTACGTTTCTACAAAACAAGCAGGACACACAGGAAATTGGGCAGGATTAGGAAACTAAATTTTAATTGACTACAGTGCAACAACACAGATTCACAAGAAAGCAGGCAGGCAGATAAGCAGGAGGATGGATGAGAGGACAGCAGAAGAGACAGTGGGAGAGACGGAACTTTATACAGTAAATACAAAAGGTTGATGGGATTACAAGTCACGCAAATGAGACAAATGAGGGGAATCCCAGAAGGTTGAAAAGACAAAGACAAGAAGTAAAACTAACTGAAAGATAACTTTAATGTAAAACAGAAGCTGACAATATTCTGTATCGACAACACATCAGCATGTCAGGCTTGTCATGTGAGCATGTTTGTAAACCTCAAGTAAGGCTGTGGAACCTTGTTGCTTCCTAAGTGAATGCTCAGTCATTGATTCATTTTCACACAGTAGTCAAACAGGTTGAAACTACAGTGCACACTAACCTTTCGACAGCAATAGCCACCAGGGTGAAGACTGATGCAGACACAGACACGCCCTGCACAAAGCCGCTCGTCTTGCACACAGTGTTGGAAAAGGGCCAACCTATTGGAAAAATGACAACCACTTATTATGCATCAAGCTGATAGCTGACATCAGTAGCAATACAAGCAACTATGAAGAATGTCACTCTTCAGTTTGCAGAAAGATATTCTTAAAACTGGATTTCAAGTTCAGAAATTGCTTAAGTATCTGGACAATGCCAACACAATTGTTAGCTTCCTCATGTTGGACAACTGAAAACATCTCATCTCATCCGTCTTCATTAGTGAAGTGTAACTGAGACACAAACTGAGATGTGAGAGAAGGAATATGGAACTTCCACATGATGATTGTTTAATCTTCCCTGCTGCAACACAAATGGAGGCATAAAACAAAACACATCTGACAGGGTGTGTGATGGGGTTGTAGCTGAGGAGCAGCACAATGCAGGGCTGTATGCTTAGGTGGTAGTGCTGATGCTAATGAGTAAAATTACTAAGTAGTAGCGCACACAGGTTTGTTTATTGGCAAAATGAATTTAATACTGATAAGAAATTCAGACACATTGTTAAACCATCTTTCAAAACATCACATTTAAATACCCAGCTGTGTTTGAAGATAATCTGTTAGTATGTTAACCTAATAAATGACAAATTCCTTTAAACCAAATAAATTGTTTTATTTATGACTTTCAGGACAAAAAAAAGACAACTAGAAAAAAGACAATGGGCCAAAATGGACTCCTTAAACATCACTGGTCATTGACTGCATTCATTAGCTCATGTGTTTCTAGTACAGTTTCCACGTTTTGCAGGCCAGGGAACCTCTACTATATGTGTTCTATATTAAACTCGGCCTGGTGCTGTTTATCAATATACATTATTATTACTATTACCTTGCATTCAGTATTAAGCTATTTAAATGATAAAGAAATTTAAATTTGTAGTGGAAAAAATAATATATATAAAAAATGTCTAATCAACCCAAGATTTTGCGACCACCCATGCAGTACCTCTGTTAAAGACCTATGTTCTAGGAGGTTCCATTTTTGTGGTCAAAGATTGCTTGTTTACAT
Organism: Mugil cephalus; assembly: GCF_022458985.1. Lineage (NCBI taxonomy): Eukaryota > Metazoa > Chordata > Actinopteri > Mugiliformes > Mugilidae > Mugil > Mugil cephalus. The sequence goes on along the minus strand of NC_061777.1, from coordinate 22,468,155 downwards.
TGGTACTCCATTCACAAATTTGCCACTTTACGGAGTGCTGGGAAATTTTGCCGAGCAGCAAATTAACTGCTCAGGCCTTTGCACCATTTTTTTGGCTGCATTTGTCTACATAGTTAAACACCACATGGTGCCAACATTATATGAGATTGATGCAGTTATATTCTTGTAGCTGAATATTTTGTTACTTCAGTGCGTGTGTATGACCATCACAGCGGCATTAAGGCGTTAAAACTTGGGGTGCACCATTTTTTGTCGCTAACATTAATATTAAAACGCTAAAAAGACAACAACAAAACACAAGTGCAGTGTTGCACAACGTAAACAGATTTTCCAATTGAGCGCCATTACTTTCCCTTACTTCTTAGAGAAGATACCAGCGCAACTTCTTTGCTATGCTAATGGATACATATTTCTCTTTGCACAGAATGATTTTTAGTAGCAAATGCAATTGTCACACTGTTCAGCTATGCAATGTGAAGGAGTGCATTCAACTGGCGTTGATCTCAGGGTGTTGGAAAATAGTTCACTGGGCGCAAACATCTCTAATATCGCATATTAGCTTCCTGTTTCCACTAGCACGCAGAGAAAGACGTAGGTGCTACATATGCCACAATGATTACAAAAGTGATCTAAAGGCAAGTATCAAGACACTGTTCACAACCATAAACTCCCTTCTGAAACCCCATGACAACACTGTCTCATCCTTCACATCTGAAAACTGTAGCACTGAAACAGCCCTCCTCAAAATACTAAATGACCTCCTCCTCTCCTCAGACTCTGGCCCAATCAGTATCCTCATCCTCCTGGACCTCACTGCTGCTTTTGACACCATCCACCACTCCATCCTTCTTTCGCGCATCAAAAAATCACTTCTCATCACTGGCTCTGCACTCACCTGGATTAAATCATACCTCTCCAACCGCCAACAATTCATACACTTAAACAACCATTCCTCATCCACTTCCCCCCTGGCGCAAGGTGCCCCCCAAGGCTCGGTGCTTGGTCCTCTCCCATTTATCGTCTACATCCTTCCCCTCTGCAATATCACTCGCCACCACAGTCTGAAATTTCACTGTTGACGACGGTGACGACATTCAACTATACCTCTCCACAGAATCCATCACCTCCTCCACACTCTCTACCCTCTCAACCTGCCTCTCAGAAATAAACACACAACTACCTTCAACTGAACTGCAGTAAAACAGACCTCTTTATCATCAGCCCCAAACATCTCACCTAGTCAGCTCAATACGTCTGTGCATACATTGGCAACTCACCTCTGATTCCCTCCTCCCACACCCGCAATCTTGGATTCATCTTTGACAAACAGGTCACAAAAACAGCTTCCTTTCATCTCAGAAATATTGCCCATCTCTGTCCATCTCTCTCCCCCACTGCAGCTGAAACACTCATCCACTCCTTCATCACCTCCAGACTGGACTACTGCAATAGCCTCCTCTACGGTCTACCTTCCAAACTTCTCAAAAAACTCCAAATTGTCCAAAACTCTGCCAACCGCCTCCTCACCCACACTCGTTCCCGTGACCACATCACTCCCATCCTCCAACATCTCCACTGGCTTCCTGTCAAACAAAGAATCAACTTCAAGATCCTCCTACTCACCCACAAAGCCCTCCATCACCAGGCCCTCCCCACCTCATGGACCTGCTTCAGCCCACACCCCCTCCCACAACCTCTGATCCTCCTCTGCCCACCTCCTGGTCCCACCCAAAGCCAAGTACCAAACCTGGGGGGACAGAGCCTTCTCTGCTGCTGCTCCCACCCTCTGGAACTCCCTGCCATCCCCCATAAGAAACTGCTCCGACCACAACACATTCACATTACATTTAAAAACTCTTTAAAAAAAAATCTTTAAACTCTTTAAAAACGTGTTTTTATGTCTGTGAAGTGTCTTTGAGTTATGAAAAGCGCTATACAAATAAAATGTATTATCATTATTATTTTTGTTATTATTATTATTATTATTATTATTATTATTACTAAATGTGCTCCAGTACAGTACTTCCTTTCTGCAGGAACAAAATAGATGAAATTGACTCTAACGTTCATGAGAAGCAAACCAATATGCAACACTGTGATATTTCTGTCCGCAAATGAAAGCCTGCATAGAAATGGAAGTTTCAGACTCAGAAAATGAACAAAAATAAAGAAAATGCTATGTTCACGACTCCAGGACCAAATACAGATGACAGAAGAGAGAAGAATAATATTCATATCTTCATATCTGAAAGATGTTAGATATCCTCATTGTACCATTTCATCCCAGCAGATCACTACGATCTCAATGTGCAGGTCTACTTGTGGTTCCTAGAATTTCCCACAAGTAGAATAGGGGGTAGAGCCTTCAGCTATCGGGACACTCTCCTATGAAACCAACTCCCAGTTTGGGTTCGGGAGGCAGATATCCTGTCTATTAAAGTCAGGCTTAAGACTTTTCTTTTTGACAAAGCTTATAGTGGACTAAATCATGTCTTAATTATGCTGCTATAAGTCTAGACTGCTGGGGGATGATGCACTGAGCACATGTTGATGTAAAAACTTGATGTAACAGTTTGCATGGATATTTTGAAGTTATTTCAGCTTAGCTAGTATTGAGTAGATGCTACAAGACTTACTAGTTAGGCCAACTCAGTTACTTTAGTACAAGGAAGACGACTGGCCTTGTCCTCTACAAGCTTAATTAAGTTAAACTAACTTAATTTTAATTCTGCAAATTGTCTATCATAGACACTCGCCTGGTGGTGGTAAACTACCTCAGTGGTCACATCTGCCCTGGGGCAGACTGATGTAGATGTGGCTGCCAGTCTGCACCTATACGGCCTCCCTGACCATCACCAAACATCACCAGTGGGGTGCGTACTGTGAGCAGGTGGGTTCAGTGTCTTGGACAGACCAAGAATAGGGCAGAATTGAACCATCAACCTTTCAGTTATTGTACCTCCTGAGTGACTGCCATCCCTGGCAGTCAGAGAAAGTAGCAAATTACTCCTTCAGTTTATTCTAACTTATGTCTTTTCCTTTATTTCTACTCAGAAATGTTAATTAGTTAAGACTATTTTGTTTATATTCACATTAAATGAAGTTATCAACTCATTATAATGTATACACATAACAAACTTATTTTTTATGCAGAAAAAGCTCAGATTTTGAGCTGTATTTACTAACCCCACACTCTATCTGATTTGTTGATCTTACTTAAAAAAATGATTGCCTTGCAAAAGGTAAATAAACATAAACTAGAAGTCTCAAGTTATGTTTACTTTGAATGTTCTAGTTGAGTTTTGTATCATTTACTTAATTTGGCAAAGTTGTTCCAACTTAAAAATGGCAAGTGAAATTAGTTGTTCTTTCTAAGTACCAACTAAAACAAGTTAAACAAGTGAGTCTGACGTAACTGAACAGTTGTGTTAACTCCATAGAATCTAGGAAACCGATTGCTTTAAATAAAGTAACCACAACAAAGAATGATTAGTTTGCAGGATTATTGTTTATTTCAACAAAATTGCCATAGTGAGCTTCTTAAGTCAGTGTTTATGGAGAAATTAAGTTATACAATCAAAACAAATCCAGATTTAAGCCTTAAAAAATATCAGCTATGAAATAAAATATATAATATAAAATAAACTTTTTAAAAAATCTAGAAATATTAAAACTAAATCTTACTCACTGACTTTACATAAGATTTCAACGGGGTTCTGACACATTTTCAATCAAGCTTCAATCTACTTACAAACTAAATGAAACATTTTACACTTATGACACACTTTGCATTGAACTGTAATAAACAAGAGTACACTGTAGCTCTTAACATTGTGCCACCTGTATTCTGCTGGATCTGTATCCGTGAGGTTGCAAACAGCATAGTTGAACTCTGGGTCTTCATGGTTCATGAAGTCATACTGCAGACTTAATTGTTTGTTCAACTCGCTTATGAATTCTTCCAGATTATTAGGTCTGTCATGGAAAATTACTTTTCAGATATAATTTTCGCCACTACCTTCACTGGCCAGGACTGGTCCATGGTTCTGAAAGAATGAAATATGAATGTCGTGAACTTCTCTTTCATTTTCACTTTCAACTTCAACTTCAACCAGAGTTTCAGCAGGTGTTCAAATTTCTGGCTTGAACTGCAACTGACTATGATCGTCATTGTGGTTCCTGCATTTGTGGGTATTAAATGTAGTATACTGTAGATGCTGGTTTCTAAATTGCAATCCTGGTTGGGGCACTGCTCTTTCTGGTGTATCTGGATATGTGTATCTATAATGTTTAAGTAGCTGCCCTCTTTTTTCCACACGCAAAGTTGCAAAACTTACATGTCCACTGCATCACAGTTGGTAGTCAATCTTAAGCCACAAAGACAGCTCCTCAGCTAGAAAAGTCACAAAGAGTTGTGGATTTAAAATACAGTGCAGACATCTGTGGTAAAACAGAGTTACAAAAGGGTTAACGAGTTACAAAGTAAGGGATTACTGTAAAAGTAAAGTAATGCATTACACCAAAAATATCAGTAACTACACTACTTTACTAGACTATAGCACTAGTAAACAATACGTACTTCCCTGTGTTACACAAGCCGCGTTTGCCTATGTGAAGAGTTCTGATCTGTTTAGGTGGTGCAGGCATGTGTGCGTGCTGCCTGTGTGCGTGCTACTTGCCTGAGCACGTTGCCATAGAGATCGACTTGAGTCGAGTGAAATTGCTGCTGGTGCGAACAGGAGAGAGGGAAATGGAGACGGAGACTGGGGGTTTTGGCCAGTGGCGATATTCTCATTATTTTCAGTTTATAGCTTGAAAGGACAAAAATATTCGAGTGAAATGCACTCTATGCCTAGTCGACAAGTTTCTTTCAACTGCTGCGAAGTCAATGAGCAACTTGTCCAAGCATTTGTCAGCCCAGCATGGCAATACAAAACTTGTGGCGATAGATCCTGCTCGCTGGTTGATTAGCAGCCCCACCCGCCCAAACAGGCAAAGCTTTTTTCAAGTGGTGGAGTGCAGAAGCAGGTAACACAGAAAGACATTGACAGGCTGGTTGCTGGGTTCATTGTAGAGAACATGCTTCCCCTGTCGACAATTGAATCGCCCAGGTTTCAAAAAATACTAGATAAAATACCCGCGACTCGCAAGCCAATGTCAAACAGGAAAACATTTTCCCGTTACCTGACCAATTGTTATTCCGACATGGAATCGAAGCTCAAAAGAACTTTCAAGTCCCTGGATCATATGTCTGTGGGAAATGGGAAAGTAATGGGAATGTAAAGTAATAAGTAGTGAAGTTACTTTTCAAATGCAGTAACTAATAAAGTAATCTTATTACAATTTACAGAAGTAACTAGTAATAAGTAACTAATCACTTTTTTTGAGTAACTTCACCAACACTGGGTTTAGATATCACAATGTGCAGGAAAATGCCCTGCTAAAGTTCAGTTATGAATAATGAAATCATAGCTCACAAATGTAAATACTCGATGAAATTGAATAACTCATCTAGAGACTCAAAAATCTTGCTTCTTCCAAAAGTTTCTGTCCACGTAGTTGCTGGAAAGTCCTGATCTACTGAGCATGTGCAAAGCCACGCGCTGCGTTCACCCTAATTTACTTCAGGTACACAAGTTGACTTTACTCACATGAGCTTAGTTTTATACCCCTTTCAGGCAAAACCACTATATTACTGACATGACATGAGTTAAATCAACAGGATAGTGAGAAATAAGTAAAGTACACAAATGTAATTTAAGTGAGCATAGCTATTACCTTTTAGAGTGCATGAATCATTTTTAGAGTGTACTATGTATGTCATGTAACATCACCAGCTACATCCTGAATTTATATCATCATCAGAGTCTACATGGACGCTTTAGTCAGATGTATCTATGACAGATGTATCTCGTTTCTCCTGCTGTTCTCTCCTCATCTGTGTGGCCAGCTTTGGGCAGATGGGTCCCTCCATATGAGCTGGGTTCTGCTCATGGTTTCTTCCTGTTAAAAGGGAGTTTTTACTTGTCACCGTCGCTTTCAGGCCGGGTTTCAGACCTGGATTTTTTAAGCATATTTAAAAAGATGAACTGTTACTGACGCTATATAAAACTGAATAGAATTGAATCATGTAGCAGCAAAGACATATCAGTCAGTAATGTGAAATTCTCATGATTAATCATGATCATCATTAATCAATTATAACACTCCTCCTGTTAACTGGTAAGATGACACACCTCATTTCATTTAATGACACTTATTTCATGAAGTGGTGCAGCTATTTAAACCCTTATGTGAACAACGTACTGACCAAATTGAACTCTTCACTGCTGCAGTAATACATAACTGCACTTCTCATTCATTTAGGAAAACTGATAAATAGCTTTTTTTCTCCTGACGTGAGGACAGAGGAGTTCATTTCACATGGATCAAACAGATGTAATCCGGATCCGGTTTTTCCATTTATGTGCAAAATTGGAAATCAGAAAAACAAGTCATTCATTTTTTTTTTTTTGGTTTTGGGAATGAATATTGAAAAAACAACTCAGGATTTAATCTATTTTTTTTTAGTTTCGGTTTTAATTTGAAAAATGAACGAACGAATAATCTTTAGTTAAATGAAGATTTACGATTAAGGAAAACAAAAAGTGCTGCAGAGTGAGGCAGGGTAATCCAAAAACATGAGAAGGTAAACTCTGAAGTAAGAAAACAGATGGAATAAACAGGACATGTGGGTAACTCAACAGACGACTGGGACAAAGACAGGGCTGTATACAGTACCATGCAGGGGTGGTATTGACTAGTCAACTAGTCTGCTGCACCATGACACTTTAAAGAGGCCTTTCTTGCAGTTTGCATTAGTTTGCATGTTCTCCCTGTGCCTGTGTGGGTTCTCTCCGGATACTCCAGCTTTCTCCCACCATCCAAAGACATGCTTGTTAGGCTCTAAGTTGCCCATATGCTCCAGACCACCACGGCCCTCCAGAGGACAAGCAGTTGTAGAAAATGAAGGAATGAATTTTGTTGTGTTGTGTTAGTTGACATTGTTGTGCGTGCTTTTTGTTCCAACTCTCAGTTGGTAGAGCTGAGAATTTGCAGAGAGAGCGCCTCATAGTAGAAGTGTCTGACTGATGGTGTTTATGGTGTTGACACGGTCTACGGCCAACAGTACGCTGTGTTTAAGCTTTAGTTACCTTACAGAAAAGCCTCCGTAGCTTCCTTTCTGTGAGACGCCACAATAAGTATTCAGTTCAAGAAATATAAATGTTGATGCTTCAGAGCATTACTTTCTACTGTGTTTTTGTGTGACGTCATCGACTAGTCGACGTTAACTCAACTTTCACCACATACTAGTCAACTTTTAAAAATCCAGGTACAGGTGAGACTAAGGTGGTAGGAAAGAGAAACCAGTCAACAGGGTAAAGAACACAGACAGGAAGTAAAGCAAGACACAAATCACCAAGGAAGAAACTTTACAAATAACACGAAATGCAAGGTAAACCGAATACAACAGAGGTATATGACAGAGGTAACGTTCAAAGCACATTCTCCTAAACAATGTCATAATTCTTATTCTGTCTGTCTGTTTTCATGATTTGAGTTTCCCATTTTATTTGATTACTTGATTACTTATTGGTTTCTCCTTGTGTGCTCCGCCCTCATTAGTTTCACCTGTGTCTCATCATCACCCCTCATCCCTCTTGCATATATACGCATAGCCCTGCCTTTGCCTTTGTTCTCTGTTCTGTCATTTTAGTCTCCATGCCTTTGTCCCCTGGCCATGCTCCTGCCTGTTTGTCATCATTTCATCTTTCATGACTCCTTGTGATTTCTGTGTTTTGGATTTACCTGCCTTGTCTGCAGCGCCTTTTGTTAGATCTTGTTTTCTTTAAATACTTTTTGTTGAACTCCTGCCTGACCCCACTCTATCCTGCACTTGGGTCTAACACCAACACCAACACCACCAGCAACCTTGACACAGAATGTCTTGCAAATGCAAGACAATAAGAGATACTTTCAGATACCAGTCTGTGAATAAATAGATGTGACTTATGAGCTCCAGTTTAGTTGATCTTGCATTTATTTTGCTGTACATATATCCTCATCAAGAGGCTGGTTTCAGCTTTGGCTCTATATACAGTACATACTGTATATTACTTCTACAGCTGTACATATGTTTTGACCTTTATGTAATGGCCCTTTACATGTACAGTACCAATAACTATAGTAAATTAAAATGCAAATGTTGGTAGCATGCATCTCTTAAATATCTTTTAATGTGGATCAAAGTAAGCAGATTTTGAAGTCCCTGCCTTAACACAGTGAATGCCAGATTCAAAAGTTTACCTGCAGAACATTGAGTTCTCACAAATGGTCATTGATATTTACTTATCCTGTCAGGAGCCATAATGTTACGCTTGTTCAGTGAAATCTATTTATCTGAAGATTGGTGTAATTTTTTTCCCTCCTCAGTTTATTAGACAAAGTGGAATTTGTTATTGGACCTCAAAGAGATGCACATTAATACAAAAGATGATCTGGTCACTGTTTAATGATGTTCTGTCAGAAGCGGCATCAGGGGACACAGCAATCTACATAAAAACGCTGCAGTGTTTGTTTATAGAAAACCCAGAGGACAGACTCCCTTCTGTCTGTGAATGCTCTCAATAAAGTATATCCATATTAAACCTGCGTTAAAATGGAGCAGTGGGACTGAGTTACATGCAAATCAGCGGGATGCAAGAGCAATTTAGTCTCTGCCACATCTCCATGTTTGCTCAAATGTATGAATTGCATATAACTGAAAATAATTCAGGCTCAGTTAGACTTCAGTACATTCATTCTTGAAGAAAATATTCCTGTATGTTTAGGTGTAGCCTGGTGCTGCACATACACCGATCAACCACAACATTAACACTACTGACAGGAGAAGTAAATGAGACTGGCCATTCTAGATATGTACCTCTGACTTAGACCAGCTCAGACACCCCCACCACATAGCAGTGACACTGATGGCAGCAGCCATCCCCAGCAGGATGGCCTCCAAATTCAATAGTTCCCCATCTGTGGGATGATCCATAGAGGTCTCTCCCCTCAACCCATTGGACCCAAAGACCCCCCACTAACAGCATTCTGCTGCCAGACACTACAGGACCCCCTCAGAACGACCAAATCCATTCTCTGAGGAGTCACAAGGGATACCGACACTAGGAAAGTGGTCACAGTGTTATGCCTGGTCAATGTAATCAGTAATAGTCCTACAAACAATTTAAGAGAATTTGTTGTAAACTAAGTGAACTCCGTAGCACTCAGATGACATGTATGACTATGTTCATGTTTCACTTCACTCCATCATTACATAAAGATTCCAAAAGATTTGATTGACCTGGCTGATCTTTATCAAAGCGTATTCACTTGTCAACAGAGTGACTCCAGACCAACTTTCCACTGCAAATTAAATGTGGGTTGGGGAAGTTGGGCTGGTTCACAGGCTAGTAAATAATATGAAAAACTGTGCACCTTCTTTTACAGACATAACAGAAGGTGCACAGCACTTGTCATGCTCTGGTTTGTTGAGCCGAACAACCAACCAGAGAACTCTTTCAAAATGACTCCAATTCAACATGCTGAGTTGGTGTGAAGAGATCTTACAGATGTTGCTTACAGGTTCAGGTGTTACCTGCTATGAATAAATATTCTTGTATAGCTCGTTCAGCAGTTAAGCATGACAAGATTTTTGTCACAGCTTCACACTGTGATTAGCTGACACAAGTTCAAATGACTGAGGGTTAAAACTTTGTTTTCACAGTTTAGTGTGGGACACCAAATGGATTCTTCCTCAGGGTTACATAGATGGATTAAACAAGGTGGGTTCTGCAGCTGGACATGAAGGTACAAGGACACTAAATAATATTAAATAATACAATATGTGTTTACATGCACCCAAACCCTAATCAGAATAGATCTTTTTTTTTCCCACATTTTTTATTGACACTTTTGACACAAGACACAATAACACCAACCCAAGTTGCTGTGGGATTTTCATTTATTCATTTTGATTTGCAATGAAATAACTTAGCATTATGTTGTTTTAATGACTCTATTTAGGTCTCCGTAAAAGGAGCCGAATCAGACACAGACCAGTTCTGCTCCCGTCACCTTTCTGTCCCTCATGTCAGGTCACCTGATGTTTACTACTTGTGGTGTATATGTAGGCATAAACAGATCTCAGTTTTGCCCATTTTATTTATTCCACAAAAAGAAAAAAGATCGGATCGAGCTTATACATAATTATTTAACTTTCCTTTTAATGGATCATCAAACTTTTACACCACTCCACTAAGTCCAGCGGTTGGAGGACAGGGGTGGTGTGTCGAAGGGAAGGGGCTCTGCTGATCAAATTCCTGCACCAGCAAAAGTTAGTGGAACAGTTGGAGGGATATATCTGAGAGGAGAGAGTTGCATTGTTAGATACAGGATGTAACGAAGGCATGTATGTATATGGTGCTGTTATTAAATGTGAGAGAGTGGCGGAGACAAATAATATTGTGAAAGGGTAATAGCACAGCTTCAAAGGATAAAGTGCCTTCAAGGATGATCTCCAGGCACATACGTTGAGGGTAGCAGAAGCTATTAAGTTGTCAGAGAGAAACTGTCAGCCTTGGTAGGTTTAATACTTATTCCTAGTCACTAAATCTCTCCATGAACGACAAATAATATATATTTTCAAAAATCGCCTAGGACATACTGTGCACTGCAACAACTAATCATTGTATTTAAAATGTTTATTGGTCGTTAAGATTTAAAATGAATATCGGAGAATTAAAAAATAATAAATGAAAGGGTTCAGGAATAAATGTTAAAACACATTTTAAAGTGCAAATGTGATGCAGAGCATTCTATGCTAACGAGCTAAATTTTTTCTCAACTCCAGTGGCAGTACTTAAAGGTGTGACAGCGCAAAAAATTATGATACATCACTCATTAAACAGACAGCTGTTCCCACAGTCTGCCACGCTCAGACTACTTTTGTAAACTCAATGATAGAAAAGCAACAGAACCACACGTTCCTCGCAGCAGATAGGAAAGCTGACTGCCGTCTAGACAGAATAGTTTCTGGTGGGTTTTCAAAAGGCCCTTTGTTACTTTGTCATTTGTTTGAAAATGATAGCACAATGGCTACTCCTGCATATAATGTTTTGTACTTCTACATTCTGATGAAAATTAGGTCAGGATGACTCAGACTCTTTCTCATTATGTAGATCTGCTCCAGTAATTGTACAGATGAAAACACACACATATATATATGTATATGGAGCCAGTGATCTGTTCACCCTGTTTAAGAGGAGGCAGAGGCCAAGAGAATAAACACGATGTTCTCCACTGAACCAGCCAAGATCTATTCCCAGTGACAGAGAAGTAACAACTGGAAAAACTCACCATGAATACTGGAAGAATACTGGAAGGACATATGAGAAAGAGAGGTATCACACAACATCAATGCCCAATGGGTAGTGGGCCCAAGAGCTGACCTCAGCAGCCTCCCAGACCCAGTAATCATCTCAGTGGCAGACGTCCAACAAAGAGTGTCAAAGATGAAGAGTTGGACAGCACTAGGGCAACCTGATGAGAAATGGGCTACTGGAACAAGACATTGCTGGACAAGGTTGGATAACACAGAGTTATTGGGCTGCTACTATTCAAACAATCCCAGAGAGAGGAGATACAAGCAGCGAATGTTGGAACAATGAATAGTTCAAAACCCACAATCAAGGCTAACAAAGAAACAGCTGTTAGCCCAGTGTTCCAACATCGGTAATCGAAAACTATTATCACAACTAGAGACTGATGAAATGGAACAATGTCACGGCAAGGGGGACCCAGGACGATAGGTCAGCAGGGAGATGTCTTCATCACCCCCACAATCAGAGACAGTGGAGCCCCTGACGAAGACTCAAGCTGAGGAAGATCTGCTAGTGGATGTGAATGCTGCACTAATGACAATCCCTACGGCAGGGGTGTCCAAAGTTTTTTAGTGAAGGCCAAATACAGAAAAATAGACAAAGGGCTGGGCCACACACTAGAGGTGACATATTGACACATGAATACTGTGTGTATTTCTAACTCACCTATAATGTGAAGAACATTGCACTCAGTAGGAGCAGTGATGCTGTCCTTTGGATTGAAGGATAGCTGACATGTCAGGAAAAAGCCTGGTGGTTGAGACACGAAGGACTTCACAGAGATGGATCAGTCATTCTGGTTCTCTGTCTGCCTTTGCTCTGATTTAACAGAGAAAATGTTTGTTCACATATGTATGTTGAGCCAAACAGGCTCCTCATTTGTTTCGCATGGCGTCTCATCAGAGCAAACTTGGCATTATCTAAACTCTGATAGAAGTCAGGGAGGGAGAGAAGCTGATGTTGACTCTTCAGAGAATCATCACACTGCATTTCAATCAGTTCTAACTGCAGACTCAGAATATTGGAAACACTGGTTGAATTCTGTCACGAGAGATGCAATCACAGACACAGATCTCTCCTTTTTAGCAGAAAGGTCGGCCTTTGGAAAAGCAGACTTGATTTCAGATAGTGTGATAGCATAAGTGTACAGCATTAAAGCTCCGTAGTTGTGTCTCAAACAGGCAGACTTTACACCAGCTGTTTTTTGCCTTGTAGGTTCTTGTTCAGTGTGTTCAGATGATGAGTAAGATCAACTTAAAATGCCAAGTCTGCCAGTCACAGAGGGTCACTCGGTTCATGAAGCGGTCGGCTCTTCTCTTTCAAAAACTGCGAATAAAACCGCTGCAGCGCAGAGCCGTAGCTGAGCCAGCACACACCAGAGTGGTGGAGTACATCCCCATATTCAGCGTCCACATCAGATAGGAAAGCTCAAAATTCCCTGTGGTACAGTCCTCTAACTCGAATTATGTTGACAGTTTTTACAACAGTGTTCATCACATCGCCCAGCTGGACAGTCTTGGCACACAGTGCTTCTCAGTGGATTATACAGTGCATTCTAACAGACCCACCTCCGCTTAAGCTCCATCTTTTCAGCTGCCTCTGACACAGCTTCAAAAATATCTTTACCCGTCGTTGTGCCTTTTAGGCTCATCATACCAAGCAGCTCCTCTGTTCACCAAGAATTATTATCTACTCTGTCCCCACAAAAAAATAACAGCTGCACAGTGTCTGTGGCATCTGTGCTCTCATCGCATGCTATCGAGCAAAAAATCAAAAGCACAAGCTTTGTCTCTCAGCTGAAGTTTCAAGTTAGCTGAAGTCCTCGATTCTCTGCACCACTGTATTTCTGGACATTGGAGGTTGTAGAAATCCTGCACTACTTCCAGGCACATTATTTCTGTGACTTTGATGAGGCCCTGCTTTATAAAATCACTGTCTGAGAACGGTTTGCTGTGTTGGGCAATAAGTTTAGCAACTTCATAGCTTGCTGTTGTGGCTTTTCCGGTATCCGGACATTATACTCTTTCATCACAGCAACAGGTTCATTGCAAATCAAACAGACACACTTTCCGTTGATTTCTTTGAAGAAATATTAATTTTCACACCATGTTTTAAATCTTCTACACTCACATGCTACTTTGAGTTTCTTCGGTGCTGCCATTCTGGTGACTAGCGGTAAAAGTTTTTCTTCACCGTTTCCGTGGCTGGCTCCATCTAGTGTTGAAACTGAGAAGTGCAACAGCATTGACCTCAAGCTTCTTGTGCGGGCCATATTCCTCTTATATTTTCAGAATTTGCTGTGGGCCAATAAAAACTGGGCTGTAGATTGGGCATCCCTGCCCTACGGGAACCATCACTGAGGCCAATAAGCTGCTACACATTACAGCAACAGAAATACTGGAGATGCTAGGGTACACGACGGGCTCAGTGCATAACAAGCAGCACACACGATGGAAGATACGGTTAGAAGCTAAGATAAAGGCAACACGGAGAGACGTTAGTCAGCTAGCAGAGCTGCAGAAATGCAACATGGTGAATAAACAGATACCCAAGCATGTGGCTGAATACATGAGCAGGGCTCAGAAGGGAATTGGTTGTAACACCAGAGGAGCCAAGCTCCAGCTACTGTCTGATAGAACAGTCACCCAAGACTGCAAGAACAGACGGACCAACCTGAGCACAGCCTGGATTGACTACAAGAACTAGAATATTTATTTTACACATACATATCCTAAATTAGAAGTGTAAGGGGGAAAAAAGGATTTTTTACATCTGTTTTGAATTTTATACAAATGCAAATACTTTCCCTCAACAAATACAAATACAGATACTGGATGCTTTGCACACCCCTACTGCATATACAGTACATCCATAAATATTATAATGCATAATTAAAGAATACTTATTTTTACACTTACATATCCTAAATTAGAAGTGTAACTCAAAAAAATGGATTGTTACTCCTATTTTGAATTTTATTTGAATACAAATACTTTTCTCCCCTGAACAAATACAAACACAAATAGTGGATGTTTTACCCCTAATATATATAGATATATATCTTACATGTTATTTTAATTTTATATTTTTTTTATATTACTTTTTATTCTATTTATATTTGACTCAACAAAACAATTTCCTTGAAGGATTAATAATCTCTTTTTGATTCTGAAACAGTAAACTAAAATAGCTTTAGAATTGTGGGATTGCTCAACTGCTCAGAAAAGCTGAAGGTATGACATTTCAGTTTACTACTGATATTCAAAGTGCCGCTCTGCATACTTCTGCCTATATCAAGCTGTGGTAAGCAGGGCACATTGTTACGATGTTACCATGGTAACTCAGCGTCATAGAGACTAAAGTGGAAGATGCCTGGTATGAGACCTTGAGAAATCTTTACGACAAGTTGTAGGAGATGACTGTAGCTGAAGTCATGAGGGAAGAGTTCTTAATGCATGCAGCTCATCAAAACCATCATGACCACGCATTAGTGCTAGTCCTCACTCATATTTTTCATTGCTTAACAACATTTCTTGGAAAAAGAAAATGTTTTTCTCATGTGTTTGTGCTCATGTTTATGCAGATTTATCAAAGAGATGCGATTTTCCTTTTGAGGCTGAATGCTTTGTGCCTTAATCGTCTTCCTTTAAAGTGTGAATCAAAGAAATCAGCAGTGATCTTAAAATGTATCTATTGATATTTTCAGGTTGTTTATGAGGAAAATTGGTAAGTATAGTCAAATATGGATACTGTTTATACTTAATTTCTTCCATTGGTTAATATATGCTATATCGTGAACAAAAACAAAACAGATGCGTAGCAGTGGAGCAAGTAACATCGGCATCGGTACTCTGAGGGTTAGGCCTATTTCAGTAGACCCACCCCAACAGAATGATCCTATATCAAAGTCTTCCTCTATCAATGCTGTTTATGGGACACTATCCAGATGAGTTCATTCTGATTCCTTCATATAGACTGGGATGTCACTGAAAAGGAATTTGTTTGGATCCTACGTATCCTTCACAAGTTTGATTTTATAATCTCCAGGAGGAGGCTCCAGCCCTCATTGCAGTGTTGTAGCTGTTGTCTTTCTAGTGCGTTGATGTAGTTCTTTGATGTCGGTTTGGTGTGTCTGTACCCTTATTTCATTTCTCTGTGCTCTGCTGTTCTCTTTGCTACTGACAATATTAGATATCTGTGAGGTGCTGAAGCGAGTGCACCCCTAGGATTCCAAGTAGATTTCGAATTCAGATCAGAATCAGTCTGGAGACAAAGCGAGTGAGTGCATGAGTGAGTGACTGAGGAGCACTCCACAGAGCCTAGATGACCTGCAGAGGCCACTCTCTGGGAGTTCATCAGTACACTACATTATACACAGTGGCAGCTGGCTAGTGGGAAATGGGAGGAAGCATTACTGCCCTTAGTCAAAATAGTTTTTGATTAATTATTTTGTTTAAAATAAAATAAAAATGTTTACAATATGTAACATTTTCAATAAGATACGTACGCCATTAGAAGATTGCCAGAGGAAATGCTGTAGTTTCCCAGGTGTTTCCTCTGTCAGCTATCTAGCTATTTTATGATCAACAGAAGAAATACCAAGTCGTGGCAGTAGTGTAGCCAATTCCTGAGTGAAAATATACACGCAGAGGCGTAAATCTAGACAGTCAGGATGTTCCAGTGCAATGCAAAAAGAGGTGATTATTTTATCATCCCAAGCAAAATCAGTCAGCAGTGCTAATTAGAGATTGATATTTCCATTTTTACCAGCTGGAATGTAAATGGGCTGAATGGTCAAGTTAAGCATACAGCCTGTTTAGACCTCTTATGTAGACAACATATGGACGTTTCCTTTATGCAGGAGTCCCACTTAAGAACATATAGATGTCCGTTGATTTTCAAACAAGCACTATTATGTGGCTGCCTTAGCATCACTGGACACTAAAACTAGGGGGTCACTAATAGTACTGAGATGCAACCTTTCAATAACTATACTTGAGGAATTTGGCAATGAGAATGGTAGGATTTCTTACATTAAAACTATTATATCTGGATGTAAATTTGCTTTTATTTCAATTTATGCCCCATCCCATTATGATCCAGAGTCCCTTCCTAACTTAACAGAAGTCTTATTGCATCTTCAGGACTTCTCGCTCATCCTTGGTGCTGACATGAATTGTATTGTAAATGTGTTATTGGACAAATCTGCTCAGCGCTCCATGGTCACATAGTTACAGGCATCAAAAGATTTTCATAACTTTCTTGTCAGTATTTAGTTTAACAGACTTTTACCGCACTATCAACCCAACATCTAAACAATATACTTTTTATTCACCAAGACATCAGTTTCTCCAGAATAGGTTATTTGTTTACTTCAGCTACTTCGTTTTCTGAAATACATGATGTTATTATCAAACCTTGTTCTTTATCAGATCATAGCATTGTCGCTGCACGTTTCCACACTCCTAGGTACACCCCCTAAAGCTCCACGCTGGCAGTTCAATGTCTCACTGCACAAAAATGGAGATTTCTGTACTTTTCTCAAAGAAAAATTAAGTACTTTTATAGACGTTAATGCAGATTCAGAAGATGATTCTAGATTTTTATGGGACGCTATGAAGGGTTGTATTAGGGACTCCTCAATTTCATTCTCATCCCACCTTGATAAGAGTAGACTCAACAAGATAACTGAACTGGAGAATACTCTCACCCAGCTAGAGGCACAACAACAAGCCACATATTCCGAAGCATAGCTGCGACAAGAACTGAGTTGAATTCTTTGTTAAGACAAAGAGCGGAGCTCTTAATGCACAGGACCAGAAAAACATATTATTTCAATGGTGCCAGACCAAGTCACCTTTTAGCTCTCAGATTGAAAAACAATGAAAAATAAAACATTACAGCCATTAAAACACATCTTCACACCTTGAGTAATCCACTTGATATCACTTGATTTCTTCTGATATATTCTGTCTATTTACAGTTCTGAAATTTCTGTTGATGCAGATTTTTTTCAGGATCTTAATCTGCCTTCTTTGTCTGATAACGAATCAGTGCGACTCAATACCCCTATTTCTCTAGAAGAGCTGAGAAGGCGCTGGTTGATATGAAAAAAGGCAAATCCCTATACCTTACCTTCTGGGCTGTACTGGGCAAACCACCATTGGATATGATTATTACAGCCGATCGATAAGGGCACATTTAATTCTAGCACTAACACTTTTACAGTCCTGCCCAAACCGAATAAAGATTTAACTAAATGTGGCTATCACAGACCTCTCTCCCTCCTGAACGGGGATGTTAAACTATATGCTAAAGTACTTGCAACTCAGTTGGAGATACATCTTACAAAACTTATACACAACGACCAAACTGGTTTTATTAGAACTCGCTTAGTAGCTGATAATGTGCATCGCCTTTTACACATCATTCACACAGCTAGTAGTATTTATCCCCCTTGCTCAATCTTATTGCTGGACACCGAAAAAGCGTTTGACCGATTACAATGGGAATATCTATGGACAACATTGGACAAACTTGATTAGGCAAGCAGTTTGTTATTTTGATTAAGGTTTTATATGCAAATCCCTCAGTAATGGTTTGCAGAGGC